>NC_082718.1:74086372-74686372 GCF_030144855.1 Hypanus sabinus | reverse complement strand
TTCCACATTTATAACAAATAAAGCTTTTCTTTAATCTCTAATTATGCATATTTGAAAGGTGGAAAGAGACAGACTACCTGGAAATCCCACTCAGTCAGGAGGAGAACATATGAACTCCACACAGACAGCAGCAGAGACCTGGATCAACCCTGGGTCACTGGAGATATGAAGCCAAGCTCTACCAGCTGCTCCACCGTGCCAGCAAAAAACTTGGCCAAGCCCAAAATACCTTCACTTATCAGCTGCAGAAACCATTGCGATTCCCTCTAGTGGAGCTCGGCCGAGAGTCAGATAGAGTGGTGAGGTTCAGATGACCCTCCCTCAGTCTCAGACAGTGACCATGAGATGATTCAGAATCATATTTAATATCACCAGCTTATATCGTGAAATTTGTTGTTATGTGGCAGCAGTACATTGTAATAAAACTATAAATTACAATAAAGAGCGGTGTGTGTGTACACAAGTGTATATAAATTAAACAAGTAATGTAAAAATGGAAATAAAAAGTAGTGAGGTAGTGTTGATGAGTTTAGTGTCCATTTAGAAATCTGATGGCAGAGGGGAAGAAGCGATTCCTAAAACAATGAGTGTGTGTCGTCAGGCTCTTGTACCTCCTCCTTGCTGGCAGCAATGAGAAAAGGGCATATCCTAGGTGATGTGGGTCCTTAATGATAGATGCCGCCTTTTTGAGGCATCGCCTTTTGAAGGTGTCCTGGATACTAGGGAGGCTAATGCCCACGCCTGTGATAGTTAATTTACAACTTTCTGAAACTTTTACTGACCCTGTGCACTTCCACATCAGACGGTGACACAGCCAGTTAGAATGCTCTCCACAGTACATCTGTAAAAATTTGGGAGAGACTTTGGTGACATACCAAATCTCCTCAAACTCCTAATGAAATATTACCACTGCTGTGTTCTTTGTAACTGCATTGATGTGTTAGGCTCAGGATAGGTCCTCAGAGATCCTCAGACTCCCAGGGAATAGAAATTGTTCACGATTTCCATTGCTGAGCCCTCCATGAGGACTGGTGTGTGTTCCCTTGACTTCCCTTTCCTGAAGTCCACAATCATTTCCGTAGATTTACTGATGTGGAGTGAAAGGTCGTTGCTGTGACACCACCCAACCAGCTGATCTATCTCACTCCAGTACACCGTCTCGTGACATCTGAAATTCTGTTAACAATCGTTGTGTCGTTGGCGAATTAATTGATGGTGTTTGAGTTGTGCGGAGTCACAGAGTCATGCTTGTAGTGAGAGTAGAGCAGTGGGCTGAGCACACATCCTTGAGATGCTCCAGTGAGGTGGAGGTGTTATATTTTTATTTAGTGACACAGTGTGGAGTAGCTCTAAAAGCCTTTCAAACCACACTGCCCCAGATACCCCAAAAAACCCAATTAAGCCTAAACTAATCAATGGGCAATCTACAAGAAATTAACCAACCTGGTACTTCTTTGGACTGTGGGATAAAACTGGGGATCCCGGAACAAACCCACACATTCCATGGGAAGGATGTACAGAGACTGGTTACACAATGGTACTGGAACTGAACACCTAAATACGGAACATCCCAACCTTTAAAAGCATCACACAAGCTACTACACTATCGTTGCACCGCTGACACTCAACACTGCCCTTTAGAAGGAAGTCCACAGAATCACAGGGAAAACTTGGAAACAGCACACAGCCAACAGGAACGGCACTGGAAACAACCCAGTGAATATTCAGTGAAACTGGACCCAGCCAACAGGGACAACACTGGAAATAACCCAGTGAATATTCGGTGAAATTGCACACAGTCAACAGGGACAACACTGGAAATAACCCAGTGAATATTCGGTGAAACTGCACACAGCCAACAGGGACAACACTGGAAATAACCCAGTGAATATTCAGTGAAACTTCACACAGCCAACAGGGATACCACTGGAAACAACTCAGAGAATATTCACAAAATGCCAGTGAAACACAGCAGGCCAGGCAGCATCTATAGGAAGAAGTACTGTCAATGTTTTGGGCCGAGACTTGTCCTGACGAAGGGTCTTGGCCTGAAAGGTCGACTGTACTTCTCCCTATAGATGCTGCCTGGCTTGCTGCATTCCACTGGCATTTTGTGTGTGTTGCTTGAATTTCCAGCATCTGCAGATCTCCTTGTGTCAGAGAATATTCAGTGAAACTACACACAGCCAACATGGATGACTCTGGAAACAGCCCAGTGAACGTTGAAGGAAAAGTGCATTCATTTTTGATAAGGAGACCAAAGCTGTACGCAGAATTCTGTGTGCAGTATCCTGATGGATTGCAATGTCATCTTTGCTCCCATCTTCAAATCCTCTGTAATTAGTGTACTACCTATCTTCCCAATTAATCACCTCACCTGCACACTGGCTCTCAGTAACTTGTGTACAAGGACGCTATGGTCCCTTTGAACATAGAATGAGCCGATCTCTCAGGTTTACCTCAGGCTCTATTTTGGTAATTTCATTGTATTGATTGTGTTTTGTTTTCTTGTCTACATCCTTCTGAAGACACTTTACATCCTCCTCCTTGGATTACAATCCAAATTCATTTCTCAAATTTAAGTCAGAGTATATTATTGGGATAAATTCCCAAATGGACATGCACCATACCTGTGCAAGTCTATGCATGTACTTGAATTAGATAAGAAAGGTTAGTGAACAGTGGCCAGAGTAGGTCCCATTCTGTGCCGATATTTATTGGAAGTGTCATGATTGGCTTCAGTGCCCTTGAATTTGTCAAGGGAAGCATTGGCATTCAAGGATTCATACAGGATTGAGTGAGCATCAGGCCCATGGCCAAAGTTTCCTCCCCACCTACCCTATCAGTACTTAAAAATGAATGCACTGTCAAGCTGTCAGAAAGGATCCCAGCATCTGTAGATTGGTGTCCCAGCAAGGAGAGAATTTTTTTAAAAAATGCTTTCTAAAATCTGTGACCACCTGGAAATGAAAAAAAAAACTAAATTCCAGGAAAGCTATAATGTTAGTGTTATGCTACACCAAAATACAAAGCAGTTTTAATTCAATGTCACAGAGTTGTTGATCTCAGCTGTGCTGTTGTGAGAAGCAATTGAATTCAGGCCAGATTCTCCCCCAAAGGAAGACAAAATTGCAGCCATTGGCAGATTCTCTTCACACTCTTCTAAGCAGCTGTCTCAGCATGATATTGGCATTTGAGGAATGACATGGCTGTTTTGGAATGGTACCACTTTTTGATATGGTGTGAATCATAGTCCAAGTATCAGCCTTGACACTTGCAGAGTCCCCCGATATCTCCAGAGCACCCAACCCTGCCTGTAATGGGAACACTCCTCCAGCTACTGGCAGGATCATTGACAAAGATAGAACACTGGACAAAGTAAAAGAAAATAGTCTGAACAAATAAAAGCATTTGTAAACCAATTAATTTAAGACCAGGGAAAAGCCAGGAGAGCTATGATGATGGAGCCATTATGTAAACACAAGAGACTCTCCTGATTCTGGAAATCTTGAGCAACACAGAGAAAATGCTGCAGGAACTCAGCAGGTCAGGTAGCATCAATGGAGGAGTCTGTCTGTTTACTCTCCTCCATACATGCTACTTGATTTGCTGAGTTCCTCCAGTATTTTCTGTGTGAGGAGACATGTTGTACAAGTGTGGTTATATCATTCACATTCCTTATGTTTCACAAGCTGTATTGTCGACTGCAGATGTCGGCATTCGTGGACTTGGGGTTTGGACTTTTTTTTTGCATGGCTGTATTTCACTGTTATCTTACACGTGCTTGCTGTTTTGTGTGTGCTATGTGTGCTTTGTAGGGTGCCTGGGAGGGGTAGCACCTCTAGACGGGGGCTTGTCGCACTCCTTGGAGTGGCTCGTCATCTATTGGTCCCCACCAGTGCCCAGTTCTTGCTTGTGGCTCCTCGTAGCTGTTAGCATGCGACAGCGGCCACACCCCTGGGTCTCTGCCACTGAGTCTGATGTGGGGGCTCAGAAAGGAAGGGTGGGGAAAAGGAGTGCAGAGTGATAGGGGATTCCATAGTTAGAGGAGTAGACGCAAGATTCTGTGGACACGATAGACACCTGGATGCTATGTTGCCTCCCAGGTGCTATGGTCAAGGATGTCTCAGATCAGGACCACGGCATTCTAAAGGGGGAGCATGACCAGCCAGAGTCTTGGTACATATTGATACAAATGATAAGTTAGGAAAGGTGAGAAGGTTCTGAAAAGAGAATTTAGGAAGCTGAATAGAAAGCTGTAAAGCAGGACCTACAGAGTAGTAATCTGTGGTTTGCTGCCTGTGCCACGTGTCAGTGAGGGTAAGAATATGATGAACTAGCATGGCTGAGAAACTGATGCAGACAGCAGGGTTTCAGATTTAACGTTGAAACATAGAAATCTACAGCACATTACAGGCCCTTCGGCCCACAATGTTGTACTGACCACGTAACCTACTCTAGAAACTGCCTAGAATTTCTGCCACCTTCGCTGGTAGTGCATTCCATGCACCTACCACTCTCTGTGTAAAAAAAACTAACCTCTGACATCCCCCTTGTAGCTACTTCCAAGCACCTTAAAACTATGCCCCCTCGTGTTAGCCATTTCAGCCCTGGGAAGAAGCCTCAGGATATCCACACGATCAATGCCTCTCATCATCTTACATACCTCTATCAGGTCACCTCATATCCTCCATCGCTCCAAGGAGAAAAGGCCAAGCTCATTCAACCTATTCTCATAAGGCAAATTCTCCAATCCAGGCAACATCCTTGTAAATCTCCTCTGCACTCTCTATATAGTATCCACATCTTTCCTGTAGTGAGGTGGCCAGAAATGAACACAGTACTATAAGTGGGGTCTAACTAAGGTCTTATATAGCTGTAACATTATCTCACAGCTCTTGAACTCAGTCCCACGATTGATGAATGCCAACACACCATACGCCTTCTTAACAACACTGTCAAGCTGAGCAGCAGCTTTGAGTGTCCTATGGACAAGGACCCCAAGATCACACTGATCTTCTATACTGACAAGAGTCTTAACATTATTATTATATTCTGTCTTCAAATTTGACCTATGGAAATGAACTATATAACTATATACCAATTACAGCATGGAAGCAGGCCATCTCAGTCCTTCTAGTCAGTGCCGAACACTTACTCTCACCTCGTCCCACCTACCTGCATTCAACCCATAACCCTCCATTCCTTTCCTGTACATATACCTATCCAATTTTTTTTTAATGACAAAAACAAACCTGCCTCTACCACTTCTACTGGAAACCACTTCACACTTATCTGAGTTGAACTCCATCCGCCACTTTTCAGCCCAGTTCTGCATCCTATCGATGTCCCTCTGTAACATCTGACAACCCTTCAGACTATCCACAACATCCCCAACTTTTGTGTCATCAGCAAACTTATTAACCCACCCTTCCTCATCTGGGTCATTTATAAAAACACAAAGAGGAGGTGTGCTGTCTTTACGACAGTTATTTAGTTTATAATATTTCCGCTTAGTAATTCATTCGATAGTATTTTCTAGTTAGAATTAGAAGTGTTTAAAGTATATTCATTGCATGTAAAATATATCGGCATGCGATGACGTCACATCCGGTTTCGCCGCGTCTTGTGGGAAAATACCGGTTTGAAATTAGCGCGAGGGTGGGGGCTTACCACGAGGCAGACCCGAGCAGAAGTTGTTTTGCAGGCATGAGAAATCACAGTGAGAGCAACGCTGTAAGTTAATAGATAATCGATATATTGAACTAAGATGTTAATGCCGATCCTGTTAGAAGTAACGACGGTAGATAATGTTTATGCTTTCGTTAGTTAAAGAGTCGCGGATAGTTTGCATGGAAGTGTATTTAAAGTAGTCAATGGAGCAGGTAAACTCTCCCTGTATACTGCACCTTAGTGTAATGTAGTTATAGTCACCTTTGCAAGTATTTACACTTGAAATGTGATATTAAGGAAGGAACAAATACTGTATCAATCTTGTATTGTTTTATCAACAGTTTTCACCATATGTTAATGTGAAGAGTGAACAGTAAATGGTTAATCTTGCTGCGATCTGGTTCTTATTAACTGTGGTTTATCTCGACGTTAAATTCGGCGTTCGTGACACGCGAAGGAGAACGTTACAGGAGGGGTCCCAGAACAGATCCCTGAGGCACATCACTGGTCACCGGCCTCCATGCAGAATATTAACCATCTACAACCATCCTTTTGCCTTCTGTGGGCAAGCCAATTCTGGAACCACAAAGCAAGGTCATTTGTGGATCATTGCTATCTCTTCTAGGGAAGGTATGACCTGCACAAAAGGGACAGGTTACATCAAAACCTGAGGACTATCCTTGTGGACAGATTTGCCAGAGTTGTTGGGGAGGGTTTAAACTAGATCGACTGGGAAATGGCTAACAGAGTGATAGGACTGTTGCTTTACAAGCAGAGCCAGTGTGTTAGGAAGGACAGATTGTGGGCAGAATTGCCGTCAGTGGGAGAGTTACAGTGTACAAGTGGGACAAAATCAGAAGGGTGATAAACACAGGACTGAAGGTGTTATATTTGAATGCGCACAGTATATAGAGAAATGTAGATGATCTTGTAGTGCAGTTAGAGATTGGCAGATATGTTGTTGTGGGCATCACTCAAACATAGCTGAAAGATGATTATAGTTATGAGCTTAACATCCAAGGATACACGTTGTATCAAAAGCACAGGCAGGTAGGCAGGGCGGAGGGGGGGAGATGTGGTGCCTGACCCTGTTGATAAGAAAAGTTTAAGCAAATCCTCAGAAAGAGGTGGCATGTGATTGGAAGATGTAGAATCCTTATGGGTAGAGTTAAGAAACTGCCAGGTAAAAAGATCCTGATGGGAGTTGCATACAGGTCTCTGAACAGTATCCAAGATGTGTGCTGCAAATGATAATGAGAAGTAGAAAAGACATGTCAAAAGGGCAATGTTACGATAAACATGGGGGAATTTCAGTATACAGGTAGATTGGGAAGATCAGGTTGGTACAGAATCCCAAGAGAAAGAGTTTGTAGAATACTTATGAGATGGCTTTTTAGAGCAGCTTGTGGTTAAGCCCACTAGGGGATCAGCTATTCTAGACTGGGTGTTGTGTAATGAACCAGAATTGATTAGAGAGCTTAAGGTAAAGAAATCCTTACGGACAAGTGGTCATAATATGATAGAATTCACCCTGCAATTTGAGGGGGAGAAGATAAAGTCAGATGTGTCAGTTGTATAGTGGAGTACAGGGGAGGAGATGACTAAAGTTGATTGGAAGGGAACACTAGCAGGGATGATGGCAGGGCAGTGGTGGCTGGAGTTTCTGGGAGCAATTCAGAAGGTGCAGAATAGATAATGAAGAAGTATTCTAAAGTCAAGATGATGTGATCGTGGCTGACAAGGGAAGTCAAAGCCAACAGAAAAGCAAAAGTGAGGCAGATAATAGAGCAAAAATTAGTGGGTAGTTAGAGGATTGGGAAATTTTTAAAACCAATAGAAGGCAACTAAAAAGCCATAAGGAGGAAAAAAGATGCAATATGAAGGTAAGCTAGCCAGTTAAATTAAAGAGGATACTAAATTTTTTTTCAGATATATAAAGAGTAAAAGAAAGGCAAAAGTAGATATTGGACTGCTAGAAAATGATGCTGGAGATGTAACAATGGGGGACAAGGAAATGGCAGATGAAATTGCATTGGTTTTCACTGCCACTAGCAGTATGCTGGATATTCAAAGGTGTTAGGGGGCAGAAGTGAGTGCAGCTGTTATTACTTTGAGGAAGGTGCTTGGTAAACTGGAAGGATTAAAGGTAGGTAAGTTACCTGGACCAGATGGACTACATTTTGGGGTTCTAAAAGAAATAGATGTAGAAGCAGTAGTAATGAGCTTTCTAAAACCCATAGATTCTTGCATGGTTCCAGAGGATTGGAAAATTGCAAATGCTACTCTACTCTTCAAGAAAGGAGGGTGGTAGAAGAAAGGTAATTATAGGCCCCTTAACCTGACTTAATTGGTTGGGAAGATGTTGGAGTTGATTGTTAAGGATGCGCTTTCATGGTACTTGGAGGCACATGATAAAATAGGTCAAAGTTAGCATGTTTTCCTTTAGGATAAATCATGTGTGACAAACCTGTTGGAATTCTTTGAGGAAGTAACAAGCAAGATAGACAAAGGAGAATCGGTGGATGTTGTGTATTTGAATTCACAAGGCCTTTGAAAAGGTGCTGCTCATGAGGCTGCTTAACAAGGTAAGAGTTAATTGTATTACAGGAAAGATACTAGCATGGTAGAGCATTGACTGATTGGCAGGAGACAAAGAGTGGGAATAAAGGGAACCTTTTCTGATTGATTGGATGCCGAAGACTAGTGGTTTTCCACGGAGGTCTGTGCTGAGACTACTTATTTTTATGTTGTACACTGATGATTTTGATGCTGGAATTAATGCCTTTGTGGCCAAGTTTGTAGGTGATATGAAGATAGGTGGAGGAGCAGGTAGCTTTGAGGAAGCAGAGAGGCTGCAGAAGGACTTGGATCTCATTGACACCCATTATATGTTGAACGGCCTTGATAGAGTGGATGTGGAGAGGATGCTTCCTATGGTGTGGGAGTCTAGGACCAGAGGGCACAGCCTTAGAATAGAAGAACGTCCATTTAGAACGGAAGTGAGGAGGAATTCCTTCAGCCAGTGGGTGGTGAATTTGTGTAATTCATTACCACAGGCAACTGTGGAACCCAAATCATTGTGTATTTAAGGCAGAGGTTGATTGGTTCTTGATTAGTCAGACTGTGACAGGTTACATGGAGAAGAATGAGGTTGAGAGGGAAATGGATCAGCCATGATGGACTGGTGGAGCAGACTCAATGGGCTGAATAGCCTAAATCGGCTCCTGTGTCTTATGGTCAAACACTATGGACTGAATGGCCAAATTCATATGGCCTTAGAGTCGAAGTTTGCCTGCACCGTCTATTGAGAAATAAAAGCAGTGTCAGACCTTTTGGACTCTCAATATGCTCTGCTATCAGTAAGATCGCTAACACCATATACTCTGATTCCCTTAATATCAAAAAACCCATTAGTCTCTGGGGATGGAGAAGAAAAGATGGAGGCAATATGTTCCTCTATGTTTACGTCAAGTTGTACGGGGCATTTAGCTTCATGTTGCTTTGGAGGCTTTTCCTACTCTGAGCCCTTACTGTGGCATGTTGTTTCATTTCCCGTTGCATCAGAATGCAGCCTGTGTCTGCTCTTGAGGTGTAATTAAGAATAACATTCCTCACAACTATCAGCTTCAGACAGCTCTCTGTGTTTGTCTGTGTATGATTAATAAAGGCAGATCATTTCAGACTTTCTACAAAATGCACCACGAAAATGGCTGATAATTACAAAGAGTATTAGAATTTGAAAATGGCACCCACTGAGTACCGCTGGTGCGCAGGTCAGGTGCTTGGTTGAGATTATAATTGCAACCAGAACATCATCTAATTTTAGTGAAACCTAATGCAATCAGCACCAGATGTAGGAAATAACATTTGAATTATGAATGTGAATTATGAATATGATGAGCAATTGGGGTGCAGGGAATGGAAAAACTAATTTGTTACAGAGTTCATTAAAGTCTGGAAGGTTTATTAAGGTCTGAAAAGCTGCAATAGTGGTGGATTGCTAATGTTAAACAATTTATGTTACATCTCTGTAGATTGCACTTAATGCCTGGTAATTGCATATCTCTGCTATTTGCATATATTTTTGTGGCAAAGTGTTTCCTATTCATCATCTGAAACATCGTCCTTAATTGCACTGCACATTGCAGGCAAGGAGCAGAAAAGTTACTCCGCCGTTTAACAGGAGTCTCAGAAGCCTGTTAGAGCATTTTCATTTTTTTCCTTTTCTGAAATATTCTCCTGACAGTTGTGAAGGTTGACATGTTTTTTTTGGTTCTGAAATATGTTACAGTCGAGTTGCCAAGGAACCTCCCCAATTTTCTGTCCTTCCCACCTCTCCCTGTCTCACTCACCACCCGCTGCAATTTCTAGAGAACCAGTTCCACGGATATAAACAGCGACTGATGTTGACCGCTTACGTGGTGGCCTGCTATTTGTGGAGGTTATCATGTTTATTCTCATTCTGACAAAGAATTATCTTAAGCTAAGTATTTGTCACTCAGCGCTGACAAGTCTTCACAATCCCTAGAATTTCTTTCCTAAATTGCCGTAGCCATGGTAATAGAAAGCAAACAATATAAGCCTTTAGCACATAATAGGGACAGTGTGGTAGGGTAACGGTTAGCATGACACTATTAAAGTGCCAGCAATGAGCAGTCGGTGTTCAGTTCCCACCGCTGTCTATAAAGAGTTAATACGTTCTCCCCATGACCACGTGGGTTTCCTCTGGGTGCTCTGGTTTCCTCCCATGTTCCAAACACGTACAGGTTAGAGTTTGTGAGTTGTGGGTGCTGGAAGCATGGCATTACTTGCAGGCTGCCCCCGCACATCCTCAGGCTGTGTTGGTCATTGACACAAAATGACTCATGTTTCGATGTGCATGTGACAAATAAAACTAATATTTATCTTCAGAGTCGATTTATTATCATAGTACATGTGTGTCACCATATACAACCCTGAGATTTGCTTTCTTGTCGGCTTTCACAGTAAGTACAAAGAAACACAATCAAATCAATGAAAAACTGCACACTACTAAGACAGCCAAACAACCAAAGTGCAAAAGACAACAAAATGCACAAATACAAAAAGAAAAGAAACAAAATGATAAATAAGCAATAAATGTCAAGAAAATGAGTTGAAGAGGCCTTGAAAGTAAACCTAATGTTTGTGGGATCAGTTCAGTGGTGGGGTGAGTGAAGTTGTCCCCTCTGGTTCAAGAGCTTGATGCCTGATCCTGGTGATATGGAACCCAATGGCAAAAGCAAGAAAAAAACACGGCCTGCATGGTGGGGAGGGCTTTATCTGTGAGGGACTGGGCTGTATCCATTACTTTTCTGTCAAAGGCATTGGTGTTTCCATACCAGGCCATGAAAGCAACCAGTCAGTATATGCTCCACTGCGCATCTGTAGAAGTTTGTCAGAATTTTAGATAACATGCCAAATTGTCTCAAACTTCTAATGAAGTAGAGGCGCTGCCATCCCTTCTTTGTAATTGTACTTACATGCTGGATCCAGGGCAGATCCTCTGAAAGGATAACACTGAGGAATTTAAAGTTGCTGACCCGCTCCACCTCTGATGAGCACTGGCTCATGGACCTTCATGTCTTCCTCCTGTTGTCAGTAATCAGCTCCTTGGTTTTGCAAACATTAAGCGAGACGTTGCCATGGTACCAGTCAGTCAGATTTCCGGTTTCCCTTCTATATGCTGATCTGTCACCACCTTTGATTCAGCTAACAACAGTGTTATCAGCAAATTTAAATATGGCACTGGAGCTGTGCTTAACCTTGTAGTCGTAGGTTAAAGTGAGTAGAGCACTAAGCACTCAGCCTAGTGCTAATAAAAATTTCAGAGGATATGGTGATTGCCAATCCAAACTGGGGTCTGCAAGTGAGGAAAACAAGGATCCAGTTGGACAAGGAGGTATTGAGGACATGGAGTTTTTTGATTAGTTTTAAGAGGATGATAATGTTGAGTGCACAGCTATAGTCAATGAAGAGCATCCTGATGATGTCCCAGGGTTGAGAGAAGAGCCAGTGGAATGACATCTGCTGTGGACCAGTTGAGACAGTAGGCAAGATGGAGCAGGTCCAATTTGCTCCTCAGGAATGACTTGCTTCCACAAGCCATGAGGAACTGCTCCATTTTCTGTAATGAGATCTGTTTGCCTGTCAGATGGTTAAGAGATTCTCAAATTGACTGCTGTCATTCCTTGCATTACGGTAGTAAATATATTTCAAAAGCACTGGCAATCAGAGTTCTTGTGCCATGAAAGGAGTTTAACCCACAATTCATGACTCCATTTTGAACTCTGGTTTGGTCTACTTTGTAGAGGAGGTGAGAAACCTAAAAAGAAGGGTGGGGGGGGGGGGGGGAAGACAAATCTATTGTAGAACATAGAGTACAGCACTGGAGCAGACCATTCGGCCCACAATGTTATGCTCAACCAGCTAAGAAGAAAATTAAAAACACCAAGTCACTAATCCCTCCTACCTACACCATGCCCATATCCCTCCATCTTCCTAACCCCTCGTCCATGTGCCTAACCAAACTTCTCTTAAAAACCTCTAACGTAGTTGCCTCCATCACCACACCAGGCAGAGCACTCCAAGCATCCATGACTCTCTGATGAAAAAAAATCTTACCCCTCACATTCCCCTTGAACCTACCCCTCTCACCATCAAGGCATGCCCTCTGGTATTAGACATTTCAACCCTGGGAAACCGGTCATCTCTGTTCTCATGTTTGACTACTGGAAATTGCCTGCTTGTAGGGAAAGACTTGAGGAAAGATTGAATGGCTCATGATATTGCCTAGCCTTGTCCATGCACAATGAAGGCTTGGGCCACCATCCTAACAGCTTCACTATCCCATAAACCAGTGGTCCCCAACCACCGGGCCACAAAGCATGTGCTACCAGGCCACGAGGAAACAATATGATTTGGTGATATGAAATGATATGAGTCAGCTGCACCTTTCCTCATTCCCTGTCACACCCACTGTTGAATGCACGCGAGGCCATCAGTCGCCTAAACATAGTGATACCCTCGTGCCAGGGATCACTGGTTGGCCTCGGGTAACCAGCTGCCTCACGCGGCTGGCGGGAAATGCCATTGCTACTGGTCTGGGGCGCAGACAGATGGGTGCCGCCTCTAAACCTGCTTAGCACACCGAATGTTTGTGGGGAACCCGGTGCTAAGATATTCGCAGACAACCTAATTCAGGCTCAGGGTTTCATAAGTAGCAGAGCAGCTACCGCGCTGCGATCTACTGAAAGTCATCCCTCGAGCCAAACTTTTGTCGGCCTATAGATCTTATCTACCTATGGGGGGGGGGGTGGTGGGCACGCGCCCTGTCACACTCCTCGCTCGGTTGGTCACTCTCTCCGGACTGCGACCGCTGCGGCCCCGGCACGGGGACCTCCGGCCCTTGTCCTCTCACTGGTGTGTTTCAATGATTTTATATGTTCATACCAGGAAAATATGCACTGTATGTTTAATATCCAAATGTTACTTAAAATGTTATGATGCTATTGACTTATAAGTGAGTTATAATTGACTTATCACTGTATTCATCTGAGGAAAATATGTGTTGTGTGTTTAATATTAAATTCACTAGATAAACCCTTTTAGAAACAAAATTGAGTGTATTAGCCACTTATAAGTGACTTATAGTTGACTTATCACCTATTTTCCGGTCATGATTAACACCCCCCACCCCCTGTCGGCTGGTCCGCAAGAATATTGTCAATATTAAACTGGGCCACAGTTGCAAAAAGGTTGGTGACTCCTGTCATAAACCACATGCCAGCTGGAGTCACCACCTTCAGGTGAAAAGAGGAGGAAAATCTTGAATAAAAGAGAAATCATCAAACAAACTATCTGCCAAAGGATTGTTTTTGCAAAGTGTTTGTCACTCTCAGAGCTGATAACTGCAGGAATTCCATCTTAAGCAGTTGAGTCATTAGTAAACATTTCAGCGAGTGCCGGAGGATGAAGGATTCAGTTTAGTTTTGAGGGAGTGCTGCATTTTCAGAAGTGAGATGTGCTTTTCTCACTGATGTTTAAGCAGTTTTCAAATTGGTTGCTGTCACTTCTTTATATCATAGCTGTGAATACATTTCAAAATCAGCGTGTTAGAAGCAAAACAACCTAGCATTTCTGTGTACAGTGAAAATAGTAAATAGTTGCATAAAAATGCAATTCAATCTTTCTTTAGGTTACTTCCATTGAAAAGTTGGGCAAGTTTGCAGTTGCTGCCTTTAAAAGAATACAGACCAATATTTTAAATGCCACTCATGAGATTCTTAGAACATTGGAAATGTTGAGCAACACAGCCACAGTGTTGGAGGAACTAAGCAAGACAGGCAGTATCGGTGGGGAGGGAGGGTGTAGGAATGAACAATCAATGTTTCAGAACTCTTCATTAGTTCCTCCAGCATTATGTGCTGTGTCATATGATGTAGGTGATCATGGTCTGTCCCTGACCATTATTGTTCTTGACAAATTTTTCTACAGAAGTGCTTTGCCATTGCCGCCTTCTGGGCAGTGTCTTTACAAGGCGGGTGACCCCAGCCATTATCAATACTCTTCAGAGATTGTCTGCCTGGCGTCAGTGGTTGCATAACCAGGACTTGTGATATGCACCGACTACTCACACAGCTTCACATGACCCCGATCAGGAGATGGGGGGGGGGGGGGGGTTGCTAAGCTGGTGCTACCCCTTGTCCAAGGCTGACCTACAGGCTAATAGAAGGAAGGAGTACCTTACACCTCCTTTGCTAGAGAAGTATCTCCACCCTGCCACCCATTTGTGCCTCTGATTATGTTTCTGTTACTTTTAAATGCCATTTATCTCCCATTTATTTTAGATCAGCTTGAACTCATTTGAATTTCTAAGCACAGTCCATCAAGAAAGAATGATAAATCCAGATATTCTAGTATATCCAAAAGGGTGAACTCCAGAGTCCATTTCAGACTTGGGCTCCCTACTCTATGTTGTTCAGATGGTTTGGTTGGAAGTTATTTGAATGGAACTGTTATTAGGAGGTGAGATAAGGAAGAAAGGTTTGGATCAGAGATTGGCTAAAAAACAGGAGAGTGCCTAGGAGCAAGGCTATGAACCTGAGGTAGTGATGAATAAGTGCGTAGGCCTCCGTTAGTTTCGATAGACCATGGATTTGCACCTTGGAAAATTTCCAGGGTTTTTTTAATGGAAGTTGCCCAAGCTGCAAGTCTCCCCTCTCCACGCCACCAATGTTGTCCAAGGGAAGGGCATTAGGACCCATACAGCCTGGCACTGGTGTCGTCGCAGAGCAATGTGTGGTTAAGTGCCTTGCTCAAGGTCACACGCAGCCTCAGCCAAGGCTCGAACTAGCAACCTTCAGATCACTAGACGAATGCCTTAACCACTTGGCCATGCGCCAACACTCATGAATAAGTAGAAGATGGGGATTGATATCAAAGCAACCGATGGGGCCATCAGGAAATCATGAATTTGGTGCTTATTTCAGAAATTTGACTTCAAGTTCAAGTTTAATTATCATTCAACCATATAACCAAACAAGTAGTGTTCCTCTGGGCCGAGGTGCAAAACACTTTACTAGCAGCACATAGCACCACAGGCCAAGTGGTTGAAGCCTGCATGCAGAGTCACCAGTGACAATGGAAAGTGATGTGAGGGGAGTTGGGCGATCAGGATGAAGGACATGTAAAGAACATGACTGGTTATTCCATGAATGTCCAGCTGTGGCCAGTTTGAAGCAACTTAGACCAAATTCCTCCACAATGCAACATCACAAGCATTGCATATGACCAGAAGATAAGATATCGGAGCAGAATTAGCCTACTTGGCCCATCGAGTCTGCTCTACCATTTCATCAGAGCTGATCTATTTTCCTTATAAACCCCAGTATCCTGCCTTCTCTCCGAATCCCTTCATGCCCTGACTAATCAGGAATCTATAAACTTCTTAATATACCCAAGACTAAAGAAATTCCTCCTCATCTCTGTGTCCTCTGTTCTTAGACTCCCCCACTATAGGAAACATCCTCTTCACACCCACTCTATCGAGGCCTTTCAATACTCAGTAGAAACATAGAAAACCTACAGCACAATACAGGTTCTTTGGCCCACAATGCTGTGCCGAACATGTCCTTATTTTAGAAATTACCTAGGGTTACCCATAGCCCTCTATTTTTCTCAGCTTCATGAACCTATCCAGGAGTCTCTTAAAAGACCCTATCATATCCACCTCCACCAGCAGCTGATTCCACGCACTCACTATGCATAAGAAACTTAACCCTGACATCTCCTGTACCTAATTCCAAGCACCTTATATACAAGTGCCTTGGGAAAAAGCCTCTGACTATCCATATAATCAGTGCCTCTTATCATCTTATACACCTCTATCAGATCACCTCTCATCCTCCACCAGTCCAAGGAGAAAAGGCTGAGTTCACTCAACCTATCCTCATAAGGGATGCTGTCCAATCCAGGCAACATCCTTGTAAATCTCCTCTGCACCCTTCCTGTAGTTTCCACTTCCTTCCTGGTGAGGTGACCAGAACTGAGCACAATAGGAGTGACATCCCTTGCTTCTTTACTGCAGAAATCAAATCAGAGGCACAAAGCTAATTCAAACTTGGAACTGCTCAATTAAATATCCAGAGTAATGCAAAGCTCTCCAGAGATGAATCCTATTACATTCCACTCTGGAAAAAAATATCAGCCGCACAGCACTGCAAAAAGCTGTGTGGTGCAATTGAATTTCTTGGCTGTAATCCTCTGGAATGTTCATTACAACAGAATTAGTGACTTAGCACATTTTCTTATCACCTTCAAAATATTAACGTGAATTCAGCCCAACTGATTGTAATTTTCTGTTCATCATCTTCCTCCAAAAGTGCCTCTTCCAACTGTGGTGTTCCTCTTGCCAACGGATTTGATCTTTATTGTCTGTATGTTTCAGAGCAATGGGAATCCTTTGTGATAGAGACGGCTAGAATATAAATGCAAGGATGTAGTGCTGATGCTTTATGAGGCATTGATCTGACCATACTTGGAGAATTGTGAGCAGTTCTGGACCCCCATATCTGAAAAAGATGCGCTGGCAGTGGAGAGAGCCCAGAGAACCTTCAGGAGAATGATCACAGGAATGAAAGGGTTAATATGACAGGACCATTTGATGGCTCTGGGCCAACACTCTCTAGAGTTTAGGAGACTGTGTGGGATCTCATTTTAACCTGTTGAATTTTGATAGAGTGGACGTGGAGAGGATGTTTCTTATAGTGAGTGAGTAAAGGACACACCAGAGGCCACAGCTTCACAATACAAGTACATTCCTTTCGAATCCTTCAGAGGTGACGAGGAATTTCTTTAGTCAGAGAGCTGTGAATCTGTGGAAGTCATTTGGTATATTTAAAGTGAAGTTTGATAGTTTCTTGATTGATCAAGATGTCAAAGGTTATGGGGAGAAGGCAGGAGAGTGGGGTTGACAGGGAAAATAAATCAGCCATGATGGACTCACGGAGCAGTCTTGATTGGCTGAATGGTCTTATTCTACTCCTGTGTCTAGTTACCTTGTGGACAGATAGCCGCTGTATGAGGTTCTATACAGAATTCCTTGCTCTAATAACGGACACTTCACTGACACTAGCTTCCTTCTGCTAAGGTGTTCAATTAGTAGTGACGGTTTTCAATCTATGGAATGTTCAGGATGACTTATAATTATAGAATCTGGGATCAAAACCAAAGCACAGAGAGCAGGCCAGCACTACAGCTGAAATGACTGAGTGGTGCAGCCAGTGAATACAAATTTGCAGTGAAGCCAGGGGCCAGAGAGGTGGGGAATGCTTTTTCACTTTGTGGCAATTATGTTCAGGAAGGGGTATGGTTTTACTAGTCATTGCCAGGGGAACTGCATATTACTTAAAGAGGAAAACATATATAGACCTATGTGGTGTTTCAGACAATGATCACTCAGAATCAAGAATGCTTGCTTCCACTATGTTTTTGTGGCTCTGAGGTAGCTAGTGAGGCCTTTGTGGAATTTATGGGCCCCTGTACAGGTGGGTAGGAGGTAGCTGATGAAGTGAAAAGATGGGTAGTTCTGCAGAATGGTGCGCCCCATCTATTACTTCTAGAGCTGTTATTTGCTCCTGACGCCCACCCTTCAGGTTCTCATACCAACTCAAAACCTCCTCCTCCACTTTGAACACTCATGGAGTAGAGATTTCCAGGAGTCATAGAGGGGTTGCCGTATTTGTTCAACAACCTCAGAGCACATTCTTGAGTCTTTTTCCCTGTCTCTGTCTAGCAGTCAAATGGAGTAGAGTGTCTGTCTAAAGTCTCCGGTGGTGCACCGGTGAATGATGTAGTCAGCCCAGCATAGCAATCTGACAGTAATTGAAGTCTCAGTGTAGAGGATGTTGTCTCAAAAGAGGATGCTGACATTGGGTTGATTATTTGTCCAGAGAATTTAGAGGTCTTTACAAAGACATTATTGGTCAAAGTTTTATGATTAGATTGGCCGGCGGACCTGTTTCTGCGCTGTAGCACTCAGACTCAAAGTTTCTTGAGAAGTCTGCGATATATAACCCTTATCTCAGAAGCATACAAGATGGCAAAATCATGAGTTTTGTGCCAGGTCTGAGGTCTCTCTCATTAAATTCTTTCCCTCAGTTAACCAAAGGACATGCCACTTGAATTGGAGATGATGGTTAGTTACATCATCAACACAAAATGCTGGAGGAACTCAGCAGGCCAGGCAGCATCCATGGAAAAGACTATAAGACCATAAGACCTAGGAGCAGAATTAGACCATTTGGCCCATTGAGTCTGCTCTGCTATTCAATCATGGCTGATCCTTTGTTCACCTTCTTAACCCCATTCCCCGGCCTTCACCCCATAACCTTTAATGTGTCCAATCAAGAACCTATAATCTCTGCCTTAAATACGCGCAACAACCTGGCCTCCACAGCTGCACATGGTAACAAACTCCACAGACTTGCCATCCTCTGGCTGAAGAAATTTCTCCGCATCCCTGTTTGAAATGGCGCATCTCTATCCTGAGGCTGTGCCCTCTTGTCCTAGACTCCCCCACCATGGGAAACATCCTTTCCACATCTACTCTGTCTCGGCCTTTCAATATTTGAAAGGTTTCAATAAGATCCTCCTCCCCGATCCTTCTAAATTCCAGCGAGTACAGACCCAGAGCCATCAAACTTTCCTTGTATGATAACCCTTTCATATAACCATATAACAATCACAGCACGGAAACAGGCCATCTCGGCCCTCCTAGTCCGTGCCGAACTCTTAATCTCACCTAGTCCCATCTACCCGCACTCAGCCCATAACCCTCCACTCCTTTCCTGTCCATATACCTATCCAATTTTACCTTAAATGACACAACTGAACTGGCCTCTACTACTTCTACAGGAAGCTCATTCCACACAGCTATCACTCTCTGAGTAAAGAAATACCCCCTCGTGTTTCCCTTAAACTTTTGCCCCCAACTCTCAAATCATGACCTCTCGTTTGAATCTCCCCTACTCTCAATGGAAACAGCCTATTCATGTTAATTCTATCTATCCCTCTCAAAATTTTAAATACCTCGATCAAATCTCCCCTCAACCTCCTACACTCCAATGAATAGAGACCTAACTTGTTCAATCTTTTTCTGTAATTTAAGTGCTGAAACCCAGGTAACATGCTAGTAAATTGTCTCTGCACTCTCTCTAATTTATTGATATCTTTCCTATAATTCGGTGACCAGAACTGTACACAATATTCTAAATTTGGCCTTACCAATGCCTTGTACAATTTCAACATTACATCCCAACTTCTGTACTCAATGCTCTGATTTATAAAGGCCAGCGTTCCAAAAGCCTTCTTCACCACCCTATCTACATGAGACTCCACCTTCAGGGAACTATGCACTGTTATTCCTAGATCTCTCTGTTCCTCTGCATTCCTCAATGCCCTACCATTTACCCTGTATGTTCTATTTGGATTATTCCTGCCAAAATGTAGAACCTCACACTTCTCAGCGTTAAACTCCATCTGCCAACATTCAGCCCATTCTTCTAACTGGCATAAATCTCCCTGCAAGCTTTGAAAACCCACCACATTATCCACAACACCTCCTACCTTAGTATCATCAACATACTTACTAATCCAATTTACCACCCCATCATCCAGATCACTTATGTATATTACAAACAACATTGGGCCCAAAACAGATCCCTGAGGCACCCCGCTAGTCACTGGCCTCCATCCCGATAAACAATTATCCACCACTACTCTCTGGCATCTCCCATCTAGCCACTGTTGAATCCATTTTATTACT
The DNA here is from genome assembly GCF_030144855.1 of Hypanus sabinus. Taxonomy (NCBI): domain Eukaryota; kingdom Metazoa; phylum Chordata; class Chondrichthyes; order Myliobatiformes; family Dasyatidae; genus Hypanus; species Hypanus sabinus. The sequence goes on along the minus strand of NC_082718.1, from coordinate 74,666,355 downwards.
CCAGCATTAATACCTAACGACTGAACCTTCTTAACTAACCTTCCATGTGGAACTTTGTCAAAGGCTTTGCTGAAGTCCATATAGACTACATCCACTGCCTTATCCTCGTCAACATTCCTCGTAACTTCTTCAAAAAATTCAATAAGGTTTGTCAAACATGACCTTCCACGCACAAATCCAGATCCTGTCTATCAGATCCTGTCTATCCAGATAATTATTAATACTATCTCTAAGAATACTTTCCATTAATTTACCCACCACTGATGTCAAACTGACAGGTCTATAATTGCTAGGCTTACTTCTAGAACCCATTTTAAACAGTGGAACCACATGAGCAATACGCCAATCCTCCGGCACAATCCCCGTTTCTAATGACATCTGAAAGATCTCCGTCAGAGCTCCTGCTATCTCTACACAAACTTCCCTCAAGGTCCTGGGGAATATCCTGTCAGGACCTGGAGATTTATCCACTTTTAAATTTCTTAAAGTCGCCAGTACTTCCACCTCTTTAATTGTCATAGGTTCCATAACTTCCTTACTTGTTTCCCACACCTTACACAATTCAATATCCTTCTCCTTAGTGAATACCGAAGAGAAGAAATCGTTCAAAATCTCTCCCATCTCCCTCGGCTCCACACATAGCTGACCACCCTGATTCTCTAAGGGACCAATTTTATTCCTCGCTATCCTCTTGCTTTTAATATAACTGTAGAAACCTTTGGGATTTACTTTCACCTTATTTGCCAAACCAACCTCATATCTTCTTTTAGCTTTTCTAATCTCTTTCTTAAGATTCCTTTTACATTCTTTATATTCCTCGAGCAATTCCTTTACTCCATGCTGCCTATATCTATTGTAGACATACCTCTTTTTCCAAACCAAGTTTCTAATATCACTTGAATACCATAGTGCTTTCAAACCTTTAACCTTTCCTTTCAACCTAACAGGAACATAAAGATTCTGTACCCTCATAATTTCACCCTTAAATGACCTCCATTCCTCTATTACATCCTTCCCATAAAACAACTTGATCCAATCCACTCTCTCTAAATCCCTTCGCATCTCCTCAAAGTTAGCCTCAAAGTTTCACTCCTGGAATCATCCTTCTGAACCTCCTCTGGACCCTCCCCAATATCAACACATCTTTTCTTAGATGAGAAACCCAAAACTGTTCACAATACTTAAAGTGAGGCCTCACCAGTGCCTTGTAAAACCTCAGCATCACATCCCTACTCTTGTATTTAAGACCTCTTGAAGTGAAGTTAGCATTGCATTTGCCTTCCTTACCACCTACTGTACCTGCAAGTTAACCTTTAGGGTGTTCTGCACAAGGACTCCCAAGTCCTTTTACATCTGAGATTTTTGAATTTTCTCCCCATTTTGAAAATAGTCCGCACATTTGTTTCTATTACCAAAGTGCATGACCGTGCAATTTCCAACATAGAAATTAATTTGGCACTTTCTTGCCCAATCTTCGAATCTCTCTAGGTCCTTCTGTAGCCTACCTGTTTCTTCAACTCTACTGCCCCTCCACTAACCTTTGTATCATCTGCAAACTTGGCAGCAAAGCCATCTATTCCATCATCTAAAAAGAAGTGGTCCCAACACTAACCCCTGCGGAACACCACTAGTTAATGGCAGCCAACCAGACAGGTATCCTTTTATTCCCGCTTACTGCCTCCTACCAATTAACCAATGCTCTAACCATGTTAGTAACTTTCCTATAATACCATGGGCTCTGAACTTGGTTAGCAGCCTCATGTGTGGCACCTTGTCAAATGCCTTCTGAAAGTCCAAATAAACAACATCCACTGCTTCTCTTTTATCTATCCTACTTGTAATCTCCTCAAAGAATTCCAACAGGTTCATCAGGCAAGATTTTCCCTTAAACTATACTGACTTTGTTCTATCTTGTCCTGTGTCACCAAGAACTTCATAACCTCATCTTTATCCATTGACTCCAACATCCTTCCAACTACTGAGGTCAGGCTAACTGGTCTATAATTTCTTTTCTGCTGCCTTCCTCCTTACTTAAAGAGTGGAGTGACATATGCAATTTTCCATTCGTCTGGCACCAAGCCAGTGACTTCTGAATGATCGTTGCTAATGCTACCACAATCTCTAACATTACCTCTTTCAGAACCCTAGGGTGCAGTTCATCTGGTCCGGGTGATTTATGTACCTTTAAGTCATTCAGCTTTTTGAGCACCTTCTCCTTTGTAGTAGTAACTGCACCCACTTCTCTTCCTTCACGTACGTAATATGGCACACCACTAGTGTTTTCCACAGTGAAGACTGATGCAAAATATTCAATTAATTCATCTGCCATTTCCTTGGCCCCCGTTATTATTTCTTTAGCCTCATTTTCAAGCGGTTCTATATCCACTGTCAACTCTCTTTTATTTTTTGCATACTTGAAAAAGCTTTACCATCTACTTTGATATTATTTGCTAGCTTGCTTTCATATTTCATCGTTTCCCTTCTAATGATTCCTTTAGTTGCTCTCTGTAAGCTTTTAAAAGCTTCCCAATCCTCTATCTTCCGGCTAATTTTTGCCTTGTTGTATGCCCTTGCTTTTGTTTTACATTAGCTTTGACTTCCTTTGTCAGCTACGTTTGTACTATTTTGCCATTTCAGTATTTCTTTGTTTTTGGATTACATCCATCCTGTACCTTCCTCATTTTCTTCAGAAACTCACACCATTGCTGCTTTGCTGTCATCCTTGCCAACAGCTCCTTCCAATTTTTGTTGACCAACTCCTTTCTCATACCACTGTAATTTTCTTTACTCCATTGTGTGAGACATTACTTTCTCCCTATCATATTTCAAGTTGAACTCAATCATATTGTGATCACTGGTTCCTAAGAGTTCTTTTAACCTTAAGCTCCCTAATCGCCTCTGGTTCATTACATAACACCCAATCCAATATATCTGATCCCTTAGTAGGCTCAATGTCAAACTGCTCTAAAAAGCATCTCGTAGGCCTTCAACAAACTCACTCTCTTGAGATCCATTACCAACGTGAATTTCCCAATCGACCTGCATGTTAAAATCTCCCATGGCTATCATAACATTGTTCTTTTGTATTTCCCGTTGTAATCTGTGGTCCACTTTGCAGCTACTGTTAGGAAGCCTGTATATAAGAGAAAAGTGTAAACAGTGGATGTTTTGGGCTGAGACCCTTCATCGGGACAAATTTATTCACTGTTAACATCTGCTGCCTGGGTTGGAACATCTCAGTTTTGAGGAGAGATTGGTGTACAGGGTATCTACCCAGAGAGGAGGAGCTTTGGAGGAGACACAGCGGAGATATAATGTATAACATATGATGAGATAACCTATAGGAAACTTTCTCCCTTATCAGTGGTGAATAAGATTAGAGGGTGCAGATACATGAAGAAATATTAGAGCATTTAGACCAAAATGACTTTTTAAAGAGCATGCCATAGGTGTACAGCCAGGAACACAGTTCCTCTTGTGATGCATAGGTGCATGGTTACGCAGTAACTGAAATGCTTCCTTTCACATAGCCTTTGTTGCTGCGCAACTGTAATTACCTTTTATATAACGTTAATATAATTCTGAAAAATATGTTAATGTAATTGTGAAATGCCCTGTAATTAATTATGTGATAATGAGTATAATCTATGAAGTTTCTAAATAATAAACATACAACAACCTTTATTTCGGAACATTTTAGAGCTTCAACATATTTACATTGCCAAGTTACAACACTGTTGCAAATTGTAGCAATAAACGCAGAATGGGAATTGGTAATTCATTGTTAATAAACTGCCAGCCTGCTGAATGCCAATGCCATCTAGTCAAAACATCTTACTTTCACCATTGTACCTGTCAGTAATTTTGACTGCTTGACATTGTTTATTTGTGAAGTGGGTTGTGGTTTGCATTTGTTTCATGTGAATATTACTTAAAATAACATTTAAAATGCTGCGCAGTTCTCAGGCCACGTAAAAATTTCCTGCTCAGTGCAGTGGCTGATCCACGCAGCTGAAAAAAAAGGGATCATTGGCCAGAAGGGTTTAAAGAAGGAGTGACTAATGAGGGTTTGCATAGGACCAGAGTTGAGGAGCACTGAGATCTAGGAAGGTGTGCATTTCAGGAGGGTCAGGAATAGGCCCAACTTTAGAAAGATTTGAACAAAAAGGATGTTAAACCTGACGTGTCAGAACAGTCTGCTCTCTCTCAATGTGTATTCCCAGGTTACAAACTCCCTCTGAGAACGTCCCGAGTATATTCTTCAATGCATCGTCAACAACTTGTCAAAAAGTACTTTGTATAACATTGATTTTTGAGAGAATTTAAAAAAAAACTTGTACAGCAGCAACTCAGACATTTAATGTAATGGTGAATGTCTGTGTGTAACCCACCAACTGCCATAATTAATTATTAACTGAATATTCTGATCAGTTTAGCACCCCAGTGAGGTACATCCTTGATGTTATCACATTAGCTGGCAGTAATGACATGGAGAATTTTTAATCTGGATTCCATTTGTCATAGCAGGATAGATAGCTTTGGGTACTTAGAGACTGTTTAATTTCACAACAGCCTCCCAAGGAAAGCTACATATATGATGCTGATTAAACATTTTGGATGGGAGTCAGTACCTGAGGATAAATTTGCAACTCAAAATATGAAGTTGGTGTTAAGTTTTGGAGGTATTACCAAATATTTCCACTTATCCCAACCTGATTTTGGAAATGAGTTTAAGGAAGTTCCAGCTACACTGGAATCCATTCTCTGATTGGAACAAGTTGTTTCTCTTCTACAAACCAATGGCAGCAATATGTACCTGAATGTCATCCAGTTCTGTTGAAGGTCTTAGCCTGAAATGTTGACTATTTATTCCTTTCCATAGATGCTGCCTGCCCTGCTGAATTCCTCTAGCATTTTGTATGAATTGCTCTGGATTTCCATCATCTGCAGAGTTTTTTGAATTGTTGGCTGTCTGTTCCCTCCATAGATGCTACCTGACCTATTGAGTTTCTCTAGCCCTTTGTTTGTTAATACTTATGAGGAGTGTTGTGTATTTAGTATTTCAATAACATTTGAGTATTATTCTATATATATATATAGGTTGATTTAATCATCCTTGTTCATTTAAATAATTAATTACTGGTTATACGTATAAATACATGAATTGTATCCATATCATCACACTGCCACGTGATGTGTACCTGCCTTGCTGAATGTAAACATGAAGTTGGACTCACATTTTGGTCTTCCATGTCTTCCTTTGAATTAGTTTAATGTTTTGAAATTACAAAACATGACAATGAGTTCCTGTGTTCTTCCTTCCTTTTGCAGTACACTGAAGGATGCATTAAAACCGCTATGGAGTTGTGTGTGTGAGTGTGTGTGAGAGAGAGAGAGAAAATGAATGAGAATGAGTGTGTGTGTGCACTTGTGTGCCTGCCTGCCAGCTTTCAGAGCACAATGGTAGTTTGATGCAGATCATTTTAAAATTATAGTCTGTAAATCTGACTTAAAGTCATAGAATGTAAAAGCAACTGACTGTGTTGCTCAGTGAGCTAGCCTCATCTGCTCATAGCCTTCTAAACCTCTCCTGTCCATATACCTATCAAAATGACTTTTAAATGTTGCTCTTTTACTTACTTCATTCATCGTGTGCCGTGTCATATGATGTGGGTGATCACGGTCTTGACCCTGATTGTTCTTGGCATATTTTTCTAAAGAAATGGTTTGCCATTGCTTTCTACTAGGCAGTGTCTTTACAAGATGAGTGACCCCAGCCATTATCAATACCCTTCAGAGATTGTCTGCCTGGTGTCAGTGGTTGCATAACCAGGACTTGTGATCTGCACCAGCTGCTCATATGACCATCCACCACCTGCTCCCATGGCTTCATGTAACCCTGATCGGGGGGCTAAGCAGGTGCTACACCTGCCCAAAGGTGACCTGCAGGCTAAGGGAGGGAAGGAGTGCCTCCATCCCGTCACCCACCTATAACTTGCTGGGTCTTAAGCAGTGCTTTGAAGACTTCAAGGCAATATCAACAAAAGAGCAGAAGAAAAGTATCCATTCAAGGGAGCTGCTTTTTATTTAGCATGGCAAATTGTAGATGTGAGTAGATAGGACCCATTTACAGTTCAGTAGAAATCACAGATGAAATCTCATTTGTGGTTAGTTAATTGGAAAGTCCACGGACTGTGGAAAAAAGTGGAAAAGTGCAAGATAAAAGAGATTTTGAATTCAAGCAATGAGCATGTTTGAATAGATAATAACACCAGGCCATGGCAAAATCAGTTGATGCCTTACTCTCATTGTTATCCCCTGGAAGGAGGTACAGGAGCCTGAAGGCACACACTCAATGCTTCAGGAACAGATATCTCCCCTCTGCTATCCAATTTCTGAATGGACATTGAACCCATGAATACTACTTTTTTGTATTTTTGCACTAATTATTTAACTATTTTATTTATATATATATATATATATACACATACATACACACACACACACACACACACACACATATATATATACATACACTTACCGTAAACCATGTTTTTTCTCTACTATTATGAATTGCATTGTACTTCTGCCACAAAGGCAACAAATTTCACAGCTTATGTTGTTGATATTAAACCTGATTCTGATTCTATTTCTTATTTAGGTTTTTGAGTAGAATTGAATTGGATCAATTTTAACTTTTTTCCCAGCCTGATTCCACTTAGCTGGTTTTGGTAACACTCAGTATAATGCTGAGATTCCCAACCTGGAGCCCACTGACTTTTTGCTTAATTCTATTGCTCCATGGCATAAAAAAGGTTTGGAACCCCTGGCATATTGTGTTTTATGCATTAAGCAACTCTGACAAAAGAAGTTATTTTCTTTAATTTTAAAAACATTTAAAGATTTCAAGATTAGCATCAAGGCATGCTGTGAACTGCGTCTTTTGCTTCAACAACTGGCACAGTCTGAGGATGAGCTGGGGCAGCCTGCAAATGCCGCCATGCTTCCAGCACCCAGATAGCGTGCCCACAGCTCACCAGCCCCAGCCGTGTCCACTGTTTCCTCTAAGCTGCGTGGGTTCGCGGCCCCGCATCAACTGAAGTGCTCCTGCACACACGGTCTTTGTGGCTGCACAGCTTTTAAATCATCTGCCGTGCAGTTTTCAGCCCAAGTAAAAATTTCCTGCTCAGCACAATAGTTGGTCAACGCAACTGTAAAAAAAAATCAGAGGAAATATTGACCATAACTGTTTGTTGTTGGAATGTGGGAAAAAAAAACGAGCACCCGGAGGAAACCAATGGAGTCATGGGGATACAGCGGCAGAACCCCAGTCAGTGATTGCTGGCACTGTAGAGTGCTGCACTAACCACTACGCTGCTGTGCCACTTTTAGCTCTAATTTTCTGCCTGGTATCTCTGGATTTCACTGATTAATTTCATTAGGGTCATTTTGTTTCTCCCTTTGTTCTTTTATGTAAGAACTCACTGAGCTTCCTCAGATCGCTGACCAATATCTTAAATCATTCTTTTCTAACCTTGATCCTATTACACTGTGGTGAAACAGAGGCCAAAATTGGACACAGTACTCAGTGTGTGGGCTGCCAATTGTTTAATGGCCCATCCACCCATGTCATTTCCAGAGATTGTCTTTTGGAGGTCTACTTACATTTGGTTTCCCTTTACAGCTGCTCTTTCTGTGCTATGGTGAGGATTTCAGTGCTTGTTAAGTTAAACACGGGCTTCCTCAATGTACTTTATTTAATGAGCTAATCATGTCGGATATTTCTGCTGCCTGGGTACGTTGCTTTACATGTTCCAATTTATAATCCAGCTGCCCAGTTATAAAACCTGTACAATTCTCCTTTGATGTTATCCCTATCTGGTTATCATCCAGCTCTATCACATGACATGATGCAAACTTAGACATTTTGCTTTAAATATCTTCATCAAGGTCATCTATAAAACATGAGGAATTGTGTGTTCATGGGTAGTCCTCAGCCTGAAGCTTAGCTGTGATGTCGTGGTGGTCCTGTTAGTCCCTTTAAGACCCGTGACTCAGAATGCGTGTGGCCCATTGACATGACTCCTGAGCTTTTGCAATCAAATGACAATTGTATATCACAGTTGATCTCCATTTTATTGCTTACTGAATATTATTATTTCATTTTGTCCTTTGCACGCTGGTTGTTTGTCTGCCCTGTTGGGAGCAATCTGTCATTGATTCTGTTATTGTTCTTGGACCACAACCAATGCACTCACTTTCAAGGATGCTTCATATCACATTCTCGATGCTTATTGCTTATTTATTTGTTGTTATTATTTTTTTCTTTTTGTACTTGCACAGTTTGTTGTCTTTTGCACACTAGTTGAACGCCCAAGTTGGGCAATCTTTCCTTGATTCTGTTATGGATCTATTGAGTATGCCCACAAGAAACTGAATCTCAGAGTTGTATATGGTGACAAATCATGTACTTTGATAATAAATTTACTTTGAACTGTGATCCTTGCTGTTTTTTTCTGTGGTTACGGAAGCAAGGCATGGGACTTTGCTTATATGTACTCCTTATTAGGAATATTGGGCCCATTGATTTGGAGAGTGAAGAGCGTGGCTGAGTGACGGACAAAAAATCCATTGGGTTTACGGCACAGGTTCTAATCCCGCCAATGGTCCCTGTGTTTTGGGGTGGTACAATATCGCAGCAGCTGGAGTTCTGCTATCACAGTGCCAGCGACCTGGGTTTAATTCTGTCACTGTCTGTAAGGAGTTTTGTATGTTACCCCCTTGACCTCATGAATTTCCTCCAAGAGCTCTGGTTTCTGCCCACAATCCAAAGGCGTAACAGCTGGTAGGTCAATGGGTCACGTGGGTGTAATCGGGGGGGGGGGGCGGGAGCGGGGTGCAGAACTACCAGTGCTCAGCCATTCACACTGAGGTTCTTCCTGGGTTTATGGGCATAGATTACGTGCTGGTAGATTTGAGTGTTAATTAACCTGTCACTGGACTCTGCACAGAGTCTAATAATCCAGCTGGCATTCCCCAGAATGAAACCTTTATTCTAGCCTTGTGGATTATAAGACAAAGGGGATGTAAGCTGTTTTTTAAAGATCATGATTTGGTTTATGGCTATTTATTTATTGACCTATCTGTCAATCCATTAATTATTTCTTGGGGATACAACAGTTTAGCGGGACCGTGACACCCAATTACACCCTCTATCCAATTAACTTACTAACCTCTATATCTTCGGATGGTGGGAAGAAACTGGAGCACCCGGAGGAAACACATGCGGTCAAAGAGAGAATGTACAGACAGAGGTGGAAGTGAACCCGGATCACTGGTGGTGTAATAGTGTTATGCTAAGCTCTACTTACTCACTGCCTGTTATGCCCCTGCAATTTAGAGCAGCAATGAGGGCCTGCACCTCCGGTGGGGTTCAGGGCTTCCTTCATCATGCCAGTAGCTTCCCCTCGGTTTTCACTACTATCAGTCATGCAAGTCCCAGATGGAGACTCAGGAATACCATCACACACAGATGAAGAAGGATTCTTTATTGCTGTTTCTGTAACAATTTTGTTTACCAGGCAGGGTTGTTAGCCCTGAGCCGAAACACCAAATCTGGAGGACCGGTGGACCACTCTTAGTCTGGCCTCTACCCTTTGACCTGGTTGGCATGAGTGACCCTACCAAGAGCCAAAGCACAAAGCTAGCATAGCTCTCCAGGTAATTGAGGCACACATGCCTCCAAACCACGGCAAGGTTGTGGACCTCATGGAGAAGTACACTATCTGTATTGCCCTTAACTCTATATTTTTATATTTTAATTAATGTTTTAAAAAACTTTAATGTTAGCAAGTTTTGAAATCTTTCAATGTTAGGCACAGTTTGAAATAAGAGCAGTGACAAGACTGGCAGGTGCCAAAGCATCCCTCTCAGATTTGCCAGAGGTGTTGAAAAATTGAGATGCCACTCCAAACATCACCAGCAACTCAGCTGCAGATGGGACGTTGCTGCTGGACTTATCTTTGCAGAGGTCAGCCCTCCATGTATGATAGAAAAAGCCTACAGTATAATACAGGCCCTTTGGCCCACAATGCTGTGCCGAACATGTCCTTATACCCATAGCCTGAGGGTATAAATAGTCTTTCTCACCAGAGAACTTGCCTACAGCACAGTCTGAACCATTACTCCAAATCTAGACTGAACAGTCCCTTAGCTCGTCCAAAATTATAAAAATACAGATCTAGACACTGCATCAAATGATTTACTGAAGCATCTAACTTGTTGAAAAGCACCAAACTGCTATTGCTGGTTATCATCATGCTGTGCCATGTCTTATGAGGCAGGTGATAACGGTCTTTGACCATGTTTGTTCTTGGCAATTTTTACTACAGAAGTGGTTTGCCATTGCCTTCTGCTGGATGGTGTCTTTACAATATGGGTGACCCCAGCTATTATCAATACTCTTCAGAGGCTGTCTGCCTGGTGTCAGTGGTCACATAACCAGGACTTGTGATATGCACCAGCTGCTCATACGACCATCCTCCACCTGCACCCATTGCTTCACGTGATCCTGTTTGAGGAGGCTAAGTAGGTGCTGTACCTTGCCCAAGGGTGTCCTGCAGGTTAGCAGAGGGAAGAAGTACTTTACACCTCTTTGGTAGAGACGTACCTCCACCCTGCCACTCAAGTTGCTGGGAAACTGAACTAAAAACACTAAGTGTTGGAACTACTCATCAAGAAATACAACATCTGAGAAAGAGAGTTAATGCTTTAGGTCAACTACCCTTCAACAGAGAACATTCAGATTTTACATTCTCCTATTCATGACCTCAAGACCTTTAAAGCAAGCAAATGAAAGGTTGATGAAAATCTGTTCACTGCATCAAATATCCAGTGGTACGACCACCATTAATTTACATGTATTTTTTACTCTCTGTTTTCTTTTCAAATAATGCCTCGGAAGTCTTTCTCTAGCCTGTGTGAAATGTTTTTTGAATTACAAACATGAGAAAACCCTGAGGAAGGGACTTGCCCCAAGACATCGACTGTTTACACTTTTCCATAGATGCTTCCTGACCTGCTGAGTTTCTCCAGTATAGCAGTATTCGGTGGTGAGATGAACGGACATCGAATCCATGGACACTACCTCACTACTGTTTTTTTTGTTTTTGCACGACATGTTTAATTTAACTTCTTAAATATATATTTCTTACAGTAATGTACTGCTGCCACATAACAACAAATTTCATGACATCTTCCGGTGACATTAAACCTCATTCTGATTCTGATTGTGGGTTTACTGAGATCTCTGTGTCAATTCCCCTCCCCTGCTTGACAGACAGCTTCTTGTCTGTTTCCGTCCCTTTCAGGATACTGGAGACAGGCATGCAAAGAACATAGCTGGCCTGTTATCATTGAGTGGGTGAAGCTAGGGCTTCAATGCTGAGGACTTTAGCCTTAGAGAGGATGCTGACTTTAGTTCACTTATTCCTCCCAATGAATACGAAAGACTTTGCAGAGATGACAATGGTGGTGTTTTTTTTTCCAGTGTGTTCAGATTATCCAAGTCTCAGAAGCATAGAGAAGGGCAATGATCACTGTTGTCAAGTAGACTATGAGTTTTAACACTGTAAAAAAGCACAACAAAAAGTGCTAATGATTTTTATTTCCTTGGTGACTAGTCCTGATGGAATGATTCTTCTCCTGGAATATGTCTTTGCCACTAGGGATCAGATATTTTCTCATTCATTCACACTTGGCCTCGCACACAGTCACACCACGCACCCTGACAAAGGACAAAGCTTTTGCTAATGGATTGTGACATGACAATTCATACATTTTCACTAGACGCACTTATAGCTCTTGGTCTCCTGTGTTTGGGTTTGTGTCAGTGGATTTGTAAGGGTTGGCTAAACAACCATCTCAGCAAAGTTACGATCTAGTGAATTCAAAGCTGCAGCACCTGGTTTTTTACCGCTTCCCTTCCCACTTCTACGTCCATTCAGCTGAAGCAGCATTTCATCTGGACTTTATCCAATTTAGTGTATTGCATTCACAGTTGATGACGTGACCTCCTCTACAATGGAGAAACCAAATGCCAGTTTGTTGACAACTTTTCAGAACACTCCCATTCCATTTTCCTTCTGGGTCACCCTGAGTTTCCAGTGCCTGTCACTGTAACTCTACATCTCACTCCCACTGCATCTTACATCCCCTTACACTGTAAACTCAATGAACAGCATCTCTCCTTTCAGTTAAACACATTACACAATTTCCAATAACCTGTCTTTCCTGTTGGTGTCAGAACTGTTCATTCTTTATTCTTGTACAGCCCAGTAAATGCCACAGCCACCAAGTTTTATCATTCTTGACTTCCAAAGAACCTCATTGGATTTCACAGAGAGATCAGTGGTGGAAAGGTTGAGCAATTTCAAGTTCCTGGGTGTCAGCATCTCTGAGAGTCTATCCTGGGCCCATTGTTTTGATGCTGTTACAAAGACAGTGGCTGTTTCATTAGGAATTTGAGGAGATATGGTACATCACCAAATATCTACATGTGTAATGTGAAGAACATTCTAATTGGCTGCATCGCTGTCTGGTATGGGGTTGTGGTGGTTACTGCACAGGATTGAAATAAGCTACAGAAAGTAGTAAACTCAGCTCCATCATGGGCACAGGCCACCCCAGCAACCAGGACTTCAAGGAATGCTGCCTCAGAGTAGTGCCATCCATCATTAAGGTCACGCACTCTTCTCATTCCTACCATCAGGGAGGAGGTACAGGAGGACACAGTCAGTGATTCAGGAACAGCTTCTTTCCTTCTGTCATCCGATTTCTGAATGGACATTGAACCCATGAACACTACCTCACTATTTTTTTTCTCTTTTTCTCTATTTATTTAATTTAACTTTTGAAATATATATACTTACTGTAACTTACAATTTTTTATTATTATGAATTGTAATGTACTGCTGCCACATAACAACAAATTTCACTACATATGCCAGTGATATTAAACTTGATTTTGATTCTGATTCTGATTCTGTATCACAAAGTCACCAGATCCAACACCACCTTGACAGAAAGGTTGTCGTCCGCTAATGTTAACTCAGTTTTTCCCACCACACGTTACCTTGCCTGAATTTATCTGTTATGTCAGATTTCCAACAACTTATAAATCTTGTTTTCTCTCCCTAGAACTTGCTCCTCTTCTGCTTACATCTTTTTCAGATAGATCAGTTGCGATTGGCAAACCATCTCCATCCACCCTCTGCTGGAACCATTACAATAAAGTGCTAATCAGCTCTCCTCTTTGCTGCCCCTTCCTTTCAGACACACCTTTTGTTCTCTGCATCACTCTTCCTTCTTTGCAACTTAAAACATACTTGATTTTTTTAGATTTTCCTGGTTTTGATGTATCTCTGTCAAACTGAAAATTCCAATCTGTCTCTTCATATCCTGTCTGAACTGCTGAGCACTTACAGCAATTTTAATTTTGATTATTTAATTGTTGTTTTCAGGTTTGTTCTATTCTTCGCTGAGGCTTTCATTTCAGATTTGGTCTAACTGGCTGGCTTATTTATTTACAGCCTGTGCCGCCCAGTTATACCCTTGTGACTAATTAGCCTATGTGGGTGAAAAGTGGAGCATCCGGAGGAACCCATGGAGTCATGGGGAGAGCATACAAACTCCTTACAGACAGTGACAGGAATTGAACCTGGATTGCAGGCACTGTAATAGCTAACCACTATGCTACCCTGAGCCGTGCCTAAGTTTTCTAGACTTTAAAGGTGCATTGAAGGCATAGGTACAGTGCGTTGATCGTACTCAATCTTAAGGCCAAAGAATGGGTGTTTGGCCTGGCTTCAGGGAGGTGTCTGCAGCGAGGCATTTCAATGACAGAGATATTTGTGAGAAAACGGGGTTCTCTTTGGAACGTAGAAAGTCAAGAGGGAATTTGATGGAGGCAGACAAGATCATGATTCATTTGTAACAACTACGTGAAATCAAACTAAAAGTCACTGGAAAGCTAAGTGAGGGAGTATGACGCGCTTCCAACTAACTGAATTCCAAGTCATTTAATCCTTTGTTACAAACCAACAATAAAATCCGTTGACTCTTCCATAAATCATGTAAAATAAAAACAAGCAAGATGAGCGTAATCGGATCAAATTGAAACAAAGATTAACAGTCAACAAAAAATACGAGCTCCCTACTCTGCCCCCTCTGTGCCACCATGCAGGTGAACGGGTGACTGTATTTGTTTACTTCTGCTGCCATCCAAACCCACGTGACAAATTGCCTTAACCCGGAATGAGGATGCATAACACAAGTACAATACAGATGGACAATAAATAGATATACGGCTCCTACATCACTTTTAGAAGATAAAAAGGAAAGAATTTGCTGCCATTAGTATTTTCATGGAGGATCTGGGATCAAGCTTGCAGCTAAAGAGCAAGAGATACTAGGGGGATCTGAAGAAAATATTGTTAAGGCAGGGAACAGCCTTAAAGGTTTGTAGAATGAAAATCAATTCAGGCTTTCTGAAATAAATTAGATGGGCTGTCTGAGATTTGATTTTCAGGGCCTTGGGAAAACAGAAGGAAAATGGGCACTTACACAGTGAGAGCTAGTATAGATTCAATAGGCCAAATATCCTCCCTCTTTGACATAATAATTCAGCGATTCTAAATCAGAGTGACAGCTTCAGTGGAAGTTAGATAAAAGGCAGAAACAACCACAACCTTGGATTTACTAGACTGAAACATTTCTGAGTTTGCTGTTCATTCAACCTTTCCGTACCCACTGACACAAATCTGAGCCTGGGGGAGGTAAATCCAAGAGCAGTAAGTGTGAGTCCAGTGAAAATGTGTGAATTGTAATGTCACTGTTGATTATTAAAAGCCTTGTCCTTTGCAGGGACACATGGTGTGACTGTCTGAGAGCAAGGCCAAGTGAGAATGAGTGAGAAAATATCAGATCCCTGGTGGCAAAAACATATTCTAAGAGAAGGCCTGCTTGTCTTGGCTAAAAGTTATTAAAAGAATGGTCTATCAGGCCATGGGGACAGCTTTCACATCTCAGCTGATCTTTCCTTGTCAACATCCACAAATTCATTTTCTCTGAGCTGGTTATTAGGAATAGGAATTCCAGCTGAGGTTTAAATGTGGATGAGATAGTTTTAAAATCAAAGCTATCAGATCTTGGGACTGCTACTTCCCATGCTAAATGTTAATGATGTGGATGGCAGAATTGATGACTTTGTGACCAAGTTTGTGAATGATACCAAGATAGGTGGAGGGGCAGGAAGTCTTCAGTAGGACTTAGACAGATTAGGAAAATGGGCAAAGAGGTTGTAGATAGAATACAATGCAGGAAAGTGTATTGGCATGTACTTCGGTAAAAGAAATATACGTGTAGACAGTTTTCTAAATGGGCAGTGAATTCAGAAATTGGATCTGCAGGTTGAATCGGTGGTGAGGAAGGCAAATGCAATGTAACGTTCATTTTGAGAGGACTAGGATATAAAAGCAAGGATGTGTAACCCTCAGATTCTGTCGGCTGCCGAAGTCTAGGGAAGATGATCTCCGGCCCCAACAATCGTGTGAGATTGAGGTGCCAACCCCCCTGTTTGTGTGGATGCTGCATGGTTTGTTACTCTGTTACAAATCAGTACCACGAAATAACAGACAGTACACCATATGCAATTAAGCGATTTAGCTTTATAATTCTTAATTTGACTGAAACAGTATAATCTGCACATGTGGGAGCTCACGGCTTCCCCTTTGACGATCCTCCTCCGAGCTCCCGGCCTTCCTCGGGTCATGACTCCAATCTGGCGGTTTCTCTCCTCATCTCCCGCCGAACAAAAGACCCAGATTACCCTGCTGTCAGGCGCATGGCACAAAAGCACCCTCCCATCGGACAGCTCACATTCCAAAGCACCCGTAATCTCTGATCATAACCCAAGCACTGCTTCCACAGAAAGACCATTCCATCAGCACTGATTCCGCAGAAAGACCATTCCATCAGCAGTGATTCCACAGAAAGACCATTCCATCGGCACTGATTCCGCAGAAAGACAATTCCATCAGCAGTGATTCCGCAGAAAGACCATTCCATCAGCACTGATTCCGCAGAAAGACGATTCCATCAGCACTGATTCCGCAGAAAGACCATTCCATCAGCAGTGATTCCGCAGAAAGACCATTCCATCAGCACTGATTCCGCAGAAAGACGATTCCATCAGCAGTGATTCCACAGAAAGACCATTCCATCAGCACTGATTCCGCAGAAAGACCATTCCATCAGCAGTGTTTCCACAGTAAGACCATTCCATCAGCAGTGATTCCGCAGAAACACCATTCCATCAGCGGTGATTCCACAGTGAGACCATTCCATCAGCGGTGATTCCGCAGAAAGACCATTCCATCAGCAGTGATTCCGCAGTAAGACCATTCCATCAGCAGTGATTCCGCAGAAAGACCATTCCATCAGCAGTGATTCCGCATTAAGACCATTTCATCAGCAGTGATTCCGCATTAAGACCATTCCATCAGCAGTGATTCCGCAGAAAGACCATCCCATCAGCAGTGATTCTAGAGAAAGACCATTCCATCAGCAGTGATTCCGCAGAAAGACCATTCCATCAGCAGTGATTCCGCAGAAAGACCATTCCATCAGCAGTGATTCCGCAGTAAGACCATTCCATCAGCAGTGATTCCGCAGAAAGACCATTCCATCAGCAATGATTCCGCAGAAAGACCATTCCATCAGCAGTGTTTCTAGAGAAACACTATTCCATTAGCAGTGATTCTGCAGAAAGACCATTCCATCAGCAGTGATTCCGCAGAAAGACCATTCCATCAGCAGTGTTTCTAGAGAAAGACCATTCCATCAGCAGTGTTACTAGAGAAACACTATTCCATTAGCAGTGATTCCGCAGAAAGACCATTCCATCAGCAGTGATTCCGCAGAAAGACCATTCCATCAGCAGTGATTCCGCATTAAGACCATTCCATCAGCAGTGATTCCGCAGAAAGACCATTCCATCAGCAGTGACTCCGCAGAAAGACCATTCCATCAGCGGTGATTCCGCATTAAGACCATTCCATCAGCGGTGATTCCGCAGAAAGACCATTCCATCAGCGGTGATTCCGCAGAAAGACCATTCCATCAGCGGTGATTCCGCCGAAAGACCATTCCATCAGCGGTGATTCCGCAGAAAGACCATTCCAGCAGCAGTGATTCTAGAGAAAGACCATTCCATCAGCGGTGATTCCGCAGAAAGACCATTCCATCAGCAGTGACTCCCCAGAAAGACCATTCCATCAGCAGTGATTCCGCAGAAACACCATTCCATCAGCGGTGATTCCGCAGTAAGACCATTCCATCAGCGGTGATTCCGCAGTAAGACCATTCCATCAGCGGTGATTCCGCAGAAAGACCATTCCATCAGCGGTGATTCCGCAGAAAGACCATTCCATCAGCGGCGATTCTAGAGAAAGACCATTCCATTAGTAGTATTCTAGAAATACCATTCCATTAGTAGTATTCTAGAAAGACCATTCCATTAGCAGCGATTCTAGAAAGACCATTCCATTAGCAGCGATTCTAGAAAGACCATTCCATTAGCAGCGATTCCGCAGAAAGACCATTCCATGAGCAGCGATTCCGCAGAACGACCATTCCATCAGCGGTGATTCCGCAGAACGACCATTCCATCAGCGGTGATTCCGCCGAAAGACCATTCCATCAGCGGTGATTCCGCAGAAAGACCATTCCATCAGCGGTGATTCTAGAGAAAGACCATTCCATCAGCGGTGATTCCGCAGAAAGACCATTCCATCAGCAGTGACTCCCCAGAAAGACCATTCCATCAGCAGTGACTCCCCAGAAAGACCATTCCATCAGCAGTGATTCCGCAGAAACACCATTCCATCAGCGGTGATTCCGCAGTAAGACCATTCCATCAGCGGTGATTCCGCAGTAAGACCATTCCAACAGCGGTGATTCCGCAGAAAGACCATTCCATCAGCGGTGATTCCGCAGAAAGACCATTCCATCAGCGGCGATTCTAGAGAAAGACCATTCCATTAGTAGTATTCTAGAAAGACCATTCCATTAGTAGTATTCTAGAAAGTCCATTCCATTAGTAGTATTCTAGAAAGTCCATTCCATTAGCAGCGATTCTAGAAAGACCATTCCATTAGCAGCGATTCTAGAAAGACCATTCCATTAGCAGCGATTCCGCAGAAAGACCATTCCATGAGCAGCGATTCCGCAGAACGACCATTCCATCAGCGGTGATTCCGCAGAAAGACCATTCCATCAGCGGTGACTCCGCAGAAAGACCATTCCATCAGCAGTGATTCTAGATAAAGACCATTCCATCAGCAGTGATTCTAGAGAAAGACCACTCCATCAGCAGTGATTCCGCAGAAAGACCACTCCGTCAGCGGTAATTCCGCAGAATGACCATTCCATCAGCGGTGATTCCGCAGAAAGACCATTCCATCAGCTGTGATTCCGCATTAAGACCATTCCATCAGCGGTGATTCCGCAGAAAGACCATTCCATCAGCGGTGATTCCGCAGAAAGACCATTCCATCAGCAGTGACTCCGCAGAAAGACCATTCCATCAGCAGTGATTCTAGAGAAAGACCACTCCATCAGCGGTGATTCCGCAGAAAGACCACTCCATCAGCGGTGATTCCGCAGAATGACCACTCCATCAGCGGTGATTCCGCAGAAAGACCATTCCATCAGCGGTGATTCCGCAGAAAGACCATTCCATCAGCGGTGATTCCGCAGAAAGACCATTCCATCAGCGGTGACTCCCCAGAAAGACCATTCCATCAGCAGTGATTCTAGAGAAAGACCATTCCATCAGCAGTGATTCCGCAGAAAGACCATTCCATCAGCAGTGATTCCACAGAGAGACCATTCCATCAGCAGTGATTCCGCAGTAAGACCATTCCATCAGCGGTGATTCCGCTGAAACACCATTCCATCAGCGGTGATTCCGCAGAAAGACCATTCCATCAGCAGTGACTCCCCAGAAAGACCATTCCATCAGCAGTGATTCTAGGGAAAGACCATTCCATCAGCAGTGATTCCGCCGAAAGACCATTCCATCAGCAGTGATTCCGCAGAAAGACCATTCCATCAGCAGTGATTCCGCAGTAAGACCATTCCATCAGCTGTGATTCCGCAGAAACACCATTCCATCAGCGGTGATTCCGCAGTAAGACCATTCCATCAGCGGTGACTCCCCATAAAGACCATTCCATCAGCCGTGATTCCGCAGAAAGACCATTCCATCAGCGGTGTTTCTAGAGAAAGACCATTCCGTCAGCAGTGATTCCGCAGAAAGACCATTCCATCAGCGGTGTTTCTAGAGAAAGACCATTCCATCAGCAGTGATTCTAGAGAAACACCATTCCATCAGCGGTGATTCCGCAGAAAGACCATTCCATCAGCGGTGATTCCGCAGTAAGACCATTCCATCAGCGGTGATTCCGCAGAAAGACCATTCCATCCGCGGTGTTTCTAGAGAAAGACCATTCCATCAGCAGTGATTCCGCAGAAAGACCATTCCATCAGCAGTGATTCCGCAGAAACACCATTCCATCAGCAGTGATTCCGCAGAAAGACCATTCCATCAGCAGCGATTCTAGAGAAAGACCATTCCATTAGTAGTGATTCTAGAAAGACCATTCCATTAGTAGCGATTCTGCAGAAAGACCATTCCATTAGCAGCGATTCCGCAGAACGACCATTCCATTAGCAGCGATTCCGCAGAATGACCATTCCATTAGCGGCGATTCCGCAGAACGACCATTCCATCAGCGGTGATTCCGCAGAAAGACCATTCCATCAGCAGTGATTCTAGAGAAAGACCATTCCATCAGCAGCGATTCTAGAGAAAGACCATTCCATTAGTAATGATTCCGCAGAAAGACCATTCCATCAGCAGTGATTCCGCAGAAAGACCATTCCATAAGCAGTGATTCCGCAGAAAGACCATTCCATCAGCAGCGATTCTAGAGAAAGACCATTCCATTAGTAGTATTCTAGAAAGACCATTCCATTAGTAGTATTCTAGAAAGACCATTCCATTAGCAGCGATTCTAGAAAGACCATTCCATTAGCAACGATTCTAGAAAGACCATTCCATTAGCAGCGATTCCGCAGAACGACCATTCCATGAGCAGCGATTCCGCAGAACGACCATTCCATTAGCGGCGATTCCGCAGAACGACCATTCCATCAGCGGTGATTCCGCAGAAAGACCATTCCATCAGCAGTGACTCCGCAGAAAGACCATTCCATCAGCAGCGATTCTAGAGAAAGACCATTCCATCAGCAGTGATTCTGCAAAAAGACCATGCCATCAGCAGTGATTCCGCATTAAGACCATTCCATCAGCAGTGACTCCGCAGAAAGACCATTCCATCAGCGGTGATTCCGCATTAAGACCATTCCATCAGCGGTGATTCCGCAGAAAGACCATTCCATCAGCGGTGATTCCGCAGAAAGACCATTCCATCAGCAGTGATTCTAGAGAAAGACCATTCCATCAGCAGTGATTCCGCAGAAAGACCATTCCATCAGCAGTGACTCCGCAGAAAGACCATTCCATCAGCAGTGACTCCCCAGAAAGACCATTCCATCAGCAGTGATTCTAGAGAAAGACCATTCCATCAGCGGTGATTCCGCAGAAACACCATTCCATCAGCGGTGATTCCGCAGTAATACCATTCCATCAGCGGTGATTCCGCAGAAAGACCATTCCATCAGCGGTGATTCCGCAGAAAGACCATTCCATCAGCAGTGATTCCGCAGAAAGACCATTCCATCAGCAGTGACACCCCAGAAAGACCATTCCATCAGCAGTGATTCTAGAGAAAGACCATTCCATCAGCAGTGATTCTACAGAAAGACCATTCCATTAGCAGTGATTCTAGAGAAAGACCATTCCATCAGAGGTGACTCCGCAGAAAGACCATTCCATCAGCAGTGATTCTAGTGAAAGACCATTCCATCAGCAGTGATTCTAGAGAAAGACCATTCCATCAGCAGTGATTCCGCAAAAAGACAATTCCATCAGCAGTGATTCCGCATTAAGACCATTCCATCAGCAGTGATTCCGCAGAAAGACCATTCCATCAGCAGTGACTCCGCAGAAAGACCATTCCATCAGCGGTGATTCCGCATTAAGACCATTCCATCAGCGGTGATTCCGCAGAAAGACCATTCCATCAGCGGTGATTCCGCAGAAAGACCATTCCATCAGCAGTGACACCCCAGAAAGACCATTCCATCAGCAGTGATTCTAGAGAAAGACCATTCCATCAGCAGTGATTCTAGAGAAAGACCATTCCATCAGCAGCGATTCTAGAGAAAGACTATTCCATTAGTAATGATTCCGCAGAAAGACCATTCCATCAGCAGTGATTCCGCAGAAAGACCATTCCATAAGCAGTGATTCCGCAGAAAGACCATTCCATCAGCAGCGATTCTAGAGAAAGACCATTCCATTAGTAGTATTCTAGAAAGACCATTCCATTACCAGCGATTCTAGAAAGACCATTCCATTAGCAGCGATTCTAGAAAGACCATTCCATTAGCAGCGATTCTAGAAAGACCATTCCATGAGCAGCGATTCCGCAGAACGACCATTCCATGAGCAGCGATTCCGCAGAACGACCATTCCATCAGCGGCGATTCCGCAGAACGACCATTCCATCAGCGGCGATTCCGCAGAACGACCATTCCATCAGCGGCGATTCCGCAGAAAGACCATTCCATCAGCAGTGACTCCGCAGAAAGACCATTCCATCAGCGGTTATTCCGCATTAAGACCATTCCATCAGCTGTGATTCCGCAGAAAGACCATTCCATCAGCAGTGACTCCGCAGAAAGACCATTCCATCAGCGGTGATTCCGCAGAAAGACCATTCCATCAGCAGTGATTCTAGAGAAAGACCATTCCATCAGCAGTGATTCTACAGAAAGACCATTCCATCAGCAGTGATTCTAGAGAAAGACCATTCCATCAGCAGTGATTCCGCAGAAAGACCATTCCATCAGCAGTGACTCCCCAGAAAGACCATTCCATCAGCAGTGATTCTAGAGAAAGACCATTCCATCAGCGGTGATTCCGCAGTAAGACCATTCCATCAGCGGTGATTCCGCAGAAAGACCATTCCATCAGCGGTGATTCCGCAGAAAGACCATTCCATCAGCGGCGATTCTAGAGAAAGACCATTCCATTAGTAGTATTCTAGAGAAAGACCATTCCATTAGTAGTATTCTAGAAAGACCATTCCATTAGCAGCGATTCTAGAAAGACCATTCCATTAGCAGCGATTCTAGAAAGACCATTCCATTAGTAGCGATTCCGCAAAAAGACCATTCCATGAGCAGCGATTCCGCAGAACGACCATTCCATCAGCGGTGATTCCGCAGAAAGACCATTCCATCAGCGGTGACTCCGCAGAAAGACCATTCCATCAGCAGTGATTCTAGAGAAAGACCATTCCATCAGCAGTGATTCTAGAGAAAGACCATTCCATCAGCAGTGATTCCGCAAAAAGACCATTCCATCAGCAGTGATTCTGCATTAAGACCATTCCATCAGCAGTGATTCCGCAGAAAGACCATTCCATCAGCAGTGACTCCGCAGAAAGACCATTCCATCAGCGGTGATTCTGCATTAAGACCATTCCATCAGCGGTGATTCCGCAGAAAGACCATTCCATCAGCGGTGATTCCGCAGAAAGACCATTCCATCAGCGGTGATTCCGCAGAAAGACCATTCCATCAGCGGTGATTCCGCAGAAAGACCATTCCATCAGCAGTGATTCTAGAGAAAGACCATTCCATCAGCGGTGATTCCGCAGAAAGACCATTCCATCAGCAGTGACTCCCCAGAAAGACCATTCCATCAGCAGTGACTCCCCAGAAAGACCATTCCATCAGCAGTGATTCCGCAGAAACACCATTCCATCAGCGGTGATTCCGCAGTAAGACCATTCCATCAGCGGTGATTCTGCAGTAAGACCATTCCATCAGCGGTGATTCCGCAGAAAGACCATTCCATCAGCGGTGATTCCGCAGAAAGACCATTCCATCAGCAGCGATTCTAGAGAAAGACCATTCCATTAGTAGTATTCTAGAAAGACCATTCCATTAGTAATATTCTAGAAAGACCATTCCATTAGCAGCGATTCTAGAAAGACCATTCCATTAGCAGTGATTCTAGAGAAAGACCATTCCATCAGCAATGATTCCGCAAAAAGACCATTCCATCAGCAGTGATTCCGCATTAAGACCATTCCATCAGCAGTGACTCTGCAGAAAGACCATTCCATCAGCGGTGATTCCGCATTAAGACCATTCCATCAGCGGTGATTCCGCAGAAAGACCATTCCATCAGCAGTGATTCTAGAGAAAGACCATTCCATCAGCAGTGATTCTAGAGAAAGACCATTCCATCAGCAGTGATTCCGCAAAAAGACCATTCCATCAGCAGTGATTCCGCATTAAGACCATTCCATCAGCAGTGATTCCGCATTAAGACCATTCCATCAGCAGTGACTCCGCAGAAAGACCATTCCATCAGCAGTGACTCCGCAGAAAGACCATTCCATCAGCGGTGATTCCGCATTAAGACCATTCCATCAGCGGTGATTCCGCAGAAAGACCATTCCATCAGCGGTGATTCCGCAGAAAGACCATTCCATCAGCGGTGATTCCGCAGAAAGACCATTCCATCAGTGGTGATTCCGCAGAAAGACCATTCCATCAGCAGTGATTCTAGAGAAAGACCATTCCATCAGCGGTGATTCCGCAGAAAGACCATTCCATCAGCAGTGACTCCCCAGAAAGACCATTCCATCAGCAGTGATTCTAGAGAAAGACCATTCCATCAGCGGTGATTCCGCAGTAAGACCATTCCATCAGCGGTGATTCCGCAGAAAGACCATTCCATCAGCGGTGATTCCGCAGAAAGACCATTCCATCAGCGGCGATTCTAGAGAAAGACCATTCCATTAGTAGTATTCTAGAGAAAGACCATTACATTAGTAGTATTCTAGAAAGACCATTCCATTAGCAGCGATTCTAGAAAGACCATTCCATTAGCAGCGATTCTAGAAAGACCATTCCATTAGCAGCGATTCCGCAGAAAGACCATTCCATGAGCAGCGATTCCGCAGAACGACCATTCCATCAGCGGTGATTCCGCAGAAAGACCATTCCATCAGCGGTGACTCCGCAGAAAGACCATTCCATCAGCAGTGATTCTAGAGAAAGACCATTCCATCAGCAGTGATTCTAGAGAAAGACCATTCCATCAGCAGTGATTCCGCAAAAAGACCATTCCATCAGCAGTGATTCTGAATTAAGACCATTCCATCAGCAGTGATTCCGCAGAAAGACCATTCCATCAGCAGTGACTCCGCAGAAAGACCATTCCATCAGCGGTGATTCTGCATTAAGACCATTCCATCAGCGGTGATTCCGCAGAAAGACCATTCCATCAGCGGTGATTCCGCAGAAAGACCATTCCATCAGCGGTGATTCCGCAGAAAGACCATTCCATCAGCGGTGATTCCGCAGAAAGACCATTCCATCAGCAGTGATTCTAGAGAAAGACCATTCCATCAGCGGTGATTCCGCAGAAAGACCATTCCATCAGCAGTGACTCCCCAGAAAGACCATTCCATCAGCAGTGACTCCCCAGAAAGACCATTCCATCAGCAGTGATTCCGCAGAAACACCATTCCATCAGCGGTGATTCCGCAGTAAGACCATTCCATCAGCGGTGATTCTGCAGTAAGACCATTCCATCAGCGGTGATTCCGCAGAAAGACCATTCCATCAGCGGTGATTCCGCAGAAAGACCATTCCATCAGCAGCGATTCTAGAGAAAGACCATTCCATTAGTAGTATTCTAGAAAGACCATTCCATTAGTAATATTCTAGAAAGACCATTCCATTAGCAGCGATTCTAGAAAGACCATTCCATTAGCAGTGATTCTAGAGAAAGACCATTCCATCAGCAATGATTCCGCAAAAAGACCATTCCATCAGCAGTGATTCCGCATTAAGACCATTCCATCAGCAGTGACTCTGCAGAAAGACCATTCCATCAGCGGTGATTCCGCATTAAGACCATTCCATCAGCGGTGATTCCGCAGAAACACCATTCCATCAGCAGTGATTCTAGAGAAAGACCATTCCATCAGCAGTGATTCTAGGAAAAGACCATTCCATCAGCAGTGATTCCGCAAAAAGACCATTCCATCAGCAGTGATTCCGCATTAAGACCATTCCATCAGCAGTGATTCCGCAGAAAGACCATTCCATCAGCAGTGACTCCGCAGAAAGACCATTCCATCAGCGGTGATTCCGCATTAAGACCATTCCATCAGCGGTGATTCCGCAGAAAGACCATTCCATCAGCGGTGATTCCGCAGAAAGACCATTCCATCAGCGGTGATTCCGCAGAAAGACCATTCCATCAGCGGTGATTCCGCAGAAAGACCATTCCATCAGCAGTGATTCTAGAGAAAGACCATTCCATCAGCGGTGATTCCGCAGAAAGACCATTCCATCAGCAGTGACTCCCCAGAAAGACCATTCCATCAGCAGTGACTCCCCAGAAAGACCATTCCATCAGCAGTGATTCCGCAGAAACACCATTCCATCAGCGGTAATTCTGCAGTAAGACCATTCCATCAGCGGTGATTCCGCAGTAAGACCATTCCATCAGCGGTGATTCCGCAGAAAGACCATTCCATCAGCGGTGATTCCGCAGAAAGACCATTCCATCAGCGGTGATTCCGCAGAAAGACCATTCCATCAGCAGCGATTCTAGAGAAAGACCATTCCATTAGTAGTATTCTAGTGAAAGACCATTCCATTAGTAGTATTCTAGAAAGACCATTCCATTAGCAGCGATTCTAGAAAGACCATTCCATTAGCAGCGATTCCGCAGAAAGACCATTCCATGAGCAGCGATTCCGCAGAACGACCATTCCATCAGCGGTGATTCCGCAGAAAGACCATTCCATCAGCGGTGACTCCGCAGAAAGACCATTCCATTAGCAGTGATTCTAGAGAAAGACCATTCCATCAGCAGTGATTCTAGAGAAAGACCATTCCATCAGCAGTGATTCCGCAAAAAGACCATTCCATCAGCAGTGATTCCGCATTAAGACAATTCCATCAGCAGTGATTCCGCAGAAAGACCATTCCATCAGCAGTGACTCCGCAGAAAGACCATTCCATCAGCGGTGATTCCGCATTAAGACCATTCCATCAGCGGTGATTCCGCAGAAAGACCATTCCATCAGCGGTGATTCCGCAGAAAGACCATTCCATCAGCGGTGATTCCGCAGAAAGACCATTCCATCAGCAGTGATTATAGAGAAAGACCATTCCATCAGCGGTGATTCCGCAGAAGGACCATTCCATCAGCAGTGACTCCCCAGAAAGACCATTCCATCAGCAGTGACTCCCCAGAAAGACCATTCCATCAGCAGTGATTCCACAGAAACACCATTCCATCAGCGGTGATTCCGCAGTAAGACCATTCCATCAGCGGTGATTCCGCAGTAAGACCATTCCATCAGCGGTGATTCCGCAGAAAGACCATTCCATCAGCGGTGATTCCGTAGAAAGACCTTTCCATCAGCAGCGATTCTAGAGAAAGACCATTCCATTAGTAGTATTCTAGAAAGACCATTCCATTAGTAGTATTCTAGAAAGACCATTCCATTAGCAGCGATTCTAGAAAGACCACTCCATTAGCAGCGATTCTAGAAAGACCATTCCATTAGCAGTGATTCTAGAGAAAGACCATTCCATCAGCAATGATTCCGCAAAAAGACCATTCCATCAGCAGTGATTCCACATTAAGACCATTCCATCAGCAGTGACTCCGCAGAAAGACCATTCCATCAGCGGTGATTCCGCATTAAGACCATTCCATCAGCGGTGATTCCGCAGAAAGACCATTCCATCAGCGGTGATTCCGCAGAAAGACCATTCCATCAGAGGTGATTCTAGAGAAAGACCATTCCATCAGCGGTGATTCCGCAGAAAGACCATTCCATCAGCAGTGACTTCCCAGAAAGACCATTCCATCAGCAGTGACTCCCCAGAAAGACCATTCCAACAGCAGTGATTCCGCAGAAAGACCATTCCATCAGCAGTGATTCCGCAGAAACACCATTCCATCAGTGGTGATTCCGCAGTAAGACCATTCCATCAGCGGTGATTCCGCAGTAAGACCATTCCATCAGCGGTGATTCCGCAGAAAGACCATTCCATCAGCAGTGATTCTAAAGAAAGACCATTCCATCAGCGGTGATTCCGCAGTAAGACCATTCCATCAGCGGTGATTCCGCAGAAAGACCATTCCATCAGCGGTGACACGCCAGAAAGACCATTCCATCAGCAGTGACACCCCAGAACGACCATTCCATCAGCAGCGATTCTAGAGAAAGACCATACCATCAGCAGCGATTCTAGAGAAAGACCATTTCATCAGCAGCGATTCTAGAGAAAGACCATTCCATTAGTAATGATTCCGCAGAAAGATCATTCCATCAGCAGTGATTCCACAGAAAGACCATTCCATAAGCAGTGATTCCGCAGCAAGACCATTCCATCAGCAGCCATTCTAGAGAAAGACCATTCCATTAGTAGTATTCTAGAGAAAGACCATTCCATTAGTAGTATTCTAGAAAGACCATTCCATCAGCAGTGATTCTAGAGAAAGACCATTCCATCAGCAGTGATTCCGCAAAAAGACCATTCCATCAGCAGTGATTCCGCATTAAGACCATTCCATCAGCAGTGATTCCGCAGAAAGACCATTCCATCAGCAGTGACTCCGCAGAAAGACTATTCCATCAGCGGTGATTCCGCAGAAAGACCATTCCATCAGCGGTGATTCCGCAGAAAGACCATTCCATCAGCAGTGATTCTAGAGAAAGACCATTCCATCAGCAGTGATTCCGCAGAAAGACCAGTCCATCAGCAGTGATTCTAGAGAAAGACCATTCCATCAGCGGTGATTCCGCAGAAAGACCATTCCATCAGCAGTGACTCCCCAGAAAGACCATTCCATCAGCAGTGACTCCCCAGAAAGACCATTCCATCAGCAGTGATTCCGCAGAAACACCATTCCACCAGCGGTGATTCCGCAATAAGACCATTCCATCAGCGGTGATTCCGCAGAAAGACCATTCCATCAGCGGTGATTCCGCAGAAAGACCATTCCATCAGCGGCGATTCTAGAGAAAGACCATTCCATTAGTAGTATTCTAGAAAGACCATTCCATTAGTAGTATTCTAGAAAGACCATTCCATTAGCAGCGATTCTAGAAAGACCATTCCATTAGCAGCGATTCTAGAAAGACCATTCCATTAGCAGCGATTCCGCAGAAAGACCATTCCATGAGCAGCGATTCCGCAGAACGACCATTCCATCAGCGGTGATTCCGCAGAAAGACCATTCCATCAGCGGTGACTCCGCAGAAAGACCATTACATCAGCAGTGATTCTAGAGAAAGACCATTCCATCAGCAGTGATTCTAGAGAAAGACCATTCCATCAGCAGTGATTCCGCAAAAAGACCATTCCATCAGCAGTGATTCCGCATTAAGACCATTCCATCAGCAGTGACTCCGCAGAAAGACCATTCCATCAGCGGTGATTCCGCATTAAGACCATTCCATCAGTGGTGATTCAGCAGAAAGACCATTCCATCAGCGGTGATTCCGCAGAAAGACCATTCCATCAGCAGTGACTTCCCAGAAAGACCATTCCATCAGCAGTGACTCCCCAGAAAGACCATTCCATCAGCAGTGATTCCGCAGAAACACCATTACATCAGCGGTGATTCCGCAGAAACACCATTCCATCAGCGGTGATTCCGCAGTAAGACCATTCCATCAGCGGTGATTCCGCAGAAAGACCATTCCATCAGCTGTGATTCCGCAGAAAGACCATTCCATCAGCGGCGATTCCGCAGAAAGACCATTCCATCAGCGGCGATTCCGCAGAAAGACCATTCCATCAGCAGCGATTCTAGAGAAAGACCATTCCATCAGCAGCGATTCTAGAGAAAGACCATTCCATTAGTAGTATTCTAGAAAGACCATTCCATTAGTAGTATTCTAGAAAGTCAATTCCATTAGCAGCGATTCTAGAAAGACCATTGCATTAGCAGCGATTCCGCAGAACGACCATTCCATGAGCAGCGATTCTGCAGAACGACCATTCCATCAGTGGTGACTCCGCAGAAAGACCATTCCATCAGCGGTGACTCCCCAGAAAGACCATTCCATCAGCAGTGATTCTGGAGAAAGACCATTCCATCAGCAGTGATTCTAGAGAAAGACCATTCCATCAGCAGTGATTCCGCAAAAAGAACATTCCATCAGCAGTGATTCCGCATTAAGACCATTCCATCAGCAGTGACTCCGCAGAAAGACCATTCCATCAGCGGTGATTCCGCATTAAGACCATTCCATCAGCGGTGATTCCGCAGAAAGACCATTCCATCAGCGGTGATTTCGCAGAAAGACCATTCTATCAGCAGTGATTCTAGAGAAAGACCATTCCATCAGCGGTGATTCCGCAGAAAGACCATTCCATCAGCAGTGACTTCCCAGAAAGACCATTCCATCAGCAGTGACTCCCCAGAAAGACCATTCCAACAGCAGTGATTCCGCAGAAAGACCATTCCATCAGCAGTGATTCCGCAGAAACACCATTCCATCAGTGGTGATTCCGCAGTAAGACCATTCCATCAGCGGTGATTCCGCAGTAAGACCATTCCATCAGCGGTAATTCCGCAGAAAGACCATTCCATCAGCAGTGATTCTAAAGAAAGACCATTCCATCAGCGGTGATTCCGCAGTAAGACCATTCCATCAGCGGTGATTCCGCAGAAAGACCATTCCATCAGCGGTGATTCCGCAGAAAGACCATTCCATCAGCGGTGACACGCCAGAAAGACCATTCCATCAGCAGTGACACCCCAGAAAGACCATTCCATCAGCAGCGATTCTAGAGAAAGACCATACCATCAGCAGCGATTCTAGAGAAAGACCATTCCATCAGCAGCGATTCTAGAGAAAGACCATTCCATTAGTAATGATTCCGCAGAAAGATCATTCCATCAGCAGTGATTCCACAGAAAGACCATTCCATAAGCAGTGATTCCGCAGCAAGACCATTCCATCAGCGGCGATTCTAGAGAAAGACCATTCCATTAGTAGTATTCTAGAGAAAGACCATTCCATTAGTAGTATTCTAGAAAGACCATTCCATCAGCAGTGATTCTAGAGAAAGACCATTCCATCAGCAGTGATTCCGCAAAAAGACCATTCCATCAGCAGTGATTCCGCATTAAGACCATTCCATCAGCAGTGATTCCGCAGAAAGACCATTCCATCAGCAGTGACTCCGCAGAAAGACCATTCCATCAGCGGTGATTCCGCAGAAAGACCATTCCATCAGCGGTGATTCTGCAGAAAGACCATTCCATCAGCAGTGATTCTAGAGAAAGACCATTCCATCAGCGGTGATTCCGCAGAAAGACCATTCCATCAGCAGTGATTCTAGAGAAAGACCATTCCATCAGCGGTGATTCCGCAGAAAGACCATTCCATCAGCAGTGACTCCCCAGAAAGACCATTCCATCAGCAGTGACTCCCCAGAAAGACCATTCCATCAGCAGTGATTCCGCAGAAACACCATTCCATCAGCGGTGATTCCGCAATAAGACCATTCCATCAGCGGTGATTCCGCAGAAAGACCATTCCATCAGCGGTGATTCCGCAGAAAGACCATTCCATCAGCGGCGATTCTAGAGAAAGACCATTCCATTAGTAGTATTCTAGAAAGACCATTCCATTAGTAGTATTCTAGAAAGACCATTCCATTAGCAGCGATTCTAGAAAGACCATTCCATTAGCAGCGATTCTAGAAAGACCATTCCATTAGCAGCGATTCCGCAGAAAGACCATTCCATGAGCAGCGATTCCGCAGAACGACCATTCCATCAGCGGTGATTCCGCAGAAAGACCATTCCATCAGCGGTGAGTCCGCAGAAAGACCATTCCATCAGCAGTGATTCTAGAGAAAGACCATTCCATCAGCAGTGATTCTAGAGAAAGACCATTCCATCAGCAGTGATTCCGCAAATAGACCATTCCATCAGCAGTGATTCCGCATTAAGACCATTCCATCAGCAGTGACTCCGCAGAAAGACCATTCCATCAGCGGTGATTTCGCATTAAGACCATTCCATCAGTGGTGATTCAGCAGAAAGACCATTCCATCAGCGGTGATTCCGCAGAAAGACCATTCCATCAGCAGTGACTTCCCAGAAAGACCATTCCATCAGCAGTGACTCCCCAGAAAGACCATTCCATCAGCAGTGATTCCGCATAAACACCATTCCATCAGCGGTGATTCAGCAGAAACACCATTCCATCAGCGGTGATTCCGCAGTAAGACCATTCCATCAGCGGTGATTCCGCAGAAAGACCATTCCATCAGCGGTGATTCTGCAGAAAGACCATTCCATCAGCGGCGATTCCGCAGAAAGACCATTCCATCAGCGGCGATTCCGCAGAAAGACCATTCCATCAGCAGCGATTCTAGAGAAAGACCATTCCATCAGCAGCGATTCTAGAGAAAGACCATTCCATTAGTAGTATTCTAGAAAGACCATTCCATTAGTAGTATTCTAGAAAGTCAATTCCATTAGCAGCGATTCTAGAAAGACCATTCCATTAGCAGCGATTCCGCAGAACGACCATTCCATGAGCAGCGATTCTGCAGAACGACCATTCCATCAGCGGTGACTCCGCAGAAAGACCATTCCATCAGCGGTGACTCCGCAGAAAGACCATTCCATCAGCAGTGATTCTGGAGAAAGACCATTCCATCAGCAGTGATTCTAGAGAAAGACCATTCCATCAGCAGTGATTCCGCAAAAAGAACATTCCATCAGCAGTGATTCCGCATTAAGACCATTCCATCAGCAGTGACTCCGCAGAAAGACCATTCCATCAGCGGTGATTCCGCATTAAGACCATTCCATCAGCGGTGATTCCGCATTAAGACCATTCCATCAGCGGTGATTCCGCAGAAAGACCATTCCATCAGCGGTGATTTCGCAGAAAGACCATTCTATCAGCAGTGATTCTAGAGAAAGACCATTCCATCAGCGGTGATTCCGCAGAAAGTCCATTCCATCAGCAGTGACTTCCCAGAAAGACCATTCGATCAGCAGTGACTTCCCAGAAAGACCATTCCATCAGCGGTGATTCCGCAGTAAGACCATTCCATCAGCGGTGATTCCGCAGTAAAACCATTCCATCAGCGGTGATTCCGCAGAAAGACCATTCCATCAGCGGTGATTCCGCAGAAAGACCATTCCATCAGCGGTCATTCCGCAGAAAGACCATTCCATCAGCAGCGATTCTAGAGAAAGACAATTCCATTAGTAGTATTCTAGAAAGACCATTCCATTAGTAGTATTCTAGAAAGACCATTCCATTAGCAGCGATTCTAGAAAGACCATTCCATTAGCAGCGATTCTAGAAAGACCATTCCATTAGCAGCGATTCTAGAAAGACCATTCCATTAGCAGCGATTCCGCAGAAAGACCATTCCATGAGCAGCGATTCCGCAGAACGACCATTCCATCAGCGGTGATTCCGCAGAAAGACCATTCCATCAGCGGTGACTCCGCAGAAAGACCATTCCATCAGCAGTGATTCTAGAGAAAGACCATTCCATCAGCAGTGATTCCGCAAAAAGACCATTCCATCAGCAGTGATTCCGCATTAAGACCATTCCATCAGCAGTGACTCCGCAGAAAGACCATTCCATCAGCGGTGATTCCGCATTAAGACCATTCCATCAGCGGTGATTCCGCAGAAAGACCATTCCATCAGCGGTGATTCCGCAGAAAGACCATTCCATCAGCAGTGATTCTAGAGAAAGACCATTCCATCAGCAGTGACTTCCCAGAAAGACCATTCCATCAGCAGTGACTCCCCAGAAAGACCATTCCATCAGCAGTGATTCCGCAGAAACTCCATTCCATCAGCGGTGATTCCGCAGTAAGACCATTCCATCAGCGGTGATTCCGCAGTAAGACCATTCCATCAGCGGTGATTCTGCAGAAAGACCATTCCATCAGCGGTGACTCCCCAGAAAGACCATTCCATCAGCGGTGACTCCCCAGAAAGACCATTCCATCAGCAGTGATTCTAGAGAAAGACCATTCCATCAGCAGTGATTCTAGAAAAAGACCATTCCATCAGCAGTGATTCTAGAGAAACACCATTCCATCAGCAGTGATTCCGCAGAAACACCATTCCATCAGCGGTGATTCCGCAGAAAGACCATTCCATCAGCGGTGATTCCGCAGAAAGACCATTCCATCAGCGGTGATTTCGCAGTAAGACCATTCCATCAGCGGTGATTCCGCAGAAACACCATTCCATCAGCGGAGATTCCGCAGTAAGACCATTCCATCAGCGGAGATTCCGCAGAAAGACCATTCCATCAGCGGTGATTCCGCAGAAAGACCATTCCATCAGCGGTGATTCCGCAGAAAGACCATTCCATCAGCGGTGATTCTAGAGAAAGACCATTCCATCAGCAGTGATTCCGCAGAAAGACCATTCCATCAGCAGTGATTCCGCAGAAAGACCATTCCATCAGCGGTGATTCCTCTGTAAGACCATTCCATCAGCGGGGATTCCGCAGAAACACCATTCCATCAGCAGTGATTCCGCGGAAACACCATTCCATCAGCGGTGATTCCGCAGAAAGACCATTCCATCAGCGGTGATTCCGCAGAAAGACCATTCCATCAGCGGTGATTCCGCAGTAAGACCATTCCATCAGCGGTGATTCCGCAGAAAGACCATTCCATCAGCGGTGATTCAACAGAAAGACCATTCCATCAGCAGTGTTTCTAGAGAAAGACCATTCCATCAGCAGTGATTCCGCAGAAAGACCATTCCATCAGCAGTGATTCCGCAGAAAGACCATTCCATCAGCAGCGATTCTAGAGAAAGACCATTCCATTAGTAGTGATTCTAGAAAGACCATTCCATTAGTAATGATTCCGCAGAAAGACCATTCCATCAGCAGTGTTTCTAGAGAAAGACCATTCCATCAGCAGTGATTCCGCAGAAAGACCATTCATCAGCAGTGATTCCGCAGAAAGACCATTCCATCAGCAGCGATTCTAGAGAAAGACCATTCCATTAGTAGTGATTCTAGAAAGACTATTCCATTAGTAATGATTCCGCAGAAAGACCATTCCATCAGCGGTGATTCCGCAGAAAGACCATTCCATCAGCGGTGATTCCGCAGAAAGACCATTCCATCAGCGGTGATTCCGCAGTAAGACCATTCCATCAGCGGTGATTCCGCAGTAAGACCATTCCATCAGCGGTGATTCCGCAGAATGACCATTCCATCCGCGGTGTTTCTAGAGAAAGACCATTCCATCAGCAGTGATTCCGCAGAAAGACCATTCCATCAGCAGTGATTCCGCAGAAACACCATTCCATTAGCAGTGATTCCGCAGAAAGACCATTCTATCAGCAGCGATTCTAGAGAAAGACCATTCCATTAGTAGTGATTCTAGAAAGACCATTCCATTAGCAGCGATTCCGCAGAACGACCATTCCATTAGCAGTGATTCCGCAGAAAGACCATTCCATCAGCAGTGATTCTGCAGAAAGTCCATTCCATCAGTAGCGATTCTAGAGAAGGACCATTCCATTAGTAGTGATTCCAGAAAGACCATTCCATTGGTAGTGATTCCACAGAAAGACCATTCCATTAGTAATGATTCTGCAGAACGACCATTCCATAAGCAGTGATTCCGCATAAAGACCATTCCATCAGCAGCGATTCTAGAGAAAGACCATTCCATTAGTAATGATTCCGCAGAAAGACCATTCCATCAGCAGTGATTCTGCAGAAAGACCATTCCTTAAGCAGTGATTCCGCAGAAAGACCATTCCATCAGCAGCGATTCTAGAGAAAGACCATTCCATTAGTTGTATTCTAGAAAGACCATTCCATTAGTAGTGATTCTAGAAAGACCATTCCATTAGCAGCGATTCCGCAGAAAGACCATTCCATTAGCAGTGATTCTGCAGAAAGACCATCCCATCAGTGGTGATTCCGCAGAAAGACCATTCCATCAGCAGTGATTCTAGAGAAAGACCATTCCATCAGCAGTGATTCCGCAGAAAGACCATTCCATCAGCAGTGACTCCGCAGAAAGACCATTCCATCAGCAGTGACTCCCCAGAAAGACCATTCCATCAGCAGTGATTCTAGAGATAGACCATTCCATCAGCGGTGATTCCGCAGAAACACCATTCCATCAGCGGTGATTCCGCAGTAAGACCATTCCATCAGCGGTGATACCGCAGAAAGACCATTCCATCAGCGGTGATTCCGCAGAAAGAGCATTCCATCAGCGGTGATTCCGCAGAAAGACCATTCCATCAGCAGTGACACCCCAGAAAGACCATTCCATCAGCAGTGATTCTGGAGAAAGACCATTCCATCAGCAGCGATTCTAGAGAAAGACCATTCCATTAGAAATGATTCCGCAGAAAGACCATTCCATCAGCAGTGATTCCGCAGAAAGACCATTCCATAAGCAGTGATTCCGCAGAAAGACCATTCCATCAGCAGCGATTCTAGAGAAAGACCATTCCATTAGTAGTATTCTAGAAAGACCATTCCATTAGTAGTATTCTAGAAAGACCATTCCATTAGCAGCGATTCTAGAAAGACCATTCCATTAGCAGCGATTCTAGAAAGACCATTCAATTAGCAGCGATTCCGCAGAACGACCATTCCATGAGCAGCGATTCCGCAGAACGACCATTCCATTAGCGGCGATTCCGCAGAATGACCATTCCATCAGCGGTGATTCCGCAGAAAGACCATTCCATCAGCAGTGACTCCGCAGAAAGACCATTCCATCAGCAGTGATTCTAGAGAAAGACCATTCCATCAGCAGTGATTCCGCAAAAAGACCATTCCATCAGCAGTGATTCCGCATTAAGACCATTCCATCAGCAGTGATTCCGCAGAAAGACCATTCCATCAGCGGTGACTCCCCAGAAAGATCATTCCATCAGCGGTGATTCCGCATTAAGACCATTCCATCAGCGGTGATTCCGCAGAAAGACCATTCCATCAGCAGTGATTCCGCAGAAAGACCATTCCATCAGCAGTGATTCTAGAGAAAGACCATTCCATCAGCAGTGATTCCGCAGAAAGACCATTCCATCAGCAGTGACTCCGCAGAAAGACCATTCCATCAGCAGTGATTCCACAGAAAGACCATTCCATCAGCAGTGATTCTAGAGAAAGACCATTCCATCAGCGGTGATTCCGCAGAAACACCATTCCATCAGCGGTGATTCCGCAGTAAGACCATTCCATCAGCGTTGATTCCGCAGAAAGACCATTCCATCAGCGGTAATTCCGCAGAAAGACCATTCCATCAGCAGTGATTCTGCAGAAAGACCATTCCATCAGCAGTGACACCCCAGAAAGACCATTCCATCAGCAGTGATTCTAGAGAAAGACCATTCCATCAGCAGTGATTCTAGAGAAAGACCATTCCATCAGCAGCGATTCCAGAGAAAGACCATTCCATTAGTAATGATTCCGCAGAAAGACCATTCCAACAGCAGTGATTCCGCAGAAAGACCATTCCATAAGCAGTGATTCCGCAGAAAGACCATTTCATCAGCAGTGATTCCGCAGAAAGACCATTTCATCAGCAGCGATTCTAGAGAAAGACCATTCCATTAGTAGTATTCTAGAACGACCATTCCATTAGTAGTATTCTAGAAAGACCATTCCATCAGCAGTGATTCCGCAGAAAGACCATTCAATCAGCGGTGACTCCCCAGAAAGACCATTCCATCAGCGGTGATTCCGCATTAAGACCATTCCATCAGCGGTGATTCCGCAGAAAGACCATTCCATCAGCAGTGATTCCGCAGAAAGACCATTCCATCAGCAGTGATTCTAGAGAAAGACCATTCTATCAGCAGTGACTCCGCAGAAAGACCATTCCATCAGCAGTGACTCCGCAGAAAGACCATTCCATCAGCAGTGATTCCGCAGAAAGACCATTCCATCAGCAGTGATTCTAGAGAAAGACCATTCCATCAGCGGTGATTCCGCAGAAACACCATTCCATCAGCGGTGATTCCGCAGTAAGACCATTCCATCAGCGGTGATTCCGCAGAAAGACCATTCCATCAACGATAATTCCGCAGAAAGACCATTCCATCAGCAGTGATTCCGCAGAAAGACCATTCCATCAGCAGTGACACCCCAGAAAGACCATTCCATCAGCAGTGATTCTAGAGAAAGACCATTCCATCAGCAGTGATTCTAGAGAAAGACCATTCCATCAGCAGCGATTCTAGAGAAAGACCATTCCATTAGTAATGATTCCGCAGAAAGACCATTCCAACAGCAGTGATTCCGCAGAAAGACCATTCCATAAGCAGTGATTCCGCAGAAAGACCATTTCATCAGCAGTGATTCCGCAGAAAGACCATTTCATCAGCGGCGATTCTAGAGAAACACCATTCCATTAGTAGTATTCTAGAAAGACCATTCCATTAGTAGTATTCTAGAAAGACCATTCCATTAGCAGCGATTCTAGAAAGACCATTCCATTAGCAGCGATTCTAGAAAGACCATTCCATTAGCAGCGACTCCGCAGAACGACCATTCCATGAGCAGCGATTCCGCAGAACGACCATTCCATCAGCGGCGATTCCGCAGAACGACCATTCCATCAGCGGCGATTACGCAGAAAGACCATTCCATCAGCAGTGACTCCGCAGAAAGACCATTCCATCAGCGGTGATTCCGCATTAAGACCATTCCATCAGCGGTGATTCCGCAGAAAGACCATTCCATCAGCAGTGACTCCGCAGAAAGACCATTCCATCAGCGGTGATTCCGCAGAAAGACCATTCCATCAGCAGTGATTCTACAGAAAGACCATTCCATCAGCAGTGATTCTAGAGAAAGACCATTCCATCAGCAGTGATTCCGCAGAAAGACCATTCCATCAGCAGTGACTCCCCAGAAAGACCATTCCAACAGCAGTGATTCTAGAGAAAGACCATTCCATCAGCGGTGATTCCGCAGTAAGACCATTCCATCAGCGGTGATTCCGCAGAAAGACCATTCCATCAGCGGTGATTCCGCAGAAAGACCATTCCATCAGCAGCGATTCTAGAGAAAGACCATTCCATTAGTAGTATTCTAGAGAAAGACCATTCCATTAGTAGTATTCTAAAAAGACCATTCCATTAGCAGCGATTCTAGAAAGACCATTCCATTAGCAGCGATTCTAGAAAGACCATTCCATTAGCAGCGATTCCGCAGAAAGACCATTCCATGAGCAGCGATTCCGCAGAACGACCATTCCATCAGCGGTGATTCCGCAGAAAAACCATTCCATCAGCGGTGACTCCGCAGAAAGACCATTCCATCAGCAGTGATTCTAGAGAAAGACCATTCCATCAGCAGTGATTCTAGAGAAAGACCATTCCATCAGCAGTGATTCCGCAAAAAGACCATTCCATCAGCAGTGATTCCGCATTAAGACCATTCCATCAGCAGTGATTCCGCAGAAAGACCATTCCATCAGCAGTGACTCCGCAGAAAGACCATTCCATCAGCGGTGATTCCGCATTAAGACCATTCCATCAGCGGTGATTCCGCAGAAAGACCATTCCATCAGCGGTGATTCCGCAGAAAGACCATTCCATCAGCAGTGACACCCCAGAAAGACCATTCCATCAGCAGTGATTCTAGAGAAAGACCATTCCATCAGCAGTGATTCTAGAGAAAGACCATTCCATCAGCAGCGATTCTAGAGAAAGACCATTCCATTAGTAATGATTCCGCAGAAAGACCATTCCATAAGCAGTGATTCCGCAGAAAGACCATTCC
This sequence comes from Hypanus sabinus, assembly GCF_030144855.1. Taxonomy (NCBI): domain Eukaryota; kingdom Metazoa; phylum Chordata; class Chondrichthyes; order Myliobatiformes; family Dasyatidae; genus Hypanus; species Hypanus sabinus. The sequence goes on along the minus strand of NC_082718.1, from coordinate 74,627,271 downwards.
ATCAGCAGCGATTCTAGAGAAAGACCATTCCATTAGTAGTATTCTAGAAAGACCATTCCATTAGTAGTATTCTAGAAAGACCATTCCATTAGTAGCGATTCTAGAAAGACCATTCCATCAGCGGTGATTCCGCAGAAAGACCATTCCATCAGCGGTGATTCCGCAGAAAGACCATTCCATCAGCAGCGATTCTAGAGAAAGACCATTCCATTAGTTGTATTCTAGAAAGACCATTCCATTAGTAGTGATTCTAGAAAGACCATTCCATTAGCAGCGATTCCGCAGAAAGACCATTCCATTAGCAGTGATTCTGCAGAAAGACCATCCCATCAGTGGTGATTCCGCAGAAAGACCATTCCATCAGCAGTGATTCTAGAGAAAGACCATTCCATCAGCAGTGATTCCGCAGAAAGACCATTCCATCAGCAGTGACTCCGCAGAAAGACCATTCCATCAGCAGTGACTCCCCAGAAAGACCATTCCATCAGCAGTGATTCTAGAGATAGACCATTCCATCAGCGGTGATTCCGCAGAAACACCATTCCATCAGCGGTGATTCCGCAGTAAGACCATTCCATCAGCGGTGATACCGCAGAAAGACCATTCCATCAGCGGTGATTCCGCAGAAAGAGCATTCCATCAGCGGTGATTCCGCAGAAAGACCATTCCATCAGCAGTGACACCCCAGAAAGACCATTCCATCAGCAGTGATTCTGGAGAAAGACCATTCCATCAGCAGCGATTCTAGAGAAAGACCATTCCATTAGAAATGATTCCGCAGAAAGACCATTCCATCAGCAGTGATTCCGCAGAAAGACCATTCCATAAGCAGTGATTCCGCAGAAAGACCATTCCATCAGCAGCGATTCTAGAGAAAGACCATTCCATTAGTAGTATTCTAGAAAGACCATTCCATTAGTAGTATTCTAGAAAGACCATTCCATTAGCAGCGATTCTAGAAAGACCATTCCATTAGCAGCGATTCTAGAAAGACCATTCAATTAGCAGCGATTCCGCAGAACGACCATTCCATGAGCAGCGATTCCGCAGAACGACCATTCCATTAGCGGCGATTCCGCAGAATGACCATTCCATCAGCGGTGATTCCGCAGAAAGACCATTCCATCAGCAGTGACTCCGCAGAAAGACCATTCCATCAGCAGTGATTCTAGAGAAAGACCATTCCATCAGCAGTGATTCCGCAAAAAGACCATTCCATCAGCAGTGATTCCGCATTAAGACCATTCCATCAGCAGTGATTCCGCAGAAAGACCATTCCATCAGCGGTGACTCCCCAGAAAGATCATTCCATCAGCGGTGATTCCGCATTAAGACCATTCCATCAGCGGTGATTCCGCAGAAAGACCATTCCATCAGCAGTGATTCCGCAGAAAGACCATTCCATCAGCAGTGATTCTAGAGAAAGACCATTCCATCAGCAGTGATTCCGCAGAAAGACCATTCCATCAGCAGTGACTCCGCAGAAAGACCATTCCATCAGCAGTGATTCCACAGAAAGACCATTCCATCAGCAGTGATTCTAGAGAAAGACCATTCCATCAGCGGTGATTCCGCAGAAACACCATTCCATCAGCGGTGATTCCGCAGTAAGACCATTCCATCAGCGTTGATTCCGCAGAAAGACCATTCCATCAGCGGTAATTCCGCAGAAAGACCATTCCATCAGCAGTGATTCTGCAGAAAGACCATTCCATCAGCAGTGACACCCCAGAAAGACCATTCCATCAGCAGTGATTCTAGAGAAAGACCATTCCATCAGCAGTGATTCTAGAGAAAGACCATTCCATCAGCAGCGATTCCAGAGAAAGACCATTCCATTAGTAATGATTCCGCAGAAAGACCATTCCAACAGCAGTGATTCCGCAGAAAGACCATTCCATAAGCAGTGATTCCGCAGAAAGACCATTTCATCAGCAGTGATTCCGCAGAAAGACCATTTCATCAGCAGCGATTCTAGAGAAAGACCATTCCATTAGTAGTATTCTAGAACGACCATTCCATTAGTAGTATTCTAGAAAGACCATTCCATCAGCAGTGATTCCGCAGAAAGACCATTCAATCAGCGGTGACTCCCCAGAAAGACCATTCCATCAGCGGTGATTCCGCATTAAGACCATTCCATCAGCGGTGATTCCGCAGAAAGACCATTCCATCAGCAGTGATTCCGCAGAAAGACCATTCCATCAGCAGTGATTCTAGAGAAAGACCATTCTATCAGCAGTGACTCCGCAGAAAGACCATTCCATCAGCAGTGACTCCGCAGAAAGACCATTCCATCAGCAGTGATTCCGCAGAAAGACCATTCCATCAGCAGTGATTCTAGAGAAAGACCATTCCATCAGCGGTGATTCCGCAGAAACACCATTCCATCAGCGGTGATTCCGCAGTAAGACCATTCCATCAGCGGTGATTCCGCAGAAAGACCATTCCATCAACGATAATTCCGCAGAAAGACCATTCCATCAGCAGTGATTCCGCAGAAAGACCATTCCATCAGCAGTGACACCCCAGAAAGACCATTCCATCAGCAGTGATTCTAGAGAAAGACCATTCCATCAGCAGTGATTCTAGAGAAAGACCATTCCATCAGCAGCGATTCTAGAGAAAGACCATTCCATTAGTAATGATTCCGCAGAAAGACCATTCCAACAGCAGTGATTCCGCAGAAAGACCATTCCATAAGCAGTGATTCCGCAGAAAGACCATTTCATCAGCAGTGATTCCGCAGAAAGACCATTTCATCAGCGGCGATTCTAGAGAAACACCATTCCATTAGTAGTATTCTAGAAAGACCATTCCATTAGTAGTATTCTAGAAAGACCATTCCATTAGCAGCGATTCTAGAAAGACCATTCCATTAGCAGCGATTCTAGAAAGACCATTCCATTAGCAGCGACTCCGCAGAACGACCATTCCATGAGCAGCGATTCCGCAGAACGACCATTCCATCAGCGGCGATTCCGCAGAACGACCATTCCATCAGCGGCGATTACGCAGAAAGACCATTCCATCAGCAGTGACTCCGCAGAAAGACCATTCCATCAGCGGTGATTCCGCATTAAGACCATTCCATCAGCGGTGATTCCGCAGAAAGACCATTCCATCAGCAGTGACTCCGCAGAAAGACCATTCCATCAGCGGTGATTCCGCAGAAAGACCATTCCATCAGCAGTGATTCTACAGAAAGACCATTCCATCAGCAGTGATTCTAGAGAAAGACCATTCCATCAGCAGTGATTCCGCAGAAAGACCATTCCATCAGCAGTGACTCCCCAGAAAGACCATTCCAACAGCAGTGATTCTAGAGAAAGACCATTCCATCAGCGGTGATTCCGCAGTAAGACCATTCCATCAGCGGTGATTCCGCAGAAAGACCATTCCATCAGCGGTGATTCCGCAGAAAGACCATTCCATCAGCAGCGATTCTAGAGAAAGACCATTCCATTAGTAGTATTCTAGAGAAAGACCATTCCATTAGTAGTATTCTAAAAAGACCATTCCATTAGCAGCGATTCTAGAAAGACCATTCCATTAGCAGCGATTCTAGAAAGACCATTCCATTAGCAGCGATTCCGCAGAAAGACCATTCCATGAGCAGCGATTCCGCAGAACGACCATTCCATCAGCGGTGATTCCGCAGAAAAACCATTCCATCAGCGGTGACTCCGCAGAAAGACCATTCCATCAGCAGTGATTCTAGAGAAAGACCATTCCATCAGCAGTGATTCTAGAGAAAGACCATTCCATCAGCAGTGATTCCGCAAAAAGACCATTCCATCAGCAGTGATTCCGCATTAAGACCATTCCATCAGCAGTGATTCCGCAGAAAGACCATTCCATCAGCAGTGACTCCGCAGAAAGACCATTCCATCAGCGGTGATTCCGCATTAAGACCATTCCATCAGCGGTGATTCCGCAGAAAGACCATTCCATCAGCGGTGATTCCGCAGAAAGACCATTCCATCAGCAGTGACACCCCAGAAAGACCATTCCATCAGCAGTGATTCTAGAGAAAGACCATTCCATCAGCAGTGATTCTAGAGAAAGACCATTCCATCAGCAGCGATTCTAGAGAAAGACCATTCCATTAGTAATGATTCCGCAGAAAGACCATTCCATAAGCAGTGATTCCGCAGAAAGACCATTCCATCAGCAGCGATTCTAGAGAAAGACCATTCCATTAGTAGTATTCTAGAAAGACCATTCCATTAGTAGTATTCTAGAAAGACCATTCCATTAGTAGCGATTCTAGAAAGACCATTCCATTAGCAGCGATTCTAGAAAGACCATTCCATTAGCAGCGATTCTAGAACGACCATTCCATGAGCAGCGATTCCGCAGAACGACCATTCCATCAGCGGCGATTCCGCAGAACGACCATTCCATCAGCGGCGATTCCGCAGAAAGACCATTCCATCAGCAGTGACTCCGCAGAAAGACCATTCCATCAGCGGTGATTCCGCATTAAGACCATTCCATCAGCGGTGATTCCGCAGAAAGACCATTCCATCAGCAGTGACTCCGCAGAAAGACCATTCCATCAGCGGTGATTCCGCAGAAAGACCATTCCATCAGCAGTGATTCTACAGAAAGACCATTCCATCAGCAGTGATTCTACAGAAAGACCATTCCATCAGCAGTGATTCTAGAGAAAGACCATTCCATCAGCAGTGATTCCGCAGAAAGACCATTCCATCAGCAGTGACTCCCCAGAAAGACCATTCCATCAGCAGTGATTCTAGAGAAAGACCATTCCATCAGCGGTGATTCCGCAGTAAGACCATTCCATCAGCGGTGATTCCGCAGAAAGACCATTCCATCAGCGGTGATTCCGCAGAAAGACCATTCCATCAGCAGCGATTCTAGAGAAAGACCATTCCATTAGTAGTATTCTAGAGAAAGACCATTCCATTAGTAGTATTCTAGAAAGACCATTCCATTAGCAGCGATTCTAGAAAGACCATTCCATTAGCAGCGATTCTAGAAAGACCATTCCATTAGCAGCGATTCCGCAGAAAGACCATTCCATGAGCAGCGATTCCGCAGAACGACCATTCCATCAGCGGTGATTTCGCAGAAAGACCATTCCATCAGCGGTGACTCCGCAGAAAGACCATTCCATCAGCAGTGATTCTAGAGAAAGACCATTCCATCAGCAGTGATTCTAGAGAAAGACCATTCCATCAGCAGTGATTCCGCAAAAAGACCATTCCATCAGCAGTGATTCCGCATTAAGACCATTCCATCAGCAGTGATTCCGCAGAAAGACCATTCCATCAGCAGTGACTCCGCAGAAAGACCATTCCATCAGCGGTGATTCCGCATTAAGACCATTCCATCAGCGGTGATTCCGCAGAAAGACCATTCCATCAGCGGTGATTCCGCAGAAAGACCATTCCATCAGCGGTGATTCCGCAGAAAGTCCATTCCATCAGCGGTGATTCCGCAGAAAGACCATTCCATCAGCAGTGATTCTAGAGAAAGACCATTCCATCAGCGTTGATTCCGCAGAAAGACCATTCCATCAGCAGTGACTCCCCAGAAAGACCATTCCATCAGCAGTGATTCCGCATTAAGACCATTCCATCAGCAGTGATTCCGCAGAAAGACCATTCCATCAGCAGTGACTCCGCAGAAAGACCATTCCATCAGCGGTGATTCCGCATTAAGACCATTCCATCAGAGGTGATTCCGCAGAAAGACCATTCCATCAGCGGTGATTCCGCAGAAAGACCATTCCATCAGCGGTGATTCCGCAGAAAGTCCATTCCATCAGCGGTGATTCCGCAGAAAGACCATTCCATCAGCAGTGATTCTAGAGAAAGACCATTCCATCAGCGTTGATTCCGCAGAAAGACCATTCCATCAGCAGTGACTCCGCAGAAAGACCATTCCATCAGCAGTGACTCCGCAGAAAGACCATTCCATCAGCAGTGATTCCGCAGAAAGACCATTCCATCAGCAGTGATTCTAGAGAAAGACCATTCCATCAGCGGTGATTCCGCAGAAACACCATTCCATCAGCGGTGATTCCGCAGTAAGACCATTCCATCAGCGGTGATTCCGCAGAAAGACCATTCCATCAACGATAATTCCGCAGAAAGACCATTCCATCAGCAGTGATTCCGCAGAAAGACCATTCCATCAGCAGTGACACCCCAGAAAGACCATTCCATCAGCAGTGATTCTAGAGAAAGACCATTCCATCAGCAGTGATTCTAGAGAAAGACCATTCCATCAGCAGCGATTCTAGAGAAAGACCATTCCATTAGTAATGATTCCGCAGAAAGACCATTCCAACAGCAGTGATTCCGCAGAAAGACCATTCCATAAGCAGTGATTCCGCAGAAAGACCATTTCATCAGCAGTGATTCCGCAGAAAGACCATTTCATCAGCGGCGATTCTAGAGAAAGACCATTCCATTAGTAGTATTCTAGAAAGACCATTCCATTAGTAGTATTCTAGAAAGACCATTCCATTAGCAGCGATTCTAGAAAGACCATTCCATTAGCAGCGATTCTAGAAAGACCATTCCATTAGCAGTGATTCTAGAGAAAGACCATTCCATCAGCAATGATTCCGCAAAAAGACCATTCCATCAGCAGTGATTCCGCATTAAGACCATTCCATCAGCAGTGACTCTGCAGAAAGACCATTCCATCAGCGGTGATTCCGCATTAAGACCATTCCATCAGCGGTGATTCCGCAGAAAGACCATTCCATCAGCAGTGATTCTAGAGAAAGACCATTCCATCAGCAGTGATTCTAGAGAAAGACCATTCCATCAGCAGTGATTCCGCAAACAGACCATTCCATCAGCAGTGATTCCGCATTAAGACCATTCCATCAGCAGTGATTCCGCAGAAAGACCATTCCATCAGCAGTGACTCCGCAGAAAGACCATTCCATCAGCGGTGATTACGCATTAAGACCATTCCATCAGCGGTGATTCCGCAGAAAGACCATTCCATCAGCGGTGATTCCGCAGAAAGACCATTCCATCAGCGGTGATTCCGCAGAAAGACCATTCCATCAGTGGTGATTCCGCAGAAAGACCATTCCATCAGCAGTGATTCTAGAGAAAGACCATTCCATCAGCGGTGATTCCGCAGAAAGACCATTCCATCAGCAGTGACTCCCCAGAAAGACCATTCCATCAGCAGTGACTCCCCAGACAGACCATTCCATCAGCAGTGATTCCGCAGAAACACCATTCCATCAGCGGTAATTCCGCAGTAAGACCATTCCATCTGCGGTGATTCCGCAGTAAGACCATTCCATCAGCGGTGATTCCGCAGAAAGACCATTCCATCAGCGGTGATTCCGCAGAAAGACCATTCCATCAGCAGCGATTCTAGAGAAAGACCATTCCATTAGTAGTATTCTAGAGAAAGACCATTCCATTAGTAGTATTCTAGAAAGGCCATTCCATTAGCAGCGATTCTAGAAAGACCATTCCATTAGCAGCGATTCTAGAAAGACCATTCCATTAGCAGCGATTCCGCAGAAAGACCATTCCATGAGCAGCGATTCCGCAGAACGACCATTCCATCAGCGGTGATTCCGCAGAAAGACCATTCCATCAGCGGTGACTCCGCAGAAAGACCATTCCATCAGCAGTGATTCTAGAGAAAGACCATTCCATCAGCAGTGATTCTAGAGAAAGACCATTCCATCAGCAGTGATTCCGCAAAAAGACCATTCCATCAGCAGTGATTCTGCATTAAGACAATTCCATCAGCAGTGATTCCGCAGAAAGACCATTCCATCAGCAGTGACTCCGCAGAAAGACCATTCCATCAGTGGTGATTCCGCATTAAGACCATTCCATCAGCGGTGATTCCGCAGAAAGACCATTCCATCAGCGGTGATTCCGCAGAAAGACCATTCCATCAGCGGTGATTCCGCAGAAAGACCATTCCATCAGCAGTGATTCTAGAGAAAGACCATTCCATCAGCGGTGATTCCGCAGAAAGACCATTCCATCAGCAGTGACTCCCCAGAAAGACCATTCCATCAGCAGTGACTCCCCAGAAAGACCATTCCATCAGCAGTGATTCCGCAGAAACACCATTCCATCAGCGGTGATTCCGCAGTAAGACCATTCCATCAGCGGTGATTCCGCAGTAAGACCATTCCATCAGCGGTGATTCCGCAGAAAGACCATTCCATCAGCGGTGATTCCGCAGAAAGACCATTCCATCAGCGGTGATTCCGCAGAAAGACCTTTCCATCAGCAGCGATTCTAGAGAAAGACCATTCCATTAGTAGTATTCTAGAAAGACCATTCCATTAGTAGTATTCTAGAAAGACCATTCCATTAGCAGCGATTCTAGAAAGACCATTCCATTAGCAGCGATTCTAGAGAGACCATTCCATTAGCAGTGATTCCGCATTAAGACCATTCCATCAGCAATGATTCCGCAGAAAGACCATTCCATCAGCGGTGATTCCGCAATAAGACCATTCCATGAGCAGCGATTCCGCAGAACGACCATTCCATGAGCAGCGATTCCGCAGAACGACCATTCCATCAGCGGTGATTCAGCAGAAAGACCATTCCATCAGCGGTGATTCCGCAGAAAGACCATTCCATCAGCAGTGACTCCCCAGAAAGACCATTCCATCAGCAGTGATTCCGCAGAAACACCATTCCATCAGCGGTGACTCCGCAGAAACACCATTCCATCAGCGGTGATTCCGCAGAAAGACCATTCCATCAGCGGCGATTCCGCAGAAAGACCATTCCATCAGCGGCGATTCCGCAGGAAGACCATTCCATCAGCAGCGATTCTAGAGAAAGACCATTCCCTCAGCAGCGATTCTAGAGAAAGACCATTCCATTAGTAGTATTCTAGAAAGACCATTCCATTAGTAGTATTCTAGAAAGTCAATTCCATTAGCAGCGATTCTAGAAAGACCATTCCATTAGCAGCGATTCCGCAGAACGACCATTCCATGAGCAGCGATTCTGCAGAACGACCATTCCATCAGCGGTGACTCCGCAGAAAGACCATTCCATCAGCGGTGACTCCGCAGAAAGACCATTCCATCAGCAGTGATTCTAGAGAAAGACCATTCCATCTGCAGTGATTCTAGAGAAAGACCATTCCATCAGCAGTGATTCCGCAAAAAGAACATTCCATCAGCAGTGATTCCGCATTAAGGCCATTCCATCAGCAGTGACTCCGCAGAAAGACCATTCCATCAGCGGTGATTCCGCATTAAGACCATTCCATCAGCGGTGATTCCGCAGAAAGACCATTCCATCAGCGGTGATTCCGCAGAAAGACCATTCCATCAGCAGTGACACCCCAGAAAGACCATTCCATCAGCAGTGATTCTAGAGAAAGACCATTCCATCAGCAGTGATTCTAGAGAAAGACCATTCCATCAGCAGCAATTCTAGAGAAAGACTATTCCATTAGTAATGATTCCGCAGAAAGACCATTCCATCAGCAGTGATTCCGCAGAAAGACCATTCCATAAGCAGTGATTCCGCAGAAAGACCATTCCATCAGCAGCGATTCTAGAGAAAGACCATTCCATTAGTAGTATTCTAGAAAGACCATTCCATTAGTAGTATTCTAGAAAGACCATTCCATTAGTAGCGATTCTAGAAAGACCATTCCATTAGCAGCGATTCTAGAAAGACCATTCCATTAGCAGCGATTCTAGAAAGACCATTCCATTAGCAGCGATTCTAGAAAGACCATTCCATTAGCAGCGATTCTAGAAAGACCATTCCATTAGCAGCGATTCCGCAGAACGACCATTCCATGAGCAGCGATTCCGCAGAACGACCATTCCATCAGCGGCGATTCCGCAGAACGACCATTCCATCAGCGGCGATTCCGCAGAAAGACCATTCCATCAGCAGTGACTCCGCAGAAAGACCATTCCATCAGCGGTGATTCCGCATTAAGACCATTCCATCAGCGGTGATTCCGCAGAAAGACCATTCCATCAGCAGTGACTCCGCAGAAAGACCATTCCATCAGCGGTGATTCCGCAGAAAGACCATTCCATCAGCAGTGATTCTACAGAAAGACCATTCCATCAGCAGTGATTCTAGAGAAAGACCATTCCATCAGCAGTGATTCTAGAGAAAGACCATTCCATCAGCAGTGATTCCGCAGAAAGACCATTCCATCAGCAGTGACTCCCCAGAAAGACCATTCCATCAGCAGTGATTCTAGAGAAAGACCATTCCATCAGCGGTGATTCCGCAGTAAGACCATTCCATCAGCGGTGATTCCGCAGAAAGACCATTCCATCAGCGGTGATTCCGCAGAAAGACCATTCCATCAGCAGCGATTCTAGAGAAAGACCATTCCATTAGTAGTATTCTAGAGAAAGACCATTCCATTAGTAGTATTCTAGAAAGACCATTCCATTAGCAGCGATTCTAGAAAGACCATTCCATTAGCAGCGATTCTGGAAAGACCATTCCATTAGCAGCGATTCCGCAGAAAGACCATTCCATGAGCAGCGATTCCGCAGAACGACCATTCCATCAGCGGTGATTCCGCAGAAAGACCATTCCATCAGCGGTGACTCCGCAGAAAGACCATTCCATCAGCAGTGATTCTAGAGAAAGACCATTCCATCAGCAGTGATTCTAGAGAAAGACCATTCCATCAGCAGTGATTCCGCAAAAAGACCATTCCATCAGCAGTGATTCCGCATTAAGACCATTCCATCAGCAGTGATTCCGCAGAAAGACCATTCCATCAGCAGTGACTCCGCAGAAAGACCATTCCATCAGCGGTGATTCCGCATTAAGACCATTCCATCAGCGGTGATTCCGCAGAAAGACCATTCCATCAGCGGTGATTCCGCAGAAAGACCATTCCATCAGCGGTGATTCCGCAGAAAGACCATTCCATCAGCAGTGATTCTAGAGAAAGACCATTCCATCAGCGTTGATTCCGCAGAAAGACCATTCCATCAGCAGTGACTCCCCAGAAAGACCATTCCATCAGCAGTGACTCCCCAGAAAGACCATTCCATCAGCAGTGATTCCGCAGAAACACCATTCCATCAGCGGTGATTCCGCAGTAAGACCATTCCATCAGCGGTGATTATGCAGTAAGACCATTCCATCAGCGGTGATTCCGCAGAAAGACCATTCCATCAGCGGTGATTCCGCAGAAAGACCATTCCATCAGCAGCAATTCTAGAGAAAGACCATTCCATTAGTAGTATTCTAGAAAGACCATTCCATTAGTAGTATTCTAGAAAGACCATTCCATTAGCAGCGATTCTAGAAAGACCATTCCATTAGCAGCGATTCTAGAAAGACCATTCCATTAGCAGTGATTCTAGAGAAAGACAATTCCATCAGCAATGATTCCGCAAAAAGACCATTCCATCAGCAGTGAATCTGCATTAAGACCATTCCATCAGCAGTGACTCTGCAGAAAGACCATTCCATCAGCGGTGATTCCGCATTAATACCATTCCATCAGCGGTGATTCCGCAGAAAGACCATTCCATCAGCAGTGATTCTAGAGAAAGACCATTCCATCAGCAGTGATTCTAGAGAAAGACCATTCCATCAGCAGTGATTCCGCAAAAAGACCATTCCATCAGCAGTGATTCCGCATTAAGACCATTCCATCAGCAGTGATTCCGCAGAAAGACCATTCCATCAGCAGTGACTCCGCAGAAAGACCATTCCATCAGCGGTGATTCCGCATTAAGACCATTCCATCAGCGGTGATTCCGCAGAAAGACCATTCCATCAGCGGTGATTCCGCAGAAAGACCATTCCATCAGTGGTGATTCCGCAGAAAGACCATTCCATCAGCAGTGATTCTAGAGAAAGACCATTCCATCAGCGGTGATTCCGCAGAAAGACCATTCCATCAGCAGTGACTCCCCAGAAAGACCATTCCATCAGCAGTGACTCCCCAGAAAGACCATTCCATCAGCAGTGATTCCGCAGAAACACCATTCCATCAGCGGTAATTCCGCAGTAAGACCATTCCATCAGCGGTGATTCCGCAGTAAGACCATTCCATCAGCGGTGATTCCGCAGAAAGACCATTCCATCAGCGGTGATTCCGCAGAAAGACCATTCCATCAGCAGCGATTCTGGAGAAAGACCATTCCATTAGTAGTATTCTAGAGAAAGACCATTCCATTAGTAGTATTCTAGAAAGACTATTCCATTAGCAGCGATTCTAGAAAGACCATTCCATTAGCAGCGATTCTAGAAAGACCATTCCATTAGCAGCGATTCCGCAGAAAGACCATTCCATGAGCAGCGATTCCGCAGAACGACCATTCCATCAGCGGTGATTCCGCAGAAAGACCATTCCATCAGCGGTGACTCTGCAGAAAGACCATACCATCAGCAGTGATTCTAGAGAAAGACCATTCCATCAGCAGTGATTCTAGAGAAAGACCATTCCATCAGCGGTGATTCCGCAGTAAGACCATTCCATCAGCGGTGATTCCGCAGAAAGACCATTCCATCAGCGGTGATTCCGCAGAAAGACCATTCCATCAGCGGTGACACGCCAGAAAGACCATTCCATCAGCAGTGACACCCCAGAAAGACCATTCCATCAGCAGCGATTCTAGAGAAAGACCATACCATCAGCAGCGATTCTAGAGAAAGACCATTCCATCAGCAGCGATTCTAGAGAAAGATCATTCCATCAGCAGTGATTCCACAGAAAGACCATTCCATAAGCAATAATTCCGCAGCAAGACCATTCCATCAGCAGCGATTCTAGAGAAAGACCATTCCATTAGTAGTATTCTAGAGAAAGACCATTCCATTAGTAGTATTCTAGAAAGACCATTCCATTAGCAGCGATTCTAGAAAGACCATTCCATTAGCAGCGATTCCGCAGAAAGACCAGTCCATGAGCAGCGATTCCGGAGAACGACCATTCCATCAGCGGTGATTCCGCAGAAAGACCATTCCATCAGCGGTGACTCCGCAGTAAGACCATTCCATCAGCAGTGATTCTAGAGAAAGACCATTCCATCAGCAGTGATTCTAGAGAAAGACCATTCCATCAGCAGTGATTCCGCAAAAAGACCATTCCATCAGCAGTGATTCCGCATTAAGACCATTCCATCAGCAGTGATTCCGCAGAAAGACCATTCCATCAGCATTGACTCCGCAGAAAGACCATTCCATCAGCGGTGATTCCGCATTAAGACCATTCCATCAGCGGTGATTCCGCAGAAAGACCATTCCATCAGCGGTGATTCCGCAGAAAGACCATTCCATCAGCGGTGATTCCGCAGAAAGACCATTCCATCAGCAGTGATTCTAGAGAAAGACCATTCCATCAGCGGTGATTCCGCAGAAAGACCATTCCATCAGCAGTGACTCCCCAGAAAGACCATTCCATCAGCAGTGACTCCCCAGAAAGACCATTCCATCAGCAGTGATTCCGCAGAAACACCATTCCATCAGCGGTGATTCCGCAGTAAGACCATTCCATCAGCGGTGATTCCGCAGAAAGACCATTCCATCAGCGGTGATTCCGCAGAAAGACCATTCCATCAGCGGCGATTCTAGAGGAAGACCATTCCATTAGTAGTATTCTAGAAAGACCATTCCATTAGTAGTATTCTAGAAAGACCATTCCATTAGCAGCGATTCTAGAAAGACCATTCCATTAGCAGCGATTCTAGAAAGACCATTCCATTAGCAGCGATTCCGCAGAAAGACCATTCCATGAGCAGCGATTCCGCAGAACGACCATTCCATCAGCGGTGATTCCGCAGAAAGACCATTCCATCAGCGGTGACTCCGCAGAAAGACCATTCCATCAGCTGTGATTCTAGAGAAAGACCATTCCATCAGCAGTGATTCTAGAGAAAGACCATTCCATCAGCAGTGATTCCGCATTAAGACCATTCCATCAGCAGTGACTCCGCAGAAAGACCATTCCATTAGCGGTGATTCCGCATTAAGACCATTCCATCAGCGGTGATTCAGCAGAAAGACCATTCCATCAGCGGTGATTCCGCAGAAAGACCATTCCATCAGCAGTGACTTCCCAGAAAGACCATTCCATCAGCAGTGACTCCCCAGAAAGACCATTCCATCAGCAGTGATTCCGCAGAAACACCATTCCATCAGTGGTGATTCCGCAGAAACACCATTCCATCAGCGGTGATTCCGCAGAAAGACCATTCCATCAGCGGCGATTCCGCAGAAAGACCATTCCATCAGCGGCGATTCCGCAGGAAGACCATTCCATCAGCAGCGATTCTAGAGAAAGACCATTCCATCAGCAGCGATTCTAGAGAAAGACCATTCCATTAGTAGTATTCTAGAAAGACCATTCCATTAGTAGTATTCTAGAAAGTCAATTCCATTAGCAGCGATTCTAGAAAGACCATTCCATTAGCAGCGATTCCGCAGAACGACCATTCCATGAGCAGCGATTCTGCAGAACGACCATTCCATCAGCGGTGACTCCGCAGAAAGACCATTCCATCAGCGGTGACTCCGCAGAAAGACCATTCCATCAGCAGTGATTCTAGAGAAAGACCATTCCATCTGCAGTGATTCTAGAGAAAGACCATTCCATCAGCAGTGATTCCGCAAAAAGAACATTCCATCAGCAGTGATTCCGCATTAAGACCATTCCATCAGCAGTGACTCCGCAGAAAGACCATTCCATCAGCGGTGATTCCGCATTAAGACCATTCCATCAGCGGTGATTCCGCAGAAAGACCATTCCATCAGCGGTGATTCCGCAGAAAGACCATTCCATCAGCGGTGATTCCGCAGATAGACCATTCCATCAGCAGTGACACCCCAGAAAGACCATTCCATCAGCAGTGATTCTAGAGAAAGACCATTCCATCAGCAGCGATTCTAGAGAAAGACTATTCCATTAGTAATGATTCCGCAGAAAGGCCATTCCATCAGCAGTGATTCCGCAGAAAGACCATTCCATAAGCAGTGATTCCGCAGAAAGACCATTCCATCAGCAGCGATTCTAGAGAAAGACCATTCCATTAGTAGTATTCTAGAAAGACCATTCCATTAGTAGTATTCTAGAAAGACCATTCCATTAGTAGCGATTCTAGAAAGACCATTCCATTAGCAGCGATTCTAGAAAGACCATTCCATTAGCAGCGATTCTAGAAAGACCATTCCATTAGCAGCGATTCCGCAGAACGACCATTCCATGAGCAGCGATTCCGCAGAACGACCATTCCATCAGCGGCGATTCCGCAGAACGACCATTCCATCAGCGGCGATTCCGCAGAAAGACCATTCCATCAGCAGTGACTCCGCAGAAAGACCATTCCATCAGCGGTGATTCCGCATTAAGACCATTCCATCAGCGGTGATTCCGCAGAAAGACCATTCCATCAGCAGTGACTCCGCAGAAAGACCATTCCATCAGCGGTGATTCCGCAGAAAGACCATTCCATCAGCAGTGATTCTACAGAAAGACCATTCCATCAGCAGTGATTCTAGAGAAAGACCATTCCATCAGCAGTGATTCTAGAGAAAGACCATTCCATCAGCAGTGATTCCGCAGAAAGACCATTCCATCAGCAGTGACTCCCCAGAAAGACCATTCCATCAGCAGTGATTCCGCAGAAAGACCATTCCATCAGCAGTGACTCCGCAGAAAGACCATTCCATCAGCGGTGATTCCGCATTAAGACCATTCCATCAGCGGTGATTCCGCAGAAAGACCATTCCATCAGCGGTGATTCCGCAGAAAGACCATTCCATCAGCGGTGATTCCGCAGAAAGACCATTCCATCAGCAGTGATTCTAGAGAAAGACCATTCCATCAGCGGTGATTCCGCAGAAAGACCATTCCATCAGCAGTGACTTCCCAGATAGACCATTCCATCAGCAGTGACTCCCCAGAAAGACCATTCCATCAGCAGTGATTCTAGAGAAAGACCATTCCATCAGCGGTGATTCCGCAGAAACACCATTCCATCAGCGGTGATTCCGCAGTAAGACCATTCCATCAGCGGTGATTCCGCAGAAAGACCATTCCATCAGCAGTGATTCCGTAGAAAGACCATTCCATCAGCAGTGACACCCCAGAAAGACCATTCCATCAGCAGTGATTCTAGAGAAAGACCATTCCATCAGCAGTGATTCTAGAGAAAGACCATTCCATCAGCAGCGATTCTAGAGAAAGACCATTCCATTAGTAATGATTCCGCAGAAAGACCATTCCATCAGCAGTGATTCCGCAGAAAGACCATTCCATAAGCAGTGATTCCGCAGAAAGACCATTCCATCAGCAGCGATTCTAGAGAAAGACCATTCCATTAGTAGTATTCTAGAAAGACCATTCCATTAGTAGTATTCTAGAAAGACCATTCCATTAGCAGCGATCCTAGAAAGACCATTCCATTAGCAGCGATTCTAGAAAGACCATTCCATTAGCAGCGATTCCGCAGAACGACCATTCCATGAGCAGCGATTCCGCAGAACGACCATTCCATCAGCGGTGATTCCGCAGAAAGACCATTCCATCAGCAGTGACTCCGCAGAAAGACCATTCCATCAGCAGTGATTCTAGAGAAAGACCATTCCATCAGCGGTGATTCCGCAGTAAGACCATTCCATCAGCGGTGATTCCGCAGAAAGACCATTCCATCAGCGGTGATTCCGCAGAAAGACCATTCCATCAGCAGTGATTCCGTAGAAAGACCATTCCATCAGCAGTGACACCCCAGAAAGACCATTCCATCAGCAGTGATTCTAGAGAAAGACCATTCCATCAGCAGTGATTCTAGAGAAAGACCATTCCATCAGCAGCGATTCTAGAGAAAGACCATTCCATTAGTAATGATTCCGCAGAAAGACCATTCCATCAGCAGTGATTCCGCAGAAAGACCATTCCATAAGCAGTGATTCCGCAGAAAGACCATTCCATCAACAGCGATTCTAGAGAAAGACCATTCCATTAGTAGTATTCTAGAAAGACCATTCCATTAGTAGTATTCTAGAAAGACCATTCCATTAGCAGCGATCCTAGAAAGACCATTCCATTAGCAGCGAATCTAGAAAGACCATTCCATTAGCAGCGATTCCGCAGAACGACCATTCCATGAGCAGCGATTCCGCAGAACGACCATTCCATCAGCGGTGATTCCGCAGAAAGACCATTCCATCAGCAGTGACTCCGCAGAAAGACCATTCCATCAGCAGTGATTCTAGAGAAAGACCATTCCATCAGCGGTGATTCCGCAGTAAGACCATTCCATCAGCGGTGATTCCGCAGAAAGACCATTCCATCAGCGGTGATTCCGCAGAAAGACCATTCCATCAGCAGTGATTCCGTAGAAAGACCATTCCATCAGCAGTGACACCCCAGAAAGACCATTCCATCAGCAGTGATTCTAGAGAAAGACCATTCCATCAGCAGTGATTCTAGAGAAAGACCATTCCATCAGCAGCGATTCTAGAGAAAGACCATTCCATTAGTAATGATTCCGCAGAAAGACCATTCCATCAGCAGTGATTCCGCAGAAAGACCATTCCATAAGCAGTGATTCCGCAGAAAGACCATTCCATCAGCAGCGATTCTAGAGAAAGACCATTCCATTAGTAGTATTCTAGAAAGACCATTCCATTAGTAGTATTCTAGAAAGACCATTCCATTAGCAGCGATCCTAGAAAGACCATTCCATTAGCAGCGATTCTAGAAAGACCATTCCATTAGCAGCGATTCCGCAGAACGACCATTCCATGAGCAGCGATTCCGCAGAACGACCATTCCATCAGCGGTGATTCCGCAGAAAGACCATTCCATCAGCAGTGACTCCGCAGAAAGACCATTCCATCAGCAGTGATTCTAGAGAAAGACCATTCCATCAGCAGTGATTCCGCAAAAAGACCATTCCATCAGCAGTGATTCCGCATTAAGACCATTCCATCAGCAGTGATTCCGCAGAAAGACCATTCCATCAGCAGTGACTCCGCAGAAAGACCATTCCATCAGCAGTGATTCCGCATTAAGACCATTCCATCAGCGGTGATTCCGCAGAAAGACCATTCCGTCAGCAGTGACTCCGCAGAAAGACCATTCCATCAGCGGTGATTCCGCAGAAAGACCATTCCATCAGCAGTGATTCCGCAGAAAGACCATTCCATCAGCAGTGATTCTAGAGAAAGACCATTCCAGCAGCAGTGATTCCGCAGAAAGACCATTCCATCAGCAGTGACTCCGCAGAATGACCATTCCATCAGCAGTGACTCCCCAGAAAGACCATTCCATCAGCAGTGATTCTAGAGAAAGACCATTCCATCAGCGGTGATTCCGCAGAAACACCATTCCATCAGCGGTGATTCCGCAGTAAGACCATTCCATCAGCGGTGATTCCGCAGAAAGACCATTCCATCAGCAGTGATTCCACAGAAAGACCATTCCATCAGCAGTGACACCCCAGAAAGACCATTCCATCAGCAGTGATTCTAGAGAAAGACCATTCCATCAGCAGTGATTCTAGAGAAAGACCATTCCATCAGCAGCGATTCTAGAGATAGACCATTCTATTAGTAATGATTCCGCAGAAAGACAATTCCATCAGCAGTGATTCCGCAGAAAGACCATTCCATAAGCTGTGATTCCGCAGAAAGACCATTCCATCAGCAGCGATTCTAGAGAAAGACCATTCCATTAGTAGTATTCTAGAAAGACCATTCCATTAGTAGTATTCTAGAAAGACCATTCCATTAGCAGCGATTCTAGAAAGACCATTCCATTAGCAGCGATTCTAGAAAGACCATTCCATTAGCAGCGATTCCGCAGAAAGACCATTCCATGAGCAGCGATTCCGCAGAACGACCATTCCATCAGCGGTGATTCCGCAGAAAGACCATTCCATCAGCGGTGACTCCGCAGAAAGACCATTCCATCAGCGGTGATTCCGCAGAAAGACCATTCCAGCAGCGGTGATTCCGCAGAAAGACCATTCCATCAGCGGTGATTCCTCAGAAAGACCATTCCATCAGCGGTGATTCCGCAGTAAGACCATTCCATCAGCGGTGATTCCGCAGAAAGACCATTCCATCAGCGGTGATTCCGCAGAAAGACCATTCCATCAGCGGTGATTCCGCAGAAAGACCATTCCATCAGCAGTGATTCCGCAGAAAGACCATTCCATCAGCACTGATTCTGCAGAAAGACCATTCCATCAGCAGTGATTCCGCAGAAAGACCATTCCATCAGCAGTGACTCCGCAGAAAGACCATTCCATCAGCGGTGATTCCGCATTAAGACCATTCCATCAGCGGTGATTCCGCAGAAAGACCATTCCATCAGCGGTGATTCCGCAGAAAGACCATTCCATCAGCGGTGATTCCGCAGAAAGTCCATTCCATCAGCAGTGATTCTAGAGAAAGACCATTCCATCAGCAGTGATTCCGCAGAAAGACCATTCCATCAGCAGTGACTTCCCAGATAGACCATTCCATCAGCAGTGACTCCCCAGAATGACCATTCCATCAGCAGTGATTCTAGAGAAAGACCATTGCATCAGCGGTGATTCCGCAGAAACACCCTTCCATCAGCGGTGATTCCGCAGTAAGACCATTCCATCAGCGGTGATTCCGCAGAAAGACCATTCCATCAGCGGTGATTCCGCAGAAAGACCATTCCATCAGCAGTGATTCCGCAGAAAGACCATTCCATCAGCAGTGACACCCCAGAAAGACCATTCCATCAGCAGTGATTCTAGAGAAAGACCATTCCATCAGCAGTGATTCTAGAGAAAGACCATTCCATCAGCAGCGATTCTAGAGAAAGACCATTCCATTAGTAATGATTCCGCAGAAAGACCATTCCATCAGCAGTGATTCCGCAGAAGGACCATTCCATAAGCAGTGATTCCGCAGAAAGACCATTCCATCAGCAGCGATTCTAGAGAAAGACCATTCCATTAGTAGTATTCTAGAAAGACCATTTCATTAGTAGTATTCTAGAAAGACCATTCCATTAGCAGCGATTCTAGAAAGACCATTCCATTAGCAGCGATTCCGCAGAAAGACCATTCCATGAGCAGCGATTCCTCAGAACGACCATTCCATCAGCGGTGATTCCGCAGAAAGACCATTCCAAGAGCGGCGATTCCGCAGAACGACCATTCCATCAGCGGTGATTCCGCAGAAAGACCATTCCATCAGCGGTGACTCCGCAGAAAGACCATTCCATCAGCAGTGATTCTAGAGAAAGACCATTCCATCAGCAGTGATTCTAGAGAAAGAGCATTCCATCAGCAGTGATTCCGCAAAAAGACCATTCCATCAGCAGTGATTCCGCAGAAAGACCATTCCATCAGCAGTGACTCCGCAGAAAGACCATTCCATCAGCGGTGATTCCGCATTAAGACCATTCCATCAGCGGTGATTCCGCAGAAAGACCATTCCATCAGCGGTGATTCCGCAGAAAGACCATTCCATCAGCGGTGATTCCGCAGAAAGACCATTCCATCAGCAGTGATTCTAGAGAAAGACCATTCCATCAGCGGTGATTCCGCAGAAAGACCATTCCATCAGCAGTGACTTCCCAGATAGACCATTCCATCAGCAGTGACTCCCCAGAAAGACCATTCCATCAGCAGTGATTCTAGAGAAAGACCATTCCATCAGCGGTGATTCCGCAGAAACACCATTCCATCACCGGTGATTCCGCAGTAAGACCATTCCATCAGCGGTGATTCCGCAGAAAGACCATTCCATCAGCAGTGATTCCGTAGAAAGACCATTCCATCAGCAGTGACACCCCAGAAAGACCATTCCATCAGCAGTGATTCTAGAGAAAGACCATTCCATCAGCAGTGATTCTAGAGAAAGACCATTCCATCAGCAGCGATTCTAGAGAAAGACCATTCCATTAGTAGTATTCTAGAAAGACCATTCCATTAGTAGTATTCTAGAAAGACCATTCCATTAGCAGCGATCCTAGAAAGACCATTCCATTAGCAGCGATTCTAGAAAGACCATTCCATTAGCAGCGATTCCGCAGAACGACCATTCCATGAGCAGCGATTCCGCAGAACGACCATTCCATCAGCGGTGATTCCGCAGAAAGACCATTCCATCAGCAGTGACTCCGCAGAAAGACCATTCCATCAGCAGTGATTCTAGAGAAAGACCATTCCATCAGCGGTGATTCCGCAGTAAGACCATTCCATCAGCGGTGATTCCGCAGAAAGACCATTCCATCAGCGGTGATTCCGCAGAAAGACCATTCCATCAGCAGTGATTCCGTAGAAAGACCATTCCATCAGCAGTGACACCCCAGAAAGACCATTCCATCAGCAGTGATTCTAGAGAAAGACCATTCCATCAGCAGCGATTCTAGAGAAAGACCATTCCATTAGTAATGATTCCGCAGAAAGACCATTCCATCAGCAGTGATTCCGCAGAAAGACCATTCCATAAGCAGTGATTCCGCAGAAAGACCATTCCATCAACAGCGATTCTAGAGAAAGACCATTCCATTAGTAGTATTCTAGAAAGACCATTCCATTAGTAGTATTCTAGAAAGACCATTCCATTAGCAGCGATCCTAGAAAGACCATTCCATTAGCAGCGATTCTAGAAAGACCATTCCATTAGCAGCGATTCCGCAGAACGACCATTCCATGAGCAGCGATTCCGCAGAACGACCATTCCATCAGCGGTGATTCCGCAGAAAGACCATTCCATCAGCAGTGACTCCGCAGAAAGACCATTCCATCAGCAGTGATTCTAGAGAAAGACCATTCCATCAGCGGTGATTCCGCAGTAAGACCATTCCATCAGCGGTGATTCCGCAGAAAGACCATTCCATCAGCGGTGATTCCGCAGAAAGACCATTCCATCAGCAGTGATTCCGTAGAAAGATCATTCCATCAGCAGTGACACCCCAGAAAGACCATTCCATCAGCAGTGATTCTAGAGAAAGACCATTCCATCAGCAGTGATTCTAGAGAAAGACCATTCCATCAGCAGCGATTCTAGAGAAAGACCATTCCATTAGTAATGATTCCGCAGAAAGACCATTCCATCAGCAGTGATTCCGCAGAAAGACCATTCCATAAGCAGTGATTCCGCAGAAAGACCATTCCATCAGCAGCGATTCTAGAGAAAGACCATTCCATTAGTAGTATTCTAGAAAGACCATTTCATTAGCAGCGATCCTAGAAAGACCATTCCATTAGCAGCGATTCTAGAAAGACCATTCCATTAGCAGCGATTCCGCAGAACGACCATTCCATGAGCAGCGATTCCGCAGAACGACCATTCCATCAGCGGTGATTCCGCAGAAAGACCATTCCATCAGCAGTGACTCCGCAGAAAGACCATTCCATCAGCAGTGATTCTAGAGAAAGACCATTCCATCAGCAGTGATTCCGCATTAAGACCATTCCATCAGCAGTGATTCCGCAGAAAGACCATTCCATCAGCAGTGACTCCGCAGAAAGACCATTCCATCAGCGGTGATTCCGCATTAAGACCATTCCATCAGCGGTGATTCCGCAGAAAGACCATTCCGTCAGCAGTGACTCCGCAGAAAGACCATTCCATCAGCGGTGATTCCGCAGAAAGACCATTCCATCAGCAGTGATTCCGCAGAAAGACCATTCCATCAGCAGTGACTCCGCAGAATGACCATTCCATCAGCAGTGACTCCCCAGAAAGACCATTCCATCAGCAGTGATTCTAGAGAAAGACCATTCCATCAGCGGTGATTCCGCAGAAACACCATTCCATCAGCGGTGATTCCGCAGTAAGACCATTCCATTAGCGGTGATTCCGCAGAAAGACCATTCCATCAGCAGTGATTCCACAGAAAGACCATTCCATCAGCAGTGACACCCCAGAAAGACCATTCCATCAGCAGTGATTCTAGAGAAAGACCATTCCATCAGCAGTGATTCTAGAGAAAGACCATTCCATCAGCAGCGATTCTAGAGAAAGACCATTCTATTAGTAATGATTCCGCAGAAAGACCATTCCATCAGCAGTGATTCCGCAGAAAGACCATTCCATAAGCTGTGATTCCGCAGAAAGACCATTCCATCAGCAGCGATTCTAGAGAAAGACCATTCCATTAGTAGTATTCTAGAAAGACCATTCCATTAGCAGCGATTCTAGAAAGACCATTCCATTAGCAGCGATTCTAGAAAGACCATTCCATTAGCAGCGATTCCGCAGAAAGACCATTCCATGAGCAGCGATTCCGCAGAACGACCATTCCATCAGCGGTGATTCCGCAGAAAGACCATTCCATCAGCGGTGACTCCGCGAAAGACCATTCCATCAGCGGCGATTCCGCAGAAAGACCATTCCAGCAGCGGTGATTCCGCAGAAAGACCATTCCATCAGCGGTGATTCCTCAGAAAGACCATTCCATCAGCGGTGATTCCGCAGTAAGACCATTCCATCAGCGGTGATTCCGCAGAAAGACCATTCCATCAGCGGTGATTCCGCAGAAAGACCATTCCATCAGCGGTGATTCCGCAGAAAGACCATTCCATCAGCAGTGATTCCGCAGAAAGACCATTCCATCAGCACTGATTCTGCAGAAAGACCATTCCATCAGCACTTTCCGCAGAAAGACCATTCCATCAGCAGTGATTCCGTAGAAAGACCATTCCATCAGCACTGATTCCGCAGAAAGACCATTCCATCAGCAGTGATTCTAGAGAAAGACCATTCCATTAGCAGTGATTCTGCAGAAAGACCATTCCATTAGCAGTGAAACCTTTCCCAGGGTGTTACAGATGTGATCCTGAGGTTTTATAAGACAGTGGTCGGATCGCACTTGGAGTATTGTGAGCAGTTATCAGAATCAGATCTAATATCACAGGCATATGTTGTGAAATTTGTTAACTTAATGGCAGCTGTACAATGAAATACATGATAAATAAATATAGATAAAAAGCTGAGTTACATTAAGCGCATAGATGTCTATTATATAGTTCAGTTAAAATAAGTAGTGCAAAGTAACAGAATGCCCACAAAGCTGTGTCAAACATGTCCCTACCTTTGAAATCACCTGGGGTTACCCATGGCCCTCTATTTTTCTGAGCTCCATGTACCTTTCCAGGAGTCTCTTAAAAGACCCTATTGTATCTGCCTCCACCACCATCGCCATTCAGAAACAGAGTGGCAAAGGGGAAAAAAGCTGTTCCTGAATCACTGTGTGTGCCTTCAAACTTCTGTACCTCCATCCTGATGATAACAATGAGAAGAGGACATGTCCTGGGTGTTGGGGATCTTTGATGATGGAAGCCACTTTTCTGAGGCACCACTCCTTGAAAATGTCTTGGCTGCTACCCATGATGGAGCTGAGTAATTTTAAAAATCTCTGCAGCTTACTTCGATCCTGTACAGTAACACCACCCGCAGATGGTGTTAGAATACCAGATATAACATCACCATACCAGACAGTGATGCAGCCAGTCAGAATGCATAGAACATCTGTAGAAGTTTGAATGTTTAGGTGATGTATTGTGCTGTAGGTTTTCTATGTTTGTATAAATTAGAAAGTAGTGATGTAGTGTTGATGGGTTCACTGTCCATCTAGAAATCAGATGACAGAGTGGAAGAAACTGTTCCTGATTCGCTGAGTGTATGTCTTCAGGCTTCTGTACCTTCTTCCTGATGGTAACAATGAGAAGAGGGTATGTCCTGGGTGATGGGAATCCTTAATGATAGACACTGCCTTCCTAAGGCACTGCTCCATGAAGATGGCTTGAATATTATGGAGGCTGTTTCCCATGATGGAGTTGCCAAATTTTACAAGTTTCTGCAACTTATTTCGATCTTGGGCAGTAGCCCCCTTCCTCATACCAGACAGTGATGCAGCCAGTCAGAATGCTCTCCACAGTACATTTGTAGAAGAAGTTGGACTCCTTATCTAAGAAAGGGTGTGCTGGCATTGGTGAGGATCCAAAGGAGGTTCATGAGAATAATTCTGGGAATGAAAGGGTTAATATATGAGGAGTGTTTTATGGCTATGGGCCTGCATATACTGGAATTGAACAAAATGAAGGTGATCTCATTGAAACCTATGGAATATTGAAATGCCTAAGATAGAGTGGGTGTCTAAGACCAGAGAGAACAGTCTTAGCATAGAGGGACCTTCCTTTGGAACAGATGAGAAGTTCCTTTAGCCAGAGGGTGGTGAATCTGTGGAATCCATTGCCACAGATGTCTGTGGAGGCCAATCCACTGGGTATATTTAAAATGGAGTCTGATAGTTTCCTAGTTAGTCAGGTTATTAAAGGTTATGTGGAGAAGGCAGGAGAATGGAGTTGAGAGGGAAAACAGATCGGCCATGATTAAATGGCAGAGTGGACTCAATGGGCTGAAAGGTTTAATTCTGCTTCTTTGTCTTCTAGTTCTATATCTGAGTGGTGAGAACAGGGGTAATGGGCACAGGTTAGGTTCCAAAGCTTTGGAAACCTCAGTTTCACAGTGGATTGGAGGAAAGTCAAGTGTTTGTTTAGGAAGTTGGCAGAGTTGCAATCTTGGAGGTGGCTTGGTACAGATGGGAATTTCCAAGTCAGTAAACTGACGCAGGATGGAACAATGTTTTGGAGATGGAGAAAGGCAGATTTGTGCTGACATGTGACCAGAGGTTGATCCTGGAGTGAAATGTTACTGTGAACAGTTTTTTACATTGGGGTATAAGGCTATTGTCACTAACATAAAGAAGGTCCTGGCAAAGTGCATTGGGAGCATCTCCTTAGAGGTGGATCTATATCTGCAGAGTGGGAAACTTTGAAAGGTGAAATAGCAGGAGTTCAAGGCCAATGTGTTACTGTAAGGATAATGAGTATATGGAATCCTGAATGTTGAGGGATATTGAGAGTTGGTTAAAAAGGGAAAATGCTTATGACAGGTATAGGGATCTAATGATGGGAGGATGGGAGGGGTGTGGTTGGCAAAGGTGTAAGTGTAGGGAGGTGCTTAAAAAGGAAGGTAAAGGCAGCTAGGGTTAAGGTATATCCCAAGACCTTACAGCATTATATTAAGACAAAAGAATAATTAGTAAAAAGTAGGGGTCATTCGAGACAAAGTTCAAAGTAAAGTTATTTATAAAGTACATATATGTCACCATATACAACCCTGAGATTCATTTTCTTGCAGGCCTACTTAATAAATCTATATAATAATGACCATAATAGAATCAACGAAAGTGAGTCCATAGATTGTGGGAACATTTCAGTGATGGGGCAAGTGAAGTTGAGTGAAGTTATCCCCTTTGGTTCAAGAGCCTGATGGTTAAGGGGTAATAATTGTTCCTGAATCTGATGGTGTGAGTGCTGAGGCTCCTGTACCTTCTTCCCGGTGGCATCAGTGAAAAGAGAGCATGACCTGGGTGATGGAGGTCCCTGACGATGAATGCTGCTTTCCTACAACAGCATTTCATGCTCAGTGGTAGGGAGGGCTTTATCTGTGATGGACTGGGCTGTGTCCACTATTTTTTGTAGGAATTTCCATTCAAGGGCATTGATGTTTCTATACCGGGCCATGATGCAACCAGTCAATACACTCTCCACTACACATCTATAGGAGTTTGTCAAAGTTTTAGATGTTATGCCAAATCTCCACAATCTGGTAAGGAAGCTGAGGCACTGCCGCACTTTCTTCGTAATTGCACTTATGCGCTGGGCCCAGGACAGGTCCTTCAAAATAATAACACTGAGGAATTGAAAGTTGGTGACCATCTCCACCCCTGATCCTCCAATGAGGACCGGCTCATGGACCTTCATTTTCCTCCCCCTGAAGTCAGTAATAGGGGCAATCTGTACATAGAATAAGGTCCCAAGTGAATACATTAATGAACTGACTTGAAGTGTATCATTGCGGGTTGACATAGATATGATTTATATGGCCTTAAGTAAATCATTTGAAGAGGCCTCACATGGACTGATTCAAACACTTGGGCCCCTCTGAATGAGGGGCAAGTTGACAAAATGGATTTAAAATAGGCTTTGAAATAAGAGAGGGCTGGTTTAGTGATTGGATGCCTGTAAATGGGTCCTGCGGGCATCCATGCTGGAAGCCTTGTTGTTTGGATGTGGTTGTTGGAGGCGTAATCAGTAAGTCTGCAGAGGACACAAAGACTGACAGAGTGATGGCAGTGTGGAGAATGGTCTTAGGCTGTGCAGGGATCACGATCAGAATCCAGAATCAGAATCCACTAACATATGTTGTCAAATTTGTTGCTTGGCAGCTGGAATACAGTGAAATACATAAAATTACTGCAAATAAAAGTGTAAAAAGAGCAAGATAGTGAGGTCGTGTACTTGGTTCCATGGACTGTTCAGAAATCTGATGGCAGGAGGGAAGAAGCTGTTCCTAAAACATTGAGTGGGTACCTTCAGGCTCTGATCATAGAATGAGAAGAGGTCAGGATCCTAAATGATGGATGCCACTTTCTTCAGGCACCATGTTTTGAAGATGTCCTTGATGGTGTAGAGATTAATGCCCATGATGGGGCTACTGAGGCTGACCCTCTGCAACTTTTTCCAATCCTTTGCACTGGTACCCCATACCAGGCAGAAAGCTCTCCATGGTACATCTTTGCATCAATGTTTGGTGAAATGAGCTGAAAAATGGCAGATTGCGTTTGATCTAGACAGATGAGAGGAGGAGTAATGAGGCTAGGATATACACCATGAATGGTTGAGTCTAGGTAATATCGAAGAAACATCAAAGAAGGACATTTGAGTGCAACTCCATAGACGATGACAGTGCTGGTAAACAACATGCTTAGGAAGACGGACAGGATGCTGGACTTCATTAATCAGGGCACTGAATACAGAAGCAGCGAGAGTATGCTCAACCTTTATAAAACCTTGCTCACACCTCAGATGGAGAAATGAAACTTCTGACCAAGTTATAGAAAGGATATGATAACGCTGGAGAGGGTGCAGAGGAGATTCACCAAGATGGAGCAGTTCAGCTATGAGGAGAAACTGGAAAGTCTAGGTCAGCTGTAGAGTAGAGGAGGTTGTAGGAGCTATCTGTCTGTTTTCCATCTGCATTGTATTCTGTGTTGTGTGTTTATTAGGGTAGTTAGTCACGTGGTTGGGGGCGAGATAAAAATGAAGAGTTTAGTTACGTATTCATGCTTGGTCTAGGGCAGTTACAGCTAGAGACTGCCAGGTGTGATATCTTTTTCTTGACCGTGTAGCTTCGCTGAGTACGTTTAATATAGCTAGTTTTAGTTTAATTTGTTTTATTGCTTCAAGATTGTTTTGCTGGTTACTAATAAATGATTGAATACATTTCTTCGACTCTGAGCATTATTATTTTGGATTGGATCTGAGGGCGCACCATACCAGATAATTCACCGTGCTTGTTCTCTAACAGTGGTGTTGGTCTCTTGAGTAGCTGGTACAGAGGTTAAGAAGGGATATTATTGAGATTATGAGGGGTACAGATAGGTAGACCAGGAAATATTTCTGTATCAGAGAAAGCTTAAGCTAGAGTGCACATGAGGTTTAGGGTAAAGGGGTAGTGATTCAGAGGAAAACTGAGGAGAACCATCTTCATCCAGAGAGTGGTGGAAGTTGGTGGTGTTGACAGTATTTAAAAAGTGTCTTGGGTCTTGGTGAACACTTGAATTGCTGAGGCACAGTGGGCTCTGGACCAAGTACTGGCCATTGTAGTTAGTATGGAAGGGTGCCCACTGGTTGCTGTGACCCGGGTGGGCCAGACAGCCTGTTTACCTGCTGTATAATCCTGTGGCACAATGATTTTTTGAGTTAGCAGGTCTGGGGATAGAGTTAGAAAATAGGGCTTAACAGCACAGTACGGGCCTACTGTCTATGATATGGTGCCAACTTTTTAACCTACTTTAAGATCAATCTAATCCTTCTGCCCAACATAGCCCTCCCTCTTTCTTTCATCCATGTGCCTATCTAAGAGTTTCATAAATTCCCCTAATGTACCTGCTTCCACCACCCCAGCAGGGCATTCCTCACACCCAGCACTCTCTGTTGGGTGCCTAGTGAAAAGAATTTTGGCCAGGATTGAAGTTAATGGCACCAGCCTTCCCAATCTTTAGTAGGACAATGTTTCTGCTGATCCTATATCAAATATCTGACAGAGAGACTGGCAATTTTGACAGAATGGAAGAACCAGTGGAGGTGGGGTAAGATAAAGCTGAGTATCCACGAGGTACATGTGGAAGACGTGCCTCTTTGGAGAGATGTCAGCAAAGCAACGCAAAGATGTGAGCTCATTGTGGGCCAGTCACCAGTTCGGGGGGCAGTGGGACACAACAGTTAGCAGTGCAGGACTGGGTAACTATTGCACATAATCCTTGAGTCGTGACTGGACAAGTGGAAATTAAACAGGCAAGTACAGTCCCAGTGGGAGAATGTTCTGGAGGCATTAAAGAGGCATAGTGTGGTTATCCACAATAAGGGCTATAGAGGGATGAAGGGTAAAACGGGATCAATCCCCGTTCTTACTCTCATGTAAGATTCCATTTCATGTAGAGTCGATCTGTGTACTGTGGCAAGATGGTAAAGTTTCAAACCAGGAGGAAAAAGCGTGTTTCAAATGGGGCGACGTGGTTAATGTAACGTTATTACAGTGCTTGTGACGGGTTTAATTCCCGCTGTCACTACGGAGTTTGTACGTTCTCCTGTGACCACGTGGGCTTCCTCTGAGTGCTCCGGTTTCCTCCCACTCTCCAAAGTATGGATTAGTAGGTTAGTTGGTCACGTGGGTGTGATTGGGCAGTGGGGGCTCATTGGGCCGGAAGGGCCTGTTACCATGCTGTATCTCTAAACCTAAATCCCCTCATAGCCTCAGCCCTCCACTACTCTGTGATCTCACAGTCATCCATGATAAAATTTTAATTTGTACATGTAATGAGAAGCGGGGGGTGGGGGGGTCCTGCTACTTCTTGCTAAATATGTCTTTATTCCCATTTGTTTTAAAGGGCTTTAAGATAGTACTGTATAAAGATTTGATGAAGACATGTTTATATTCTAAGTGTCAGTATTTTAACAAAGTGATCAGGGTAGACCTTACTCTCTGCACTGCAGGGCGGGAGCACCGGCGCCAATTGCAATCAAGATCCCACAGAGGGAGACATTTAAGGATGGCACAGGGGTTGCACAGACTTTCCTAAGAAGCTCCCCATTGTGGCCAGAGGTCTGAATGTTGTATTTCTCCACAAGTTCCTTGCTGAGGGGGAGATTTGTCCTCAGGTGGCCAGTAACTAGATACTTAATCCAGGGCAAAAATAGCCCAAAACTGTGCCAGTGAGATGTTGCTAACTGGAAAAAGAGCTTGCAGAGGACAACCTGGTGAACATCCAGGAGGATTAAAGCCTTCACTTCTGGAGGCTCTGGCAGAAGTCCAGGTGGAGGCAGTGACATCAATGGTAGGTTACTATGGTAACTGCTGTGATATTTTACTCGCCAACTGATGTTTCTGCCTTGTGCATAAGTGCCCCCTACACACAGAGAGCTGCACTGCAGCTTACAGATACTCGCCAAGTGAACAATTGGTTTTCGATAAAATCCGATAAGACGGGGGATTGATTAGAATGCTACACCAAATGACAAAACTCCTACGCTATTGTGTTTAAAATAGAAAGTGTAGCTCTTAAAATAAATAGGCAATTTGCTTTTAATTCAAAGTCAGCAGCTACTCGGAACAAGATTTTCAAAGTTTATGATCCTGATAGTCTGTTTACTTTGGATTACCGAGGAAAGGCAAGGTATTCTCATCTTTCTGGGTGTCAATATAAGCAAAAGTAATCTGCCATTCATTGTTCCAGCTTTCACAGGATTACTTACTGCCTATATGCCACTGGCGTTTAGGGCAGCAATGAAGGTCCTCCATCTCTGTCAGTATTCAGGGCTTCCTCTCAGTTTTCACTACCATCAATCCTGCAAGTCCCAGGTGGAGACTCAGGAATACCAACACAGTCAGATGTAGAAGGATTCTTCATTGCTGTTTCCATACAGGGTTGTTGGCTCTGGGCTGAGCCCCTGAACCTGGAGAACCGGTGGACCACTCTTATTCTGGCCTCCACACTTTGACCTGTTTGGCATGGGTGACCCTACCAAGAGCCAAAGCACAAGGCTCTGACTCCAGCTGACATAGCTCTTCAGGTCATTGAGGCACAACAAGGATGTGGCACTCTTGGAGGTTTCACAGGCTCTGTGAGTTTTTTTTAAATTTAATCATAAAAATATTTACAAGAATAAATAGCTTGTAGGCTCTGTCACTTGTTGCAAGATCTTAAACAGGATTCTTTCCCTTGTAACAAGGGACAATGAATATCTCTTCATGAAATAAGTGAAGCGCCAGCACATATGAAACTCGGGATCAGTTGCTTTCTTAAGGACATTTCTTGTCTCAAAAATGTACCTTACTCAACTTTTCTTAATGACATATATTCATTCCATACTGTATGACATAGGTGATCGTGGTCTTTCCATGACCATGATTGCTCTTGGGAAATTTTTCTACAGAAGTGGTTTGCCATTGTCTTCTTCTGGACTCATAATGATGTTCAATACTTATCTGTACAGATATACACAAGACAAGTTTTTCACTGGATCTCAGTACATGTGACAATAAAAAAATCAATTTACAATTCAAATGTCAGAAAGGTATTTATAATCTCTCACAGGAATCTACAGTTCAGAAGTGCAAGTGGAGTTAATATTCTACAGATCACACAGGTTATAATTTCCTCCGTCTTATTTTAGAATCCATTTCTTTATCAGTGCCAGTCTATTGGCCTTTGCAATACATGACATTACAGAGTTTAACGTTTAATCCTTGCTGGTCTCCGGTTAGAAGGTTCTGTACTATGTCCTTTCACCAAAAAACATGCTCTAAGCTTTTCTACCGCCTCGGTGCATGGACATGGAACTGTGACAATGGTGAAGAGAAAACAAACACAGCTGGAACTTTAAGTTTCAATTACAAGTTACTGTATGTAGCAGCAAAATTAATCCAAAATCAAAACAAAATTGCTGCTAGCCACGACCAAGCACGGGGTTGTTATATTTGCATGATCCACCCTCAGCTCCAGTGAAATGACTGTTCCAAAGAGTTAAATCCTTTATTAGCAATTAGCAAACATACAATTTCTAAGTGATGAACTTAAGCGAACCCAAATTTAAGCTATTCAAATTCAGCAATATTAAGTGGTCAACAAAGATACGACCTTCACCGGTCCCAAGCTACAAACTGCAACAAAGTAAGCAAGAATACATAATTTATTCCCTTCACTTTTACCATGCCCCCAGTAATGTGACTAGTTACTACAATAAACGTAACAAGCTCACAACACAGAATACAATGCAGATAGAGAACAGACACATGGCTCCTACGTCGTATGTCACCATGTACTACCCTGAGGTGCTTGCAGGCACTTACAGGAAAAACATAGAACACAATAGAATTTACAAAAATCTGTCTAGAAACAAAGACTGACAAATAACTAATGTGCAAAAGAGGACAAACTGTGCAGATAAAAAAAATTAAAAACATGACTTGTAATGGGTCTTTGAAAGTGAGGTTGTAGTCAGTTCAGAGTAGTGATGAGTGAATAAGAGAAAATCTGTAGGTGCTGGAAACCCAAGCAACATACACAAAATGCTGGAGAAATTCAGCAGTCCAGGCAGCATCTATGGAAAAGAGTAAACAGTCGATGTTTCGGGCCAAGACCCTTCATCTGGACTGTTGTGAGTGGTGAGTGAAGTTATCCCCTCTGGTCCAGGAGACTGATGGTTAAAGAGTAATATCTATTCCTGAACCTGGTGGTGAGGGACCTAAAGTTCATTGTGGTGAGTGAAGTTATCCACACTGGTTCAGGAGCCAGATAGAAACATAGAAAAAACCTACAGCACAATACAGGCCCTTTGGCCCACAAAGCTGTGCAGAACATGTCCTTACTTTAGAAATTACCTAGGGTTACCTATAACCTATTTTTCTGAGTTCCAGGTACCTATCCAGGAGTCTCTTAAAAGACCCCAACGTATCCGCCTCCACCACTGTCACTGGCAGCCCATTTCACGCACTCACCACTCCCTGAGGAAAAAATGTGCCCCTGTCTGTACCTACTTCCAAGCACCTTAAACCTGTGCCCTCTCGTGCTAGCCTAGTGAATTCAGCCCTGGGGAAAAGCCTCTGACTATCCACATGATCAATGCTTCTCATCATCTTATACACCTCTGTCAGGTCACCTCTCATCCTCCGTCGCTCCAAGGAAAAAAGGCCAAGTTCATAAGACATGCTGCCCAATCCAGGCAACATCCTTGTAAATTTCCTCTGCACCCGTTCTGTGCTTTCCACATCCTTCCTGTAGTGAGGCGACCAGAACTGAGTACAGTACTCCAAGTGGGGTCTGACCAGGGTCTTGTATAGCTGCAACATTACATCTCAAAACTCAATCCCATGATTGATGAAGGCCAATGCACCAATGTACTATCTTAACCACAGAGTCAACCTGCGCAGCTTCTTTGAACGTCCTATGGATTCGGACCCCAACATCCCTCTGATCCTCCACACTGCCAAGAGTCTTACCATTAATACTATATTCTGCTATCAAATCTGACCTACCAAAATGAACCACCTCACACTTACCTGGGTTGAACTCCATCTGCCACTTCTCAGCCCAGTTTTCCATCCTATCAATGACCCGTTGTAACCTCTGACAGCCCTCCACACTGTCCACAACACTCCCAACTTTTGTGTCATCAGCAAATTTACTAACCTATCCCTCCACTTACTCATCCAGGTCGCTATAAAAATCACAAACAGTAGGGGTACCAGAACAGATCCCTGAGGCACACCACTGGTCACCAACCTCCATGCAGAATATCACCTGTCTACAGCCATTCTTTGCCTTCTGTGGGCAAGCCAGTTCTGGATCCACAAAGCAAGGTCACCGTGGATCCTATGCCTCTTTCTCAATAAGCCTGGCATGGGGTACCTTATCAAATGCCTTGCTGAAATCCATATACACTACATCTACTGTTCTTGCTTCATCAATAAGTTTAGTCAAATCCTGAAAAAATGGTTATAGGCTGAATGTGATGGTGAGGGGCCTACGAAGCAGTGAGAAGAGAGCATGGCCTGAGGGCATTTGATGAAGGAGGCTGCTTCCATGTAAATGTGTACTTGTGGCGCTCTGTTTGACCCTGTTGTGAATCTAAAGGCATTTCCCAAATCTGCTTTAAGATCACTACTCTGCTAAGATGTTGACTTGGAGAGGCGTAAGTGAACTGTTTGCGGAGAAGAATGTGGGATTTACTAGTGTACAGAAATAAAATGAGATCCTCCAAGGAGCAGCAAGATGAAGAGTTTGCTGATAAAGAGGAAGTGAAATCGAACAAGGAGGGACTGGTGTGAACCATAAACACAGGTACAGGAGTGATGAACTGATCGCCCGTAACCATGATGAAAATTGTGTTATTCTTGGGAAATGCCTTCAGTAGCAGAAATCAAACCCATGTATCAAAATGCAAATAAAAATTATGACAAGTCTGTGCCCTCAAAGAAATTCTTACTTTAAGGAAAAAATAGCTTGCGTCCCAGTAAGGGCATCTCACCCACGCACTCGTTTTGTGCTGTTTCAGTAATACAGCTCTCTGTCAGAATTAAATCATGACCACACTCGCATATTTAAATGGCAGGCAAGTTGTGATGGGTTCACTTGAAGCTTTCTTTCTCCTAAGAGGGACAGATGGTATTTTCTGTCAATGTCAGCAAAGGGCTCTTTCTGCTCTGTTGAGCAGAGCCTAAAGAGCCAGTGACACTATTCCAGATAACAGAGGGGACATGAAAAGGGGTCAAGCAGAGAAAGAAAATGTCAGGTCTTGCATCAATTGTCTGTGTGATACAGCTCACAGTAGTCCAGTCCTTTGGAGACAAGCACTTTCGAAGGAATCTGAAATTATAACGGCTGAAGTTAAAACGAAAGGAATAGGTTGACTGGCCAAGGCTGAGATGGAAGTGATTTAGCCACAGTAACAAAATCAACTCTTTAATCCAACATGGCTCGATTCAAATTTCCCTTCAGGATTTAACTGAAAGTTCCTTTCAATGAAATGTTTTAGTTCTAGTTTTGATCCTTCTAATCCACTCTGTGCATCTTTGCTTTTGTTTACTTATAACATCACAAAAGGAGGCCAGTCAGCCCACTGGATTCATGCTAGCTCCTGGGAACAGTTCTATTCCCACTCTCTTGATCTCCCTGTACCCCTGTGACCTATTATTTCATACATGCCCATCGATTCTCCAAGTTTTCTACACACAAACTTGGCTATCTAATACTCCTTTGGTCTCTCTCATTTTTCCCGTAATCTTCTGCTGCATGCCTGTCTCCATCCTTGGACTGCTCGTTCCCATAAGGCTCTCAATCTACCAAAAAGATTTCTGTAGTTTCATATGTAGCACAAAACCTTGTTTTTTTGTCCTTTTCTCTCTCTCCCTCCCTCTCCTTCTCCCTCTCTCTCTTCCTCTGCCTTTCCCTCTCCCCTTCTCCCTCTCTCTCACCCTCTCTTTCTTTCTCTCTCTCTCCCGCTCTCTCTCCTTGTGAACATATCCAGGGTTACAGCCCCATGAGCACACCTGCAGTGCCTTTTGTACAACCCCAATCTCTTCACCATCAGGTACCAGAGGACCACTCTGCCATTTTAATATCATCATGGCTGACTTGAGATTTAACTCCATACCTCAATGAATCTTTGTCCGATGTCATTACTGTCCTTAAGCATAGACTAAAATCGATAGGTGGATTGGCACAATGAAATTTCCCAAAACTCAGCCAGTGTCTAGTGGGTAAATGTCTGAACTTCATTCATGAAAAGATTGGCTCTAGTTTGTCCAGTTGAATTCTTTCATCAACTGGAAATAAGTTGCACGAAAGAAACCTAATATCTCCTCTTAACACCATTGAAAGCTAAACTATTCAAGGTCAAGTTCGTTTATTTTTCATTCAGTGTTTGGTATTCAAGCAAACAAATCAATGTTCCCCAGTGCAAGGTAAATAACAAAATACATATAACTCACACACAACACATAAAGTAATATTACCAGAAATAAATTCACAAATTTAAAAAGTAAACAGTATAGCTCTACTGAAGCTTCATGAGTGTTGATACCTGGGTGGTGGCAGGGAGTTCTGCAGTCTCACAGCTGTTCCCCCTCCGCACAGTCCTTGATCTAATGCTATGGTACCTCCTGCCTGATGGTGGGGATGGGGGTGTGGGGTGATTGTTCAACAGTTGACAATGCCAAAGGTCCTGCAAGATCCCAGATGGGTGAAAAGGAGACACGGATGATCCTCTCAGCAGTCCTTGCAATCCTTTGTAGGGATTTATGGTCAAGTGCCTTGTAATTCCTGTACCAGACAGTGATGTAGCTGGTCAGGACACTCTTAATCGTGCTCCTAGAAAAATCAGTTGTAATGTGGGGGGGTGGTGGCAGGGAGGGAGGAAGCCTCGCTCACCTCAATCTTCTAGGGAATTTGAGATGCTGCTGTGCTTTCTTGATGAAACAGTTGGATTGAGGGAGCAGGTGAGACAGTCCATTGTATGCACTCCCAGAAACCCAGTGATCCTAACTCTCTCCACAAAGGAGCTGTGTCAGCAGTGTGGTCGTGTGTCAGTGGGGTCGTGTCAGTAGTGCGGTCGTGTCAGCAGTGCGGTCGTGTGTCAGTGCGGTCGTGTGTCAGTGCGGTCATGTGTCAGTGCAGTCATGTGTCAGTAGTGCAGTCGTGTGTCAGTGCGGTCGTGTGTCAGTGCGGTCGTGTGTCAGTGCGGTCATGTGTCAGTGCAGTCATGTGTCAGTAGTGCAGTCGTGTGTCAGTGCGGTCGTGTGTCAGTGCGGTCATGTGTCAGTGCAGTCATGTGTCAGTAGTGCTGTCGTGTGTCAGTGCGGTCGTGTGTCAGTGCGGTCGTGTGTCAGTGCAGTCATGTGTCAGTAGTGCAGTCGTGTGTCAGTGCAGTCGTGTCAGCAGTGCAGTGGTGTCAGCATTGTGGTCGCGTGTCAGCAGTGCAGTCATGTCAGCATTGCAGTCGTGTGTCAGTGCGGTCATGTGTCAGTGCAGTCATGTGTCAGTAGTGCAGTCGTGTCAGCAGTACAGTCATGTGTCAGTGCAGTCGTGTGTCAGCAGTACAGTCATGTGTCAGTACAGTCGTGTGTCAGTGCGGTCGTGTCAGCATTGTGGTCGCGTGTCAGCAGTGCAGTCATGTCAGCATTGCAGTCGTGTGTCAGTGCGGTCGTGTGTCGTCAGTACGGTCGTGTGTCAGTGCGGTCGTGTGTCAGCAGTGCGGTCATGTGTCAGTGTGGTCGTGTGTCAGTGCGGTCGTGTCAGCATTGCAGTCGTGTGTTAGCAGTGCAGTAGTGTGTCAGCAGTGCGGTCGTGTGTCAGCATTGCAGTCGTGTGTCAGTGCGGTCGTGTCAGCATTGCGGTCGTGTGTCAGCATTGCAGTCGTGTGTTAGCAGTGCAGTAGTGTGTCAGCAGTGCGGTCGTGTGTCAGCATTGCAGTCGTGTGTCAGTGCGGTCGTGTCAGCATTGCAGTCGTGTGTCAGCATTGCAGTCGTGTATCAGTGCGGTCGTGTCAGCATTGCAGTCGTGTGTTAGCAGTGCAGTAGTGTGTCAGCAGTGCGGTCGTGTGTCAGCATTGCAGTCGTGTGTCAGTGCGGTCGTGTCAGCATTGCAGTCGTGTGTTAGCAGTGCAGTAGTGTGTCAGCAGTGCGGTCGTGTGTCAGCAGTACAGTCATGTGTCAGTACAGTCGTGTGTCAGTGCGGTCGTGTCAGCATTGCGGTCGCGTGTCAGCAGTGCAGTCATGTCAGCATTGCAGTTTTTTTTTATTACAAAATCCTTTATTACAAATTTCGGTGCTATACAATATATACAAAACAGTGGCAAACACAATTACTGCACTACAAATAGACAATAGACATTACACCAGAATGTTGCCATCCCTATCCACGATGGCATTTACACCCCGCGGAGCCCAACGGTCTCGAAACTCCTCCAAGGCCGCTGTGGACTGCGCGTGTTCCTTTTCAATAGTTACCCGAGCACGAACATACCCCCTAAACATTGCCAGGCAGTCTGCCCGGAGAGATCCTCCCGCCACCCGTTTCCAAGACCCTCGGATGGCGGATTTCGCCAGCCCCAGGAGCAAGTTGACTAGGACATCCTCATCCCTCCGTGCCCCCTTCCTTACTGGATGACCATATATAAACAGGGTGGGACTAAAATGCAGCCAGAAGGCGAGAAGCAGCCCACGCAAATATGCAAAAAGAGGTTGCAGCCTCACACATTGCAGTTGGGTGTCAGTGCGGTCGTGTGTCGTCAGTACGGTCGTGTGTCAGTGCGGTCGTGTGTCAGCAGTGCGGTCGTGTGTCAGCAGTGTGGTCGTGTGTCAGTGCGGTCGTGTCAGCAGTGCGGTCGTGTGTCAGCATTGCAGTCGTGTGTCAGCATTGCGGTCGTGTCAGCATTGCGGTCGTGTCAGCATTGCGGTCGTGTGTCAGCAGTGCAGTCATGTCAGCATTGCGGTCGTGTGTCAGTGCGGTCGTGTGTCAGTGCGGTCATGTGTCAGCAGTGCGGTCGTGTGTCAGAGCGGTCGTGTGTCAGCGCGGTCGTGTGTCAGCGCGGTCGTGTGTCAGCGCGGTCGTGTGTCAGCAGTGCGGTCATGTGTCAGTGCGGTCGTGTGTCAACGCGGTCGTGTCAGCATTGCGGTCGTGTGTCAGCAGTGCAGTCATGTCAGCAGTGCGGTCGTGTGTCAGTGCGGTCGTATGTCAGAGCGGTCGTGTGTCAGTGCGGTCGTGTGTCAGCGCGGTCGTGTGTCAGCGCGGTCGTGTGTCAGCGCGGTCGTGTCAGCATTGCGGTCGCGTGTCGTCAGTACGGTCGTGTGTCAGTGCGGTCATGTGTCAGTGCGGTCATGTGTCAGTGCGGTCGTGTCAGCATTGCAGTCGTGTGTTAGCAGTGCAGTAGTGTGTCAGCAGTGCGGTCGTGTGTCAGCATTGCAGTCGTGTGTCAGTGCGGTCGTGTCAGCATTGCAGTCGTGTGTCAGCAGTGCAGTAGTGTGTCAGCAGTGCGGTCGTGTGTCAGCAGTACAGTCATGTGTCAGTACAGTCGTGTGTCAGTGCGGTCGTGTCAGCATTGCGGTCGCGTGTCAGCAGTGCAGTCATGTCAGCATTGCAGTTGGGTGTCAGTGCGGTTGTGTGTCGTCAGTACGGTCGTGTGTCAGTGCGGTCGTGTGTCAGCAGTGCGGTCGTGTGTCAGCAGTGCGGTCATGTGTCAGTGTGGTCGTGTGTCAGTGCGGTCGTGTCAGCAGTGCGGTCGTGTGTCAGTGCGGTCATGTGTCAGCAGTGCGGTCGTGTGTCAGCATTGCAGTCGTGTGTCAGCATTGCAGTCGTGTGTCAGCATTGCGGTCGTGTCAGCATTGCGGTCGCGTGTCAGTGCGGTCGTGTGTCAGCAGTGCGGTCGTGTGTCAGTGCGGTCATGTGTCAGCGCGGTCGTGTGTCAGCAGTGCGGTCATGTGTCAGTGCGGTCGTGTGTCAGAGCGGTCGTGTGTCAGCGCGGTCGTGTGTCAGCAGTGCGGTCGTGTCAGCATTGCGGTCGCGTGTCAGCAGTGCAGTCATGTCAGCAGTACGGTCGTGTGTCAGTGTGGTCATGTGTCAGCAGTGCGGTCGTGTGTCAGAGCGGTCGTGTGTCAGCGCGGTCGTGTGTCAGCAGTGCGGTCGTGTCAGCATTGCGGTCGCGTGTCGTCAGTACGGTCGTGTGTCAGTGCGGTCGTGTGTCAGTGCGGTCATGTGTCAGTGCGGTCGTGTGTCAGCAGTGCGGTCGTGTCAGCATTGCGGTCGCGTGTCGTCAGTACGGTCGTGTGTCAGAGCGGTCGTGTGTCAGTACGGTCGTGTGTCTGTGCGGTCGTGTCAGCAGTGCGGTCGTGTCAGCAGTGCAGTCATGTCAGCATTGTGGTTGCGTGTCAGCAGTGCAGTCAGGTCAGCATTGCGGTCGTGTGTCAATGCGGTCGTGTGTCAGTGCGGTCGTGTGTCAGCAGTGCGGTCGTGTGTCAGTGCGGTCATGTGTCAGCAGTGCGGTCGTGTCAGCATTGCGGTCGCGTGTCGTCAGTACGGTCGTGTGTCATTGCGGTCATGTGTCAGTGCGGTCGTGTCAGCAGTGCGGTCGTGTCAGCAGTGCAGTCAGGTCAGCATTGCGGTCGTGTGTCAATGCGGTCGTGTGTCAATGCGGTCGTGTGTCGGTGCGGTCGTGTGTCAGCAGTGCGGTCGTGTGTCAGTGCGGTCATGTGTCAATGCGGTCGTGTGTCAGTGCGGTCGTGTGTCAGAGCGGTCGTGTGTCAGAGCGGTCGTGTGTCAGCGCGGTCGTGTGTCAGCAGTGCGGTCGTGTCAGCATTGCGGTCGCGTGTCGTCAGTACGGTCGTGTGTCAGTGCGGTCGTGTGTCAGTGCGGTCGTGTGTCAGCAGTGCGGTCGTGTCAGCATTGCGGTCGCGTGTCGTCAGTACGGTCGTGTGTCAGTGCGGTCGTGTGTCAGTGCGGTCATGTGTCTGTGCGGTCGTGTCAGCAGTGCGGTCGTGTCAGCAGTGCAGTCATGTCAGCATTGTGGTTGCGTGTCAGTAGTGCAGTCAGGTCAGCATTGCGGTCGTGTGTCAATGCGGTCGTGTGTCAATGCGGTCGTGTGTCAGTGCGGTCGTGTGTCAGCAGTGCGGTCGTGTGTCAGCATTGCGGTCGTGTGTCAGCATTGCGGTCGTGTGTCAGTGCAGTCGTGCCAGCAGTGCGGTCGTGTGTCGTCAGTATGGTCGTGTGTCGTCAGTACGGTCATGTGTCAGTGCGGTCATGTGTCAGTGCGTTCATGTGTCATCATTGCAGTCGTGTGTCAGCAGTGCGGTCGTGTCAGCATTGCGGTCGTGTGTCAGCAGTGCAGTCATGTCAGCAGTACGGTCGTGTGTCAGTGCGGTCATGTGTCTGTGCGGTCGTGTCAGCAGTGCAGTCATGTCAGCATTGTGGTTGCGTGTCAGCAGTGCAGTCAGGTCAGCATTGCGGTCGTGTGTCAATGCGGTCGTGTGTCAATGCGGTCGTGTGTCAATGCGGTCGTGTGTCAGCAGTGCGGTCGTGTGTCAGCATTGCAGTCGTGTGTCAGTGCAATCGTGCCAGCAGTGCGGTCATGTGTCGTCAGTACGGTCGTGTGTCAGTGCAGTCATGTGTCAGTAGTGCGGTCGTGTGTCAGTGCAGTCGTGTCAGCATTGCGGTCGTGTGTCAGCAGTGCGGTCGTGTGTCAGTGCGGTCATGTGTCAATGCGGTCGTGTGTCAGTGCGGTCGTGTGTCAGAGCGGTCGTGTGTCAGCGCGGTCGTGTGTCAGCAGTGCGGTCGTGTCAGCATTGCGGTCGCGTGTCGTCAGTACGGTCGTGTGTCAGTGCAGTCATGTGTCTGTGCGGTCGTGTCAGCAATGCGGTCGTGTCAGCAGTGCAGTCATGTCAGCATTGTGGTTGCGTGTCAATGCGGTCGTGTGTCAATGCGGTCGTGTGTCAGTGCGGTCGTGTGTCAGCAGTGCGGTTGTGTGTCAGCATTGCGGTCGTGTGTTAGCATTGCAGTCGTGTGTCAGTGCAGTCGTGCCAGCAGTGCGGTCATGTGTCGTCAGTACGGTCGTGTGTCAGTGCAGTCATGTGTCAGTAGTGCGGTCGTGTGTCAGTGCAGTCGTGTCAGCAGTGCGGTCGTGTGTCGTCAGTACGGTCGTGTGTCGTCAGTACGGTCATGTGTCAGTGCGGTCATGTGTCAGTGCGTTCATGTGTCATCATTGCAGTCGTGTGTCAGCAGTGCGGTCGTGTCAGCATTGCGGTCATGTGTCAGCAGTGCAGTCATGTCAGCAGTACGGTCGTGTGTCAGTGCGGTCGTGTGTCAGCAGTGCGGTCGTGTGTCAGCATTGCAGTCGTGTGTCAGTGCAGTCGTGCCAGCAGTGCGGTCATGTGTCGTCAGTACGGTCGTGTGTCAGTGCAGTCATGTGTCAGTAGTGCGGTCGTGTGTCAGTGCAGTCGTGTCAGCAGTGCGGTCATGTGTCGTCAGTACGGTCGTGTGTCGTCAGTACGGTCATGTGTCAGTGCGGTCATGTGTCAGTGCGTTCATGTGTCATCATTGCAGTCGTGTGTCAGCAGTGCAGTCATGTCAGCATTGCAGTCGTGTGTCAGCAGTGCAGTCGTGTCAGCATTGCAGTTGTAATAAAGGATTTTGTAATAAAAAAAAAGGATCAGAAAAAAAAAGCAGTGCAGTCGTGTCAGCATTGCGGTCGCGTGTCAGCTATGCCGTCATGTCAGTATTGCAGTCGCGTGTCAGCAGTGCGGTCATATCCTCATTGCGGTCGTGTCACCATTGCGATTGCTTGTCAGCAGTGCGGTCATGTGTCAGCAGTGCGGTCGTGTGTCAGTGCGATTGTGTGTCAGCCGTGTGGTCGTGTGTCAATGCGGTCGTGTGTCAGCAGTGCAGTCGTGTGTCAGTGCGGAGATGTCAGCAGTGCGGTCGTGTGTCAGCAGTGCGGTCGTGTGTCAGTGCAGTCGTCTGTCAGTGCGGTCGCATGTCAGCAGTGCAGTCGTGTGTCAGCAGTGCGGTCGTGTGTCGTCAGTACAGTCGTGTGTCAGTGCGGTCGTGTGTCAGCAGTGCGGTCATGTGTCAGTGTGGTCGTGTGTCAGTGCGGTCGTGTCAGCAGTACGGTCGTGTGTCAGTGCAGTCATGTGTCAGCATTGCAGTCGTGTGTCAGCAGTGCAGTAGTGTGTCAGCAGTGCGGTCGTGTGTCAGCATTGCAGTCGTGTGTCAGTGCAGTCGTGTCAGCATTGCGGTCGTGTCAGCATTGCGGTCGCGTGTCAGCAGTGCAGTCATGTCAGCAGTGCGGTCGTGTGTCGTCAGTGCGGTCGTGTGTCGTCAGTACGGTCATGTGTCAGTGCGTTCATGTGTCATCATTGCAGTCGTGTGTCAGCAGTGCAGTCGTGTGTCAGTATTGCAGTCGCGTGTCAGCAGTGCGGTCATGTCCTCATTGCGGTCGTGTCACCATTGCGGTTGCTTGTCAGCAGTGCAGTCATGTCAGCATTGCGGTCGTGTGTCATCAGTACGGTCGTGTGCCACTGCGGTCGTCGGTCAGCAGTGCAGTCATGTCAACAGTGCGGTCGTGTGTCAGTGCGATTGTGTGTCAGCCGTGCGGTCGTGTGTCAGTGCGGAGATGTCAGCAGTGCGGTCGTGTGTCAATGTGGTCGTGTGTCAGCAGTGCGGTCATGTGTCAGTGCGGAGATGTCAGCAGTGCGGTCGTGTGTCAATGTGGTCGTGTGTCAACAGTGCGGTCGTGTGTCAGTGCGGTCGTGTGTCAGTGCGGTCGTGTGTCAGCAGTGCGGTCGTGTGTCAGTGCGGTCGTGTGTCAGCAGTGCGGTCGTGTGTCAGTGCGGAGATGTCAGCAGTGCGGTCGTGTGTCAATGCGGTCGTGTGTCAGCAGTGCGGTCGTGTCAGCATTGCGGTCGTCTGTCAGCAGTGCGGTCGTGTGTCATTGCGGTCGTGTGAGCAGTGCGGTCGTGTCAGCATTGCGGTCGTGTGTCAGCTGTGCGGTCGTGTGTCAGCATTGCAGTTGTGTCAGTGCAGTCGTGTCAGCCGTGCGGTCGTGTGTCAGCAGTGCGGTCGTGTGTCAGTGCGATTGTGTGTCAGCCGTGCGGTCGTGTGTCAGTGCGGTCGTGTGTCAGCCGTGCGGTCGTGTGTCAGTGCGGTCGTGTGTCAGTGCGGTCGTGTGTCAGTGCGGTCGTGTGTCAGTGCGGAGATGTCAGCAGTGCGGTCGTGTGTCAGTGCGGAGATGTCAGCAGTGCGGTCGTGTGTCAGTGCGGTCGTCTGTCAACAGTGCAGTCGTGTGTCAGTGCGGTCGTGTGTCAGCAGTGCGGTCGTGTGTCAGTGCGGAGATGTCAGCAGTGCGGTCGTGTGTCAGTGCGGAGATGTCAGCAGTGCGGTCGTGTGTCAGTGCGGAGATGTCAGCAGTGCGGTCGTGTGTCAGTGCGGAGATGTCAGCAGTGCGGTCGTGTGTCAGTGCGGAGATGTCAGCAGTGCGGTCGTGTGTCAGTGCGGAGATGTCGTCAGTGCGGTCGTGTGTCAGTGCGGTCGTGTGTCAACAGTGCGGTCGTGTGTCAGTGCGGTCGTGTGTCAGCAGTGTGGTCGTGTGTCAGTGCGGAGATGTCAGCAGTGCGGTCGTGTGTCAGTGCGGTCGTGTGTCAACAGTGCGGTCGTGTGTCAGCCGTGCGGTCGTCTGTCAGTGCGGTCGTGTGTCAGCAGTGCGGTCGTGTGTCAGCATTGCAGTTGTGTCAGTGCAGTCGTGTCAGCCGTGCGGTCGTGTGTCAGCAGTGCGGTCGTGTGTCAGTGCGATTGTGTGTCAGCCGTGCGGTCGTGTGTCAGTGCGGAGATGTCAGCAGTGCGGTTGTGTGTCAACAGTGCGGTCGTCTGTCAGTGTGGTCGTGTGTCAGCAGTGCGGTCGTGTGTCAGCATTGCAGTTCTGTCAGTGCAGTCATGTCAGCCGTGCGGTCGTGTGTCAGCAGTACGGTTGTGTGTCAGTGCGGTCGTGTGTCAGCAGTGCGGTCGTGTGTCAGTGCGA
Source organism: Hypanus sabinus (assembly GCF_030144855.1). Taxonomy (NCBI): domain Eukaryota; kingdom Metazoa; phylum Chordata; class Chondrichthyes; order Myliobatiformes; family Dasyatidae; genus Hypanus; species Hypanus sabinus. The sequence continues at coordinate 74,582,651 of NC_082718.1, read as the reverse complement.
TTGTGTGTCAGCCGTGCGGTCGTGTGTCAGCAGTGCAGTCGTGTGTCAGTGCAGTCGTGTGTCAGTGCGGTCGTGTGTCAGTGTGGTCGTGTGTCCGTGCAGTCGTGTGTCAGTGCAGTCGTGTCAGCAGTGCGGTCGTGTGTCGTCAGTACGGTCATGTGTCAGTGCGTTCATGTGTCATCATTGCAGTCGTGTGTCAGCAGTGCAGTCGTGTCAGCATTGCAGTCGTGTGTCAGCAGTGCAGTCATGTCAGCATTGCAGTCGCATGTCAGCAGTGCAGTCGTGTCAGCATTGCGGTCGCGTGTCAGCAGTGCCGTCATGTCAGTATTGCAGTCGTGTGTCAGCAGTGCGGTCATGTCCTCATTGCGGTCGTGTCACTATTGCGATTGCTTGTCAGCAGTGCAGTCATGTCAGCATTGCGGTCGTGTGTCAGTGCGGTCGTCTGTCAGCATTGCAGTCATGTGTCAGTGCGGTCGTGTGTCGTCAGTACGGTCCTGTGCCACTGCGGTCGTGTGTCAGCAGTGCGGTCGTGTTTCAGTGCGGTCGTGTGTCAGTGCGGTCATGTGTCTGTGCGGTCGTGTCAGCAGTGCGGTCGTGTCAGCATTGTGGTCGCGTGTCAGCAGTGCAGTCATGTCAGCATTGCGGTCGTGTGTCAGCAGTGCGGTCGTGTGTCAGTGCGGTCATGTGTCAGCATTGCAGTCGTGTGTCAGCAGTGCAGTAGTGTGTCAGCAGTGCGGTCGTGTGTCAGCATTGCAGTCGTGTGTCAGTGCAGTCGTGTCAGCATTGCGGTCGTGTCAGCATTGCGGTCGCGTGTCAGCAGTGCGGTCGTGTGTCAGTGCAGTCGTCTGTCAGTGCGGTCGCATGTCAGCAGTGCGGTCGTGTGTCGTCAGTGCGGTCGTGTGTCGTCAGTACGGTCATGTGTCAGTGCGTTCATGTGTCATCATTGCAGTCGTGTGTCAGCAGTGCAGTCGTGTGTCAGCAGTGCAGTCGTGTCAGCATTGCAGTCGTGTGTCAGCAGTGCAGTCGTGTCAGCATTGCAGTCGCGTGTCAGCAGTGCAGTCGTGTCAGCATTGCAGTCGCGTGTCAGCAGTGCAGTCGTGTCAGCATTGCGGTCGCGTGTCAGCAGTGCTGTCATGTCAGTATTGCAGTCGCGTGTCAGCAGTGCGGTCATGTCCTCATTGCGGTCGTGTCACCATTGCGGTTGCTTGTCAGCAGTGCAGTCATGTCAGCATTGCGGTCGTGTGTCATCAGTACGGTCGTGTGCCACTGCGGTCGTCGGTCAGCAGTGCAGTCATGTCAACAGTGCGGTCGTGTGTCAGTGCGATTGTGTGTCAGCCGTACGGTCGTGTGTCAGTGCGGTCATGTGTCAGCAGTGCGGTCATGTGTCAATGCGGTCGTGTGTCAGCAGTGCGGTCGTGTGTCAGTGCGTAGATGTCAGCAGTGCGGTCGTGTGTCAATGCGGTCGTGTGTCAGTGCGGAGATGTCAGCAGTGCAGTCGTGTGTCAGTGCGGTCGCATGTCAGCAGTGCAGTCGTGTGTCAGTGCAGTCGTGTGTCAGCAGTGCAGTCGTGTGTCAGTGCAGTCGTGTGTCAGCAGTGCAGTCGTGTGTCAGTGCAGTCGTGTGTCAGCAGTGCGGTCGTGTGTCAGTGTGGTCGTGTGTCAGCAGTGCGGTCTTGTGTCAGAGCGGTTGTGTGTCAGCGCGGTCGTGTGTCAGCAGGGTGGTCGTGTGTCAGCAGGGCGGTCGTGTGTCAGCAGTGCGGTCGTGTCAGCATTGCGGTCGTGTGTCAACAGTGCGGTCGTGTGTCATTGCGGTCGTGTGTCATTGCGGTCGTGTCAGCATTGCGGTCGTGTGTCAGTGCGGAGATGTCGTCAGTGCGGTCGTGTGTCAGTGCGGTCGTGTGTCAACAGTGCGGTCGTGTGTCAGTGCGGTCGTGTGTCAGCAGTGTGGTCGTGTGTCAGTGCGGAGATGTCAGCAGTGCGGTCGTGTGTCAGTGCGGTCGTGTGTCAACAGTGCGGTCGTGTGTCAGCCGTGCGGTCGTCTGTCAGTGCGGTCGTGTGTCAGCAGTGCGGTCGTGTGTCAGTGCGATTGTGTGTCAGCCGTGCGGTCGTGTGTCAGTGCGGAGATGTCAGCAGTGCGGTTGTGTGTCAACAGTGCGGTCGTCTGTCAGTGTGGTCGTGTGTCAGCAGTGCGGTCGTGTGTCAGCATTGCAGTTCTGTCAGTGCAGTCATGTCAGCCGTGCGGTCGTGTGTCAGCAGTACGGTTGTGTGTCAGTGCGGTCGTGTGTCAGCAGTGCGGTCGTGTGTCAGTGCGATTGTGTGTCAGCCGTGCGGTCGTGTGTCAGCAGTGCAGTCATGTGTCAGTGCAGTCGTGTGTCAGTGCGGTCGTGTGTCAGTGTGGTCGTGTGTCCGTGCAGTCGTGTGTCAGTGCAGTCGTGTCAGCAGTGCGGTCGTGTGTCGTCAGTACGGTCATGTGTCAGTGCGTTCATGTGTCATCATTGCAGTCGTGTGTCAGCAGTGCAGTCGTGTCAGCATTGCAGTCGTGTGTCAGCAGTGCAGTCATGTCAGCATTGCAGTCGCATGTCAGCAGTGCAGTCGTGTCAGCATTGCGGTCGCGTGTCAGCAGTGCCGTCATGTCAGTATTGCAGTCGTGTGTCAGCAGTGCGGTCATGTCCTCATTGCGGTCGTGTCACTATTGCGATTGCTTGTCAGCAGTGCAGTCATGTCAGCATTGCGGTCGTGTGTCAGTGCGGTCGTCTGTCAGCATTGCAGTCATGTGTCAGTGCTGTCGTGTGTCGTCAGTACGGTCCTGTGCCACTGCGGTCGTGTGTCAGCAGTGCGGTCGTGTTTCAGTGCGGTCGTGTGTCAGTGCGGTCATGTGTCTGTGCGGTCGTGTCAGCAGTGCGGTCGTGTCAGCATTGTGGTCGCGTGTCAGCAGTGCAGTCATGTCAGCATTGCGGTCGTGTGTCAGCAGTGCGGTCGTGTGTCAGTGCGGTCATGTGTCAGCATTGCAGTCGTGTGTCAGCAGTGCAGTAGTGTGTCAGCAGTGCGGTCGTGTGTCAGCATTGCAGTCGTGTGTCAGTGCAGTCGTGTCAGCATTGCTGTCGTGTCAGCATTGCGGTCGCGTGTCAGCAGTGCGGTCGCGTGTCAGCAGTGCGGTCGTGTGTCAGTGCGGTCGCATGTCAGCAGTGCGGTCGTGTGTTGTCAGTGCGGTCGTGTATCGTCAGTACGGTCATGTGTCAGTGCGTTCATGTGTCATCATTGCAGTCGTGTGTCAGCAGTGCAGTCGTGTCAGCATTGCAGTCGTGTGTCAGCAGTGCAGTCGTGTCAGCATTGCAGTCGCGTGTCAGCAGTGCAGTCGTGTCAGCATTGCAGTCGCGTGTCAGCAGTGCAGTCGTGTCAGCATTGCGGTCGCGTGTCAGCAGTGCTGTCATGTCAGTATTGCAGTCGCGTGTCAGCAGTGCGGTCATGTCCTCATTGCGGTCGTGTCACCATTGCGGTTGCTTGTCAGCAGTGCAGTCATGTCAGCATTGCGGTCGTGTGTCGTCAGTACGGTCGTGTGCCACTGCGGTCGTCGGTCAGCAGTGCGGTCATGTGTCAGTGCGATTGTGTGTCAGCCGTGCGGTCGTGTGTCAGTGCGGTCATGTGTCAGCAGTGCGGTCGTGTGTCAATGCGGTCGTGTGTCAGCAGTGCGGTCGTGTGTCAGTGCGTAGATGTCAGCAGTGCGGTCGTGTGTCAATGCGGTCGTGTGTCAGTGCGGAGATGTCAGCAGTGCAGTCGTGTGTCAGTGCGGTTGCATGTCAGCAGTGCAGTCGTGTGTCAGTGCAGTCGTGTGTCAGCAGTGCAGTCGTGTGTCAGTGCAGTCGTGTGTCAGCAGTGCAGTCATGTGTCAGTGCAGTCGTGTGTCAGCAGTGCGGTCGTGTGTCAGTGTGGTCGTGTGTCAGCAGTGCGGTCTTGTGTCAGAGCGGTTGTGTGTCAGCGCGGTCGTGTGTCAGCCGGGCGGTCGTGTGTCAGCAGTGCGGTCGTGTCAGCATTGCGGTCGTGTGTCAACAGTGCGGTCGTGTGTCATTGCGGTCGTGTGAGCAGTGCGGTCGTGTCAGCATTGCGGTCGTGTGTCAGCTGTGCGGTCGTGTGTCAGCATTGCAGTTGTGTCAGTGCAGTCGTGTCAGCCGTGCGGTCGTGTGTCAGCAGTGCGGTCGTGTGTCAGTGCGATTGTGTGTCAGCCGTGCGGTCGTGTGTCAGTGCGGTCGTGTGTCAGCAGTGCGGTCGTGTGTCAGTGCGGAGATGTCAGCAGTGCGGTCGTGTGTCAGTGCGGTTGTGTGTCAACAGTGCGGTGTGTGTCAGTGCGGTCGTGTGTCAGCAGTGCGGTCGTGTGTCAGCATTGCAGTTGTGTCAGTGCAGTCATGTCAGCCGTGCTGTCGTGTGTTAGCAGTACGGTTGTGTGTCAGTGCGGTCGTGTGTCAGCAGTGTGGTCGTGTGTCAGTGCGATTGTGTGTCAGCCGTGCGGTCGTGTGTCAACAGTGCAGTCGTGTGTCAGTGCGGTCGTGTGTCAGTGTGGTCGTGTGTCAGTGCGGTCGTGTGTCAGTGCAGTCGTGTCAGCCGTGCGGTCGTGTGTCAGCAGTGCGGTCGTGTGTCAGTGTGGTCGTGTGTCCGTGCAGTCGTGTGTCAGTGCAGTCGTGTCAGCAGTGCGGTCGTGTGTCGTCAGTACGGTCATGTGTCAGTGCGTTCATGTGTCATCATTGCAGTCGTGTGTCAGCAGTGCAGTCGTGTCAGCATTGCAGTCGTGTCAGCATTGCAGTCGCATGTCAGCAGTGCAGTAGTGTGTCAGCAGTGCAGTCGTGTCAGCATTGCAGTCGTGTGTCAGCAGTGCAGTCGTGTCAGCATTGCGGTCGCGTGTCAGCAGTGCCGTCATGTCAGTATTGCAGTCGCGTGTCAGCAGTGCGGTCATGTCCTCATTGCGGTCGTGTCACTATTGCGATTGCTTGTCAGCAGTGCAGTCATGTCAGCATTGCGGTCGTGTGTCAATGCGGTCGTCTGTCAGCATTGCAGTCATGTGTCAGTGCGGTCGTGTGTCGTCAGTACGGTCCTGTGCCACTGCGGTCGTGTGTCAGCAGTGCGGTCGTGTTTCAGTGCGGTCGTGTGTCAGTGCGGTCATGTGTCTGTGCGGTCGTGTCAGCAGTGCGGTCGTGTCAGCATTGTGGTCGCGTGTCAGCAGTGCAGTCATGTCAGCATTGCGGTCGTGTGTCAGCAGTGCGGTCGTGTGTCAGTGCGGTCATGTGTCAGCATTGCAGTCGTGTGTCAGCAGTGCAGTAGTGTGTCAGCAGTGTGGTCGTGTGTCAGCATTGCAGTCGTGTGTCAGTGCAGTCGTGTCAGCATTGCGGTCGTGTCAGCATTGCGGTCGCGTGTCAGCAGTGCAGTCATGTCAGCAGTGCGGTCGTGTGTCAGTGCAGTCGTCTGTCAGTGCGGTCGCATGTCAGCAGTGCGGTCGTGTGTCGTCAGTGCGGTCGTGTGTCGTCAGTACGGTCATGTGTCAGTGCGTTCATGTGTCATCATTGCAGTCGTGTGTCAGCAGTGCAGTCGTGTGTCAGCAGTGCAGTCGTGTCAGCATTGCAGTCGCGTGTCAGCAGTGCAGTCGTGTCAGCATTGCAGTCGCGTGTCAGCAGTGCAGTCGTGTCAGCATTGCAGTCGCGTGTCAGCAGTGCAGTCGTGTCAGCATTGCAGTCGCGTGTCAGCAGTGCAGTCGTGTCAGCATTGCGGTCGCGTGTCAGCAGTGCTGTCATGTCAGTATTGCAGTCGCGTGTCAGCAGTGCGGTCATGTCCTCATTGCGGTCGTGTCACCATTGCGGTTGCTTGTCAGCAGTGCAGTCATGTCAGCATTGCGGTCGTGTGTCGTCAGTACGGTCGTGTGCCACTGCGGTCGTCGGTCAGCAGTGCAGTCATGTCAGCAGTGCGGTCGTGTGTCAGTGCGATTGTGTGTCAGCCGTGCGGTCGTGTGTCAGTGCGGTCATGTGTCAGCAGTGCGGTCGTGTGTCAATGCGGTCGTGTGTCAGCAGTGCGGTCGTGTGTCAGTGCGTAGATGTCAGCAGTGCGGTCGTGTGTCAATGCGGTCGTGTGTCAGTGCGGAGATGTCAGCAGTGCAGTCGTGTGTCAGTGCGGTCGCATGTCAGCAGTGCAGTCGTGTGTCAGTGCAGTCGTGTGTCAGCAGTGCAGTCGTGTGTCAGTGCAGTCGTGTGTCAGCAGTGCAGTCATGTGTCAGTGCAGTCGTGTGTCAGCAGTGCGGTCGTGTGTCAGTGTGGTCGTGTGTCAGCAGTGCGGTCTTGTGTCAGAGCGGTTGTGTGTCAGCGCGGTCGTGTGTCAGCAGGGTGGTCGTGTGTCAGCAGTGCGGTCGTGTCAGCATTGCGGTCGTGTGTCAACAGTGCGGTCATGTGTCATTGCGGTCGTGTGAGCAGTGCGGTCGTGTCAGCATTGCGGTCGTGTGTCAGCTGTGCGGTCGTGTGTCAGCATTGCAGTTGTGTCAGTGCAGTCGTGTCAGCCGTGCGGTCGTGTGTCAGTGCGATTGTGTGTCAGCCGTGCGGTCGTGTGTCAGTGCGGTCGTGTGTCAGCAGTGCGGTCGTGTGTCAGTGCGGAGATGTCAGCAGTGCGGTCGTGTGTCAGTGCGGTTGTGTGTCAACAGTGCGGTCGTGTGTCAGTGCGATTGTGTGTCAGCCGTGCGGTCGTCTGTCAGTGCGGTCGTGTGTCAGCAGTGCGGTCGTGTGTCAGCATTGCAGTTGTGTCAGTGCAGTCATGTCAGCCGTGCGGTCGTGTGTCAGCAGTACGGTTGTGTGTCAGTGCGGTCGTGTGTCAGCAGTGTGGTCGTGTGTCAGTGCGATTGTGTGTCAGCCGTGCGGTCGTGTGTCAGCAGTGCAGTCGTGTGTCAGTGCAGTCGTGTGTCAGTGTGGTCGTGTGTCAGTGCGGTCGTGTCAGCCGTGCGGTCGTGTGTCAGCAGTGCGGTCGTGTGTCAGTGTGGTCGTGTGTCCGTGCAGTCGTGTGTCAGTGCAGTCGTGTCAGCAGTGCGGTCGTGTGTCGTCAGTACGGTCATGTGTCAGTGCGTTCATGTGTCATCATTGCAGTTGTGTGTCAGTGCAGTCGTGTCAGCCGTGCGGTCGTGTGTCAGCAGTGCGGTCGTGTGTCAGTGTGGTCGTGTGTCCGTGCAGTCGTGTGTCAGTGCAGTCGTGTCAGCAGTGCGGTCGTGTGTCGTCAGTACGGTCATGTGTCAGTGCGTTCATGTGTCATCATTGCAGTCGTGTGTCAGCAGTGCAGTCGTGTCAGCATTGCAGTCGTGTGTCAGCAGTGCAGTCGTGTCAGCAGTGCAGTAGTGTGTCAGCAGTGCAGTCGTGTCAGCATTGCAGTCGTGTGTCAGCAGTGCAGTCGTGTCAGCAGTGCCGTCATGTCAGTATTGCAGTCGCGTGTCAGCAGTGCGGTCATGTCCTCATTGCGGTCGTGTCACTATTGCGATTGCTTGTCAGCAGTGCAGTCATGTCAGCATTGCGGTCGTGTGTCAGTGCGGTCGTCTGTCAGCATTGCAGTCATGTGTCAGTGCGGTCGTGTGTCGTCAGTACGGTCCTGTGCCACTGCGGTCGTGTGTCAGCAGTGCGGTCGTGTGTCAGTGCGGTCATGTGTCTGTGCGGTCGTGTCAGCAGTGCGGTCGTGTCAGCATTGTGGTCGCGTGTCAGCAGTGCTGTCGTGTCAGCAGTGCAGTCATGTCAGCATTGCGGTCGTGTGTCAGCAGTGCGGTCGTGTGTCAGTGCGGTCATGTGTCAGTGCAGTCATGTGTCTGTGCGGTCGTGTCAGCAGTGCTGTCGTGTCAGCAGTGCAGTCATGTCAGCATTGCGGTCGTGTGTCAGCTGTGCGGTCGTGTGTCAGTGCGGTCGTGTGTCAGCTGTGTGGTCGTGTGTCAGCATTGCAGTTGTGTCAGTGCAGTCGTGTCAGCCATGCGGTCGTGTGTCAGCAGTGCGGTCATGTGTCGGTGCGGTCGTGTGTCAGCGGTGCGGTCGTGTGTCAGTGCGGTTTTGTGTCAGCATTGCGGTCGCGTGTCAGCATTGCGGTCGTGTGTCAGCATTGCGGTCGCGTGTCAGTGCGGTCGTGTCAGCATTGCAGTCGTGTGTCAGCAGTGCAGTAGTGTGTCAGCAGTGCGGTCGTGTGTCAGCAGTACAGTCATGTGTCAGTACAGTCGTGTGTCAGTGCGGTCGTGTCAGCATTGCGGTCGCGTGTCAGCAGTGCAGTCATGTCAGCATTGCAGTTGGGTGTCAGTGCGGTTGTGTGTCGTCAGTACGGTCGTGTGTCAGTGCGGTCGTGTGTCAGCAGTGCGGTCGTGTGTCAGCAGTGCGGTCATGTGTCAGTGTGGTCGTGTGTCAGTGCGGTCGTGTCAGCAGTGCGGTCGTGTGTCAGTGCGGTCATGTGTCAGCAGTGCGGTCGTGTGTCAGCATTGCAGTCGTGTGTCAGCATTGCAGTCGTGTGTCAGCATTGCGGTCGTGTCAGCATTGCGGTCGCGTGTCAGCAGTGCAGTCATGTCAGCATTGCGGTCGTGTGTCAGTGCGGTCGTGTGTCAGCAGTGCGGTCGTGTGTCAGTGCGGTCATGTGTCAGCGCGGTCGTGTGTCAGCAGTGCGGTCATGTGTCAGTGCGGTCGTGTGTCAGAGCGGTCGTGTGTCAGCGCGGTCGTGTGTCAGCAGTGCGGTCGTGTCAGCATTGCGGTCGCGTGTCAGCAGTGCAGTCATGTCAGCAGTACGGTCGTGTGTCAGTGTGGTCATGTGTCAGCAGTGCGGTCGTGTGTCAGAGCGGTCGTGTGTCAGCGCGGTCGTGTGTCAGCAGTGCGGTCGTGTCAGCATTGCGGTCGCGTGTCGTCAGTACGGTCGTGTGTCAGTGCGGTCGTGTGTCAGTGCGGTCATGTGTCTGTGCGGTCGTGTCAGCAGTGCGGTCGTGTCAGCAGTGCAGTCATGTCAGCATTGTGGTTGCGTGTCAGCAGTGCAGTCAGGTCAGCATTGCGGTCGTGTGTCAATGCGGTCGTGTGTCAGTGCGGTCGTGTGTCAGCAGTGCGGTCGTGTGTCAGTGCGGTCATGTGTCAGCAGTGCGGTCGTGTCAGCATTGCGGTCGCGTGTCGTCAGTACGGTCGTGTGTCATTGCGGTCATGTGTCAGTGCGGTCGTGTCAGCAGTGCGGTCGTGTCAGCAGTGCAGTCAGGTCAGCATTGCGGTCGTGTGTCAATGCGGTCGTGTGTCAATGCGGTCGTGTGTCGGTGCGGTCGTGTGTCAGCAGTGCGGTCGTGTGTCAGTGCGGTCATGTGTCAATGCGGTCGTGTGTCAGTGCGGTCGTGTGTCAGAGCGGTCGTGTGTCAGAGCGGTCGTGTGTCAGCGCGGTCGTGTGTCAGCAGTGCGGTCGTGTCAGCATTGCGGTCGCGTGTCGTCAGTACGGTCGTGTGTCAGTGCGGTCGTGTGTCAGTGCGGTCGTGTGTCAGCAGTGCGGTCGTGTCAGCATTGCGGTCGCGTGTCGTCAGTACGGTCGTGTGTCAGTGCGGTCGTGTGTCAGTGCGGTCATGTGTCTGTGCGGTCGTGTCAGCAGTGCGGTCGTGTCAGCAGTGCAGTCATGTCAGCATTGTGGTTGCGTGTCAGCAGTGCAGTCAGGTCAGCATTGCGGTCGTGTGTCAATGCGGTCGTGTGTCAATGCGGTCGTGTGTCAGTGCGGTCGTGTGTCAGCAGTGCGGTCGTGTGTCAGCATTGCGGTCGTGTGTCAGCATTGCGGTCGTGTGTCAGTGCAGTCGTGCCAGCAGTGCGGTCGTGTGTCGTCAGTATGGTCGTGTGTCGTCAGTACGGTCATGTGTCAGTGCGGTCATGTGTCAGTGCGTTCATGTGTCATCATTGCAGTCGTGTGTCAGCAGTGCGGTCGTGTCAGCATTGCGGTCGTGTGTCAGCAGTGCAGTCATGTCAGCAGTACGGTCGTGTGTCAGTGCGGTCATGTGTCTGTGCGGTCGTGTCAGCAGTGCAGTCATGTCAGCATTGTGGTTGCGTGTCAGCAGTGCAGTCAGGTCAGCATTGCGGTCGTGTGTCAATGCGGTCGTGTGTCAATGCGGTCGTGTGTCAATGCGGTCGTGTGTCAGCAGTGCGGTCGTGTGTCAGCATTGCAGTCGTGTGTCAGTGCAATCGTGCCAGCAGTGCGGTCATGTGTCGTCAGTACGGTCGTGTGTCAGTGCAGTCATGTGTCAGTAGTGCGGTCGTGTGTCAGTGCAGTCGTGTCAGCATTGCGGTCGTGTGTCAGCAGTGCGGTCGTGTGTCAGTGCGGTCATGTGTCAATGCGGTCGTGTGTCAGTGCGGTCGTGTGTCAGAGCGGTCGTGTGTCAGCGCGGTCGTGTGTCAGCAGTGCGGTCGTGTCAGCATTGCGGTCGCGTGTCGTCAGTACGGTCGTGTGTCAGTGCAGTCATGTGTCTGTGCGGTCGTGTCAGCAGTGCGGTCGTGTCAGCAGTGCAGTCATGTCAGCATTGTGGTTGCGTGTCAATGCGGTCGTGTGTCAATGCGGTCGTGTGTCAGTGCGGTCGTGTGTCAGCAGTGCGGTTGTGTGTCAGCATTGCGGTCGTGTGTTAGCATTGCAGTCGTGTGTCAGTGCAGTCGTGCCAGCAGTGCGGTCATGTGTCGTCAGTACGGTCGTGTGTCAGTGCAGTCATGTGTCAGTAGTGCGGTCGTGTGTCAGTGCAGTCGTGTCAGCAGTGCGGTCGTGTGTCGTCAGTACGGTCGTGTGTCGTCAGTACGGTCATGTGTCAGTGCGGTCATGTGTCAGTGCGTTCATGTGTCATCATTGCAGTCGTGTGTCAGCAGTGCGGTCGTGTCAGCATTGCGGTCATGTGTCAGCAGTGCGGTCGTGTCAGCATTGCGGTCATGTGTCAGCAGTGCGGTCGTGTCAGCATTGCGGTCATGTGTCAGCAGTGCAGTCATGTCAGCAGTACGGTCGTGTGTCAGTGCGGTCATGTGTCTGTGCGGTCGTGTCAGCAGTGCGGTCGTGTCAGCATTGCGGTCGTGTGTCAGCAGTGCAGTCATGTCAGCAGTACGGTCGTGTGTCAGTGCGGTCATGTGTCTGTGCGGTCGTGTCAGCAGTGCAGTCATGTCAGCATTGTGGTTGCGTGTCAGCAGTGCAGTCAGGTCAGCATTGCGGTCGTGTGTCAATGCGGTCGTGTGTCAGCAGTGCGGTCGTGTGTCAGCATTGCAGTCGTGTGTCAGTGCAGTCGTGCCAGCAGTGCGGTCATGTGTCGTCAGTACGGTCGTGTGTCAGTGCGGTCATGTGTCTGTGCGGTCGTGTCAGCAGTGCGGTCGTGTCAGCAGTGCAGTCATGTCAGCATTGTGGTTGCGTGTCAGCAGTGCAGTCAGGTCAGCATTGCGGTCGTGTGTCAATGCGGTCGTGTGTCAGTGCGGTCGTGTGTCAGCAGTGCGGTCGTGTGTCAGTGCGGTCATGTGTCAGCAGTGCGGTCGTGTCAGCATTGCGGTCGCGTGTCGTCAGTACGGTCGTGTGTCATTGCGGTCATGTGTCAGTGCGGTCGTGTCAGCAGTGCGGTCGTGTCAGCAGTGCAGTCAGGTCAGCATTGCGGTCGTGTGTCAATGCGGTCGTGTGTCAATGCGGTCGTGTGTCGGTGCGGTCGTGTGTCAGCAGTGCGGTCGTGTGTCAGTGCGGTCATGTGTCAATGCGGTCGTGTGTCAGTGCGGTCGTGTGTCAGAGCGGTCGTGTGTCAGAGCGGTCGTGTGTCAGCGCGGTCGTGTGTCAGCAGTGCGGTCGTGTCAGCATTGCGGTCGCGTGTCGTCAGTACGGTCGTGTGTCAGTGCGGTCGTGTGTCAGTGCGGTCGTGTGTCAGCAGTGCGGTCGTGTCAGCATTGCGGTCGCGTGTCGTCAGTACGGTCGTGTGTCAGTGCGGTCGTGTGTCAGTGCGGTCATGTGTCTGTGCGGTCGTGTCAGCAGTGCGGTCGTGTCAGCAGTGCAGTCATGTCAGCATTGTGGTTGCGTGTCAGCAGTGCAGTCAGGTCAGCATTGCGGTCGTGTGTCAATGCGGTCGTGTGTCAATGCGGTCGTGTGTCAGTGCGGTCGTGTGTCAGCAGTGCGGTCGTGTGTCAGCATTGCGGTCGTGTGTCAGCATTGCGGTCGTGTGTCAGTGCAGTCGTGCCAGCAGTGCGGTCGTGTGTCGTCAGTATGGTCGTGTGTCGTCAGTACGGTCATGTGTCAGTGCGGTCATGTGTCAGTGCGTTCATGTGTCATCATTGCAGTCGTGTGTCAGCAGTGCGGTCGTGTCAGCATTGCGGTCGTGTGTCAGCAGTGCAGTCATGTCAGCAGTACGGTCGTGTGTCAGTGCGGTCATGTGTCTGTGCGGTCGTGTCAGCAGTGCAGTCATGTCAGCATTGTGGTTGCGTGTCAGCAGTGCAGTCAGGTCAGCATTGCGGTCGTGTGTCAATGCGGTCGTGTGTCAATGCGGTCGTGTGTCAATGCGGTCGTGTGTCAGCAGTGCGGTCGTGTGTCAGCATTGCAGTCGTGTGTCAGTGCAATCGTGCCAGCAGTGCGGTCATGTGTCGTCAGTACGGTCGTGTGTCAGTGCAGTCATGTGTCAGTAGTGCGGTCGTGTGTCAGTGCAGTCGTGTCAGCATTGCGGTCGTGTGTCAGCAGTGCGGTCGTGTGTCAGTGCGGTCATGTGTCAATGCGGTCGTGTGTCAGTGCGGTCGTGTTTCAGAGCGGTCGTGTGTCAGCGCGGTCGTGTGTCAATGCGGTCGTGTGTCAGCAGTGCGGTCGTGTGTCAGCGCGGTCGTGTGTCAGCAGTGCGGTCGTGTCAGCATTGCGGTCGCGTGTCGTCAGTACGGTCGTGTGTCAGTGCAGTCATGTGTCTGTGCGGTCGTGTCAGCAGTGCGGTCGTGTCAGCAGTGCAGTCATGTCAGCATTGTGGTTGCGTGTCAATGCGGTCGTGTGTCAATGCGGTCGTGTGTCAGTGCGGTCGTGTGTCAGCAGTGCGGTTGTGTGTCAGCATTGCGGTCGTGTGTTAGCATTGCAGTCGTGTGTCAGTGCAGTCGTGCCAGCAGTGCGGTCATGTGTCGTCAGTACGGTCGTGTGTCAGTGCAGTCATGTGTCAGTAGTGCGGTCGTGTGTCAGTGCAGTCGTGTCAGCAGTGCGGTCGTGTGTCGTCAGTACGGTCGTGTGTCGTCAGTACGGTCATGTGTCAGTGCGGTCATGTGTCAGTGCGTTCATGTGTCATCATTGCAGTCGTGTGTCAGCAGTGCGGTCGTGTCAGCATTGCGGTCATGTGTCAGCAGTGTGGTCGTGTCAGCATTGCGGTCATGTGTCAGCAGTGCAGTCATGTCAGCAGTACGGTCGTGTGTCAGTGCGGTCATGTGTCTGTGCGGTCGTGTCAGCAGTGCAGTCATGTCAGCATTGTGGTTGCGTGTCAGCAGTGCAGTCAGGTCAGCATTGCGGTCGTGTGTCAATGCGGTCGTGTGTCAGCAGTGCGGTCGTGTGTCAGCATTGCAGTCGTGTGTCAGTGCAGTCGTGCCAGCAGTGCGGTCATGTGTCGTCAGTACGGTCGTGTGTCAGTGCAGTCATGTGTCAGTAGTGCGGTCGTGTGTCAGTGCAGTCGTGTCAGCAGTGCGGTCATGTGTCGTCAGTACGGTCGTGTGTCGTCAGTACGGTCATGTGTCAGTGCGGTCATGTGTCAGTGCGTTCATGTGTCATCATTGCAGTCGTGTGTCAGCAGTGCAGTCATGTCAGCATTGCAGTCGTGTGTCAGCAGTGCAGTCGTGTCAGCATTGCAGTTGTAATAAAGGATTTTGTAATAAAAAAAAAGGATCAGAAAAAAAAAGCAGTGCAGTCGTGTCAGCATTGCGGTCGCGTGTCAGCTATGCCGTCATGTCAGTATTGCAGTCGCGTGTCAGCAGTGCGGTCATATCCTCATTGCGGTCGTGTCACCATTGCGATTGCTTGTCAGCAGTGCGGTCATGTGTCAGCAGTGCGGTCGTGTGTCAGTGCGATTGTGTGTCAGCCGTGTGGTCGTGTGTCAATGCGGTCGTGTGTCAGCAGTGCAGTCGTGTGTCAGTGCGGAGATGTCAGCAGTGCGGTCGTGTGTCAGCAGTGCGGTCGTGTGTCAGTGCAGTCGTCTGTCAGTGCGGTCGCATGTCAGCAGTGCAGTCGTGTGTCAGCAGTGCGGTCGTGTGTCGTCAGTACAGTCGTGTGTCAGTGCGGTCGTGTGTCAGCAGTGCGGTCATGTGTCAGTGTGGTCGTGTGTCAGTGCGGTCGTGTCAGCAGTACGGTCGTGTGTCAGTGCAGTCATGTGTCAGCATTGCAGTCGTGTGTCAGCAGTGCAGTAGTGTGTCAGCAGTGCGGTCGTGTGTCAGCATTGCAGTCGTGTGTCAGTGCAGTCGTGTCAGCATTGCGGTCGTGTCAGCATTGCGGTCGCGTGTCAGCAGTGCAGTCATGTCAGCAGTGCGGTCGTGTGTCGTCAGTGCGGTCGTGTGTCGTCAGTACGGTCATGTGTCAGTGCGTTCATGTGTCATCATTGCAGTCGTGTGTCAGCAGTGCAGTCGTGTGTCAGTATTGCAGTCGCGTGTCAGCAGTGCGGTCATGTCCTCATTGCGGTCGTGTCACCATTGCGGTTGCTTGTCAGCAGTGCAGTCATGTCAGCATTGCGGTCGTGTGTCGTCAGTACGGTCGTGTGCCACTGCGGTCGTCGGTCAGCAGTGCAGTCATGTCAACAGTGCGGTCGTGTGTCAGTGCGATTGTGTGTCAGCCGTGCGGTCGTGTGTCAGTGCGGAGATGTCAGCAGTGCGGTCGTGTGTCAATGTGGTCGTGTGTCAGCAGTGCGGTCATGTGTCAGTGCGGAGATGTCAGCAGTGCGGTCGTGTGTCAATGTGGTCGTGTGTCAACAGTGCGGTCGTGTGTCAGTGCGGTCGTGTGTCAGTGCGGTCGTGTGTCAGCAGTGCGGTCGTGTGTCAGTGCGGTCGTGTGTCAGCAGTGCGGTCGTGTGTCAGTGCGGAGATGTCAGCAGTGCGGTCGTGTGTCAATGCGGTCGTGTGTCAGCAGTGCGGTCGTGTCAGCATTGCGGTCGTCTGTCAGCAGTGCGGTCGTGTGTCATTGCGGTCGTGTGAGCAGTGCGGTCGTGTCAGCATTGCGGTCGTGTGTCAGCTGTGCGGTCGTGTGTCAGCATTGCAGTTGTGTCAGTGCAGTCGTGTCAGCCGTGCGGTCGTGTGTCAGCAGTGCGGTCGTGTGTCAGTGCGATTGTGTGTCAGCCGTGCGGTCGTGTGTCAGTGCGGTCGTGTGTCAGCCGTGCGGTCGTGTGTCAGTGCGGTCGTGTGTCAGTGCGGTCGTGTGTCAGTGCGGTCGTGTGTCAGTGCGGAGATGTCAGCAGTGCGGTCGTGTGTCAGTGCGGAGATGTCAGCAGTGCGGTCGTGTGTCAGTGCGGAGATGTCAGCAGTGCGGTCGTGTGTCAGTGCGGAGATGTCAGCAGTGCGGTCGTGTGTCAGTGCGGAGATGTCGTCAGTGCGGTCGTGTGTCAGTGCGGTCGTGTGTCAACAGTGCGGTCGTGTGTCAGTGCGGTCGTGTGTCAGCAGTGTGGTCGTGTGTCAGTGCGGAGATGTCAGCAGTGCGGTCGTGTGTCAGTGCGGTCGTGTGTCAACAGTGCGGTCGTGTGTCAGCCGTGCGGTCGTCTGTCAGTGCGGTCGTGTGTCAGCAGTGCGGTCGTGTGTCAGCATTGCAGTTGTGTCAGTGCAGTCGTGTCAGCCGTGCGGTCGTGTGTCAGCAGTGCGGTCGTGTGTCAGTGCGATTGTGTGTCAGCCGTGCGGTCGTGTGTCAGTGCGGAGATGTCAGCAGTGCGGTTGTGTGTCAACAGTGCGGTCGTCTGTCAGTGTGGTCGTGTGTCAGCAGTGCGGTCGTGTGTCAGCATTGCAGTTCTGTCAGTGCAGTCATGTCAGCCGTGCGGTCGTGTGTCAGCAGTACGGTTGTGTGTCAGTGCGGTCGTGTGTCAGCAGTGCGGTCGTGTGTCAGTGCGATTGTGTGTCAGCCGTGCGGTCGTGTGTCAGCAGTGCAGTCGTGTGTCAGTGCAGTCGTGTGTCAGTGCGGTCGTGTGTCAGTGTGGTCGTGTGTCCGTGCAGTCGTGTGTCAGTGCAGTCGTGTCAGCAGTGCGGTCGTGTGTCGTCAGTACGGTCATGTGTCAGTGCGTTCATGTGTCATCATTGCAGTCGTGTGTCAGCAGTGCAGTCGTGTCAGCATTGCAGTCGTGTGTCAGCAGTGCAGTCATGTCAGCATTGCAGTCGCATGTCAGCAGTGCAGTCGTGTCAGCATTGCGGTCGCGTGTCAGCAGTGCCGTCATGTCAGTATTGCAGTCGTGTGTCAGCAGTGCGGTCATGTCCTCATTGCGGTCGTGTCACTATTGCGATTGCTTGTCAGCAGTGCAGTCATGTCAGCATTGCGGTCGTGTGTCAGTGCGGTCGTCTGTCAGCATTGCAGTCATGTGTCAGTGCGGTCGTGTGTCGTCAGTACGGTCCTGTGCCACTGCGGTCGTGTGTCAGCAGTGCGGTCGTGTTTCAGTGCGGTCGTGTGTCAGTGCGGTCATGTGTCTGTGCGGTCGTGTCAGCAGTGCGGTCGTGTCAGCATTGTGGTCGCGTGTCAGCAGTGCAGTCATGTCAGCATTGCGGTCGTGTGTCAGCAGTGCGGTCGTGTGTCAGTGCGGTCATGTGTCAGCATTGCAGTCGTGTGTCAGCAGTGCAGTAGTGTGTCAGCAGTGCGGTCGTGTGTCAGCATTGCAGTCGTGTGTCAGTGCAGTCGTGTCAGCATTGCGGTCGTGTCAGCATTGCGGTCGCGTGTCAGCAGTGCGGTCGTGTGTCAGTGCAGTCGTCTGTCAGTGCGGTCGCATGTCAGCAGTGCGGTCGTGTGTCGTCAGTGCGGTCGTGTGTCGTCAGTACGGTCATGTGTCAGTGCGTTCATGTGTCATCATTGCAGTCGTGTGTCAGCAGTGCAGTCGTGTGTCAGCAGTGCAGTCGTGTCAGCATTGCAGTCGTGTGTCAGCAGTGCAGTCGTGTGTCAGCAGTGCAGTCGTGTCAGCATTGCAGTCGCGTGTCAGCAGTGCAGTCGTGTCAGCATTGCAGTCGCGTGTCAGCAGTGCAGTCGTGTCAGCATTGCGGTCGCGTGTCAGCAGTGCTGTCATGTCAGTATTGCAGTCGCGTGTCAGCAGTGCGGTCATGTCCTCATTGCGGTCGTGTCACCATTGCGGTTGCTTGTCAGCAGTGCAGTCATGTCAGCATTGCGGTCGTGTGTCATCAGTACGGTCGTGTGCCACTGCGGTCGTCGGTCAGCAGTGCAGTCATGTCAGCAGTGCGGTCGTGTGTCAGTGCGATTGTGTGTCAGCCGTACGGTCGTGTGTCAGTGCGGTCATGTGTCAGCAGTGCGGTCGTGTGTCAATGCGGTCGTGTGTCAGCAGTGCGGTCGTGTGTCAGTGCGTAGATGTCAGCAGTGCGGTCGTGTGTCAATGCGGTCGTGTGTCAGTGCGGAGATGTCAGCAGTGCAGTCGTGTGTCAGTGCGGTCGCATGTCAGCAGTGCAGTCGTGTGTCAGTGCAGTCGTGTGTCAGCAGTGCAGTCGTGTGTCAGTGCAGTCGTGTGTCAGCAGTGCAGTCGTGTGTCAGTGCAGTCGTGTGTCAGCAGTGCGGTCGTGTGTCAGTGTGGTCGTGTGTCAGCAGTGCGGTCTTGTGTCAGAGCGGTTGTGTGTCAGCGCGGTCGTGTGTCAGCAGGGTGGTCGTGTGTCAGCAGGGCGGTCGTGTGTCAGCAGTGCGGTCGTGTCAGCATTGCGGTCGTGTGTCAACAGTGCGGTCGTGTGTCATTGCGGTCGTGTGAGCAGTGCGGTCATGTGTCAGTGCGGAGATGTCGTCAGTGCGGTCGTGTGTCAGTGCGGTCGTGTGTCAACAGTACGGTCGTGTGTCAGTGCGGTCGTGTGTCAGCAGTGTGGTCGTGTGTCAGTGCGGAGATGTCAGCAGTGCGGTCGTGTGTCAGTGCGGTCGTGTGTCAACAGTGCGGTCGTGTGTCAGCCGTGCGGTCGTCTGTCAGTGCGGTCGTGTGTCAGCAGTGCGGTCGTGTGTCAGTGCGATTGTGTGTCAGCCGTGCGGTCGTGTGTCAGTGCGGAGATGTCAGCAGTGCGGTTGTGTGTCAACAGTGCGGTCGTCTGTCAGTGTGGTCGTGTGTCAGCAGTGCGGTCGTGTGTCAGCATTGCAGTTCTGTCAGTGCAGTCATGTCAGCCGTGCGGTCGTGTGTCAGCAGTACGGTTGTGTGTCAGTGCGGTCGTGTGTCAGCAGTGCGGTCGTGTGTCAGTGCGATTGTGTGTCAGCCGTGCGGTCGTGTGTCAGCAGTGCAGTCATGTGTCAGTGCAGTCGTGTGTCAGTGCGGTCGTGTGTCAGTGTGGTCGTGTGTCCGTGCAGTCGTGTGTCAGTGCAGTCGTGTCAGCAGTGCGGTCGTGTGTCGTCAGTACGGTCATGTGTCAGTGCGTTCATGTGTCATCATTGCAGTCGTGTGTCAGCAGTGCAGTCGTGTCAGCATTGCAGTCGTGTGTCAGCAGTGCAGTCATGTCAGCATTGCAGTCGCATGTCAGCAGTGCAGTCGTGTCAGCATTGCGGTCGCGTGTCAGCAGTGCCGTCATGTCAGTATTGCAGTCGTGTGTCAGCAGTGCGGTCATGTCCTCATTGCGGTCGTGTCACTATTGCGATTGCTTGTCAGCAGTGCAGTCATGTCAGCATTGCGGTCGTGTGTCAGTGCGGTCGTCTGTCAGCATTGCAGTCATGTGTCAGTGCGGTCGTGTGTCGTCAGTACGGTCCTGTGCCACTGCGGTCGTGTGTCAGCAGTGCGGTCGTGTTTCAGTGCGGTCGTGTGTCAGTGCGGTCATGTGTCTGTGCGGTCGTGTCAGCAGTGCGGTCGTGTCAGCATTGTGGTCGCGTGTCAGCAGTGCAGTCATGTCAGCATTGCGGTCGTGTGTCAGCAGTGCGGTCGTGTGTCAGTGCGGTCATGTGTCAGCATTGCAGTCGTGTGTCAGTGCAGTAGTGTGTCAGCAGTGCGGTCGTGTCAGCATTGCGGTCGCGTGTCAGCAGTGCGGTCGCGTGTCAGCAGTGCGGTCGTGTGTCAGTGCGGTCGCATGTCAGCAGTGCGGTCGTGTGTTGTCAGTGCGGTCGTGTATCGTCAGTACGGTCATGTGTCAGTGCGTTCATGTGTCATCATTGCAGTCGTGTGTCAGCAGTGCAGTCGTGTCAGCATTGCAGTCGTGTGTCAGCAGTGCAGTCGTGTCAGCATTGCAGTCGCGTGTCAGCAGTGCAGTCGTGTCAGCATTGCAGTCGCGTGTCAGCAGTGCAGTCGTGTCAGCATTGCGGTCGCGTGTCAGCAGTGCTGTCATGTCAGTATTGCAGTCGCGTGTCAGCAGTGCGGTCATGTCCTCATTGCGGTCGTGTCACCATTGCGGTTGCTTGTCAGCAGTGCAGTCATGTCAGCATTGCGGTCGTGTGTCGTCAGTACGGTCGTGTGCCACTGCGGTCGTCGGTCAGCAGTGCGGTCATGTGTCAGTGCGATTGTGTGTCAGCCATGCGGTCGTGTGTCAGTGCGGTCATGTGTCAGCAGTGCGGTCGTGTGTCAATGCGGTCGTGTGTCAGCAGTGCGGTCGTGTGTCAGTGCGTAGATGTCAGCAGTGCGGTCGTGTGTCAATGCGGTCGTGTGTCAGTGCGGAGATGTCAGCAGTGCAGTCGTGTGTCAGTGCGGTCGCATGTCAGCAGTGCAGTCGTGTGTCAGTGCAGTCGTGTGTCAGCAGTGCAGTCGTGTGTCAGTGCAGTCGTGTGTCAGCAGTGCAGTCATGTGTCAGTGCAGTCGTGTGTCAGCAGTGCGGTCGTGTGTCAGTGTGGTCGTGTGTCAGCAGTGCGGTCTTGTGTCAGAGCGGTTGTGTGTCAGCGCGGTCGTGTGTCAGCCGGGCGGTCGTGTGTCAGCAGTGCGGTCGTGTCAGCATTGCGGTCGTGTGTCAACAGTGCGGTCGTGTGTCATTGCGGTCGTGTGAGCAGTGCGGTCGTGTCAGCATTGCGGTCGTGTGTCAGCTGTGCGGTCGTGTGTCAGCATTGCAGTTGTGTCAGTGCAGTCGTGTCAGCCGTGCGGTCGTGTGTCAGCAGTGCGGTCGTGTGTCAGTGCGATTGTGTGTCAGCCGTGCGGTCGTGTGTCAGTGCGGTCGTGTGTCAGCAGTGCGGTCGTGTGTCAGTGCGGAGATGTCAGCAGTGCGGTCGTGTGTCAGTGCGGTTGTGTGTCAACAGTGCGGTGTGTGTCAGTGCGGTCGTGTGTCAGCAGTGCGGTCGTGTGTCAGCATTGCAGTTGTGTCAGTGCAGTCATGTCAGCCGTGCTGTCGTGTGTTAGCAGTACGGTTGTGTGTCAGTGCGGTCGTGTGTCAGCAGTGTGGTCGTGTGTCAGTGCGATTGTGTGTCAGCCGTGCGGTCGTGTGTCAACAGTGCAGTCGTGTGTCAGTGCGGTCGTGTGTCAGTGTGGTCGTGTGTCAGTGCGGTCGTGTGTCAGTGCAGTCGTGTCAGCCGTGCGGTCGTGTGTCAGCAGTGCGGTCGTGTGTCAGTGTGGTCGTGTGTCCGTGCAGTCGTGTGTCAGTGCAGTCGTGTCAGCAGTGCGGTCGTGTGTCGTCAGTACGGTCATGTGTCAGTGCGTTCATGTGTCATCATTGCAGTCGTGTGTCAGCAGTGCAGTCGTGTCAGCATTGCAGTCGTGTCAGCATTGCAGTCGCATGTCAGCAGTGCAGTAGTGTGTCAGCAGTGCAGTCGTGTCAGCATTGCAGTCGTGTGTCAGCAGTGCAGTCGTGTCAGCATTGCGGTCGCGTGTCAGCAGTGCCGTCATGTCAGTATTGCAGTCGCGTGTCAGCAGTGCGGTCATGTCCTCATTGCGGTCGTGTCACTATTGCGATTGCTTGTCAGCAGTGCAGACATGTCAGCATTGCGGTCGTGTGTCAATGCGGTCGTCTGTCAGCATTGCAGTCATGTGTCAGTGCGGTCGTGTGTCGTCAGTACGGTCCTGTGCCACTGCGGTCGTGTGTCAGCAGTGCGGTCGTGTTTCAGTGCGGTCGTGTGTCAGTGCGGTCATGTGTCTGTGCGGTCGTGTCAGCAGTGCGGTCGTGTCAGCATTGTGGTCGCGTGTCAGCAGTGCAGTCATGTCAGCATTGCGGTCGTGTGTCAGCAGTGCGGTCGTGTGTCAGTGCGGTCATGTGTCAGCATTGCAGTCGTGTGTCAGCAGTGCAGTAGTGTGTCAGCAGTGCGGTCGTGTGTCAGCATTGCAGTCGTGTGTCAGTGCAGTCGTGTCAGCATTGCGGTCGTGTCAGCATTGCGGTCGCGTGTCAGCAGTGCAGTCATGTCAGCAGTGCGGTCGTGTGTCAGTGCAGTCGTCTGTCAGTGCGGTCGCATGTCAGCAGTGCGGTCGTGTGTCGTCAGTGCGGTCGTGTGTCGTCAGTACGGTCATGTGTCAGTGCGTTCATGTGTCATCATTGCAGTCGTGTGTCAGCAGTGCAGTCGTGTGTCAGCAGTGCAGTCGTGTCAGCATTGCAGTCGCGTGTCAGCAGTGCAGTCGTGTCAGCATTGCAGTCGCGTGTCAGCAGTGCAGTCGTGTCAGCATTGCAGTCGCGTGTCAGCAGTGCAGTCGTGTCAGCATTGCAGTCGCGTGTCAGCAGTGCAGTCGTGTCAGCATTGCGGTCGCGTGTCAGCAGTGCTGTCATGTCAGTATTGCAGTCGCGTGTCAGCAGTGCGGTCATGTCCTCATTGCGGTCGTGTCACCATTGCGGTTGCTTGTCAGCAGTGCAGTCATGTCAGCATTGCGGTCGTGTGTCGTCAGTACGGTCGTGTGCCACTGCGGTCGTCGGTCAGCAGTGCAGTCATGTCAGCAGTGCGGTCGTGTGTCAGTGCGATTGTGTGTCAGCCGTGCGGTCGTGTGTCAGTGCGGTCATGTGTCAGCAGTGCGGTCGTGTGTCAATGCGGTCGTGTGTCAGCAGTGCGGTCGTGTGTCAGTGCGTAGATGTCAGCAGTGCGGTCGTGTGTCAATGCGGTCGTGTGTCAGTGCGGAGATGTCAGCAGTGCAGTCGTGTGTCAGTGCGGTCGCATGTCAGCAGTGCAGTCGTGTGTCAGTGCAGTCGTGTGTCAGCAGTGCAGTCGTGTGTCAGTGCAGTCGTGTGTCAGCAGTGCAGTCATGTGTCAGTGCAGTCGTGTGTCAGCAGTGCGGTCGTGTGTCAGTGTGGTCGTGTGTCAGCAGTGCGGTCTTGTGTCAGAGCGGTTGTGTGTCAGCGCGGTCGTGTGTCAGCAGGGTGGTCGTGTGTCAGCAGTGCGGTCGTGTCAGCATTGCGGTCGTGTGTCAACAGTGCGGTCATGTGTCATTGCGGTCGTGTGAGCAGTGCGGTCGTGTCAGCATTGCGGTCGTGTGTCAGCTGTGCGGTCGTGTGTCAGCATTGCAGTTGTGTCAGTGCAGTCGTGTCAGCCGTGCGGTCGTGTGTCAGTGCGATTGTGTGTCAGCCGTGCGGTCGTGTGTCAGTGCGGTCGTGTGTCAGCAGTGCGGTCGTGTGTCAGTGCGGAGATGTCAGCAGTGCGGTCGTGTGTCAGTGCGGTTGTGTGTCAACAGTGCGGTCGTGTGTCAGTGCGATTGTGTGTCAGCCGTGCGGTCGTCTGTCAGTGCGGTCGTGTGTCAGCAGTGCGGTCGTGTGTCAGCATTGCAGTTGTGTCAGTGCAGTCATGTCAGCCGTGCGGTCGTGTGTCAGCAGTACGGTTGTGTGTCAGTGCGGTCGTGTGTCAGCAGTGTGGTCGTGTGTCAGTGCGATTGTGTGTCAGCCGTGCGGTCGTGTGTCAGCAGTGCAGTCGTGTGTCAGTGCAGTCGTGTGTCAGTGTGGTCGTGTGTCAGTGCGGTCGTGTCAGCCGTGCGGTCGTGTGTCAGCAGTGCGGTCGTGTGTCAGTGTGGTCGTGTGTCCGTGCAGTCGTGTGTCAGTGCAGTCGTGTCAGCAGTGCGGTCGTGTGTCGTCAGTACGGTCATGTGTCAGTGCGTTCATGTGTCATCATTGCAGTTGTGTGTCAGTGCAGTCGTGTCAGCCGTGCGGTCGTGTGTCAGCAGTGCGGTCGTGTGTCAGTGTGGTCGTGTGTCCGTGCAGTCGTGTGTCAGTGCAGTCGTGTCAGCAGTGCGGTCGTGTGTCGTCAGTACGGTCATGTGTCAGTGCGTTCATGTGTCATCATTGCAGTCGTGTGTCAGCAGTGCAGTCGTGTCAGCATTGCAGTCGTGTGTCAGCAGTGCAGTCGTGTCAGCAGTGCAGTAGTGTGTCAGCAGTGCAGTCGTGTCAGCATTGCAGTCGTGTGTCAGCAGTGCAGTCGTGTCAGCAGTGCCGTCATGTCAGTATTGCAGTCGCGTGTCAGCAGTGCGGTCATGTCCTCATTGCGGTCGTGTCACTATTGCGATTGCTTGTCAGCAGTGCAGTCATGTCAGCATTGCGGTCGTGTGTCAGTGCGGTCGTCTGTCAGCATTGCAGTCATGTGTCAGTGCGGTCGTGTGTCGTCAGTACGGTCCTGTGCCACTGCGGTCGTGTGTCAGCAGTGCGGTCGTGTGTCAGTGCGGTCATGTGTCTGTGCGGTCGTGTCAGCAGTGCGGTCGTGTCAGCATTGTGGTCGCGTGTCAGCAGTGCTGTCGTGTCAGCAGTGCAGTCATGTCAGCATTGCGGTCGTGTGTCAGCAGTGCGGTCGTGTGTCAGTGCGGTCATGTGTCAGTGCAGTCATGTGTCTGTGCGGTCGTGTCAGCAGTGCTGTCGTGTCAGCAGTGCAGTCATGTCAGCATTGCGGTCGTGTGTCAGCTGTGCGGTCGTGTGTCAGTGCGGTCGTGTGTCAGCTGTGTGGTCGTGTGTCAGCATTGCAGTTGTGTCAGTGCAGTCGTGTCAGCCATGCGGTCGTGTGTCAGCAGTGCGGTCATGTGTCGGTGCGGTCGTGTGTCAGCGGTGCGGTCGTGTGTCAGTGCGGTTTTGTGTCAGCATTGCGGTCGCGTGTCAGCATTGCGGTCGTGTGTCAGCATTGCGGTCGCGTGTCAGCAGTGCGGTCATGTCAGCCTTGCAGTCGCGTGTCAGTGCAGTCATGTCAGCATTGCGGTCGTGTGTCAGTGCAGTCCTGTCAACATTGCGGTCGTGTGTCGTCAGTGCGGTCGTGTGTCAGCGCGGTCGTGTGTCGTCAGTGCGGTCGTGTGTCAGCGCGGTCGTGTGTCGTCAGTGCGGTCGTGTGTCAGCGCGGTCGTGTGTGCGCGGTCGTGTGTCTGCACGGTCGTGTGTCAGCGCGGTCGTGTGTCAGCGCGGTCGTGTGTCAGCGCGGTCGTGGTCAGCGCAGTCGTGTGTCAGCGCGGTCGTGTGTCTGCGCGGTCGTGTGTCAGTGCGGTTGTGTGTCAGCGCTGTCGTGTGTCCGTGCGGTCGTGTGTCAGTGCTGTCGTGTGTCCGCGCGGTCGTGTGTCAGCGCGGTCGTGTGTTTGTGGGGTCGTGTGTCAGCGCGGTCGTGTGTCAGTGTGGTCGTGTGTCGTCAGTGCGGTCGTGTGTCAGTGCTGTCGTGTGTCCGCGCGGTCGTGTGTCAGTGCTGTCGTGTGTCAGCGCGGTCGTGTGTCAGTGCGGTCATGTGTCAGCGCGGTCGTGTGTTTGTGCGGTCGTGTGTCACCAGTGGGTTGAGCTTGCAGCCAAGGGGGGGACACTAGTGCCCATCATGATGGAGCTAGAGATGTTGCTGCCAACATGGGCTGACTGTGATTTTTGTGTCAGGAAATCCAGGGTCCATTTACCGAGTGAGCTGTTGAGACCCAATGAAGACAATTCAATCTTTAAACCTATAAACCTTTAAGATTGTAGCCATAGTTTATGTACTTCTTCCTCCAAGATTGATCCTTGAATTTAAGGGAGCATCCTGTTAAAATCTGAACAGTACACCCTCCAAGCTCAGTACATCCTCACAAAGAAGCTGCACAGGTTGACTCTGTGTTTAAGAAGGTGTATGATGTATTGGCCTTCATCAATTGTGGAGTTGAATTTAGGAGCTGAGAGGTAATTTTGCAGCTATATAGGATCTTGGTCAGACCCCACTTGGAGTACCGTGCTCAGTTCTGGTTGCCTCACTACAGGAAGGATATGGAAACCATACAAAGGTTGTAGAGGAGATTTACAAGGATGTTGTCTGGATTGGGGAGCATGACTTATGAGAACAGGTTGACTGAACTTGACCTTGGAGCGATGGAAGATGAGAGGTGACCTGATAGAGGTGTATAAGATGATGAGAGGCATTGATCGTGTGGATGGTCAGAGGATTTTTCCCAGGGCTGAAATGGTTGCCACAAGAGGGCACAGGTTTAAGGTGCTGGGGAATAGGTACAGAGGAGATGTCGGGTAAGTTTTTTGCACAAAGGGTGGTGAAGTGCATGGAATGGGCTGCCGGCAACGGTGCTGGAGGTGGATATGATAAGGTCTTTTAAGAGACTTTTGGATAGGTATATGGAGCTTAGAAAAATAGAAGGCTATGGGTAAGCCTATTAATTTCTAAGGTAGGGACATGTTCAGCACAACTTTGTGGGCCAAAGGGCCTGTATTGCACTGTACGTTTTCTATGTTTCTATGGAAGCTATGGTGCTGGAACTGTTCAATGAGTCACAGATCTATCCAGACCTCTGAACAGAAAAAATGTAAGAATACAGGAAAAAAAGGAGTAGGATATGCCACACAGCCCCACTAGCGGTACTGTCATTCAATATGATTACAGCTGATCTTCCTCTCAGCTCACCTCAGCGTCAAAGCCCCCAGCCCTCAATCCCCCAATCTTTCAGCAATCTGTCTAACCCCACTTTACATACTTCTCATGAACCAACCTCCAGTACTCTTTCAGGGAGAGTATTTCAGATATTCACCACTCCACGAGAGAAGAAATATCTATAGACTTTGGTTTTAAGCAATGGGCCCTTTGGAATTATGTGTCATTGTTTGTGATTGCACACTAGATAAAACAGCTCCATATCTACCCTGGCATGTCCCCTACAGATCACTCCTCACTCCTTTTAAACTCTGGAAGGCTGGAGCACACCTCCACACCTTTGTCCTCCTGTCCCCTAAGAATAGAAATCAGAATTCCTTTATATTTTCAGTATATATCCATGACAGTTTTCAAAATCTAAACACTTGGATTTCAAAGGCTCTTCTGATTTATTTGGATTTTAAATATTGAAAATCAAATGTATTCCATTCTGTCCTTTATTTAATTTCATTACATTCTGATTGTTATACATTTGCCTGATCCTTTAGTCGTTTAATATCTATGTGTAATTTTATGCTTCCATCATCACTATTGCTCATTGCTCCCTATCTTGATGTCATCTTCAATATGTGACTTTAGACCATAAGATATAGGAGTAGAAGTAGGCCATTCAGCCCATCAAGCCTGCTCCACCATTCAGTCATGGGCTGATCCAATTTTTCAGTCATCACTGCCTGGTTCGGAAATTGCGCCATCTCGCATCGCAAGACCCTGCAGCGTATAGTGAGGTCAGCTGAGAAGATCATCGGGGTCCCTTTTTTCGATATTACAGACATTTACTCTACATGATGCATCCGAAAAGCAAACAGCATTATGAAGGACTCCACGCACCCCTCATACAAACTCTTCTCCCTCCTGCCATCTGGGAAAAGGCACCGAAGCATTCGGGCTCTCACGACCAGACTATGTAACAGTTTTTTCCCCCAAGCCATCAGACTCCTCAATGCCCAGTCTGGACTGACACCAACTTACTGCCCTACTGTCTTGTTTATTACTTATTGTAATGCCTGCACTGTTTTGGGCACCTTATGCAGTCCTGGGCAGGTATAGTCCAGTGTTTTTTTCTCTGTTGTTTTTACATAGTTCAGTGTAGTTTTTGTACTGTTTCATATAGCACCATGGTCCTGAAGAAAGATGTCTCGTTTTTACTGTGTACTGTACCAGCAGTTATGGTTGAAATGACAATAAAAAGTGACTTGACTTGACTTGATCCCCACTCCCCTGCCTTCTCCCCATGTACCTCGATGCCCTGGCTAATCAAGAACCTATCTATCTCTGCCTTAAATGCACATAACGATTGGCCTTCACAGCTGCTCGTGGCAACAAATTCCATGGATTTACCACCCTCGGACTAAAGTAATTTCTCTGCAGTTCTGTTCTAAATGGACATCCTTCAATCTTGAAGTCATGCCCTCTTGTCCTAGACTCCCCTATCATGGGAAGTAACTTCGCCATATCTAATTTGTTCAGGCCTTTTAACATTTGGAATATTTCTTTGAGGTCCCCCCTCTTTCTCCTGAACTTCAGGGAATACAGCCCAAGAGCAGTAACCCTTTCATTCCTGGAATCTTTCTCGTGAATCTTCTCTGAATCCTCTCCAATGTCAGTATATCCTTTCTAAGATAAGGAGCCCAAAACTGCACACAATACTCTTAAGTGTGGTCTCATGAGTGTCGTATAGAGCCTGAACATCACATCCCTGCTCTTATATTCTATACTTCCAGAAATGAATGCCAAAATTGCATTCACCTTCTGCACCATCAGCTCAACCTGGAGATTAACAGGGTACCCTACACAAGGACTCTCAAGTCCCCTTGCATCTCTGCATTTTGAATTCTCTTCCCATCTAAATAATAGTCTGCCCATTTATTTCTTCCACCAAAGTGCATGACCATACACTTTCCAACATTGTATTTCATTTACCACTTCTTTGCCCATTGCCCTAAACTAAATCTCTCTGCAGGCTCTCTACACTACCCACTCCTCCACCTATCTTTGTATCATTGCAAATTTAGCCACAAATCCATTAATCCCATAGTCCAAATCATTGACGGTTCCAACATTGACCCTAGTGGAACTCCACTGGTAACTGGCAGCCAGCCAGCCAGAGTAGGATCCCTTTATTCCCATTCTTTGTTTTCTGCCGAACAGCCAATGCTCCACTGTGCTAATAACTTCCCCGTAATTCCAGGAGCTCTTACCTTGCTAAGCAGCCTCATGTATGGCACCTTGTCAAAGGCCTTCTGAAAATTCAAGTACATCACATCTACTGCATCCCTGTTGTCTACCCTGCTTGTAATTTCCTCAAAAAATTGCAGTATGTTAGTCAGGCAGGATTTTCTTTTCAGGAAACCATGCTGGCTTTGGCCTGTCTTGTCATATGCCTCCAGGTACTCCATAATCTCATCGTTAGCAATTGATTCCAACAACTTTCCAACCATTGACATCGGGCTAATAGGCCTATAGTTTCCTTTCTGTTGCCTCCCACCCTTCTTAAATAGTGGAGTAACATTTGCAATTTTCCAGTCATCCGATACAATGCCAGTATCAATTCTTGAAAGATCATTGTTAATACCTCTGCAATACCTCTCCAGCTACTTACTTCAGAACCCGAGGGTGCATTCCATCAGGTCCATGAGATTTATCCACCCTCAGACCATTAAGCTTCCTGAGCACCTTCTCAGTCATAATTTTCACTGCACATACTTCACTTCCCAGACATTCTTGCATGTCCGGTATCCTGCAGGTATCTTCCACTGTCAAGTCTGATGCAAAATACTCATTCAGTTCCTCTGCCGACTCTGCATCTCTCATTACAATATCTCCAGCGTCATTTTGTATTGGTCCTATATCTACCCCCAACTCTCTTTTACCCTTTATATACTTTTATTATCTTCTTTGATATTAGTCATCAGCTTCCTTTCATAATTCATCCTTTCTTTCTTAATGACCTTCTTGGTTTCTTTCTGCAAGTTTCTAAAAGCTTCCCAATCCTCTATCTTCCCACTAGCTTTGGCTTCCTTGTATGCCCTCTCTTTTGCTTCTACTTTGGCTCTGATTTCACTTATCAGCCATGGTGGTGTCCTTCTTCCATTCGAAAATTTCTTCTTATTTGAAATGTATCTGTCTTGCACTTACCTCATTTTTCACAGAAACCCCAGTTATTGCTGCTCTGCTGTCCTTCTTGCTAGTGTCTTTTTCCAGTCAACTTTGGCCAGTTCCCCTCTCATGCCATTGTAGTTTACTTTATTCCACTGAAATACAGACTCATTGGAATTTAGCTTCTCCTTCTCAAATTTCAAAGTGAACTCGATCATATTGTGATCACTGTTCCCTAAGAGTTCCTTAACCTTCAGTTCTCTTATCACCTCCGGATCATTGCACAACACCTAATCCAGCACAGCTGATCCTTTATGAGCTTAACAACAAGCTGTTCTAAAAAGCCATCCCTAGACATTCTACAAATTCTCTCTCTTGAAAACATAAGAGAGAGGCTTTCTAACACAAAATGCAATCTGTTAATGAGAACAGTGAATAACGGAGGCCTCAAGCAAGATCTGTATGTGAATCTGTAAGGCCAGTTAGAAGTCCATTTCAATGACATCCAAGAATATTCTACTGTCAACTATTTGGGTGGCAGGATGGAGATACGTCTCTACCAAACAAGGTGTAACACACTCCTTCCCTCTGCTGGCCTGCAGGTCACCCTTGGGCAAGGTGTAGCACCTGCTTAGCCCCACGATTAAGAACATGTGAAGCCATGGGTGCAGGTGGTGGATGGTTGTATGAGCAGCTGGTGCATATCACAAGTCTTGGTTATGTGACCACTGACGCCAGGCAGACAATCTCTGAACCATGAGAAAATCTGCAAATGCTGGAAATCCAAGGCAAAACACACAAAATGCTGGCTGACCTGCTGAGTTCCTCCAGCATTTTGTGTGTTTTGCCCTCAATCTCTGGAGAGTGTTGATAATGGCCGGGGTCACCCATCTTGTAAAGACACTGCCCGAAAGAAGGCAATGGCAAAACACTTCCATAAAAAAAAATTGCCAAGAACAATCATGGT
Organism: Hypanus sabinus; assembly: GCF_030144855.1. Taxonomy (NCBI): domain Eukaryota; kingdom Metazoa; phylum Chordata; class Chondrichthyes; order Myliobatiformes; family Dasyatidae; genus Hypanus; species Hypanus sabinus. The sequence continues at coordinate 74,552,759 of NC_082718.1, read as the reverse complement.
CAAAGACCATGGTCGCCCACATCATTTGACGTGGCACATAACAAATGAACTATTATTTCAGCCACTTAGTAAAAATCTTCGGGGGAAAGGAATTCTCAATGTTTCAGGTTGAGCCCCTGCATCATTGATGGCTGTTGGTCCAAAACATTGTCCCTCCTTTACCCCACAAAAGCTGCTCATTTCACTGAGTTCCTCCAGCAGATTGTTCATTGCTTCAGATTCCAGCTTCTGCAAATAAAATCTGTAAGACATCTCTAAATGCAGATACAAGATTGTAAATTCATTGTAAGAATACAATCATGTCACTGTACTGTCTGAATTTTCACTTCTGTTTCTTTTCCTAACTACAGCATTTATGAGTATTTATATACTAGAGAACTATGTGGTCAGTAAGATGTTTCAGTTGGAATGAGTTGGAAGGCCTGTTGAGATGAAGCAGAAACACTGGTGTTTATTTGTAGTGAAACAATTGAACCAACCCCGTACTTTTCCACTGATGGTTTCTTTGTGACCCGCTGTGAAAATGTTCAGTTTTCGACTTTCATTCGACACTCACCGAGTTCTGAAATGAACACACACTGAAAATGGCTTCAGCTCACATGGAAAATGCAAAAACAGCTACAAGTTCCCAATAAAACAGAGAAAAAAGTAGGTGAGAAAAACACAGGATTCAAAGTGTAAATCACCAACGCTGCAAAGTGGGATTAGACAGAGAAGTACATTGGGGTTGGGAGCAAAATAACTTATATGCAGACTGCAGTCAACTGCCTACCTCACATCCAACTGTCTCTTCTTTGCAATTCATTAGTAGATCACCCCATGCTATTTATAATTCTCTTCTGTATATATTTACCCCCCCCCCCTTCTCTTATCCTGCAGACAATTTACTGGCAATTGTCTGTAATTACATACATTGAATGCCCGCCTGGCTCAACAGTAGATGAGACCAGATGTAACTCATTAATGGTTTCTCTTCTTCTTAGGCAAACCCTTGGGGTCAAGGATGACTTGCTTCCATTCCAATTTTGTGGGATCCGAGGTGGCTGAAGAGGGCAATGTGAGATCAATAGACATTTCCATGGGAGGATTCGAAATGCTTTACTGGGCAAGTGGGTAGACAGTATAGGAGATGATTTTGTTGGGTTGTTCAATTAGCCCACACCTTGTCTGCTGAAATGGACGTCTCCTGCCTTTCACAGTAATATAGCAGTTCACTTAACACTGTTAGAGTGCCAGGGACCTGGGTTCAATTGTGGGCAGTGTCGTTAGCATGATAACCATATATAACCATATAACAATCACAGCACGGAAACAGGCCATCTCGGCCCTCCTAGTCTGTGCCGAACTCTTAATCTCACCTAGTCCCACCTACCCACACTCAGCCCATAACCCTCCACTCCTTTCCTATCCATATACCTATCCAATTTTACCTTAAATGACACAACTGAACTGGCCTCTACTACTTCTACAAGAAGCTCATTCCACACAGCTATCACTCTCTGAGTAAAGAAATACCCCCTCGTGTTTCCCATAAACTTCTGCCCCCTAACTCTCAAATCATGTCCTCTCGTTTGAATCTCCCCTACTCTCAATGGAAACAGCCTATTCACGTCAACTCTATCTATCCCTCTCAAAATTTTAAATACCTCGATCAAATCCCCCCTCAACCTTCTACGCTCCAATGAATAGAGACCTAACTTGTTCAACCTTTCTCTGTAACTTAAGTGCTGAAACCCAGGTAATATCCTAGCAAATCGTCTCTGCACTCTCTCTAATTTATTGATATCTTTCCTATAATTCGGTGACCAGAACTGCACACAATATTCCAAATTTGGCCTTACCAATGCCTTGTACAATTTTAACATTGCATCCCAACTTCTGTACTCAATGCTTTGATTTATAAAAGCCAGCATTCCAAAAGCCTTCTTCACCACCCTATCTACATGAGACTCCACCTTCAGGGAACTATGCACTGTTATTCCTAGATCTCTCTGTTCCTCTGCATTCCTCAGTGCCCTACCATTTACCCTGTATGTTCTATTTGGATTATTCCTGCCAAAATGTAGAACCTCACACTTCTCAGCATTAAACTCCATCTGCCAACGTTCAGCCCATTCTTCTAACCGGCATAAATCTCCCTGCAAGCTTTGAAAATCCACCTCATTATCCACAACACCTCCTACCTTAGTATCATCGGCATACTTACTAATCCAATTTACCACCCCATCATCCAGATCATTTATGTATATTACAAACAACATTGGGCCCAAAACAGATCCCTGAGGCACCCCGCTAGTCACTGGCCTCCATCCCGATAAACAATTATCCACCACTACTCTCTGGCATCTCCCATCTAGCCACTGTTGAATCCATTTTATTACTCCAGCATTAATACCTAACGACTGAACCTTCTTAACTAACCTTCCATGTGGAACTTTGTCAAAGGCTTTGCTGAAGTCCATATAGACTACATCCACTGCCTTACCCTCGTCAACATTCCTCATAACTTCTTCAAAAAATTCAATAAGGGTTGTCAAACATGACCTTCCATGCACAAATCCATGCTGGCTACTCCTAATCAGATCCTGTCTATCCAGATAATTATTAATACTATCTCTAAGAATACATTCCATTAATTTACCCACCACTGATGTCAGACTGACAGGTCTATAATTGCTAGGCTTACTTCTAGAACCCTTTTTAAACAATGGAACCACATGAGCAATACGCCAATCCTCCGGCACAATCCCCGTTTCTAATGACGTCTTAAAGATCTCCGTCAGAGCTCCTGCTATTTCTACACAAACTTCCCTCAAGGTCCTGGGGAATATCCTGTCAGGACCTGGAGATTTATCCACTTTTAAATTTCTTAAAAGCGCCAGTACTTCCACCTCTTTAATTGTCATAGTTGTTAATTGTTAATGATGCTATTACAGTTCCAGTGATCCGGGTTCAATTCCCACCACTGTCTGTAAGGAGTTTCTATGTTCACTCTACAATGATGTGGGTTTCCTCCGGATGCTCTGGTTTTCTCCCATGTTCCAAAGGGGTACAGGTTAGAAGGTTAGTTGGTCACATGGGTGCAATTAGGTGTTGTGGGCTTGTTGGGTATGAAGGACGTCCCACTGTGCTGTATCTCTAAATAAATAAATTAGTGGAATCAAGTTCAGGTCTATTGCTGTTAGTGTTGTCCATGAGGGCCTGATACTCAGAGTCAAAGTGGAGTTTACATGTATTCACGGGTGCAATGAGAACCTGACTTGTAGCAGCATCACCATCCCGTAAAAACCCAGTGATACAGAAGCTCAAAGACCTCCTTCCTAGGAGAGCAAGGAGCACTAAGGAGGTGGGTAACACCCGGCAACAATGTGAAAGACTGGCCCAGGATAGGGGACTCTGGCGAGCTGCTATCAGCAGTCTGTGCGCCAGTAGGGGTTCTGGGATTAAGTAAGTAAGCAGCATCATGGGCACAGAGCATCAGATAAGCAGCATTCACAAGAAAAATGTAAATTAACCATAAATTATATAAAAATTCCAAGAGAAAAAACATGCCCAGTTGGAACCAAAATAAAACAAAATCTGTTTTATTGGATCATGATCAGAACGGTCATGGTGTTGTTAAAGTATAGTGATTAGGGTTAGAGTTAATCCTGTCCTGAAGTCTTAATCCAATAATAAATGGTTCTTGATGACTAGAGACCAAGGCTTTGGTGCAGGTTGACATTCACAGTTATGCATCACACGCACATCAAAGCAGAGTGAAATGCATCGTTTGTTAAGACCCAACACAGCCAAGGCTGAGCTGGGGACAGCCCGCACTTTCCAGCGCCAAACTCCGTGTGTGTCAGCAGTTTCTGACACCGTTGCTCGAGACATAACAGGAGATAAACACTCTGTAGTTCTACATCAGCGCGCGGAATGACCGTTCATTTAGAAGGACAATTTTAGCTGTCAGCCAAGTCAAAGGTTTATTGCTGAATTGCAGCAGTTGGAAAAGGAATTAACCAGGAATTCCACTTCCAGATTCGGAGAGTCATCTGAATGAGGGCGGAGAAGTAGGGGTAGTGTGGCACCCGTCACACTTGTAAGGAGGGAGATCAGTGGGGAGGGACGAGTGGACAAGGAAGTCAGGTAGAGAGCAATCCCTGCAGGAAGCAAAGGGTGGGTGGGGATGAACAACTTCCCAGTCCTGATGAAGGGTCTTGGCCTGAAATGTCAGCTGTTTATTCCCTCCACAGATGCTGCCTGACTTGCTGAGTTCCTCCAGTATTGCGTGTGTGTGTGTGTTGAGCAACCAATGTACACAAAGTGCTGCCAAAGGGTTAACCGACATCAACCTCGCAGAAAACATACTTCTAAAATGCAGTTACTGAACAAATTCAGTTTGATTGCTACAATGTAATCTTTTCTCAGAAGCTCATGAATAAAGATAACGGCTGATTTAAGTGTCACTGCTGTCATTTCCTTTGAGAAAATTTACTTGAGATGACATAAGCAGCCTGACAAAGCTGGGAATAAGTTGAGAGAACAAGCTGTATGTTTGCACGTTGATGAGTTTAATATCCAGCTCTTGCAGGCCAACATCAACCTTGAAAGGGAAAAGAAATGAATCTTGAATTAAACATTTTCATCACAATATTTACTTGCTAGTAATCTCTTTTTCTTGTAAACTTTATACTATCAGGAAAGTTGTAATTTCATTTCTTGAAGCAAAGGTGTTTGTAAAAGAAATGGTCCCTCTTGCCCAGAAGGTACAATCTGAAATCAAATCTCATTACTGCCTAGAATTATGTTATCAGGAGGACTTAGACTTCTATGCTCAAAGAATAATGACTATGTCATCAGTGCAAGATCTGACCCAGCCCTCTTTTTCAGAAAAAGCTAACAATTCCCCATCTGCTGCTTAGTTCCCTCATTTACACAAGCTTTATAATTACCTGAACTCAATTTGTATAACTGAAGCAACACACACAAAATGCTGGTGGAATGCAGCAGGCCAGGCAGCATCTATAGGAAGAAGTACAGTCGACGTTTTGGGCCGAGACCTTTCGTCAGGACTAACTTCCAGCAGTTTGTGTGTGTTGCTTGAATTTCCAGTATCTGCAGATTTCCTCGTGTTTGCGTTGTATAACTGAAGACACATTGAACTTCAGTGTCAAAGATCACCCCCCAGTATTGTTATTTCTTGGAATGGTTTTACAGGAAGGGTAGAGTTTTCTTATGAAAGAATAGTTTGATCCTTTTCATGTAAAATCCCTATATTCTCATATACAGATCTGAGTGCCTTCATTAAACCTCATTCAAGTCAGAGTAACTTCTGGTATTTTCTCACCCTTTCCCTTCTCTTTCTTTTCCATTCCCCACTCTCTCTCTCCTCTTACCCTTTCTCTTCTCTCTTCCTGCCTATCACCTCCCTCAGATGACCCTTCTCCTTCCTTTTCACCCATGTTCCACTCTCCTATCAGATTACTTCATCCCTTTTCCATCTATCACCTCCCAGCATCTCACTTCATTCCTCCTCCCAAACATACCCACCTTCTTCCTGACTTGGCTTCACCTATCACCTGCCAGCTTGTACTCCTTCCTCACATCCCCTCCCCACCTATTCTGGCTTTTCCCCCCTTCCTTTCCAGTCCTAATGAGGAGTCTTGGCCTGAGGTATTGACTGTTTAATCTACTCAACAGATGTTGCTTGACCTGCTCAGCTCCCCCAGCATTTTGTGTGTTACTCTGCACTTCCCGCATCTGCAGAATCTTTTGTGTTTATCATAGAACATTGCAGTACAGTGCAGACTCTTCAGCTCACGATGTTGTGCAGACCTTTTAACCTGCTCTAACCTTCCCTCCTACATAGCCCTGCATGTGCCTATCTCAAAGTTCAAAATAAATTAATGAACAAAGTACACATATGTCACCATATACAACCTCGAGATTCATTATCGTACAGGCATATTTAGTAAATCCAATAACCAGTGAGAGACTGCACCAACAGGGCAGATAACCAGTATGCAAAAGATAACAATTTGTGCAAATGCAATTGGAAAGAAATAATAATAATAAGCAAACAAACAAATAAATAAATAAATAAATAATATTGAGAGTATGAAATGAGGAAGCTTTGAAATGAATCTCTTGGTTGAGAGAACATTTCAGTGATGGGGCAAGTGAAGCTGGATGAAGTTATCCCCTTTGGTTCAAGAGCCTGGTGGTTGAGGGGTAATAACTGTTCCTGAACCTAGTGAGGCTCCTGTACCTTCTCTCTGGTGGCAGTGATGAGAAGAGAGCATGACCTGGGTGATAGGGGTCCCTGATGATGGATGCTGCTTTCCTGTAATAACGCTTTGTGTAGATGTGCTCAATGGCAGGGAGGGTTTGACCGTGATCGACTGGGCTGTATCCACTACTTTTTTGTGGGTTTTCCATTCAAGGGGATTGGTGTTTCCATACCAGGCTGTGATACAGCCAGTTAATATGCTCTCCACCACACATCTGTAGAGTTCGTCAAAGTTTTAGATGTCATGCTGAATCTTCGCAAACTCCTAAGGAAATAGAGGGGCTGCCATGCTTTCTTCATAATTGCACTTACTTGCTGGGCCAAGGACAGTTTCTCCAAAATAATAACACTGAAGAATTTGAAGTTGCTGATCCCTGATGAGGACTGGGTCATAGACCTTTGGTTTCCTTCTCCTGAAGTCAATACTCAGCTCCTCAGTCTCGCTGACTTTGAGTGAGAGGTGGTTGTTGTGGCTTTATTTATTGTTTAGGTGTATAATGACTTCTATTCATGCTACGTAAATACACTCATCCAGTTGAGATGCTTCTCATCTTCCCTCTGACGTACATGGGTGTAGCGGTTAGAGCAGTGCTTTACAACACGAGTTGTAGGATCAGGATTTGATTCCCACAGTAAGGAGTTTGTATGTTCTCTCTGCATGGGTTTCCTCCCACATTCCAAAGATGAACAGGCAGTGAGTTGTGGCCATACTATGTTGACAGTGAAGCATAAACATTGCTCATTTGATTTGATGCAAGCGACATATTTACTCTATGTTTCAATGTAAATGTGACAAATATAACTAATCTTTATCTTTCCCTTTTCAGTGTTGCTGCCAGTGTAGTGGAAGGGAAGAGCCCCCTTGACCTCCTTTAAGAACAATGCCTACAGCTTTGAGTGCCTGGACGATACTGGGGTGACAGTCAGCTGTACACACACCTGAGTGCCCAAGATGGAATTGCACCAACTCCAGTGCTGGAAACTGTCCAGTGAGCAAATCTTCAGAGGTTGGTCACCAGAAATCTCATCCTACATCTACTGACCTCAGCATTGGAAACCTGGATCTAACAAGCAACCATTGATGAGTTGCTTACTTAACCCATTCATTGCTGAACACCTGAACAACACAAACAGTAGAAAAACACTCCAGTCATTATTCTTCTCATTTACAGAGGAGCTCAATACCATCAGGACTTCGTGCAAGACTCCCAAAAGGTTAACTTACAGCTTGAGTCTGGTAAAGAAGGCAAATGTAATGTTGGCATTTATTTCAAGAGGAATAGAATATAAAGCCAAGGAGACAATGCTGAGGTTTTAGAAGACACCAGTCAGGCCACACTTGAAGTATTATCAACAGTTTTGGGTCCCATGTCTCAGAAGAGATGTGCTGTCATTGGAGAGAGTCTGGAGGAGGCTCACGAGGATGATTCTGAGAATGAAGGGGTTAACATATGAGAAGCGTTTGGCAGCTTTGGACCTGTACTCACTGGAAATTAGGGGAATGTGGGAGGGATCTCATTGAAATCTACCAAATGTTGAAAGGACTAGATAGGGTGGATGTGGAGAGAATGTTTCCTCTGGTGGGGGTATCCAGAACTAAAGGGCACAGCCTCAAATTTGAGGGTTGACCATTTAGAACAGAGGTAAAGAGGAATTTTTTTAGCCAGAGAGTAGTGAATCTGTGGAATGCTCTGCCACAGACTGCAGTGGAGGCAAAGTCCATGGGTATTTTTAAGGCAGAGCTTTCCTGATCGGTCAGGGCGAAGTGAGAAGACAGGTGTATGGGGTTGACTGGGATCCGGGATCAGCCATGATGCAAAGGCGGAGCAGACTCGATGGGCAAATTCTTCTCCTATGTCTATGGTCTTACAGACCACTCCAGAATAATAAAATACACCAATCTTTTGTCAGACCACAGATTCAGAGGTCTTCGGCTATGTGTATTTTTTGTGTGACTGTATTTTACTGATATCTTGTACAGTTTGTGCCCTGTGCTGTGTATGACTGTTGCTACCATGTCTTGCACCTGGTCCCAGAGTCACATCATTTAGTTTGGCTGTAGTCATGTATGGTCGAATGACAATTAAACTTGAGCTAATTGAACTAGTAGCAACAAAACAAAGCATAGCCCAGGAAGTGCACAATCTCCAGCCATGCAAACTGAACTAGGCAGATTTTTAAATTCACTTATTCATTTTCAGGATACGATTACCACCAGCAAGGCAACCATTTATTGTTCATCTTGATTCCCTTGAGAAGGTGATGGTAATGAGCTACCTTCTTGAATTGATGCCTCTGGAGGAGGTATTTTCAAGTGCGGCGTAGTAGTGTAGTGGTTAGCTTACTGCCTTTCAGCACCAGTTGTAGGTCAGGGTTTAATTCCTGCTGCCACTGTCTGTACATTCTCCCTGTGACCACATGGGTTCCTCCCACAGTCCAAAGACATATGGGTTAGTGAATGCCAAATGCTATTTGCTAACTTTTATTGTTTGCATGATTTGTTTTTTTTCTCTCTGCCCATTTTCTTTTGTTTTTAATGAGTCCTATTGTGTTTCTTTGTTTTGTGGCTGTTCGTAATGAGACAAATCTCAAGTTTGTATAAAGTATACGTATTTTGATAATAAATGTACTTGGAACTTTGAGATGGTAAAAATGGAGATTTAGTCATCGCTGCCCACAATGGCCAAAATCTTCAGTGATTCAAGATACAAGATTGTTTAGTGTCATTTCCTGTACGCAAGAATAATGGAGAACAAAATAATTGTTACTCAGGATCCAACACAGCACAAAAAAGAACACGAAAGGGAAAGAACATAATAATAATAAAAAATTATAATGCAAAAGATAACATATACATCAACTGTATATTTCCGTAAAGTGATGCTAGGCTGCACATACAGTGCTTGACAGGAAATAATGAAGTAGTGGTGGAGTTAGTGGGTGGAGCTGTTCTTCAGAGTAACTGCTTGGGGAATGTAGCTGTTTTTGAGTCTAGTGAACTACCGTCCTAAATTTCTCTTATTTGTTCGAATGTTATAATTAGATTTGGAACCTTTCTAAAGATCAGCCTTGTCCACTCTTTTATAATTGCTTTCCCAGAGCACCCAGAACTAAATATATTGTTAGGAAAGGATATAATTGTGTTGCACTGTGGAGTCTTTTCACTTCTTGTTACAAGAACGCTAGACTGGCAATAAATGCAGTATACAACCCTCAACTTTTCTCAGTTTTCAATTTCCCTTGCAGATTATTTAACAGCCAAATGCTAAGACTCACTAGACAAGGAACATTTAGCGAACAACCAGGAGAGATTAGTTCTGAAGAAGTCTCAGATGTTTACCTGTTCACCCTTTTTCTTTTTCTCTGTCACTGACTGATTTGAATGTTTCCAGTATTTTCTGTTTTTATTTCAGATACCCACCTCCACTGTCTTTCTTCTCTTTTCACCGAATGGGAATGGAGGTAAGACTGAATGAAAAATAAAACTGAATTTGATTGCACTTTACTAGATGATCATGGATGCTATAAGCCAGGGGTTTGCAACCTTTTTTATGCCATGGAGCCTTACTATTAACTGAGGGGGCCATGGACCCCAGGTTGGGAACTGCTGCTATAAACAATTTCAGGAGAGAGAAAGAGGAAATATTTGTTTTCTGTTTAAAGCTGCACAGTAAATTCAAAACTCAGGAAAGTTGAGAGCTGCAGACTGCATTTACTAAAACTACAGCATTCTTGTAATTGACTCCAATAAATGTCAAAGTAACAGGCGGACTGAGTTACATTATATGCACCCAGCTGTGTAATGATGCAAAAAGTGCATTTGATTGGATTTAATTATATGTTGTCATGTATGCTGTAGAATCTAATAATTATTTCTTTTTCTATAATAAATTGAAAGATTCGCTGTAAAAGGTCAAAATGAGGCCAGGAGAAAATGATTACTTTCTGATAATTTTCTGACATAAAAAACGCTGATGAAGGATGGTGTTTTATTTTGATGAGGGCTTTGGTATCACAAAGTCTAATCATTCTAAAGCTGCTGCGTCATGTATAATCAAATGTCAGAAAATATAGTGCAGTTGAATAAACTGGACCAGAGCCAGACGTTCAATCAGTCTGTTTGTCCTTGTCTTCCTATTCTTTTATTGCATTCTCTTTTCCACCCCTCTGTTTCTCCCCTACACTTCTCCCTGGCTTATGGAAACAGGAAAGGTCACAGGCCCAGGGGCAGAACTCCATTTCATCAGGTCTGGGGTGATTTTCATTTTAGCTCCATTAATCTCAAAATTAAAAGTAAATTTATTATCAAAGTACATATATGTCATCATATACAACCCTAAGATTTTATTTTCTTGTGGGCATACTCAAGAAATCCATAATAGAATAATGATCATAATGCAATAAGTTAAAGATTGCTCCAACTCAGGTGTTAAACAGGTGTGCGAAAGACAACAGAAAGAATGATAGATAGATAGATAAATAAATAAATAAATAAATAAGTTTGAAAATGTGAGATGAGGAGTCCATTTATTGTGAGAATATTTCAACAATGGGGCTGAACAAAGTTATTCCCTTTGCTTCAAGAGCCTGATAGCTGAGGGGTAATAATCATTCCTGAACCTGGTGGTGTGAGTCCTGAGGCTCCTGTACCTCCTTCCAGATGTACAAAAAAGCTGGATGAACTCAGCAGGTCAGGCAGCATCCGTTGAAAGAAGCATTCAATGTTGCGGGTCGAGACCTTTTGTGAGTCCTGATGAAGGGTCTTGACCCGCAACGTTGACTGCTTCTTTCAATGGATGCTGCCAGACCTGCTGAGTTCATCCAGTTTTTTGTACGTCTTGATTTGACCACAGCAGTGTACTTTGTGTGTACCTCCTTCCTAATGGCAGCAATGAAAAGAGAGCATGGCCTGAGTGAAGGTGGTCTCTGATGATGGATGCTGCTTTCCTGCAACAATGCTTCATGGAGATGTGCTCAATGGTGGAGAGGGCTTTACCTGTGATGGACTGAACCATATTCACTAATTTCTGTGGGATTTTCTGTTCAAGGGCATTGGTGTTTCTATACTAGTCCATGATGCAACCAGTCAATATACTTCCCACTACACATCTATAGAAGCTTGTTAATGTTTTAGACCAATTGAAGACTGTACTTTGGCCTTGATATTTTGAAGTGACTTTCTATAAGGAGGGACTTAAGGATCTCTGCTGGCTTCCAATATCATTTAGCCTAATGAGCTTCTGATCTTTTTCATAGATGTCATCTCTCTGCATTTTCACCACAAATACGATCTTATTTATTGTAATTTGAAGTTGAGTACATCATCTTCTGTCTGCCAATTTCTTTATTTAGACCAGAAGACATAGAAGCTCCTCCATTTTATCACAGCTGATCCTCTCAGACCCAATCTCCTGCCTTCCCCTCATATCCCTTCGAACCCTGACCAATCAAGAATCTATCAACCTCTGCCTTAAATATATACAAAGAGTGGCCTCCTCAGCTTCTTGTGGTAACAAATCCCACAGATTCACCACTCTCTGGCCAAAGAAATTCCTCCTCATCATTCTAAAAGGATGCCCCTCTATTTGAGGCTGTGTCCTCTTGTCATAGACACTTCCACCATAGGAACTATCCTCTCTATGCCCAGTCTATCAAGGCCTTTCGCCATTCAATAGGTTTCAAATAGGTCAACCCTCATTATTCTGAATTCCAGCTAATACAGGCCCAGAGCTATCAAACATTCTTCATATGACAAACTGTTTAATCCTAGAATAGTTTTTGTGAACCTCCTTTGAACTCTCTCTGGTTTCAGCACATCCTTTCTAAGATAAGGGGCCCAAAACTCCACACAATACTCCAAGTGAGGCCTCACCAGTGCTTTATAAAGTCACAACATTACATCCTTGCTTTTATATTCTGGTCCTCATGAAATGAATGCTAACATTACATTTGCCTTCCTCACCACAGACTCAACCTGCAAATTAACCTTTAGGGAATCCTGCACAAGGACTCCCTTTGTGTCCCAGTTTTTTTAATTTTCTCTCCATTTAGAAAATAGTCAACCCTTTCATTTCTTCTATCAAATTGCATGACCATACACTTCCTGACACTGTATTCCAAAGACCATTTCTTTGCCAATTCTCCTAATCTGTCTAAGTACTTTTGAAGTCTCTCTACTTCCTCTAAACTACCTACCCCTCCACCTATCTTTGTATTGTTTGCAAAATTTCCAACAAAGCCATCAATTCCATCATCCAAATCATTAACATTTAATGTAAAAAGAATTGGACTCAACACAGACCCCTGTGGAACACCAGTAGTCATGGACAGCCAGCCAGAAGAGGCTCCCTTTATTCTCACTCTTTGCCTCCTGTCAATCAGCCACTGCTTTATCCATGCTGGAATCTTTCCTGTAATACCATGGGCTTGTAGCTCATTAAGCAGCCTCATGTGTGGCACCTTGTCAAAGGCCTCTAAATCTAAGTACACAACATTAACTGGTTCGCGTTTGTGTATGCTGATTGTTGTTTCTTCAAAGAATCTAAAACATTCCACCTTCTTTCCTATCTTAAATTTGGTGAACTTCATTTTATAGTCCACAGCAAAAAGAGGGTTGGGAACCTGTGATCTATTGGAGAATCAGTCATGGATCATTTGCCTTGAATTATCAAGCAAGTGATGCCAGCTCAAGGTGCTAGGGTGGGCTAAAGTTATATATGATCATGCCAATGTGCAGGAAAAGGGGTCATCAACTAGGTGTGGCTGGGCCTGTCATTGAACAATCGGTGCTTTGACTTCTTGTCCATAACTATGCAGGTTCCTATGGCTCAAACTTCTCTCCAGCTCCTTTCAAAATTAATTATGCACCGTGAGCTCCATTAAGAGGTTCAACAAATCAGATACACGAGAGATTCAGCAGATGCTTGAAATCTGGAGAAAAACGCTGGAGTATTTCAGCAGGCCAGGCAGCATCTATGGAGAGGAATACAGAGTTGATGTTTTGGGCTGAGACCCTTCATCAGGACTAGATAGTGTGAAGGAACCAGAATAAAAAGTTGGGGGGAGTGGAATGAACACAAGCTAGTTGGTGATAGGTAAGAGCAGGTGAGGGGGAAGGTGGGTGGGTGGAGAACAGGGGAATGAAGTGAGAAGCTGGGAGGGGATAGGTGAAAAAGTTAAAAGGACTGAAGAGGAAATCCATTAAGCGGTTGTTTACATCAGCTTTTATAAAGTAACCTTGTACAATCTAACAAGGATTTTTTTGATTTGGAACAAGAAGGCGGCGGGAGAACACCTAAGGATTTCCAGCGGGAAGACATTTTGAGTTCTTGGGGGAAGAGAGAGGCCAGACCGCGCAGGCGTGTGACGTCAGCCAGTTGAGTGCGAACAGTTTAATAAGAAGGCAGCCATATCCAGCGGGCAGCAGAGTGAAAGGGCTTTGGCTCAACGGGCTTCGGCGGTAACGGGAAGAGGTGAGGCAAAAGGAAGTAGTGTGTGTGTGAGGCCGGTTTTCTGTGGTCGGTGTCAGATGTGGGAGGTCCTGGAGTCTCCCGGCATCCCGGACAGCCACATCTGCACCCAGTGCATTGAGATGCAACTCCTAAGGGACTATGTTAGGGAACTGGAGATGCAGCTCGATGATCAGGGAGAGTGAGGAGGTGACAGAGAGCAGTTACAGGCAGGTGGTCACTCCAGGACCATGGGGGACAGAGAAATGGGTCACAGTCAGGAGAGGGAAGGGGAAGAGTCAGGTAGTAGAGAGTACCCCTGTGGCTGTACCCCTTGACAATAAGTACTGTTTGAGTACAGTTGGGGGTGGGGGGGGGGAACAGCCTACCTGGAGGAAGCGACAGTGGTCGCGCCTCTGGCACAGAATCCGGCCCTGTGGCTCAGAAGGGTAGGGAAAGGAAGAGGAAGGTAGTAGTGATAGGGGACTCTATAGTCAGGGGTTCAGACAAGCGATTCTGTGGACGCAGGAAAGAAACTCGGATGGTAGTTTCCCTCCCAGGTGCCAGGGTCAGGGATGTTTCTGATCACATCCAAGATATCCTGCAGTGGGAGGGAGAACAGCCAGAGGCCATGGTACATATTGGTACCAATGACATAGGTAGGAAAAGGGAAGAGGTCCTGAAAGAAGACTGCAGGGAATTAGGAAGGAAGTTGAAAAGCAGGACCTCAAAGGTAGTAATCTCAGGATTACTGCCTGTGCCATGAGACAATGAGAATAGGAATAAAATGAGGTATCTGAATAAAATAAAATTCAGATTTCTGGATCATTGGGACCTCTTTTGGGGCGGGTGTGACCTGTACAAAAAGGACGGGTTGCACTTGAATCCCAGGGGGACCAATATCCTGGCGGGCAGGTTTGATAGAGCTGTTGGGGAGGGTTTAAACTAGTTGGGCAGGGGGTGGGAATCAGAATGTGAGTGCAAGGATTAATGTAGAAGGACAAGAGCATGATGCTAAGAGTTCTGAGTTGATGAGGAAGGACAGGCAGGGGACAAAACATAATTGTAGCCAGTTAAAGGGGTTGAAATGTGTCTATTTCAATGCTAGGAGTATTAGGAACAAGGAGGATGAACTTAGAGCATGGATTAGTACGTGGAACTACGATGTTGTGGCTGTTACTAAAACTTGGTTGGAGGAAGGGCAGGATTGGATGATGCAGGTCCTGGGGTTCAGGTGTTTTAAAAGGAATAAGATGGGAGGTAGTAAAGGGGGGGGGGAGTGGCATTGCTGGTCAGGGATAGTATCATGGCTACAGAAAGGGAGGACGCTGCAGAGGGAGTGTCCACTGAGTCAGTCTGGGTGGAAGTCAGAAATAGGAAGGGATCAATCACTTTGCTGGGAGTAGTCTGTAGGCCCCCAAATAGCCCTCAGGACACCGAGGAGCAGATAAACAGGCAGATTTTAGAATGGTGCACAAAATACAGGGTAGTAGTTATGGGTGATTTCAACTTCCCTCATATTGACTGGCACCTCCTGGATCTAGTTCTGGGTAATGAACCTGGTCAGGTGACAGACCTCTTGGTGGGGGAGCATTTGATGAGAGTGACCACAACTCCCTTAGCTTCAGCATGGCTATGGAAAGGGATAAAATCAGATGAAATGGTAAAGTGCTTAACTGGGGAAGGGCTAACTTTGAAGGGATGAGGCAGGAACTAGTGAGAGTAAATTGGAAACAGATGTTCAAAAGGGAAAGCACTGAAGTAATTTGGGAGAAGTTTAGGGACCACTTGAGCTGGGTTCAGGATAGGTTTGTCCCACTGAGGCAAAGAAAAAATGGTAGGAAAAGGGAACCGTGGCTGACGAAACACATGAGGCAACTCGTCAAGAGGAAAAAGGAAGCATATGTTAGATATAAGAAGCAGGAAGTAGGAGGGGCTCATGAGAAATATAGGGTAGCCAGGAAGGAGCTAAAGAAAGGACTTAGGAGAGCTCGAAGGAGGCATGAGAAGGCTTTGGCATGTAGGATTAAGGAGAACCCCAAGGCATTTCTATGCATATGTGAAGAGTAGGAGAACGAAGAGAACAAAGGTGGGACCACTAAAAGATAAACAGGGCAACGTGTGCCTGGAGGCGGAGGAGGTTGGGGAGGTCCTAAATGCTTCAGTATTCACAATTGATCTTGATCAGGGTGAGGTTGATATAGAGCAGTCCTGTGTGCTGGACAATGTGGAGATTACGGAAAAAGTAGTCCTGGATCTTCTTAAAAACATCAAGATTGATAAATCCCCAGGGCCGGATATGATACACCCCAGGTTGTTGTGGGAATTGAGAGAAGAGATCGCTGGAGCATTAGCTATGATCTTTGAATCCTCTTTGGCTACAGGGGAAGTGCCGGAAGACTGGAGAATGGCAAATGTATTTCCCTTGTTTAAAAAAGGTAATAGGGAGAAACCTGGGAACTATAGACCAGTGAGTCTTAGGTTGGTGGTCTGCAAACTACTGGAAAGGGTTCTTAAGGATAGGATCTACGAGGATTTGGAAAAGTACAGTCTACTTGTGGATAGTCAACATGGCTTTGTGAAGGGAAGATCATGCCTCACGAGCCTGATTGAGTTTTTTGAAGAGGTAACAAAAGAAATTGATGAGGGTAGGGCAGTGGATGTGGTCTACATGGACATTAGCAAGGCATTCGACAAGGTCCCTCACGAGAAACTCATCCAGAAAGTCATGAGGCATGGGATAAGTGGAACCTTGGCTGTTTGGATAAAAAATTGGCTTAAAGGAAGAAAGCAGAGGGTAGTTGTGGAAGGAAAGTATTCTGCCTGGAGGTTGGTGACTATTGGAGTGCCGCAGGGATCTATCCTGGGACACCTGCCATTTGTGATTTTTATAAATGACCTGGATGTAGAGGCAGAAGGATGGGTGAGTAAGTTTGTGGATGACATGAAGATTGGAGGAGCTGTGGATAGAGCTGCAGGTTGTCGAAGGTTACAAGAGAATATAGACAGGTTGCAGAGTTGGGCAGAAAACTGGCAGATGGAGTTCAATCCGGTAAGTATGAAGGAAAAATCAGAAGACTGAGTACAGGATTAATGGTCAGTTATTTAAGAGTGTGGATGAACAAAGGGACCTTGGGGTTCAAATCCATACATCCCTGAAGGTCGCTGCGCAGGTTGATAGGGTAGTTAAGAAGGCCTATGGGATGCTAGGCTTCATTAACAGGGGGATTGAGATCAAGAGTACAGAGGTCATGTTGCAACTCTACAAATCTCTGGTGAGACCGCACTTAAGAGTATTGTTTTCAATTCTGGCCACCTCATTATAGGAAGGATGTGGAAGCTATGGAGATTTACCAGGATGTTGCCTGGTTTGGAGAACAAGTCATATGAAGCAAGGTTAGCAGAGCTGGGACTTTTCTCTTTGGAGCGTAGAAGAATGAGAGGGGACTTGATATAGGTCAACAAGATTATGAGAGGTATAGATAGGGTGTATAGTCAGTACCTGTTTCCCAGGACACCAAAAGCAAACACCAGAGGGCATCTGTACAAAATTAAGGGAGGGAAGTTTAGGTGAGACATCAGGGGTAAGTTTTTTTTTACACAGAGGGTTGTGAATGCCTGGAATGACTTGCCAGGGATGGTGGTGGAGGCTAAAACATTAGGGGTATTTAAGAGCCTCTTGGACAGGCACACAGATGAAAGAAAAATGGAGGGTTATGGGGTAGTGTGGGTTTAGTACTTTTTTTTTAAGGATTATATGGGTCGGCACAACATGGAGGGCTGAAGGGCCTGTACTGTGCTGTAATGTTCTATGGTTCTAAGGCAATTTACCGGGAGCTTAAGAGGAGAATAATTTCTGCACCCAGCATGGATGAGCTGAGTGAACCCCTGCTGTGCTCTAAAGTTCAACAATTTATGTCTTGCTGCAAAAAAACAAAGGTTAAGGAGTTCTGACCTCTGATGTACATTAAATTCCTTGATTGTTGTTGAGCACATTCTTAATGAACTCCATTTTTCTTGTGGGTTTTGCAAACTATGAATTTTATTGAAGTTTAAAAATCTTCATAATTATATATTCTCCATACAAAATGCTGTAATGAAGTACTTCCCACACACCCAGGCCCAACACTGCCAATTCCAACTGTAGGAATGTTTAATATTACAGAATCAGGATCATTATCACTGTTTATTGCCACTGACATATGTCATGGTATTTGTTGTTTTATGGCAGCAGTATAGTGCAACTCATAAAATGTTACAAAGACATATAATAAGAAATAAATTCAAAATATTAAACAAATAAATAAGCAGTGCAAAAAGAGCACAAATAGTGAGGCGGTGTTCATGGATTAGTGCAGCTGGTCTCAGCACCTCAGAGCTGTTTGAGGAAAGAAATAACATCTTTACTAAGAATCAGGTTTATTATCTCTGACATAAGTCATAAAATTTGTTGTTTTGCAGCAGCAGTACAAATCAAATCAAGTTTAATTATCTTTCAAACAATACATAGAAACAGCTGAACGAGACAGTGTTCCTCTGGGACCAAGGTGCAAAACGTCCAAAATAGCAAGCAAACTTTCAAAAATAGCAAGTAACATACGAGGGGTGATTGATAAGTTTGTGGCCTCAGGTAGAAGGAATCAATTTTAGAAAACCTAGCATATTTGTTTTTCAACATAGTTCCTTCCTACATTTACATACTTAGTCCAGCGATCGTGGAGCGTACAGATCTTGGACCTCCAGAAAGTGTCCACAGCAGGGGTGATTGATAAGTTCATGGCCTAAGGTAGAAGGCAATGAGTTATTAACTTCCTTCATAATCACTCAGAGTTGACCTGTTGAATTCACTCCTTCTACCCAAGGCCACGAACTTATCAATCACCCATCTATGGTCACTTTCTGGAGGTCCAAGATCCGTATGCTCCACAACCGCTGGACTAAGTGTGTAAATGTAGGAGGGAACAATGTTGAAAAAATAAATGTGCTAGGTTTTCTAAAATTGACTCTTTCTACCTTAGGCCACAAACTTATCAATCATCCCTCATAATTCAATGTATCAAGAAGCATATTCACTCAAAAAAATCATATAGTCCAAGACCCTGAATGACCATGTCCAGCAATCAATGGTACAGTCTCCCAGCAGTGTACAAATGCACGCACTCCAGCCTGTCATTCCAATGTTTGAACACAGGAGGACAGCACTGACAGGCAAGGCCAGCAGCCAGCTGAGATTCAACCCTGCTGCAGCATTTCTGCTTCACCTGGTCTGCAGCAGCAGGCGAGCCCAAGGCTTGAGGCCTAATTCTTGCTACAATTGTCCACTGTTGACAGTCCCTCCACCAGGTAAAGGTAACAGGCATGCAGCAACTTACATTGTCAATGTCCAAGAGAGTCTTGGTGTTCCCAAGTGGAAGTCCAAGACAATTTCCCACGGTTATACTACACTAAGTCCAATGCTTCCATTCCAGGCAGCAACATGATCTGCAGCCAGGTTGGCGCCTCCATACCCAAACAGGTCTCTTTGACACATTGGTGGGCTCCTCTGATATCACAACCAGCTCCTCTGATATTGTGACCAGTTCCTTCAACATCTTGGCTGACCCCCTTCGACACCTCAGCTGACTCTACCGCTACTCCAATCAACGAGCAGCTCACTGATGGAGTACAGTGAAAGACAAAAATTACTATGTTACAAAAAAATTGCAAAAGAAGAATAAGGAGATAATGTTCATGGACTCTTCAGAAATCTGCTGGCTGAGGGGAAGAAGCTGTTCCTATAACACTGATTGTGCATCTTTTGCCTTTTAAGAGTTCTGCAGAAAAAAAAAGCCTCTGGTACCCCCTGGTGGCCACCTATTAATCTTTCATTTCCTCAAACAGTTTCAAAACTCAAGGTAAATTTATTATCAAAGTACATATATGTCACCATATACAACCCTGGGATTCATTTTCTTGTAAGCATATTCAATAAATCCATTATAAAATACTAACCATAACAAAATCAATGAAAGACCGCACCAACTTGGGCATTCAGTCAGTGTGCAAAAGACAACATACTGGTGTGCAAATACAAAAAGAAATAATAATAAATAATCAATAAATATCGAGAATGTGAGATGAAGAGTCCTTGAAAGTGAGTCCATTGGTTGTGGGAATATTTCAATGATGGGGCAAGTGGAGTGAAGTTATACTCTTTGGTTCAGGAGCCTGATGGCTGAGAGGTAATAACTGTTTCTGAACCTGGTGGTGTGAGTCCTGAAGCTCATGTACCTTCTTTTTGATGGCAGCAGCAAGAAGAGAGCATGTCCTGGGTAGTGGAGGTCCCTGATGATAGATGCTGCTTTCCTGCAGCAATGCTTCTTGCAGGTGCACTCAATGGTGGAGTGGGCTTTACCCCTGATAACTGGGCAGCATCCACTACTTTTTGTAGGATTTTCCATTCAAGGGCAGGCTGTGATGAAATCAGTCAACATTGTCTCCACCACACATCTATTGAGGTTTGTCAGTTTTAGATGTCATGGCTCATGAATGTCTGGTTTCCTTTCAAAGTCAGTAATAAGCTCCTTGGTTTTGCTGACATTGAGTAAGAGGTTGTTGTTGCACCACTTAGCACAATTTTCAATCTCTCTCCCATTTGCTGACTTTGATTTAGCCTACAACAGTGGTGTCGTTGGAAAATTTGAAAATGGCGTTGGAGATGAGCTTAGCCACATAAGTGTGAAGCAAGTAGAGCAGGAGGGAAAGCACGCAGCCTTGTGATGCACCTGTGCTGATGGAGATCATGGAGGAGATGTTGCCAGTCAGAAATGATAGGTCTGTAAGTGAGGAAATCAAGGATCCAATTGCACAAAGAAGTATTGAGACCAAGGTCTTGGAGCGTATTAAATAGTTTTGAGGGGATGATGGCATTGAATACTGAGCTGTAACTGTAGCCTGATGCATTCATCTTCACTGTCCAGCTGTTCCAGGGTTGAGCGAAGAGCCAATGAGATGGCATCTGCTGTGGACCAGTTTCTCCGGTAGGCAAATTGGAGCAGTTCCAAGTTGCTTCTCAGAAGGAGTTGATAATGTTTCATCACCAACCTCTCAAAACATTTCATCACTGTGGGTGTAAGTGCAGTTCATGTCCTTTATTTTATCAGATTCAGTGAACAATATTCAAATAAGGAAGACTCCGCTTTCAGTTCCCGATCAGAGCCAGGTTGAGTGTAATAGGCTGCTGCACAAATTTTGTGCCCCCATGGGTTTCTGTTCTTGTGGACAAAAATAAGACTTAACAATGCCTTACTAACTATTCCAATGGTTAGCACGGATTCCTGGAGTTGGAAGTTTGTGCACTCAAGTCTTGTTCCAACATCATGGAAAAAAAATAACTAGGAACTTGATATATTGAGATCACCACCTCCATCTGCTGCCCCACCCCTTCCCTTTCTGCCATGGTCCACTCTCCTTTCCTATTACATACTCTTTCTTCAGCCCCTTACCAATTCCACCAATTATCTCCCAGCTTTTCACCTCATCCCCTCCCCCACTCACACACCTTCCCCCTCACCTATCACCTCCCAGCTTCTCACTTCATCTCCCCTCCCCCACTCACATACCTTCTCCCTCACCTGGTCTCACCTATCACCTCCCAGCTTCTCAGTTCATCTCCCCTCCCCCACTCACATACCTTCTCCCTCACCTGGTCTCACCTATCACCTGCCAGCTTGGACTCCAACCCCTTTCCTCCTACCTTCCTCTAGCTTCTGCCCCCTTCCTTTCCAGTTTTGATGAAGGATCTCAGCCCAAAATGTCAACTGTTTCTTCTCCTCCATCGATGCAGCCTGACCTCCAGCGCTTCGTGTGTGTCATCTTGAGGTTATGTTATAATTTCAGTTGAAACTTTAGAACACGATTCTCTGGTTTCTGAGGTAGATCCACATTTTCCACTGAGCCACACTCAGTGGCCCCTTCTAATAGGTACACCTGGACACCTGCTCATTAATGCAAATACCTAATCAGCCAATCATGTGGTAGCAACTCAATGCATAAAAGCATGTAGACGTGATCAAGAGGTTCAGTTGCTTTTCAGCATGGGAAAGAAATTTGATCCAAGTGGCTTTGACAATTGAATAATTGTTAGTGCCCCTTTTCTTCAGCAGTTTGATCAAGGCACGACTGCGCAAGCATGTGGATGCCAGCCAGTGAGAACAGCGAGAAGAGTTTAAAAGGAGACGGTTATTTCTTCAGCGGTTTGATTGGGGCACAACTATGCAAGCGCATGGATGTCAGCCAGTTAGAACAGTGAGAAGAGTTTAAAAGGAGACAGTTATTCAGTGGTTTGATCGAGGCACAACTGTGCAAGCACGTGGACGTCAAGAAGAGTTTAAAAGAAGACAGCTTTCTAGAGTGGGCATCAGTGTAGAGGGAGACAGAGTAGGAGGGCTTCAGCGACAACGGGTTGAGGTGAAGTAGATTGCCTGTGTAGAATACAGACAGGAAGTGTGTATGTGAGGCCAGTGTTCTTTGCTTGGTGTCAGATGTGAAAAATAGAGGGCTATGGGTAACCCTAGGTGATTTCTAAGGTAAGGACATGTTTGGCACAGCTTTGTGAGCTTAAGGTTTTCTATGTTTCTCTCTGAGCTAGACTGTGCCATCTGCTGACAGAAGTGGGGTGGAGCGTGGCTTGTTAGGTTTATAGGGTGCTTTGATGGCACTGAAGAGCATGTTAAAGTTTTTGGTGTCAGTGTAGCACTGGATTTCCTCTGCCTTCCTCAGCCAGTATTCATTTTGCATTCTGCACTTTGCAGTCTGTGCTTGCCTCTGAAGATGCTTCAAATGATTGCATTTCAGGATGGAAAGAAACTTTGCTCTGCCATACAAGAAATGCCTTCTGCTTCTGTTCCAGTATCCTGTCAAACCAACTCCGATGAGCTCTCTTCTTTGGACTGAGGACTGACTTTGCTGGTGTCTTGTATTGAGCCCCCTTCTGTGTTATGCTTCCATCCAGGGGCCCAGGGGACACCAATTCTTCACTGAGATTGTTTGCAAATTGCTCTCGATGTTTATAACACAACTTGTTGGTATCAAGAGCATTAATGAGAGCAATTCTGCAACTTGTTCTACAGACCCTCTATTGCAGACCAGGCTACAATCATTCAGATCCCCCAGAAACTCACTGCCGATAGCCTTAACCTCCCTCCTCCAAAGGTTGTTAAACAAGCCAATGCTCGCTTAAATTCTGGAAGAGCTCTGGGAAGGATGGAATCCTTGCCGAGATCTTCAAGTCAATCAGTCCAGTTGCCATGACATTTTGACGAGCATGCAAGAAGATGAGGACATGACAAATAAATTCAGAGGCGCTTTGACCATACCTCTTTTTCAGAACAAAGGCAGCATCACTGACTGTGGTAATTACCGCAGCATCCTACTG
Source organism: Hypanus sabinus (assembly GCF_030144855.1). Classification (NCBI taxonomy): domain Eukaryota; kingdom Metazoa; phylum Chordata; class Chondrichthyes; order Myliobatiformes; family Dasyatidae; genus Hypanus; species Hypanus sabinus. The sequence continues at coordinate 74,529,622 of NC_082718.1, read as the reverse complement.
CTATCAATCGATGATAAGATCCGAGCCCACATTATTTTGAATGGTCTAATCACCATCATATCAACAAAGAACCATTCATCAGAAGAGGAAACCAGCAGCAACAGCCTTGCCTACGGAGTTCCCCACTGTGAACATCTGTGCTGTTCAAGGATTGGCCTCGACACTCACCTCCAAACACACATCTGTAAGATGCACAAACACAATCGTCATTGTCAAAATCCATGGACAACCAACAGTTGTTGATGTCAGGTTTGAGTATCTCAGAAACTGCTGATCTCCTGTGATTTTCATGCACAGAAGTCTCTAAAGTTTACAGAGAATGGTGTGAAAAGCAAATACACCCAGTGAGTGGCAGTTCTTTGGGCAAAAATTCCTTTTTAATGAGAGAGGTAAGAGGAGAAAGGTCAGACTGGTTCAAGCTGACAGAAAGGTGACAATAACTCAAATAACCACATGTTACAACAGTGATGTGCAGAAGAGCTTCTCTCAATGCACAGCACATCAAACCTTGAAGTGGATGGGCTACAGCAGTAGAAGACCATGAACATGCACTCAGTGGCTACTTTAGTAGGTATAGGAGACACCTAATAAAGTGGCCACTGAGTGTATTTCAAACAGCAGGACCAATACGAATTCCATCATCTGCAATTTCTGGTTGTCTGCACAATGCCATTTAATAATGCGTGGACAAATCTGCTGCTATTCTTCATGGGAATAGTGACTGTATCCATAGGTTGTTTGACGCTTCAGGACATCCCAAAAAGGACGTGAAAGGCTCTATATAAATGCAAGCTTCTGGTCACTTTTCCATGTCTTTCAGTGAGCAAGTACATACATAAAAAGCCCATGAAAACAAGATCCAGAGTGATTCCTGTCTTCTGTAGTTATTTTGGTCAGTGCTCATTCATATAACCATATAACAATCACAGCACGGAAACAGGCCATCTCGGCCCTCCTAGTCTGTGCCGAACTCTTAATCTCACCTAGTCCCACCTACCCGCACTCAGCCCATAACCCTCCACTCCTTTCCTGTCCATATACCTATCCAATTTTACCTTAAATGACACAACTGAACTGGCCTCTACTACTTCTACAGGAAGCTCATTCCACACAGCGATCACTCTCTGAGTAAAGAAATACCCCCTCGAGTTTTCCTTAAACTTCTGCCCCCAACTCTCAAATCATGTCCTCTCGTTTGAATCTCCCCTACTCTCAATGGAAACAGCCTATTCATGTCAACTCTATCTATCCCTCTCAAAATTTTAAATACCTCGATCAAATCCCCCCTCAACTTTCTACGCTCCAATGAATAGAGACCTAACTTGTTCAACATTTCTCTGTAACTTAAGTGCTGAAACCCAGGTAACATCCTAGTAAATCATCTCTGCACTCTAATTTATTGATATCTTTCCTATAATTCAGTGATCAGAACTGCACACAATATTCTAAATTTGGCCTTACCAATGCCTTGTACAATTTTAACAATGCATCCCAAATTCTGTACTCAATGCTTTGATTTATAAAGGCCAGCGTTCCAAAAGCCTTCTTCACCACCCTATCTACATGAGACTCCACTTTCAGGGAACTATGCACAGTTATTCCTAGATCTCTCTGTTCCTCTGCATTCCTCAATGCCCTACCATTTACCCTGTATGTTCTATTTGGATTATTCCTGCCAAAATGTAGAACCTCACATTTCTCAGCATTAAACTCCATCTGCCAACGTTCAGCCCATTCTTCTAACCGGCATAAATCTCCCTGCAAGCTTTGAAAACCCACCTCATTATCCACAACACCTCCTACCTTAGTATCATCGGCATACTTACTAATCCAATTTACCACCCCATCATCCAGATCATTTATGTATATTACAAACAACATTGGGCCCAAAACAGATCCCTGAGGCACCCGGCTAGTCACCGGCCTCCATCCCGATAAACAATTATCCACCACTACTCTCTGGCATCTCCCATCTAGCCACTGTTGAATCCATTTTATTACTCCAGCATTAATACCTAACGACTGAACCTTCTTAACTAACCTTCCATGTGGAACTTTGTCAAAGGCTTTGCTGAAGTCCATATAGACTACATCCACTGCCTTACCCTCGTCAACATTCCGCGTAACTTCTTCAAAAAATTCAATAAGGGTTGTCAAACATGACCTTCCATGCACAAATCCATGCTGGCTACTCCTAATCAGATCCTGTCTGTCCAGGTAACTATTAATACTATCTCTAAGAATACTTTCCATTAATTTACCCACCACTGATGTCAAACTGACAGGTCTATAATTGCTAGGCTTACTTCTAGAACCCTTTTTAAACAATGGAACCACATGAGCAATATGCCAATCTTCTGGCACAATCCCCGTTTCTAATGACATCTTAAAGATCTCCGTCAGAGCTCCTGCTATCTCTACACAAACTTCCCTCAAGGTCCTGGGGAATATCCTGTCAGGACCTGGAGATTTATCCACTCTTAAATTTCTTAAAAGCGCCAGTACTTCCACCTCTTTAATTGTCATAGGTTCCATAACTTCCTTACCTGTTTCCCACACCTTACACAATCCAATATCCTTCTCCTTAGTGAATACCGAAGAGAAGAAATCGTTCAAAATCTCTCCCATCTCCCTTGGCTCCACACATAGCTGACCACTCTGATTCTCTAAGGGGCCAATTTTATCCCTCACTATCCTCTTGCTTTTAATATAACTGTAGAAACCTTTGGGATTTACTTTCACCTTATTTGCCAAACCAACCTTGTATCTTCTTTTAGCTTTTCTAATCTCTTTCTTAAGATTCCTTTTACATTCTTTATATTCCTCGAGCAATTCCTTTACTCCACGCTGCCTATATCTATTGTAGACATCCCTCTTTTTCCGAATCAAATTTCTAATATCCCTTGAAAACCATGGTGCTTTCAAACCTTTAACCTTTCCTTTCAACCTAACAGGAACATGAAAGATTCTGTACCCTCATAATTTCACCCTTAAATGACCTCCATTTCTCTATTACATCCTTCCCATAAAACAACTTGACCCAATCCACTCTCTCTAAATCCCTTCACATCTCCTCAAAGTTAGCCTTTCTCCAATCAAAAATCTCAACTCTAGGTCCAGTCCTGTCCTTCTTCATAATTATATTGAAGCTAATGCTATTGTGATCACTGTACCCGAAGTGCTCCCCAACACATACATCTGTCAGCTGACCTATCGCATTCCCTAACAGGAGATCCAACACTGCCCCATCTCTAGTCGGTACTTCTATGTATTGTTGCAAAAAACTATCCTGCACACATTTCACAAACTCTAAACCATCCAGCCCTTTTACAGAATGAGCTTCCCAGTCTACGTGTGGAAAATTAAAATCTCCCACAATCACCACCTTGTGTTTACTACAATTATCTGCTATCTCCTTACACATTTGCTCTTCCAACTCACACTCCCCATTAGGTGGCCTATAATACACTCCTATCAGTGTTACTACACCTTTCCCATTCCTCAATTCCACCCAAATAGCCTCCCTAGAGGAGCTCTCTAATCTATCCTTCCAAAGCACCACCATAAGATTTTCTCAGACAAGCAATGCAACACCTCCTCCTCTGGCCCCTCCTACTCTATCACACCTGAAGCAACTAAATCCAGGAATATTTAGTTGCCAATCACACCCTTCCTGCAACCATGTTTCACTAATAGCTACAACATCATAATTCAAGACACATTCACCGCACAGAAGTACGTCCACAGGTTATATAGCAGTCAGTGTTCAGCATTCTTGGGAAACACACTTCAGCCAGGGAGCCTATATCTTCAAAAGGGAGAAACCAGGTAGCAGAAAGAGGGAGAAAAACACTGACATGCCTAAAGTTCTTTCAACCCTGCCAAAAAACAAGCCAATGTAATAATTAGATATCTGTATTGGTCTGCTGGAGATGTTGGTGGGATCAGACACAATTACTATATTTCAGAGGCATTTAGACAGACACTTCAATAGTGAGGCATTGAAGAATACCGTCCCCATGATGCAAACTGGGATTAGTGTAGTTGGGCAAGAAGGCCAACAGGACCTATAACCAGGCAGGAACATTTAAATCCTATGGCAGCATGGTTAGCACTATTACAGCACCAGCAACCAGGATTCAATTCCACCGCTGGCCTCTCCCAGTGATTGTGTGAGTTTCCTCTGGGTGCTCTGGTTTCCTCCCACATTCCAAAGTTGTACAGGTTAGTTGGTTAATTGGTCACATGGAACTGGGGACTGTGGGCTTGTTGGGCTGGAAGGGCCTGTAACTGCTGTATCTCTAAATAAAAATAAAAAGGATGAAAAACCGGCTTACATGCTGTGTGATTCTAAAAACTTCATTGGGATCAATGTTCCTAGCATGCTTCTGCATCGTATAAAACCTGGTTAGTGTGTGAGCAAAATCAGCATGTATATTACAGAAAGTGAAGGCCATTTCCAGACACATCAAATCAGTATGAGTGACATGGAAAGGCAATCTCCGATTTAACATTATCCTGCAAAGAACTAAACTGTTATCAGGCTAAGTATGGGCATTGCTGGTCAAAGGACACATGGTGGCTTCAGAAGTGAACAAAAATTGGCAACATTGGGATTTGTCTGCCGCATCAAGGTTTGGATGATCAACCTATGAGAACTGAAAGGAAATCACAGTGATTTTCCTTGGGACATTAAGTGGATAGACAGCAATTACTTTAAAACATTTATTTCAAATTGCAAGTAATTTGGAACAAATGGATCATTTGAATTAAACAGTTATGTACATCTTGTCAAATACTCAGATGTCCCTAAGGTATCTCAATACTTTTCTGGAGATATACACTCTCCAATTACCATGTGTAGATGACATTATTTAAAACTTGAAGGAAAATTACTTTGCAGTGAAAACACTGATGTGCAAACATTTGTGCTATTTACTCTAATTCCATCTTGTTAACATACAATTCTAAAATTAATTTTTATTATTTTCTTTTAAGCAGAGCACATCATAGCCTGTCGAGTTTGTAAGAATCAAACATTATAGGATGATTTCTGTAATGTTTTGTAAATCCAAAGCATAAAACTAATTGAAAGAAAAACCAGGCAGGCTAAGAGATACATGAAAACTTCATTTTTACTCTTAGAGAGGGATGCACCTATGATGTGGTAGTGTGATAACATACACCATTTACGGGCTTTTACATATAACCCATAATGAATTATGTAAACAACAAAGAATGTTTAATCAAGCAATATATTTACAATATTACTGAAATATTAAATATACAACACGCCTCCCAGCTTAGCTATAAACTTCAACTCAATATAGAACGCAGCTCAACTCAAACAGGTAACATATTACTTTCAAATCATCTATATGTACATACACAATATAGCATATAATACAACTATATAAACATCCACAACATAGTAAATTTTCAATTGTCCTATTCAAACCTGAAGATTTAATCACTATGGTGTATTTCTTACTCTTGTGGGATAATGTCTCTCCTGAACTTGTTGTTGTTGTGTGGGGGGTGGTGCACCCTGTTTGGCAGGGGAGACTTGTGGCTGTGAAACAGTGTCATATTCCGGGGCCTTTTCCTTGGTAGTTGTACAAGTTGACTCTGGGACTACAGCAAGTGGTTCTGACAGCTCTGGACAGCCTTTCTTATGGAACACTCTGCTCTCCTTAACCGATCAATGCATCATCTCCAGATGACATCAGATGTAGTCTCCACTGCATAGGAGAGTGCTACATTTCTGTCACTAATCTTGCCAAGTACCCATTTTTGATCACCTTTGTAGTCCCTTGTCCAGAAGTAAAACATCGATCTCCCTTGCTTGAGGAGATCTCAGCGGCTTGTCCTGCATACTCCTGAGATGGGGTTTGAGGAGATCAAAGCATGGGGCAAGGGACAATCCAGGAACAGAGTGATGGTGAGTTGCATTGAAGTATGCAAAGAGGAATTTGGCAAACTTCTTGATGGTGTCAGTGTAGTGTGTTCTTCTGATATTGTTTGCAATGCATTCTTTGGTCTCTGGACAAACCTTTCCACCAAGTCATTTGTAGCTGGGTGGTATAATGCAGATGTAATCAAGGTGTATCTCAATGCGCAGAGTATAAGAAATAAAGTGGATGATCTTGTTGCACTATTACAGATTGCCAGATATGATCGTGGCTGAAGGATGGTTACAGTTGGGAGCTGAATGTCCAAGGTTACGCGTAGGCAGAAGGGGAGGCGTGGCTCTGCTGGTAAAGAATGGCATCAAATCATTAGAAACATGTGACATAGGATCAGAAGATGTTGAGGAAGAGCTTAGGAGAGACAATGGCACCTAACAGCGACTCCTTTACTTGCATCTTCAGAAACAGCTCTATTTCTATCTTTAATATCTCTATTTTTATCTCTGTTCTTCTTAAGACCGACTGGAGTTCTTTGCAGGAATGGGACCTGCTCTCAGGATCTTACAACTGGCCATTATTCGATATGCCAAGAATGCAACCTAGAAGATTATCTCGCCTTCAGGGTTTTGGGATTTCATGCACAGAGTTCTTTGGGCACAGAGCTCAGAAAAAGCAACTCAACAGACTTTTAACATCGTAAATCAGCAAGTTGTTTGTTATGTCTTCCCTCTCTCTGTGAAATGGAGTCACCTCTTTTTCCCTTATTAAGGAGAGAGAGAGCCCGAGGTATATCAAATATTGGGTGAACGAGTAGTCTTGAGATACCGCAAGTCTGTGTCTTTTCTGATGCTTTGCTGCACATTTGAGTGCTCGGTGGGGGTGGGGGGGGGTGGTGCCGATGCTTCTTTTGCTGGTGGGGGAGGGGGGATTGTTGCTTTGCTGCTGCTTATGCATGGGAGGGGGAGCTGGGGGCTTTGGGGTACTAACATCTAACTGTCACTCATTCTTTGGGGCACTCCTCTGTTTTTGTGGATGGTTGTGAAAGAAAGGTATTTCAGGATGTATATTGTATGCATTGCTCTGACATTAAATGTACCTTTAAAACCTTTGATTCCTTGTCGGTTGAGTTAAGAAACTGCAAGGGTAAAAGGACCCTGATGGCAGTTGTATACAGGCCTCCAAACAGTGGCTGGAGGTGGACCACAGATTACAACAGGACATAGAAAAGGCTGATCAAAAGGACAATGTTATGAGATTTGGGAGATGGGAGATTTTAACATGCAGGCTGATTGGGAAAATCACATTGGTAATGGATCTAAAGATAGGTTTGTTAAAAGATGTCTAAAAGATGGCTTTTAGAGCAGTTTGTCACTAGGGGATCAGCTATACTGGATTGAGTGTTATGTAATGAACCTGAGGCAATTAGGGAGTTTAAGGTAAAATAACCCTTAGGAACCAGTGATTACAATATGGTTGAGTTCAACTTGAAATTTAATAGGGAGAAAGTAAAGTTTCACGTGGCAGTATTTAAGTGGAGTAAGGGAAATTACACTGGTATGAGAGAAGAGTTGGCCAGAGTAAATTGGGTAGCAAACTCAAATGTACAACTGTGGCTGAGAAGGGAAGTCAATGCTATTGTATACAACAAAGCAAAAATTAGTGAGCAGATAGAGGAATGGGAAGTTTATAAAAACCTACAGAGAGCAACTAAAAGAATCATTAGAAGGGAAAAGATGAAATATGAAAGCAAGCTGGTAAATAATATCGAAGTGGATAGTAAAAGCTTTTTCCAAGTATGTAAAAAATAAAAGAGAGATGAGAGAAGATATGGGACTGCCAGAAAATGAGACAGGAGAAATAATTATAGGTGACAAGGAGTTGGCAGATGAACTAACTGAGTATTTTGCATCAGTCTTCACTGTGCAAGACACAAGCAGTGTGCCAGATGTTGGTGTGTGAAGTAAGAGAAGTGAGTACAGTTACTATTACAAGGGAGAAGGTGCTCAAAAGCTGAAAGACCTAAAGGTACACGAGTCACCCGGACCAGATGAACTGCACCCTAGGGTTCTGAAAGAGGTAGAGTTAGAGATTGTGGTGGCATTAGAAATGATCTTTCAAAAATCATCGGACTCTGACATGGTGCCAGAGGATTGGAAAATTGCAAATGTCACTCCACTCTTTAAGAAAGGAGGAAGACAGCAGAAAGAAAATTATAGACCAGTTAGCCTGACCTCATGGGTTGGGAAGATGGTGGAGTCAATTGTTAAGGATGAGGTTATGGAGTACTTGGTGACACAGGACAAGATAGGACACAGTCAGCATGGTTTCCTTAAGGGATAATCTTGCCTGATGAACCTTTTGGAATTCTTTGAGGAGATTACAAGTAATAAAGGGGATGCAGTGGATGTTGCATATTTTAGTATTTTCTGAAGGCACTTGACAAGGTGCCACACATGAGGCTGTTTACCAAATTAAGAGCCCATGGTATTACAGGCAAGTTACTAACACAGTTAGAGCATTGGCTGATTGGTAGGAGGCATCAAGTAGGAATAAAAGGGTCCTTGTCTGGTTGGCTGCCAGTGACTAGTGGTGTTCTGCAGGGGTCGGTGTTGGGACTACTTCTTTTTATGCTGTATATAAATGATTTAGATGATGAAATAGATAGCTTTGTTGCCAAGTTTGCAAAGAATACAAAGATTGGTGGAGTGGCGGATAATGGTTGAGGAAACAAAGGATGCAGAAAGATTTAGACAGACTAGGAGAATGGGCAAGAAAGTGGCAAATGAAATATAATGTTGGAAGATCCATGGTCATGCACTTTGGTAGCAGAAATACGTGTATGGATGGGGAGAAAATCCAAAAACTGAGACGCATAGGGACTTGTGCAGAACACCCTAAAAGTTAACTTGCAGGTTGAGTCGATGATGAGGAAGGCAAATGTAATTCATTTCAAGAGGTCTAGAATACAAGAGCAGAGATTTGATGCTGAGGCTTTATAAGGCACTGGTGAGGCCACACCTTGAGTATTGTATACTGTTAGAAGAGATATGCTGGCATTGGAGGGGGTCCAGAGGAGGTTCACAAGGATAATTCCAGGAATGAAAGAGCTATATGAGGAATTTTTGATAGCTCTGGATTTGCACCTGCTGGAACTTAGAAGGATGAGGGAGGATCTCATTGAAACCTTTCGAATGTTGAAAGGCCTAGACAGAGTAGATGTGGAAAGGATGATTCTCATGGTGGGAGAGTCTAGGACAAGAGGGCACAGACTCAGGATAGAAGGGTGTCCATTCAAAATAGAGACGTGGAGAAATTTCTTTAACCATAGTGTGGTGAATTTGTTGCCACGTGCAGCTGTGGAGGCCAGGTCATTGAGTGTATTTAAGGCAGAGATTTATAGGTTCTTGATCAGACATGGCATCAAAGGTTACAGGGAGAAGGTCAGGAAATGGGGTTGAGGAGGAGAAAAAAAAAAGGATCAGCCATGATAGAGTGGCGGAGCAGACTCGATGGGCCAAATGGCCTAATTCTGCTCTTGTGTTTTCTGGTCTTATGGTAATATGTTTTATTCCATTCATTTTTAGGAATGATCGAAACTGTTCTTCAACAAACTATAGCCTATTGTCACTGACTAAGTGTTCTGGAACACCAGTCCTTGAGAAAAGGATCTTAACACATCAACATTGCGTGAGGCTATAGTGGAGGCTATTGGGAACACTTCTGGCCACTTCGTAGCTGCATCTACTACTTTCCTGAAATTTGTGCCCATGAATGATCCAGTGAGATCCACAGGAATCCTCCGCCAAGGCAACGCAAGCTATTCCCAGGGACTGAGAGAAACTGATCTTGACATCTTCTGGACATGTTGGCATCCCAAACAGGGCATGGCAAGCTCTTCAAGCTGCCACCAAAGCTTCAAGCCAACGCTTTAATTTTGAACAATGTCTAGATGACCAGCATGTAGCTCCTCCAATACTTTTTCTCCTTGCTTCTTAGCTTGGATGGTACAACAACTCTCAATCCCCACATAAGGCAACCTCTGTCAAGGGTCAGTTCATCCCAAAGAGGGGAGCAGCACTTTGGGTGACTACAGTAAGTGATGCTTGGTTTAAAGAATTCACACTTTTTGTGTTGTGTTCTGAGCCTATAATCTTCTAATGAATTTTGAAGATGTTCTTTATCACCCTTGCAGGTTTGCTAAGGTTATTGGGGGAGAGTTTAAACTAGGATTGCTGGGGGGTGGGAACCGAACTGAAGAGATGGAGGAAGAGGTAGTAGGATCACAAAGAGATAAAGCTTGTAGACAGTGCGAGAGGGACGATAGGCAGGTGACAGAGAAGGGTTTGAGATGTGTCTATTTTAATGCAAGGAGTATTATGAACAAAGTGGATGAGCTTAGTGGATCACTACTTGGAGCTATGATGTTGTGGCCATTACAGAGACTTGGATGGCTCAGAGGCAGGAATGGCTATTTCAAGTGCCAGGCTTTAGATGTTTCAGAAAGGACAGGGAGTAAGGCAAAAGAGGTGGAGGCATGGCACTGTTGATCAGAGATAGTGTCACGACTGCAGAAAAGGAGGAAGACATGGAGAGATTGTCTACAGAGTCTCTGTGGCTGGAAGTTAGGAACAGGAAAGGATCAATATATCTACTAGGTTTTTTTTTATATATAGACCACCCAATAGTAACAGGGACATCAAGGAGCAGATAGGGAGACAGATTCTGGAAAGGTTTAATAATTACAGGGTTGTTGTGGTGAGAGATTTTAATTTCCCAAATATCGATTGGCATCTCCCTAGAGCAAGGAGTTTAGATGGTGTGGAGTTTCTTAGGTGTGTTCAGGGAGGTTTCTTGACACAATATGTAGAGGAGAGGCTGTACTTGATCTGGTATTGGGAAAATGAACCTGGTCAGGTGTCAGATCTCTCAGTGGGAGAGCTTTTTGGAGATAGTGATCACAATTCTATCTCCTTTACTGTAGCATTGGAGAGGGATAGGAAGAAACAAGTTAGGGAAACATTTAATTGGAGTAAGAGGAAATCTGAGGTGATGAGGCAGGAATTTGGAAGCATAAATTGGGAACAGATGTTCTCAGGAAAATGTATGGAAGATATGTGGCAAATGTTCAGGGGATATTTGTGTGGAGTTCTGCATAGGTATGTTCCAATAAGATAGGGAAAGGATGGTAGGGTAGAGGAACCATGGTGTATATCTAGTACAATCTAGTCAAGAAGAAAAGCTTACGAAGGGTTCAAAAAACTAAGTAATGATAGAGAACTAGAAGATAATAAGGCTAGCAGGAACGAGCTGAAATTAGGAGACCCAGAAGGGGCCATGAGAAGGCCTTGGCCCCAAGACAATCCACAAGTATGTGAAGAGCAAGAGGATAAGATGTGAGAGAATAGGACCTATCAAGTGTGACAGTGGAAAAGTGTGTATGGAACCGGAGGAGACAGCAGAGGTACTTAATGAATACTTAGGTATTCACTATGGAAAAGGATCTTGGTGATTGTAGGGATGACTTGCAGTGAATTGAAAAGCTTGAGCATATAGATATTAAGAAAGAGGATGTGCTGGAGCTTTTGGAAAGCATCAAGTTGGATAAGTCACTGGGACCAGAGTAGATGTACCCCAGGCTACTGTGGGAGGTGAGTGAGGAGATTGCTGAGCCTCTGGTGATGATCTTTGCATCATCAATGGGGACGGGAGAGGTTCCAGAGGATTGGAGGGCTGCAGATGTTGTTCCCTTATTCAAGAAAGGGAGCAGAGATAGCCCTGGAAATTATATAGACCAGTGAGTCTTACTTCAGTGGTTGCTAAGTTGATGGAGAAGATCCTGAGAAGCAGGATTTATGAACATTTGGAGAGGCATAAAATGATTAGGAGTAGTCAGCGTGGCTTTGTCAAAGGCAGGTTGTACCTTACAAGCCTAATTGAATTTTTTTGAGGATGTGACTAAACACATTCATGAAGGAAGAGCAGTAGATGTAGTGTATATGGATTTCAGCAAGGCATTTGATAAGGTACCCCATGCAAGGTTTATTGAGAAAGTGAGGCGGCATGGGATCCCAGAGGACCTTGCTTTGTGGATCCAGAACTGGCTTGCTCACAGAAGGCAAAGAGTGGTTGTAGACGGGTCATATTCTGCATGGAGGTCGGTGACCAGTGGTGTGCCTCAGGGATCTGTTCTGGGATAACCTACTCTTCGTGATTTTTTTTAAATGATCTGGATGAGGAAATGGAGGGATGGGTTAGTAAATTTACTGATGACACAAATGTTGGTGGTGTTGTGAATAGTGTGGAGGGCTGTCAGCGGTTACAGCAGGACATTGATAGGATGCAAAACTGGGCTGAGAAGTGGCAGATGGAGTTCAACCCAGATAAGTGTGAAGTGGTTCATTTTGGTAGGTCAAATATGATGGCAGAATATAGTATTCATGCAAGACTCTTGGCAGTGTGAATGATCAGAGGGATCTTGGGTTCCGAGTCCATAGGACACTCAAAGCTGCTGCTCAGGTGGATTCTGTGGTTAAGAAGGCATATGGTGCATTGGCCTTCATCGATTGTGGTACTGAGTTTAGGAGCCAAGAGGTAATGTTGCATCTATATAGGACCCTGGTCAGACCCCACTTGGAGTACTGTGCTCAGTTCTGGTCACCTCACTACGGGAAGAATGTGGCTACCATAGAAAGGATGTGAAGGAGTTTTACAAGGATGTTGCCTGGATTGGGGATCATGCCTTATGAGAATAGGTTGAGTGAACTCAGCCTTTTCTCCTTTGAGTGACAGAGGATGAGAGGTGACCAATAGAGGTGTAAAAGATGATGAGAGGCATTGATCATGTGGATAGTCAGAGGCTTTTCCCCAGGGCTAAAATGGCTATCACGAGAGGGCACAGTTTTAAGGTGCTTGGAAGTAGGTACAGAGGAGATGTCAGGAGTAATGTTTTACACAGAGTGGTGAGTGCATGGAATGGGCTTCCAGCAACAGTGGTGGAGACAGATACGATTAAGAGACTCCTGGATAAGTACATGGAGCTTAGAAAAGTAGAGGGGTATGGTTAACCCCAGGTAATTTCTAAGGTAAGGACATGTTCAGCAAAGCTTTGTGGCCAAAGGGGCTGTATTGTGCTGTAGGTTTTCTGTGTTTCTATGTAACAATGATGTCATCCAGGTAACACTGACTGTCTGGGCAGCCTTGAAGCATCTGGCCTATAGCTTTCTGCCAGAGTGCAGATGCAGATAGTATTCCAAAAAGAAACCTTTAATAGCGATACAGCCGTTTGTGAGTGTTTATAGTGAGAAATAATTTGGACTCTTCTTCCATCTCCATCTGTAGGTAGGCTTCAGCTGTCAGCTTTGCTGAAGCGCTTCCCTACAGAATGGGCACAGACACATTCTTCTTGGCTACTGGGACCCCTGGCAATGCCCATGGGCTGCACTCAATTCTTTCAGCCTCCCTGTGATCTGGCTCACTAGCTACTTTATCAACAATGGGATAAGGAACTGGGTGGCATTTCATTTAACATTATTTTACCCTTGATATGTTCGTGTTTTCCATTGTCATCCTTGAACACATCTATAGAATCATCCAATACCTTTCTTAATTCACTGTCAGTTGACTCCATTGCAAAGGATGTGATATGCAAATGATGGATCTATCTTCAATCAAGTTGCAGTTATTTCAGCCAATCATGTCACCACAATTCTGTTTTAGCGCATGCAAGCCCCATGTGGCTTATTTGTTGTTGTATTTCGCTGTCGCAAATGTCATTCGTGCAGAAGTTACCTTTTCTCCAGTGTAAGTTCTTAGTGGGATATCTGTAAGCTTCAGTTCAGTGTCTTTGAAATGCTATTCAAATACATTGTGGAATGACAAACAGCTGAGCCAGTGTCCAATTCCATTTGAATTAATTTGCCATTCATTTCTGATCTAAGCCCTAGTGCTTGTCTCCTGTTAGCTTTCACGTTATAAATCTCAAGGATACTCTGTCCTCATCATTATCAAAATTTTCTACAGCATGAAGATTAGTGCTCATTTTAAAACTGCAACTTGACATTTATGTTTTTCTCTTTCCTGTGCAGTCTGTTTACATTTGTCCGCCCAACATGCTCTATGAATTTGTCTCACTTTGTTAGAAACATAGAAAACCTACAGCACAATACAGGCCCTTCGGCCCACAAAGCTGTACCGAACATGTCCTTACCTAGGCTTACCTATCCAGGAGCCTCTCAAAAGACCCTATCGTTTCCGCCTCCACCACCACCACTGGCAGCCCATTCCACATACTCACCACTCTCTGCGTAAAAATCTTACCCCTGACATTTCCAAATGTTCATAAATCCTGCCTTTCAGGATCTTCTCCATTAACTTACCAACCACTGAAGACTCACTGGCCTATAATTTCCTGGGCTATCTCTACTCCCTTTCTTGAATAAGGGAACAATATCCACAACCTTCCAATCCTCCGGAACCTCTCCCATCCTCATTGATGATGCAAAGATCATCACCAGAGGCTCAGCAATCACCTCCCTTGCTTCCCACAGTAGCCTGGGGTTCATCCCATCCGGTTTTATCCAATTTGATGCTTTCCAAAAGCTCAAGGAGATCCTCTTCCTCAATATCAACATAGAACATAGAATAGTACAGCACAATACAGGCCTTTCAGCCCACAATGTTGTGCTGACCCTTAAACCCTGCCTCCCATATAAATCCTCCACCTTAAATTCCTCCATATACCTGTCTAGTAGTCTCTTAAATTTCACTAGTGTATCTGCCTCCACCACTGACTCAGGCAGTGTATTCCACACACCAACCACCCTCTGAGTAAAAAAACCTTCTTCTAATATCCCCCTCGAACTTTCCACTCCTTACCTTAAAGCCATGTCCTCTTGTATTGAGCAGCGGTGCCTTGGGGAAGAGGCGCTGGCTATCCACTCTATCTATTCCTCTTAATATCTTGTATGCCTCTATCATGTCTCCTCTCATCCTCCTTCTCTCCAGAGAGTAAAGCCCTAGCTCCCTTAATCTCTAATCATAATCCATACTCTCTAAACCAGGCAGCATCCTGGTAAATCTCCTCTGTACCCTTTCCAATGCTTCCACATCCTTCGTATAGTGAGGTGACCAGAACTGGTCACAGTACTCCAAGTGTGGCCTAACCAGAGTTTTATAGAGCTGCCTCATTACCTCACGACTCTTAAACTCTATCCCTCAGCTTATAAACTTTCTCAACTACCTTATCTACCTGTGAGGTAAGTTTCAGGGATCTGTGGACATGTATCCCCAGATCCCTCTGCACCTCCACACTACTAAGTATCCTGCCATTTACTTTGTACTCTGCCTTGGAGTTTGTCCTTCCAAAGTGTACCTACCTCTCTACATGCTCAAACTTTTCAGTCCACTGCAAGTCATCCCTACAATTGCCAAGATCCTTTTCCATAGTCACCACTGAAGCAAAGTGTTCATTAAGTACCTCTGCTATCTCCTCTGGTTCCATACACACTTTTCCACTGTCACACTTGATTGATCCTATTCTCTCACATCTTATCCTCTTGCTCTTCACATACTTGTAGAATGCATTGGGGTTGTCCTTAATCCTGTCTGCCAAGGCCTTCTTGTGGCCCCTTCTGGGTCTCCTAATTTCATTCTTAAGGTCCTTCATGCTAGCCTTGTAATCTTCTAGATCTCTATCATTCCCTAGATTTTTGAACCTTTCGTAAGCTCTTCTTTTCTTCTTGACTAGATTTACAATAGCCTTTGTACACCACAGTTCCTGTACCTTACCATCCTTTCCCTGGCTCATTGGAACATACCTATGCAGAAACCCATGCAAATATCCTCTGAAAATTTGCCATATTTCTTCTGTACATTTCTCTGAGAACATCTGTTTCCAATTTATGCTTCCAAGTTCCTGTGTGAGAGCCTCATATTTCCCCTTACTCCAATTAAATATTTCCCTAACTTGTCTGTTCCTATTCCTCTCCAATGCTATGGTAAAGGAGATAGAATTGTGATCACTATCTCCAAAATGCTCTCCTACTGAGAGACCTGACACCTGACCAGGTTCATTTCCCAATACCAGATCAAGTACAGCCTGTCCTCTTGTAGGCTTATCTACATATTGTGTCAAGAAACCTTCCTGAACACACCTAATAAACTCCACACTATAAAAGCCCCTCACTCTAGGGGCTCCATCCACAACAACCCTGTTATTATTACATCATTGCAGAATCTGTCTCCCTATCTGCTCTTCAACATCCCTGTTACTGTTGGGTGGTCTATAAAAAACACCTAGAATAGTTATTGACCCCTTCCTATTTGTAACTTCTACCCACAGACTCCACAAGCAACCCCTCCACTACTTCCTCCTTTTCTGCGGTCGTGACACTATCCCTGATCAACAGTGCCATGCCCCACCTCTTTTGCCTCCCTCCCTGTCCTTTCTGAAACATCTAAAGCCTGGCATTTGAAATAGCCATTCCTGCCCCTGCACCATCCAAGTCTCTGTAATGGCCACAACATCATAGTTCCAAGTGCTGATCCACGCTCTAAGCTCATTTGCTTTGTTCATAATACTCGTCACATTCAGATAGACACATCTCAAACCATTGGTCTGAGTGTGTCTCTTCTCCATCACCTGCCTATCCTTGCTTTTGCACTATCCTCTCCTCCAAGCTCACTCTATTTGTGAGCCAACCTCCCCTTCCTCCGTTGCATCAGTTCGGTTCCCACACCCCAGCAATTCCAGTTTAAACTCTCCCCAACAGCCTTAACAAACCTCCCCGTTGGGATATTGGTCTCCCTGGGATTCAAGAGCAACCCATCATTTTTGTACAGGTCACACCTGTCCCAAAATAAGTCCCAAAGTTCCAGAAATCTGAATTCCTGCCCCCTGCTCCAATCCCTCAGCCACGCATTTATCCACTGTTATGAAGGATGAACAACTCTGATGGGCAGAAGGGTACAGAGTTACCCATGTTCCCCCCCCCCCCCCCGGGAGAATCACAAACTGTTACTGTTACCACACTGCTAATGAGAGAGAAAGAGAGACAAACAGAAACCATGCTGGGACTGGAACATCTGCTTCAGACAAGTGAGAGATAACACCGGGGGAGAGAGACTTGTTGACCCACTATATTATGACTCCTGAAAGACTTATGGCTCCGGAGAGGGTTGTTTACTTGGTACCATTCTGTTCATTAAAATTCCTCAGTGGACAGCCGGAGTGGGCTGGTTTGATGGGCTAAGCCATTCAAAACTGATTGACACCTGAGACTCTGTGAGTGGGGATAAAAGTGAGGTCTGGGGAGACACCCCTCAGATACACCAGGAGACACACTAGTGAGCACTGCTTGAGTGTTGGAACCCACGTGAAGGTGTGGGGCATCGGAGACCGAACAAAGGTCAGTTTAACTCACAGTGTTTATAGCAGGGCCGGTGGGGGCTTGTGTGTGTGTCCGCCCTTGCCTGGGTGACGAGTCCACCATAGAAGAACGGTCTAGCTGAAGGACAGAGGGGTCATACCTGAATGGCCACAACACATCGATGGATCAAGAACGTGTAAAGGAAGGTTTGACTGACTGTAGCTGTCACTGTTTGCTCGCGCTCTCTCTCTCTCCCAACAATTACAACAAAACCACCAACAACTACCTCATCACGTATGAACTGAACTGAACTATATATTCACATATGACAATTCATTATGCCCTAGACATCGATAGAGTTTGTTTATTATTGATTATTATTATACCCACATTTTTAGGTTTAGTATTGCTAACATGTATTATCTATATATTTGCATTGTTGATATTGATTTGTATATTTTACTAATAAACACTGTTTGAAAATAGTACCACCAGACCCCAACGGATTCTTCTATCTTTGCTGGTCAGACACCTAGTTACGGGGTATGTAACAAATTGGGGGATCATCCGGGATTTGATTACCAAATTGGGGGGCCAGTGAATCGGGTTAAGTCCATTATTTGATCTGGTTGCATGGGTAACCAGATGGGAAACCAGAAAAGATGGATATAGACAATGTTTTAGGACTTGGTGAATATTTCAAAACGATTAAATCTCACAGAGGTGAAGTCGTCAATGAAAAAGTGGGAGATACAGAGGGCCATATCCCAGTATTATATAGACAAGGATGTGTTTTCGGCTGTGGTATTGGATCTGTTCCCTGAAAAGAAACCAGTTGTTGGGGTGGTTCAGTTAGAGTTGGAAAAATTAAGGTTGGACGCGGAACAGGAGTATGAGCTCCAGCTAAAGGAGTTGGGGGTGTAAAGGGAGTGGGAAAGAGCTGCCTGGGAGGCACAAAGGGAGAAGGAGAAAGCCGAAAGGGAGTTGGAGGAACGGGAAAGGGAGAGAGATAGGCAGCATGTGCTGGACATGGAGAGGTTAAAGCAACAGGGAAAAGACCGGGTGGAAGGCTCAGTTGAGAAGTTTAATGTTAGTAGGGAGTTTAGGTTAGTACTTCCGTTCGAGGAGACAGATGTTGATAGTTAATTCTTGCATTTTGAAAAGGTGACAGTGAATCAGAAGTGGCCCAGAGATCAGTGGGTGGCATTGTTACAAAGTGTATTAAAACGGAAGGCTCAACGGGCATATGCGGCGTTGTCCGAGGGGGAGTCTGAGGATTATGAGGAAGTAAAGCAGGCTATCCTTCGGGCCTACAAGTTCGTACCTGAGGCATATAGAAACTGTGGAAACAGATGTAAGCAGAGTTTGCCTATGAGAAGGGTGTGCTCTTGGATCGTTGGTGTACTGCAGAAAGGGTGGAGGAGGATTTCCATCATTTCAGAGAGTTAATTCTGATTGAGGAATTTAAAGGTTGTGTTTCGGATAATATCCGGATGTATCTGAATGAGAAGACGAATAAGTCTATATCAGAATTTGCCAGGTTAGCAGATGAATATGCCCTAACCCACAAGATAAAGTTTTCCTCAAATAAGAGTTACCAGAAAGGCAGTAGGGATGGTAGAGAAAGTCCACCGGCTAAGGTGGAGAATAAGCTGGGAGCTAGTGGAAAAGGTGAGGAGGAGGAAAAGCAGGCTGGCAGGAAGGTTCCTGGCTTGACCTGTTATAATTATGGAAAGGTGGGTCATATTGCAGCTAAGTGCTTTGCTCCGAAGAAGGAGACAGGAAAAAGGGAAAACAGCAATCCCTACAGGTTGCATTAGCAGATCGATGAGGGAGGCAAAGGAAGATAGAGTATGAGAGGGCCATGAGAAATTTATTTTGGAGGGGACAGTGTCTGTGAAAGAAGGAGAAACCCCAGTTCCAGTGAGAATCTGGAGAGATACTGGGGCTGACCAGTCATTGATCCTAAGTAAGGTGCTAGATTTTGGTCCTGAAACTGGAGAGGTGGTATTAAGAGGCATAGGAAAAGGGACAAGCTGTACCCTTGCACAGGATCATTTTGAAATGTGACCTGGTAGCTGGACCAGTTGAAATAGGGGTGAGGTCAGAATTACCGAGAGACAGCATGGACGTCCTTCTTGGTAATGATTTAGCAGGTGGTGACGTGTGTTCAGCAGTGAAGCTGACAAGCAAGCCTGTGAGTGCTGAGGATCCACCCCTGGATTCAAAGATCTATCCCACATGCGCAATCACTCGCAGCATGTCGAGAAAGGCGGCTGAGAAAGAAGACAGTTTAAATGAGTCCAGTGTTGTGTTACAAACCCCGTAACTGGGTCACTTACCAGCAAAGATAGAGAGGTCCATTGAAGTCTGATGGTACTATTTTTAAACAGTATTTATTAGTAAAAATACACAAAAATAATATCAATGCAAACATACAGATAATATACGTCGTCAATACTAAATCTAAAAGTGCGGGTATAATAATAATCAATAAGAAATAAGCTCTATCGTTGTCTAGGGGATAATGTATTGCTGGATGGAAATATAAAAGTCACTCAGTTCATGCAGGCTGCAGCCTTTGGGGTCCGCTGTGTGGCAATGGTTGGAGAGAGAGAGATTTTGAGAAACTTGCCGGCTTTCCTTTTTATGATTTCGATCCGTCGGGAGTCCCGTTGGTGTGGCCGTTCACTCGTGGCCTCTCCTTTAGCTAAAGCCATTCTTGCGTGGTGAGGCCGCCAATCCCAGGCAAGAGAAGGGCGCACACGAGCCCCCCAACCGGCTGTCGCTATTAAACGCTGTCACGGGATTTCTAGCG
Organism: Hypanus sabinus; assembly: GCF_030144855.1. Taxonomy (NCBI): domain Eukaryota; kingdom Metazoa; phylum Chordata; class Chondrichthyes; order Myliobatiformes; family Dasyatidae; genus Hypanus; species Hypanus sabinus. Next base: position 74,509,529 of record NC_082718.1, on the reverse strand, counting down.
TTTCTCCTGGTGCGTCTAAAGGGGTTGTTCCCCAGACTCTCTTTTATCCTTACTCATGGGGTCTCAGATGTCAATCAGGTTGGGATGATGCAATCCCTCAACCAGCCCACTCTGGTCATCCCCTGAGGGGTTTCAATGAATAGTACAGTACTCAATACGCAATTCCATCTCCAAGAGACAATGGCCGTTATCAGGGGTTTTGGTTTTGCTGAGGCCAGGACACATTCCAACCCTTGTGGATTCTGCGTGTCTTTCTCTCATTTCCTGGGTCCCAGACCCAAATTAATAGCGATCTTGCGATTCTCAAAAAGGAGGGGGTGACTTTGTACCCTTCGGCCCCTCAGAGATGTGGCACATTCGTAACACCTCCTTCCTTCAAAGATTTTTACCATTGGTAAAAATGAATTAATACAGAGTCTTACAGGATTTTAGAATCTAACACAATACAAAAGAGTTTTTTTTCCACTACAGCGTAATACAGTTATACATTCAATTCAGCATCTAAACAGTTAGCGATTACATTGTCACTTCCTTTAATATCTTAATATCTTGTACCTTAATAAATTCTTGTAGCATCAGACTCCAATTTAATAACCACCTATTTCTATTCCTTTCCTTCAGCAAACAAAAACTAAAGAGTTGTGATCTTAGCTTACGTGTATACTACAAAAGTTCATGCAAATACTAATCTTTATTTTACTTTCAAACTTAACAGTCAATCTTCCATGGGGGTTGTCTTTATTATTCACATGCTTTGTCGAAATCCCTTAAAACCGGATCCTGTTATTTAAAATGGCATCCCGTCAACCCTCACCCCGTTTCCAGTTAACTCCCACGTGGTTAACTTGTGCACCAGTGTGGAATAGGCTTTCGCATGCTCCTTTCATAGGAGTTATTTTATCCACAATGCGTTCCAAACTTAGACCATTTTCCGAATTTCCACACAATTCTTTAATTTTAAGCAAGTTGCTAGTTTTCTCTTCAGGACCCTTCATGCTATTAGTTTTCAGTTTAAACTCACGGTCCAAACAGCATTTCAAATTCTGCCTCTTTACAGCACACTCTTGAATAACAATAGCGTGTGGGGCACCTTTACATTCCAAATCAACCTGTAATTGATTCACAGGCACCGTGTTACCAAGCCATTGTCCCTGCAGCCTGATTGCTGCTTCTGACATCAATCCAGACTTTAAATTTTCCTCATTCAATTCAGGAACTACACTTTTCCCTTTTCTTTCAATAATAACATTCACCTCACCACCCTTTATCTCCTCACTAACTTTTAACACACCTTCGAACACAAACAACTGGGAATTCTCACTTCCCACTATTACCAAGGTTAACCCTTTCTTCACTGAACCAAGTCCATCTGACCCACAAGGTCTGCATTCCTTTTCAACTGAATCAAATACCTCAGACTTTTTCTGAGTTTCATTACTAGGTTCAGTACCACATGCGTCCACATCTTGAACACACTCAAACGGGACATCTGCCTCTTCCAGGCTTTCAATACCCCTGGCTTTTCAAATTCGAAATTCCCCTGATCCTCCCAGTTACTCTCTGGTCAACTCCCTTCCAGAGTAAACTCAACCCCACGGGCTGAAACAACCTCATCTGCCAACCCAGCAGACTTCTTCAAGGTAATGGCATCCTTTTCATCTAGGACTGCCCTTATTTTATTATCAGGAACACCTTTAGAATTTTCAACTTCTTCAAACAATTCTGCCAAACCAGACAGATCATCCATGTCCAAACCCTGGACCTTTTAACAGCCTTATCTGTTTCTCATCTTTACTTCGTGCCTCTATAAATTTCCGCCTGGCTAAGGGCAGGTCTACCTCCTCTCCCTTACTCTCTTTCACTTTCCTATTCTCCGTTTTACCACCCTCTAAACCCTCTTGGTACAGGGTCGGTAAAAACATCTCGGCCAAATCAATACTGGCCTGATTAAAACTGGTCTCGTTCTCAGCTGACTTTCTTGACATGCTGCGAGTGATCGCGCATGCGGGATAGATCTTGGAATCTAGGGGCAGGACCTCAACACTTACAGGCTGGCTCAGCAGCTGCATGGCCGATCAAACATCACCACCAGCTAAATCGTTACCCAGAAGGATGTCTACGTCAGTTCTCAGAAATTCTAATCGCAGCCCTATTTCAACTGGTCCAGATACCAGCTTACAATTTATAATGATCCTATGCAAGGGCACCGCTTCTGTCCCTTTTCCTATGACTCTCAAAGCCACCTCTCCAGTCTTGCAACCAAAATCCAGTACCTTACTGCTAATCAATGACAGCTCAGCTCCAGTGTCTCTCCAGATCTGCACTGGAACTGGTGTGTCTCCCTCTCTCACAGACATGGTTCCTTCTGAAATACATTTCTCAGACCCTGCTCGTACTCTGTCTACCTGGGGCTCTCTTGTCAATTTACTGATCACCACAACACATCCTGTAGGGACTGCTGCTTTCCATTTTCCTGTCTCCTTCCTCGGAGCAAGGCACTTAGATGCAATATGACCCACCTTTCCACAATTAAAACAGGTCAAGCCAGGACCTCTCCTGCCGTCTTGCCTTTCCTCCTCCTTAATTTTACCCCAAGCTCCCTCAGCAGTGGGCTTTCACTACCGTTCCCACAGTTTCTCTGGTAACTTTTATTCGAGGAAAACTTTGTCTTGTGGGTTAGGGCATATTTATCTGCGAACCTAGCAAATTCAGAGATGGACTTATTCGGCTTCTCATTCAAATACATCCGGATATCATCCGAAATACAACCTTTAAATTCCTCAATCAGAATTAACTCCCTGAGATGCCAAAGATCTTCTTCCACCATTTCTGCTGCACACCAACGATCCAAGAGCACACCCTTCTCATAGGCAAACTCTGTATACGTCTGATTCCACCCTTTCTTTAAATTTCTGAACTTTTGTCTATAGGCCTCATGTACCAATTCGTAGGTTCGAAGAATGGCCTCCTTTACTTTCTCATAATTCTCCAACTCTTCCTCCTCCATGGACAATGCCGCATATGCCCGGTGTGCCTTCCCTTTTAACATACTTTGTAACAACGTCACCCATTGGTCTTTGGGCCACTTCTGACTCACTGCCAACTTTTCAAAATGCAAGAAATAACTATCAACATCCATCTCCTCGAACGGAGGTACTAACCTAAACTCCCGACTAACATTAAACCGCTCCCCTCAGTCTGACCCTCGAGCTCTTCGCTCTTGCCTTAACTTCTCCATGTCCAAGTCATGTTGCCTCTGTTTCTCTTTCTCCCTTTGGTTCTCAGTTCTCTCCCTCTCCTTTTCAGCTCTCTCCTCTTTTTCGGCCCTTTCCTTCTCCTTTTTGGCCCTTTCTTTCTCCTTTTCAGCTGCTTCCAGCTGTTTTAACTGAATTTCATGCTCCCTTTGTTTCCCAGCTCTTTCCTGCTCCCTCTTCACCTCTAACTCCTTTAGCTGGAGCTCATACTTCCTTTGCTTGTCGGCTCTTTCTTTTTCCTTTTCAGCTGCTTCCAGCTGCTTTAACTTAATTTCATGTTCCAACCTTAATTTCTCCAACTCTAACTGAGCTGTCCCACTAGCTGGTACCTTTTCAGGGATATTTTCCAGTACCTCAGCAGAAAACACATTCTTCACAATATAATACTGAGTTATGGCCCTCCGCACCTCCCGCTTTTTCATTGACAAACTCACCTCTGCGAGGTTTAGTCCTTTCGCAATATTTATCAAGTCGGACTTTGTGGCAGCCTCTAGCGCCTCCAGAGTTGGGTTTTCTATAAATTCATCCACATCCATCTTTGCTGGTTTCCCGTCTGGTTACCCGCACAACCAGACCCACATTTGGACTTAAAAGCCTGATTCACTGGCCCTCCAATTTGGTATCAAATCCTGAGACGAGGCCCCCACTTTGTTACGAACCCCATAACTGGGTCACTTACCAGCAAAGATAGAGAGGTCAGTTGAAGTCTGATGGTACTATTTTTAAACAGTATTTATTAGTAAAAATACACAAAAATAATATCAATGCAAACATATAGATAATATACGTCGTCAATACTAAATCTAAAAGTGCGGGTATAATAATAATCAATAAGAAATAAGCTCTATCGTTGTCTAGGGGATAATGTATTGCTGGATGGAAATATAAAAGTCACTCAGTTCATGCAGGCTGCAGCCTTTGGGGTCCGCTGTGTGGCAATGGTTGGAGAGAGAGAGATTTTGAGAAACTTGCCGGCTTTCCTTTTTATGATTTCGATCCGTCGGGAGTCCCGTTGGTGTGGCCGTTCACTCGTGGCCTCTCCTTTAGCTAAAGCCGTTCTTTCATGGTGAGGCCGCCAATCCTAGGCAAGAGAAGGGCGCACACGAGCCCCCCATCGGCTGTCGCTATTAAATGCTGTCATGGGATCTCTAGCATTTCTCCTGGTGCGTCTTAAGGGGTTGTTCCCCAGACCCTCTTTTATCCTTACTCACGGGGTCTCAGATGTCAATCAGGTTGGGATGATGCAATCCCTCAACCAGCCCACTCTGGTCATCCCCTGAGGGGTTTCAATGAATAGTACAGTACTCAATACGCAATTCCATCTCCAAGAGACAATAGCCGTTATCAGGGGTTTTTGTTTTGCTGAGGCCAGGACACATTCCAACCCTTGTGGATTCTGCGTGTCTTTCTCTCATTTCCTGGGTCCCAGACCTGAATTAATAACAATCTTGCGATTCTCGAAGGGGGGCAACTTTGTACCAGTCGGCCCCTCAGAGTTGTGGCACATTCGTAACAGTTGATTTGGCTGAGACGTTTTTACCGACCCTGTACCAAGAGGGGTTAGGGGATGGTAAAGCGGAGAATAGGGAGGTGAAAGAGAGTAAAGGAGAGGAGCTAGACCTACCCTTAGCCAAGAGAGAATGTATAGAGGCACAGAGTAAAGATGAGAAACAGATGAGGCAGTTAGAAGGTCCAGGGTTGGACATGGATGAACTGTCTGGCTTGACAGAACTGTTTGAAGAAGTTGAAAAATTTAAATGTGTTCCCGATAATGATATAAGGGCAGTCCTAGACAAAAAGGATGCCATTACCTTAAAGGACTCTGCTGGGTTAGCAGATGAAGTTCTTTTAACCTGCAGGGTTGAGTTTACTCCGGATGGGAGTTGCCCAGAGAGTAACTGGGAGGATCAGGGGAACTTAGAATTTGAAAAAGAGACTGGTATGGAAAGCCTGGAAAAGGTAGATGTCCCGTTTGCTTCAGATTGTTGAAGTACCTGTGGAGTCACAGGATACTGAACCTAGTGTTGAAGCTCAGGAAAAGTCTGTATCTGATTTAGTTGAAAAGGAATGCAGTCCTTTTGGGTCAGATGGACTTGGTTCACTTTCCAGTGGAAAGTGAGAATTCTCGGTTGTTTGTGTTAGGAGGTTTGTTAAAAGTTAGTGTGGAGATGAAAGCTGGTGATGTGAATATTATTGAAGGAGAAGGGAAAGGTGTTGTTCCTAAATTGAATAAAGAAAATTTAAAGTCTGGATTGGTTTTAGAAGCAGTAACCATGCTGAAGGAACAAGGGCTTGTTAACAAGGTGCCTGTGAATCAATTACAGTTTGTTTTGGAATTTAAAGGTAAACAACTTGCCGCTGTTAAACTGAAAACAAATAGAATGAAAGATCCTGAAGATAAAATTACTGACTTGCTTAAAATTAAATTGTGTGGAAGTTCAGAAAATGGGCTTAGTTTGGTAAACATTGGTGATAAGATAACTCCTATGAACGGAGTCTGTGAAGGCCTATTCCACACTGGTGAGCAAGCTAACCATGTGAGAGTTAAGTTGAAAAGGGGCAAAGGTTGATCAAATGCCACTTTAAATAACAGGAGGGAATTTGACAAAGTATGTGATGAAAGATAAAAACACCATGGAAGATTGAATGTTAAGTTTAAAAGTAAAATAGAGATTAGTATTTGCACAAACTTCTGTAATGTACCACAGTATAATTACACATGTATTATTACAAAATGTGAACTATACACTTAAGCTAAGATCACAACCTTTGGTATTTTTGGCTAATATATTAAATTGGAGTCTGATGCTACAAGAATTTGATATTCAGATACAACATATTAAAGGAAGTGACAATGTAATCGCTGACTGTTTATCTAGATGCCAAGTTGAATGTATATCTATATTGCTTTGTAGTTAAAAACACGTCTGTATTTTTTTAGATTCTGTAATTCTGTAAGACGCTGTATTAGTTAATTTTCCCCTTTGGTGTAAATTCCTAGAAGGATGGGGGTGTTATGAAGGATCAACAACTCTGATGGGCAGAAGGGTACAGAGTTACCCATGTTCCCCCCCCCCCCAGGAGAATCACAAACTGTTACTGTTACCACGCTGCTAATGAGAGAGAAAGAGAGACAAAGGGAAAACATACTGGGACTGGAACATCTGTTTCAGACAAGGGAGAGATAACACCGGGGGCGAGAGACTTGTTGACCCACCATATTATAACTCCTGAAAGACTTATAACTCCGGAGAGGGTTGTTTACTTGGTACCATTCTGTTCATTAAAATTCCTCAGTGGACAGCTGGAGTGGGCTGGTTTGATGGGCTAAGCCATTCAAAACTGATTGACACCTGAGACCCCGTGAGTGGGGATAAAAGTGAGGTCTGGGGAGACACCCCTCAGACGCACCAGGTGTTACAAACCCCGTAACTGGGTCACTTACCAGCAAAGATGGAGACGTCCGTTGAAGTCTGATGATACTATTTTTAACAGTATTTATTAGTAAAAATACACAAAAATAATATCAATGCAAATATACAGATTGGCTTCTGAAACTAATCCAGTCTTTAAATTTTCTTCATTCAATTTAGGAACTACACTTTTCCCTTTCCCTTCAGTAATAGTATTCACCTCACCACCTTTTATCTCCTCACTAACTTTTAGCACACCTTCGAACACAAACAACTGGGAATTCTCACTTCCCACTAGTACCATGGTTAACCCTTTCTTCACTGAACCAAGTCCATCAGACCCACAAGGACTGCATTCCTTTTCAACAATCAAATACCTCAGACTTTTTCTGAGTTCCATTACCATGTGCATCCACATCTTGAACACACTCAAATGGGACATCTGCCTCTTCCAGGCTTTCAATACCCGTACCCTTTTCAAATTCTAAGTTCCTCTGATCCTCCCAGTTACTTTCTGGGCAACTCCCTTCCGGAGTAAACTCAACCCTGCAGGCTGAAACAACCTCATCTGCCAACCCAGCAGACTTCGTCAAGGTAATGGCATCCTTTTCATCTAGGACTGCCCTTATTTCATTATTGGGAACACCTTTAGAATTTTCAACTTCTTCAAACAGTTCTGCCAAACCAGACAGGTCATCCATGTCCAACCCTGGACCTTCGAACAGCCTTATCTGTTTCTCATTTTTACTCCGTGCCTCTATAAATTTCCTCCTGGCTAAGGGTAGGTCTACCTCCTTTCCCTTACTCTCTTTCACCACCCTATTCTCCGTTTTACCACCCTCTAACCCCTCTTGGTACAGGGTCGGTAAAAACGTCTTGGCCAAATTGATACTGGCCTGATTTAAACTGGTCTCTTTCTCAGCTGACTTTTCTGACATGCCGCGAGTGATCGCGCATGCGGGATAGATCTTGGAATCTAGGGGCAGGACCTCAACACTTACAGGCTGGCTCGCCAGCTCCATGGCTGACCAGACTTCACCACCAGCTAAATCGTTACCCAGAAGGATGTTTACGTCAGTTCTCAGAAATTCTAATCGCACCCCTATTTCAACTGGTCCAGATACCAGCTCACAATTTATAATGATCCCATGCAAAGGCACCACATCTGTCCCTTTCCCTATGACTCTCAAAGCTACCTCTCCAGTCCTGAGACCAAAATCTAGCACCGTACTGCGAATCAATGACAGCTCAGCTCCAGTGTCTCTCCAGATCTGCACTGGAACTGGTTTGTCTCCCTCTTTCACAGACACGGTTCCTTCTGAAATACATTTCTCAGACCCTGCTCGTACTCTGTCTACCTGGGGCTCTCTTGTCAATTTACTGATCACCACAACACATCCTGTAGGGACTGCTGCTTTCCATTTTCCTGTCTCCTTCCTCGGAGCAAGGCACTTAGATGCAATATGACCCACCTTTCCACAATTAAAACAGGTCAAGCCAGGACCTCTCCTGCCGTCTTGCCTTTCCTCCTCCTTAATTTTACCACTAGCTCCCGGCTGGATCTCTGCCTCAGCTGGTGTGCTTTCTCTACCATTCCACTGTCTCTCTGGTAACTTTTATTCGAGGAAAACTTTGTCTTGTGGGTTAGGGCATATTCATCTGCGAACCTAGCAAATTCGGATATGGACTTATTCGGCTTCTCATTCAAATACATCCGGATATCATCTGAAACACAACCTTTAAATTCCTCAATCAGAATTAACTCCCTGAGATGCCAAAAATCTTCTTCCACCATTTCTGCTGCACACCAACGATCCAAGAGCACACCCTTCTCATAGGCAAACTCTGTATACGTCTGATTCCACCCTTTCTTTAAATTTCTGAACTTTTGTCTATAGGCCTCATGTACCAATTCGTAGGTCCGAAGATTGTCCCCCTTTACTTTCTTATCATTCTCAGACTCCTCCTCCTCCATGGACAACGCCGCATATACCCATTGTGCCTTCCCTTTTAACACACTTTGTAACAATGCCACCCACTGATCTTTGGGCTACTTCTGACTCACTGCCACCTTTTCAAAATGCAAGAAATAACTATCAACATCCGTCTCCTCGAACGGAGGTACTAACCTAAACTCCCGACTAACATTAAATCTCTCCTCTCGGTCTGGCCCTCGAGCTCTTCACTCTTGCCTTAACTTCTCCAGGTCCATCTCATGTTGCCTCGGTTTCTCCTTCACCCTTTGGTTCTCAGCTCTTTCCCTCTCCTTTTCAGCTCTCTCCTTCTCTTTTTCGGCTGCTTCCAGCTGTTTTAACTGAATGTCATGCTCCCTCTTCTGCTCTAACTCCTTTAGCTGGAGCTCATGCTCCCTTTGCTTTTCGGCTCTTTCTTTTTCCTTTTCGGCTGCTTCCAGCTGTTTTAACTTAATTACATGTTCGAACCTTAATTTCTCCAACTCTAACTGAGCCGTCCCACTAGCTGGTACCTTTTCAGGGATATTTTCCAATACCTCAGCCGAAAACACATTCTTCACAATATAATACTGAGTTATGGCCCTCCGCACCTCCCGCTTTTTCATTGACAACCTCACCTCTGCGAGGTTTAGTCCTTTTGCAATATTTATCAAGTCCGACTTTGTGGCAGCCTCTAGCGCCTCCAGAGTTGGGTTTTCTATAAATTCGTCTACGTCCATCTTTGCTGGTTTCTCGTCTGGTTACCCGTGCAACCAGACCCACGTTTGGACTTAAAAGCCCGATTCACTGGCCCTCCAATTTGGTATCAAATCTCAAGACGAGGCCCCACGTTGTTACGAACCCCGCAACTGGGTCACTTACCAGCAAAGATGGAGACGTCCGTTGAAGTCTGATGGTACTATTTTTAACAGTATTTATTAGTAAAAATATACAAAAATAATATCAATGCAAATATACAGATAATATACGTCATCAATACTAAATATAAAAGTGTGGGTATAATAATAATCATTAAAAATAAGCTCTATCGTTGTCTAGGGGATAAAGTATTGTCCGATGGAAATATAAAGTTTACTCAGTTCATGCAGGCTGCAGCCTTTGGGGACCACTGGGTTGCAATGGTTGGAAAGAGAGAGAGATTTGGGAGAAAAACTTGCCGATTTTCCTTTTATGATTTCAATCCGTCAGGAGTCTCGTTGTCGTGGCCTTTCACTTACTTGTGGACTCTCCTTTAGCTAAACCGTTTTTCCATGACGAGCCCACCAACCCAGGCAAGGGAGGACGCACATGAGCCCCCCACCGGCAGTCGCTATTAAATGCTGTCATGGGATCTCTAGCATTTCTCCTGGTGCGTCTTAAGGGGTTGTTCCCCAGACCCTCTTTTATCCTTACTCACGGGGTCTCAGATGTCAATCAGTTTGGGATGATGCAATCCCTCAACCAGCCCACTCTGGTTGTCCCCTGAGGGGTTTCAATGAATAGTACAGTACTCAATACGCAATTCCGTCTCCAAGAGACAATAGCCGTTATCAGTGGTTCCGTTTCGCTGAGGCCAGGACACATTCCAAATGCTGTGTATTCTGGATGTCTCTCTCTCATTTCCTGGGTCCCAGACCCGAATTAATAGTGATCTTGAGATTCTCAAAAAGGAGGGGGTGACTTTGTACCCTTCGGCCCCTCAGAGTTGCGTCACATTCGTAACACAGTAAACACACTAGTGAGCACTGCTTGAGTGTTGTAACCCACGTGAAGGTGTCGGGCATTGGAGACCGAATAAAGGATCAGTCAGTTTAACTCACAGTGTTTATAACAGGGCCAGTGGGAGCTCGTGTGTGTGTCCGCCCTTGCCTGGGTGATGAGTCCACCACAGAAGAATGGTCTAGCTGAAGGATAGAGGGGTCATACCTGAATGGCCACAACACATCAACGGATCAAGAACGTGTAAAGGAAGGTCTGACTGACTGTAGCTGTCACTGTTTGCTTGCTCTCTCTCTCTCTCCAACAATTACAACAAAACCACCAACTACCTCAGCATGTATGAACTGAACTGAACTTTATATTCACATATGACAATTCATTATCCCCTAGACATTGATAGAGCTTGTTTATTATTGATTATTATTATACCCACACTTTTAGGTTTAGTATTGCTAACGTGTATTATCTATATATTTGCATTGTTGATATTGATTTGTATATTTTACTAATAAACACTGTTTGAAAATAGTACCACCAGACTCCAATGGATTCTTCTATCTTTGCTGGTCAGACACCCAGTTATGGGGTACGTAACACCACCACCTCATTCTATTCCTATTCTCATTGTCACGTGGCACAGGCAGCAATCCCGAGATTACTACCTTTGAGGTCCTGTTTCTCAACTTCCTCCATAACTCCCTGTAGTCTGATTTCAGGACCTTCACTCTTTTCCTGCCTATGTCATTGGTACCAAAATGTACCACAACCTCTGGCTGTTCACCTTTCCACTTCAGGATATCGTGGACATGATCAGAAACATCCCAGACCCTGGCACCTGGGAGGCAAACTACCATCCGAGTTTCTTTCCTGCGTCCACAGAATTGCCTGTCTGACCCCCTAACTATAGTGTCCCCTATCACTACTGCCTTCCTCTTCCTTTCCCTACCCGTCTGAGCCACAGGGCCAGATTCTGTGCCAGAGGCGCGACCACTGTTGCTTCCCCCAGGTGGATCATCTCCATTTTCTGCGTTTAGTCTTTACATCTGCATTAGTCTGGTGTATGTGAGCCCCTGTCACAACTATAACATAGTTTTTTTCAGCCAGGCCAGTTCATATTTGGATGTTACAATTTTTTCACGCTCACTTTCATTCCTGACTGCAACTCAGTTGCATCTCTGTTTCCATTGAGCAATTTCCAAGAGCAATTTCAACTGTTCTTTAAAATGTGAGCTGTGCTTCAGCTACAAGTCATTTTTGAATGTTGTTCTGGTAAGCTAGATGATCTCACTGAATCATCACTCAATTGATAATGCCCAGTCTCTTCTATTCAGCCATGCAAGCTGAAATGGACTCCCTTCCTTTTGATACTGCTGATGAAACCAAAAACATTCTGCAATCAACAATGGTTCTAAATGTTCCTGCATTATGCTCCTGATATCAGCAGTGCTCATTTTGGCTGGTTTGTTTGGAACAGCTAAATTTCTAACTAAACCATTTGCTTTTCCAACCAATGCACTTCGTAAAACTGGCACTTGCTTTTCATCGGCTATTTCATTTGCTTCTAAATACTGCTCAATTTGCTCAGTATCCAACATCTAGTTATCTTTTGTGGAATCAAACACATGTAACATAGCCACCATTTCTGTTATTTTTAAACTTATCATCACTGCATTGTTTATGATCTTCTAAGCTTCATCTGCTTTCTGCCTTTTTTTTAAACCCAATCGTTATTCCCTTTCATAAAAAAAAACTATGTGCTGCACTTTAAAAATAAACTTGAATGTCTTTTTCTCCCTTTGCAAAGACAGCAGGTGCTGTGCTTCAACAAGTAGGTAGTCATCTCGGGTTCATCTTAAATCATACTCTCCACCACGGTTACGTTTTGTAACTTCAAAGGATAAAACTAATGGAAAGAAAAACATGGAAGCCTGAGAAATGGATGTAAACTTCATTTTAACTTTTACCGAGGCACACACATATGATGTGATGGCATGATGATATGTGCCATTCACACATTTTTACATAACCGGCACACCAATCGTGAGTTGTTGAGATACAAGAGAAGAGGCAGTGCACAGGTCTGGGAGCAATGTTTAAAAGGGGAAAACTTTGTGGGAACTCAGTTATAACTGGAGCACCAATTGAGAGTTGGAGAGCAGAGAAGGTTCAGGTATAAAAGGGAGACACTGTCTAGCGGAGCGGTCATCACTGTCTAACGGAGCGGTCTGAGGCAGAGTGGTAGGGCTTTAGCTTGTTCGGGCTTCAGTGAGTTAAGTGGACTTTGTTTTTCTTTCCTTGTATTTTTTTTGAGGAATAGAGCATGTCTGTCGGACTAGTACTTTGCTCTGGGTGTCAGATGTGGGAATCCTGGGATTCTTCCAGTCTTCCAGATGGCCACATCTGCGCCAGGTGCACAGAGATGCAGCTCCTGAGAGACTGTGTTAGGGATCTGGAGCTGCGGCTTGATGACCTACAGCTTATTAGGGAGAGTGAGCAGGGGACAGATAGGAGCTACAGGAAGTTAGTCACCCCAATGCTGCAGGAGTTAGATAAGTAAGTGTGTGACTCAAGGAAAGGAAGAGCTCAGACAGCAGAGAGCACCCTTGTGGCCACCCTCCTCACTAATCGTTATCTGGTTTTGGATGCTGTTGAGGGGAGTGATCTGACAGAAGATCAGGTCTCTGGCACTGAGCCTGGATCTGTAGTGCAGAAGGGAGAGAAGATGAGGAATGTGGTAGTCATGGGAGTTTCCATAGTGAGGGGAACCGACAGTAGGTTCTGTCAGCCTGATAGAGATACCCACATGGTGTGTTGCCTCCCGGGTGCCAGGGTCTGGGATGTCTCGGATCGGGTGCAGAGTATTCTGAAGGGAGAGGGTGAACAGCCAGAAGTCTTGGTACACGTTGGTACCAATGACATAGGTAGAAAAAGGGAGGAGGTCCTGAAGAGAGAATTCAGGGAGTTGGGTAGGAAACTGAAAAGCAGAACCACCAGGGTAGTAATCTCAAGATTGCTGCCTGTGCCACATGCTAGTGAAAACAAGAATAGCATGATCAGGCATATTAATGAATGACTGAGAGACTGGTGTAGAGGGCAGGGCTTCGGATTCCTGGATCATTGGGTCCTCTTCTGGGGGAGGTATGACCTGTACAAAAAGGGCGGGTTACACCTAAACCCAAAGGGGTCCAATATCCGAACAGGCAAGTTTAATAGAGCTGTTAGGGAGGGTTTAAACTAATTTGGCAGGGAGATGGGAACTGGGGCTGAGGAAAGGGAAAACAGAAATAAATCAAAGATAGTGTGCAACAGAGATGATAGAAAAAACAGTTAGGAAATGAGGCATAATTACAGCCAGTGGCATGAGTTACAGGGTAATAGATGAATAGTGCAGTTAAAACGGAAAGCAATAAGGACTGAGAGTGTTATATTTGAATGCACGCAACATAAGAAATAAAATGGACGATCTTGAAATTCAGCTACAGACTGGCAAGTATGACATTGTGGCCATCTCTGAAACTTGGCTAAAGGATGGCTGCTATTGGGAGCTGAACGTTGAAGAATATATGGTGTATCAGAAAGATGGGTCAGTAGACAGAGGGGGTGATGTGGCCCTGTGTATAAGAAATAAGATTTAATCATTAGAAAGGATGACATAGGATTGGAAGGTGTAGATTTAAGAAATGGTGGTAAGGGTAAAAGGACTATAATGGCAGTTGTATACAGGCCTCCAAATAGCAGCTGGGATGTGGATTACAAATTACTGCAGGAGATAGAAAAGGCATTTCAGAAGGGCAATGTCATGACAATTGTTGTGGATTTTAACAGGAAAGTGGATTTGGAAAACCAGGCCAATAGTTGACCTCAAGAGAGACAATTTGTAGAATGTCTGAAGGTTGGCTTTTCAGGATGGCTTGTCATCAAGCCCACTTGGGGACCGGCTGTCCTGATTGCATGTTGTTTTGAGGTGATAAGAGAGCTTAAACTCAAGGAACCCTGAGGGAGAAGTGATCACAATATGATTGAGTTCACTTTGAAATTTGAGAAGGAGAAACTAAATTCCAGTCTGTCAGTATTTCAGTGGAATAGAGGAAATTACAATGGCATGAGAGGGGAACTGGCCAAGGTTGACTGGAAAAGGACACTAGCAGGAAGGACAGCAGAGCAGCGATGTATGGAGTTTCTGCAAAAAAATGAGGGAAGTACAAAATATATTCCAAACAAGAAGAAATTTTTGAATGGAAGGATACTACCATGGCTGACAAGTGAAGTCAGAGCCAAAGTAAAAGCAAAAGAGAGGGCATACAAGGAAGCCAAAGCTAGTGGGAAGATAGAGGATTGGGAAGCTTTTATAAAATTGCAGAAGGAAACAAAGCTCATTAGGAAGGAAAAGATGAATTATGAAAGGAAGCTGGCGACTAATATCAAAAAAGATACTAAAAGCTTTTAAGTACATAAAGGGTAAAAGAGAGTCAAGGGTAGATATAGGACCAATAGAAAATGATGATATTGTAATGAAAGATGCAGAGATGGAAGAGGAACTGAATGCATATTCTGCATCAGTCTTCACAGTGGAAGACATCTGCAGTATACTGGATATTCAAGAGTGCCAGTGAAGTTAAATATATGTGTAGTGAAAATTTTGACTGAGAAGGTGCTCATGAAGCTTAATGGTCTGAGGGTGGATAAATCTCCTGGACCTGATGGAATGCACCCTTGGGTTCTGAAGGAAGTAGCTGGAAAGATTGTGGAGGTACTAACAATGATCTTTCAAGAATCGATAGATTCTGGCATTGTACCAGATGACTGGAAAATTACAAATGTTACTCCGCTATTTAAGAAGGCTGGGAGGCAACAGAAAGGAAACTATATACCTGTTAGCCTGACATTAGTGGTTGGGAAGTTGTTGGAATCAATTGTTAGGGATGAGATTATGGAGCACCTGGAGGCACATGACAAGACAGGCCAAAGCCAGCATGGTTTCCTGAAAGGAAAGTCCTGCCTAACTAACCTACTGCAATTTTTTGAGGACATTACCAGCAAGGTAGACAAAGGAGATGCAGAAGATGTGGTGTACTTGGATTTTCATAAGGCCTTTGATAAGATGCCATATGAGGTTGCTTAGCAATGTAAGAGCCCATGGAATTACAGGAAAGTTACTAGCATGGGTGGAGCATTGGTTGATTGGCAGAAAACAGAGTGGGAATAAAGGAATCCTATTCTGGCTGGCTGCCGGTTACCAGTGGAGTTCCACAGGGGTTGGTGTTGGGACTGCTGCTTTTTACAATGTCTGTCAATGAGTTGGACTATGGGATTAATGGATTTGTGGCTAAAAATTTGCAACGATACAAAGATAGGTGGAAGAATGGGTAATGTTGAGGAAACAGAGCATGCAGAGAGGCCGAGATAGTTTAGGGGAATGGGTAAAGAAGTGGCCGAGTGAGAGGGCTTTGGCGAAGAAGGGTCAAGGTGAGGAAATGATTTGCAGAGACTCCCAGATAACAGCCTTCAACTTCCCCAGCGGGCTCTTCCCTTCTCCCATGGTCCTTTTCCGCTAACATCCGTTACTCTGACATGGCAGGTGAGCTCAGACCTGTGCCATGTTTCTCCTGTGACATGTGGGAACTCAGGAAGGCTACGTGTGCAGGAAGTGTCCAGCTGCATTGCAGCACTGGAGCTGTGCACAGATTCACCTTGGAGCATCCGAGATGTGGAGAATGTTATGGATAGCACATGTAGGGAGCTGGTCACACCACAGTTTAAGGAAAGATAAGGAATGGGTGACCAACAGGAAGAGTAGGAAGAAGAAGGTAGTACAGGGGCCTCCTGCAGTCATCTCCCTTAAACTTTGGAGTCTGTTGGAGATGGCTGATCAGGTGAAGGCAGCAGTAGCCAGGATCGTGGCACTGTGGGTGGCTCTGCTACGCAGGAGGGCAAGAAAAAGAGTGGCAGGGCTGTGGTGGTAGGGGATTCCATGGTAAGGGGAATAGAGAGGAGCTTCTTTGGCTACAAACTGGACTCCCATATGATGTGTTGCCTCGCGGGTGCAAGGGTCAAAGGGGCTGCAGGGCATTCTGAAAGGGCAGGGTGAGCAGCCAACTGTCGTGGTGCATGTAGGTACTAATGATATAGGAAGAAAGTGGGATGAGGTCCTACAAGCTGAATTTAGGGAGCTAGGAGATAAATTGAAGAGTAGGACCTCAAAGGCGGTAATCTCAGGATTATTACCGGTGCCATGTGCTAGCCAGAGTTGGAAGAGCAGGATAGCTAGTATGAATATGTGGTGTGCAGGAATGAATATGGTGGTGCAGGAGGGAGGGTTTCAGATTCTTGGGGCATTGGAACTGCTTCTGCGGGAGGCAGGACCAGTACCGTCCGGACGGTCTCCATCTGGGCAGGGCCGGGATCAATGTCCTAGGGAGAGTGTTTGCTAGTGCTGTTGGGGAGGCTTTAAGCTAATATGGCAGGGGGATGGGAACCCACACAGAAAAGAAGTGGAAAGTGATGCAGAGACCAAAGCTAGAGTTAGTGAAGAAAAAAAGTAAGAGTAGAGTGCATAAAAGTAAAAAGCAAAAATTGCATTGATCACTTGATTCTAAAAGGACAATGAGTATAAGGGCACTTTATCTAAATGCCTGTAGTATTAGAAAATGGGTTAGTGAACTTGTGGCACAGATCAGTACCAAGATGTATGATTTTGTGGTCATTACAGAAACCTGGTTGCAAGATGGCGATGACTGGGAATTAAATATCCAAGGGTATCAGGTAATATGGAAAGATAGGCAGGAAGGCAGAGGAGGTGGAGTGGCACTCTTGATTAGGGATGAGATCTGGATGATTGTGAGAGATGATACAAGATCTATGGAGCAGAATGTTGAGTCCATCTGGGTAGAAATTAAGAATAGTAAAGGGGGGAAAAAAATCACTGGTGGGTGTTGTCTATAGGCCACCTAATAAAAATATTGCAGTGGCAGAGGCGATTAACCAAGAAATAACTCAGGCTTGTAAAAACGGAATGGCAGTTGTAATGGGGAATTTTAACTTCCACATAGATTGGGTGAATCAGGTTGGTGAAGGAAGTCTTGAGGAGGACTTCATAGAAACACGCACAACATGCTGGAGGAACTCAGCCGGTTGGGCAGCATCCGTGAAAACCAACAGTCAACGTTTCGGGCCGAGACCTTTTGTCAAGACTGAAGAGGGAGGGGGCAGAGGCCCTATAAGGAAGGTGGCGGGGGGGGGGGGGGAGAGGGTGGGAAGGAGAAGGCTAGTAGGTGCCGGGTGAAAAACCAGTAAGGGGAAAGATCAAGGGGTGGGGGAGGGGGAGCAGGGAGGGGATAGGCAGGAAAGGTGGAATGTAAGGGGAAAGAATGTAAAAGGAGGTGGAACCATGAGGGAGGTGATAGACAGCTGGAGGAGGAGGCAAAGTGAAACGGAGAAGGTAGGGGGAGGGTATTACTGCGTTGGAGAATTCAATGTTCATGCCAAGGGGCTAGAGACTACCCAGATGGTAGATGAGGTGTTACTCCTCCAACTTGAGTTTGGCCTCATCGTGACAGTAGAGGAGGCCATGGATGTACATATCCGAATGGGAATGTGAAGCAGAGTTGAAGTGGGTGGCAACCAGGAGATCCTGTCAGTTGTGGCGGATGGAGTGGAGGTGCTCGACGAAGCGGTCCCCCAATCTGCGTCGGGTCTTGCTGATGTAGAGGAGGCTGCACCGGGAGCACCGGATGCAATAGATGATCCCAACAGACTCACAAGTGAAGTGTTGTCTCACCTGGAAGGACTGTTTGGGGCCCTGAATAGTGTTAAGAGAGGAGGTGTAGGGACAGGTGTAGCACTTACACTTGTAGGGCTAGGTGACAGGTGGGAGATCTGTGGGGAGGGACGTGTGGACCAGGCAGTCACAGAGGGAATGATCCCTGCGGAAAGTGGAGAGGGGTAGAGAGGGAAAGATGTCCTTAGTGGTGGGGTCCTGTTGAAGGTGGCGGAAGTTATGGAGGATAATGTGCTGGATCCGGGGGCTGGTGGGGTGGAATGTGAGAACAAGGGGAACTCTGTCCCTGTTGTGGTGACGAGGATGGGATGAGGGCCGAAGTGCAGGAAATGGAGGAGATGCGGGTGAGGGCATCATTGATGATGGTAGAATGGGAACAACAATCCTTAAAGAAAGAGGACATTTGTGATGTCCTGGAATGGAAAGCCTCATCCTGGGAGCAGATGCGGTGGAGACAGAGGAACTGGGAATGGGGAATAGCATTCATAGGATTAGGATGCATCCATGATGGCTTTCTTGAGCAGCAGGTTAGTGAACCTACAAGGGAAAATACTATCTTGGATCTAGTCCTGTGCAATGAGACAGGTCAGATTAATGATCTTGTCAGGGACCCTCTTGGAAAGAGTGATCATAGTATGATTGAATTTCACATTCAGATGGAGGATGAAATAATACTAGTGTATAATGCTTGAACAAGGGCGACTACAATAGGATGAGGGAGGAGTTGGCTAATGTGGATTGGGAACACAGGCTATATGGTGGGATAGTTGAGGAACAGTGGAAGACTTTCAAAGAGATTTTTCACAGTGCTCAACAAAAGTATATTCCAGTTAAAAGTAAGGACAGTAAGTGTGGAGAGAGCCAGCCTTGGATAACTAAGGAAATAAAAGATAGTATCAAACTAAAAGCTCATGTGTACAAAGTCACAAAGAGTAGTGGGAGGACTGGGGAAACTTTAAAAAGCAACAGAGAACAACTAAACAAGAAATAAGGAAAGGGAAGATCGAGTATGAAACTAAAGTAGCACAAATAGCAAAAGTTTTTATAAATATATAAAGCGGAAAAGGGTGGCTAAAGTCAACACAGGCCCCTTGGAAGACGAGAAGGGGACATTGATATTGGGTGATAAGGAAATGGCTGAGGCATTGAACGACTATTTTGTGTCAGTCTTCTCGGTGGAGGACATGACTAATATGCCAAAGAAGGATGTTATGGATGAAATGGGAGGTGAGGACCTCGATAAAATCACTGTCACTAAAGAGATAGTGATGAGCAAATTAGAGGGCCTGAAGGTAGATAAGTCCCCTGGTCTTGATGGAATGCATCCCAGGGTGCTGAAAGAATTGGCAGAGGTTATAGTAGACGATTTGGTAATCATTTCTCAAAACTCTCTGGACTCTGGCAGGTCCCGGCGGATTGGAAGACAGCAAATGTCACCCCACTTTTTAAAGAAGGATGTAGGCAAAAGATGGGCAACTATAGGCCAGTTAGCTTAACATCTGTAGTTGGGAAAATGCTTGAAGCTGTTACCAAGGAAGAAATAGCAAAACATTTAGAAAGGAGTGGTTCCATTAGACAGACACAGCATGGATTCAGAAAGGGCAGGTCCTGTTTGACAAACTTACTGGAGTTCTTTGAGGACATAATGAGTGCAGTGGGTAGAGGGGCACAGGTGGATGTCATATTCTTTGATTTCCAAGAAGGTGTTTGATACGGTGCCGCACAAGAGATTTATAAATAAGATACGGATGCATGGAGTTGAAGGAAGTGTATTTGCATGGATAGTGGATTGGTTAACCAATAGAAGGCAGAGTTGATATAAATGGGTGTTTCTCCGGTTGGCAGTCAGTGGTGAGTGGGGTGCCACAGGGGTCGGTGCTGGGCCCGCAGCTGTTTACCATCTACATTGAGTTGCCTGGGAGTATACACTCTGGAGTTCAGAAGAATGAGAGGGGATCTTATAGAAACATACACAATTTTGAAAGGGATAGATAAGATAGAAGTAGAAAAGTGGTTTCCATTGGTAGGTGAGACTAGAATTAGGGGACATTACCTCAAGATTCAGGGGAGAAGATTTAAGACAGATGAGGAGAAACTGTTTTTCCCCCAGAGTGGTGAATCTGTGGAATTCTCTGCCCGGGGAAGCAGTTGAGGCTTCTTCACTGAATATATTTAAGAAACAATTAGGTTTTTACATAGTAAGGGAATTAAGGGTTATGGGGAAAAGGCAGGTAGATGGAGATGAGTTTACAGATAGATCAGCCATGATCTTATTGAATGGCAGGGCAGACTTGATGGGCCGGATGGCCTACTCCTCCTCCTGTTTCTTATGTTCATATGTTCAAATGAAATACAATGTTGGAAAGTGTATGGTTATGCACTTTGGTGGAAAAAATAAACAGGCAGACTATTATTTAGATGGGGAGAGAATTCAAAATACAGAGATGCAAAGGGACTTGAGGTTCTTGTGCAGGATACTCTAAAGGTCAAGTCAATGGTGAAGAAGGTGATTGCAATGGTGGCATTCATTTCTAGAGGTATAGAACACAAGAACAGGGATGTGATGTTGAGGCTCAATCAGGCACTTGTGAGACCAGACGGGAGTATTGTGTGCAGTTTTGGGCTCCTAATTTTAGGAAGGATATACTGACATTGGAGAGGGTTCAGAGAAGATTCACGAGAATTATTCCAGGAATGAATGGGTTACCATATGTAGAATGTATGGCAGTTCTTGGGCTGTATTCCCTGGGGTTCAGGTAAACTGGGGGGGGGGGGGGCAGGGGCAGAATCTCATAGAAACATTCCCAATGTTAAAAGGGTGAACAGATTAGTTATAGCAAAGTTATTTCCCGTGGTAGGGAGGAGGGCACAACTTCAGGATTGAAGGATGTCCATTTAGAACAGAGGTGCAGAGAGATTACTTCATTCAGAGGGTGGTAAATCTGTGGAATTTATTGCCACCAGTGGCTGTGGAGGCCAAATTATTTGGTGCATTTAAGGTAGAGATAGATAGGTTCTTGATTAGCCAGGGTGTCAAAGGAGATGGGGAGAAAGCAGGGGAGTGGGAATGACGGAAAGAATTGGGTCAGCCATGATTGAATGGCGGAGCAGACTCGATGGGTCGAATGGCCTACTTCTGCTGCTGCATCTTATGGTCTTGCATATAATCCATAATGAATTATGTAAACAAAGAATGCTTAATCAAACAATTTATAATATTACTCAAATAGTATCAAAACCTTAAATCTACAACAATTTCTTTAGCAAGTAGACTGTAGTAATGAACTCTAATGTTCAATTTCTACATAGGACTACAAAGTGAGTGTTTTACAAATGTTCTTAGATCAGATTTGACATTGTTCTAGGGTAGTGCATGGTACACTATTGTACTGGACAGCTGTTGAGTCGGTCTTTAACTATAAAGTCCATTCTCCCAAAGCTGTATTTCCCCACAGAGGGTGAAGGATCCATCACATAATTCAATACAGTTTTGACTATGATTGCTTTAGCTTAATGTCCATGGAGAGAGTTAGGAGTACCAAGTTACTGAGAGTGCATGTAACTTATGATCTCACCTGGTCCTTCAACACCATCTCTTCAGCTAAGAAAGCACCTGAGCACCATCTGGTATGGAATTTCAAGGCATTTTGGCATCTTGGATCTTAATCAATTAGGATTGATTTTAGACAATAGGTGCAGAAGTAGACCATTTGGCCCTTCAAGCCTGCACCGCCATTCTGATATCATGGCTGATCATCTACTATCAATAACTGGTTCCTGCCTTGTCCCCATATCCCTTAATTCCCCTATCCATAAGATACCTATCTAGCTCCTTCTTGAAAGCATCCAGAGAATTGGCCTCCACTACCTTCCGAGGCAGTGCATTCCAGACCCCTACAACTCTCTGGGAGAAGAAGTTTTTCCTTAACTCTGTCCTAAATGACCTACCCCTTATTCTCAAACCATGCCCTCTGGTACTGGACTCTCTCAGCATCTGGAACATATTTCCTGCCTCTATCTTGTCCAATCCCTTAATAATCTTATATGTTGCAATCAGATCCCCTCTCAATCTCCTTAATTCCAGCCCATTCTCTCTAACCTCTCTGCGTAAGACAGTCCAGACATCCCAGGAATTAACCTCGTGAATCTATGCTGCACCTCCTCTACAGCCAGGATGTCCTTCCTTAACCCTGGAGACCAAAACTGTACACAATACTCCAGGTGTGGTCTCATCAGGGCCCTGTACAAATGCAAAAGGATTTCCTTGCTCTTGTACTCAATTCCCTTTGTAATAAACGCCAACATTCCATTGGCCTTCTTCACTGCCTGCTGCACTTGCTCATTCACCTTCAGTGACTGATGAACAAGGACTCCTAGATCTCTTTGTATTTCTCCCTTACCTAACTCTACACCGTTCAGATAATAATCTGCCTTCCTGTTCTTACTCCCAAAGTGGATAACCTCACACTTATTCACATTAAACATCATCTGCCAAGTATCTGCCCACTCACCAAGCCTATCCAAGTCACCCTGAATTCTCCTAACATCCACATCACACGTCACACTGCCACCCAGCTTAGTATCATCAGCAAATTTGCTGATGTTATTCTCAATGCCTTCATCTAAATCATTGATGTAAATTGTAAACAGCTGTGGTCCCAATACCGAGCCCTGTGGCACCCCACTAGTCACCACCTGCCATTCCGAGAAACACTCATTCACTGCTACCCTTTGCTTTCTATCTGCCAGCCGGTTTTCTATCCATGTCAATGTCTCTCCATCCCCCCCCCCCCCCCACCACCGATGCCCTGAGCTTTGAATTTACCCACCAATCTCCTATGTGGGACCTTATCAAATGCCTTCTGAAAATTGAGGTACACTACATCCACTGGATCTCCCCCGTCTAACTTCCTGGTTACATCCTCGAAAAACTCCAACAGATTAGTCAAGCATGATTTACTCTTGGTAAATCCATGCTGGCTCGGCCCAATCCTATCACTGCTAACTAGATATGCCACTATTTCATCCTTAATAATGGACTCTAGCATCTTCCCCACCACCGATGTCAGGCTGACAGGCCAATAGTTCTCTGTTTTCTCCCTCCCTCCTTTCTTAAAAAGTGGGATAACATTAGCCATTCTCCAATCCTCAGGAACTGATCCTGAATCTAAGGAACATTGGAAAATGATTACCAATACATCCGCAATTTTCAGGGCCACCTCCTTTAGTACCCTAGGATGCAGACCATCTGGACCCAGGGATTTGTCAGCCTTCAGTCCCATCAGTCTACTCATCACCGTTTCCTTCCTAATGTCAATCTGTTTCATTTCCTCTGTTACCCTATGTCCTTGGCCCATCCATACATCTGGGAGATTGCTTGTGTCTTCCTTAGTGAAAACAGATCTAAAGCACTCATTAAATTCTTCTGCCATTTCTCTGTTTCCCATAACAATTTCACCCAATTCATTCTTCAAGGGCCCAACATTGTTCTTAACTATCTTCTTTCTCTTCACATACCTAAAAAAGGGTTTTGCTATCTTCCTTTATATTCCTGGCTAGTTGCATTCATACCTCATTTTTTTCTCCCCATTTAGACAACACCCACTTGGGTCCTTTTGCCCTTGCTGTTCCTCAGTTCTATCCACACAGACTCTACTTCTCCTGACCCTATGTCCCCCCTTACAAAGGACTGAATCTCATTCCTCACCAACAGGGCCACCCACCCCCTCTGCCCACATTTCTGTCCCTACGATAGCACATATACCCTTGTACATTAATTTCCCAGGTCTGATCTCCCTGCAGCCATGTCTCCGTTATCCCAACAACATCATAGTTACCCATTCGCACCTGGGCTTCAAGCTCATCCGCCTTATTCCTGACACTTAGTGCATTCAGATATAGAATTTTTAGCCCATTTCTCCTCTCTCCGTTTGAATCGCTGCCTATTGTGCTTAACCCAGCTCCCCGAACTCCCATCGGGCTATATGCCCCTAGAATTTTGTTGTCCTTCCTAAATTTACTTATTCTTTCAACGCATTTAACTCCATGTTCCGTCAGACATGTGTACATGTACATGTGTCCTCCTTATCACTTGTTCCACCTCACCTTTCTCTACTACACACTTAATATTCCGGAACCATGTAGTCCCCACCTGTCCTTTATTCTTCCTCTCGCTATCCTCTCTCACATTCTGGATCCCCGCCCCCTGCAAATTTAGTTTAACACCCCCCCCCCCCCCAAGAAGCACTAGCAAACTTCCCTGCAAGAATGTTAGTACTGCTCCAGTTTAGGTGTAAACCGTCCCTTCGGAACAGATCCCACCTTCCCTGGAACAAAGCCCAATTATCTACAAACCTGAAGCCCTCCCTCCTGCACCATCCTCTCAGCCACGTATTAATTTGTATAATCTTTCTGTTCCTTGCCTCACTCGCACGTGGCACAGGTAGCAATCCTGAGATTATTACCCTGGAGGTCCTGCTCTTCAGTTTTGCACCTAATTCCCTACGCAGGACCCCCTCACTCATCCTACCCACGTCATTGGTCCCTACATGGACCACAACATCTGGATTCTTGCCCTCCCTCTCGAGAATAACCTGCACCCGATCTGAGATGTCTCAGACCCCAGCACCAGGGAAGCAACATACCATCCGAGACTCCTGATCTTCCCCACAAAATCTCCTATCCGCCCCCCCTGACTATAGAATCCCCTATCAATACTGCTCTCTTCTCTTCCTTCCTCCCCTTCCTAGTCGAGGGTCCAACCTCAGTGCCAGAGACAGGACCACTGCAGCTTGTTCCTGGTAGGTCATCCCCACCAACAGTATCCAAAACAGTATACTTATTTTTGATGGGAACGGCCACAGGGGTGCTCTTCTCTCTCTGTCGGTTCCCCACCTCGCTTGACTGTCGCCCATTTGCCTACCTCCTGTCTTTTTGGTGTGACTACCTCCCGGTAACTCTTATCTATCTCTGCCTCTGCCTCCTGAATGATCTGTAGTTCATCCAGCTCCTGCTCCAGTTCCCTGACTTGGTCTGATAGGAGCTGCAGCTGGATGCACCTTTTGCAGGTGTGGTCATCAGGGACAACTGTGTTGACCCTGACCTCCCACATACTGCATATGGAGCACACCACTGCTCTAACTGTCTCCCCCATTACCTGATCCCAGATTAGTCAGAATAAATGAAAAGCACGTACTCAGGCTCACTGATTTCTTCTTGCCGAAGTCCTCTTGCACCAAAGCCCGCTGAGCCAAAGCCCAGCACTCTGCTCCTGTGCACTCCGCTGCCCACACCTGAAAGTGGGCCGCTTTTTAAAGCCCACGCTCACTGCTGACATCACCTGTGCTTGCGCAGTTTTACCTTCCTCCTCAGGTACTCTCCAGGTAGGTCCGAGGTTCTCTTCCTTGTTTTTACAGCTCCTAATGGTCTGGGACCATTATAATTCTACTTGAGCTCTCAGGTCTTCTTCTGCTGTTCTAAATTTAAACAATCTCCCTCAAAAGATAATTAGCAGGTCAGCTTTTTTTGAACGATGCT
Source organism: Hypanus sabinus (assembly GCF_030144855.1). Taxonomy (NCBI): domain Eukaryota; kingdom Metazoa; phylum Chordata; class Chondrichthyes; order Myliobatiformes; family Dasyatidae; genus Hypanus; species Hypanus sabinus. The sequence continues at coordinate 74,483,878 of NC_082718.1, read as the reverse complement.
CCTAAACTGTGGAATTTTAAAACCTAAAACTATGAAGGATGCAGACTCGGTTGACCCTTTTTAAACACCTGATCAAATCTTACTCATTTAACCTTGCTTTTAACTAACATATTTATATCTTTAATTTTCATGCTTATTTTAATTTTTATGTTTGCACTTTTATCCCATTGTACAGCTCTTTGATCTAAATTATCTGTATGAAAACTGCTTTATAAATAAAGTTATTATTATCTGACCCCAAGTCCCTACAAAAGATTGCAAGGACTGCTGAGAGGATCATCTGGGTCTCCCTCTCACCCATCTGGGATTTTTATCATGAGTGCTGCTTTCGCAGGACCCTTGGCATTATCAATGATTCCTCCCACCTGTCCAACATTCTCTCTGACCCCCTGACATCAGGCAGGAGATACCGCAGCATCAGGCCAAGGACTGATATATTGGGAAACACTTCTTCCCCCATTCTGTAGGGCTACTAAACTCTTTGCCAGCTCCTGGGTCTCATCAAATGTGAAGTGCCAGTAGCATATTACTGTTTACTTTTGGACTGGTGTCATAAATGCAACTTATTATTTGTGGTAATATTACTCTGTGTACTGTGAGAGTTTTATGTACAGTGTTGTGTAACTTAGTATGGAGGAACATTGTTTCGTTTGGTGGTATACATTTATACCGTTAAATAAATAATAAACCTGAACCTGAAATATGTGCTAGATCTGCATATTTATTCCTCCAAAGCAATCTTAAATAAAACTTTTGTCCATATAGCTGAATTCCATGTTATTTTGAAAACAGAAAACCAAAATAGCCCTCTTTTATCCATTTTTGTCTGTAAAATATCTTCAAATGCTCAATGAGGCAATGTTCCACAAGATCACAGCTGCTATTTAGTTAGTCCATTAAAGTTTGTATTTTCACATCACAGGTATCAGGGTTAAAATGAAGAGTGTATCATTTAGTAAATACACATTACACATCCATCATGTAACTCTTTTTAATTTTAATTTGTGATTTGCACAAAGCTAGTTACCTGCATTTGAACAAACATTCTTGAAATCTTGTGTTAATGCTGATACACTTTGGACAGCAGTCCTATATCATAGCAACATGAAAGTAAACAAAAAATGGAAATTTTCAATTATAAATACTGTTCAGGATTCTAACTGGAAAAATGTATTGGCATAGACAGAAACCAGATTTCAAATTCTGAAACCTGTTTACAATTATCTGAGCTCCTCTTCCAACAATGTCAGCCCATACCAACCCTAACTGATAATGTTAACAATTAATGTGAACAGTGTGAGGCAGCATCTTTCAGAGAAGAGGAATAAAGCTGAGTGGTGATTCAACGGTGATACACCACAAACAAAACCACACACTGCACATTTCTTGTCCCTGTGAGGCAAACAAGACCACAAAGACAGAATTAGATTTCAATAAGTCTTCATTTCATGGATGCCGGCTACTCCAACATCCTGATTAATGTCTTTTCTCTCAAAACCAAAGAAAAGTACATGAAAACTATCCTAAGAGATCTGAGAGTCATACATTTGTACAACACAGAATAAGGCCCTTCAGCCCATCACATTCATGCAAACCTCCCTGCCCATCTAGAACTTACTTGTATATACACGGTCTAAATCCTTCCAACTCTTGTTTCTATCTTTGCCCGAGGATGAGGTGGAGTCAGCTACAATCACTATACATTTAATGAGACATTTAGATAGTCAGTTCAAGATATTAACCATTCACTACAGAGATGAATAAGAATCCCCTCAAATATCTTTTAAATCTCCTTTCTCTCACCTTAAACCTATACCTTTTTGTTTTGATACCCCTACCATGGGAAAGGATTCTGACATCTACACCTTTTATATATGGTACCTGTGTCAGGTCCCCTTCAGTCTCCTATGCTCCAAAGGAAAATAAATACAGCCTCTCCAATTTCTCTCCATAACTAAAATTCATCAATGCAGGTAACATATTAATGAATTTCATGTAGTGTTTTTTTTTCCCCACTAAATACTCATTATGCTCCTTCAGAAAATTTATATTCAGTGTATTGTTTATAACAGTACAAGACATTACCACCAATAACAAGTAATTTGCTTGAATTAAAAGGTTTCAAAACGTGACTGGTGAACCTTCTTCCAGCTATACTCTGCAAGAATAGTTTCTCCTACCTGGATGGATGAATGCCTTCACTTTTCAAGCATTTATTTATATAAGAACTAATCTTCAATTAGGAACCAAACTGAAAATAAGCAGCACTTTCCAATGAAAATACTTTTGGATTATCACATTTAAAAGGTGAAAATGAAAAACCAAAGAAGTTTTTTTTTAATGCAGGTGTTCTTAACCTTAGGTCCACGAACCCATTGGTTAACGGTAGGGGTCCATGGCATAAGAAAAGGTTGGGAATCCCTGCTTTGTGGGAGAAGAGGAGGGGGGTATAGAGAGAAAGAAAAGAACGGAAATTAAATTAAAAATGAGATGATTGAAAATGAGGTGATCAAGTCCAATGTACACAGACAGAATCTAATAAACAAACATGGTATGTGCAAATGATCAGCATAATTACAATATGCTTCCAAAGTTCCTTATTGGTAACTCCTCATGTCACATAAAATCTGAAATACGTCCTTCCGCAGGGAGGATGGCAACTGCAAAGACACACCGAATCCACCAATATTTGTCTCCCAGCAATCAAACCCAAAGTCTTTTAAAGCCTGTTTAGAAGCTTCTACCACAGAAGGACTTGTATCTGAAAGACATATTTAACAGAACACATTTAGAGTTGAACTACAGTAGACTCCAAAGTACTTTTTCTCATGACAGGATTTTTGCAAGGGAAATTTTCAAGTACCTTTTTATAATCAGGATATACCAAACAAATATGCAAGTATAAGCTGGGGTTGAGTGGGCTAATAAAATACAAGTATTTCCATATACCAAATAGGTGGTGAGATAACGTGGTGCTGAAAAAGCCAACTAAGTCTGCAAGTTCACTTGTTCATTATGTGCCATGTCACATGATGCAAGCAATCATGGTCTTTCCATGACCATGATTGCTCTCAGTAAAGTTTTCTACAGAAGTGGTTTGCCACTGTTTTCTCTTGGACTGTGTCTTTACAAGATGTCTGACCCCAGACATTGTCAATACTCTTCAGAGATCGTCTGGCATCACCCCATCCTCTCCTCCACTAATCACCTAGCCAGCTACCCAAGGTACAATACAGCAAAGGTAATTAGAGAAAAATGCCAGACAATCCAACCGCATCAGGACTCTGGTGCTGCTGGACTGGCAGCCTTTCCAGACAATTTGATATTATTCCCACTTGAACACCAATACTCTTGTAACAGAGTTTTTTTTTTAAAGATGTTACACAGTAATGTAATAACATTTTTAAGTTAATCACATGAGTTTAAGTAAAGCATGGAAAATGGGGCTCAAAAGATTTTGAAAGAAACTCAAGAAATGGGGCCCCAATGAAAATAGAGGGCATGTGGACAATGGGGCCCAAATTATTTAACAAGGAGCACAAGAAACAACCAAATGAGCCAAACATACAAATTCAAAGATAACTTGAGAAGAAAAATTGGTGTCTGAAATAATTCAATACATTATTGGTTCTCAGTGGTAGATGAGTTTATACAGCCAAATGCCAAAGCATCAAGATTTCATAAAAATCTGATTAGTGGAATTTTGATGCAATTACAGAAAGGGACAGAGAGAAGTCACACACAGAAAATGCCGGAGAAATTCAACAAATCAGGTAGCATCTATAGAGACATTTTGGGATGAGACCCTGATCTCAGATTCATAAAGTATAGAATTCACTAGAAAGAGTAAAGACCTTCATCAACACTGCATGAATCCAATAGCCTCCTCTGTATTATCATAAATAAGCATACATAGTTAAGAACAGAACAAATAAATGTTGTACTATGTTTGAAAAATGTACACTCACTAAAGATCACACACCAAAATAGTCACTGTACCTGGTCTAAGCAGTGTTAAGCCACATCCGCCACCTCCCGCTCCAGTCAATTTGCTGTGCAGACCATATGCTGCTGTTGCCTGACATAACTTGTCCAATGAGGAATGACCCACTCCAATGACATTCAGGTGATGCTGGTTAATGTCAATAAGTTCCTGAAATCATGGAGCAATCACAATTGTAATTGACAATTTGAAATGTTTGTTCTGCTCATCTTGCATGCAATCTTAAGTTTGTATAAGACTGTAGTCCACTAATATTGCCAACAACCATATATTTATTTATATATTTAGAGACAGAGCATGGAACAGACCATGGTACTGTCCAGCAACCACCTATTTAACCTTAGCCCAATCACAGGACAATTTACAATGACCAATGCACTCAGTGTTGCTTAAAACAAATTTTGAGTGCTTTATTGCATCTCTCAAAATGCATGACATAATCCTGCTACATACACTGCATTTCCTCACTTTGCCACTATTTTCTTACTTTTATTCTCACTTTATTTATATCAACTGCACATCTAAGCTCTGTACAACAAATAAAATATTTATTATTTGATTAGTATCTTGATAGTCATTTAATTTATTTATTGAGACCCAGCACTGAATATGGCCTTCTGGTCCTTCGAGACACACTGCCTAGCAATCCTAGCTTAATTATGTGACAATGACCAATTAACTGACCAACTGATACATCTTTGGATTGTGGGAGGAAACTGGAACACCTGGAGGAAACACACACAGTGGAACAGGTAGAATGTACGAACACCTCACAGACAGTGGTGGGAATTGAGCCCAGGTCATTGGTACTGCAAAGTGTTGTGCTACTGTGTCTCCAGTAACCAGAGTTCCAAGGTATTAGCAGGATTTTTTATTCAACAGACAACTTCACATAGCTATTATTTTCATCACAGAACCATGTTCTCAGAACTCACTCTCAAAGCCTGAGTGTACAGTAATTAGTTTGGAGATAATCAATCATCCTTAGCATGTACAGGTGCTGTCATCAAACTCATTTAGAAAATCTGGGCCTGGCATGAAATAGTAATTATTTCTACCTGAACAAGTACAAGTTAAAAAAAACCCACAGAAGTTGTGGTTTCTTCCTCAAAAATCTAGCAACCATCAACTATATCATTATAATGTGCCCAGATTTTTACTAATAGATTAATTTATAATGGAAGCTTACCTCCAGGATTGTGTAGTGTTCATTTGTATCACCACCAGATGCAATAGCAGCCAGAATACGTTCACACTCGCAGGAAATAGCATCTATTGAGTCCAGCACAGGTTTTATTATGCTTGGTAGCTAAGACAAGAAAATAACTTTATTCACTATTGTCCTTTATGTAATTATGACAAGGGGTGACAGAGAAGACAGCCAAGCCATAATTTTTCCAGATTTTTTCCACTGGAGTTCTCCTTCAACACAGAGTCACAGACAAAATATAGCACAGAAACAGGCCTTTCAACCCATCTAGTCTATGCCATACCATTTAAACTGCCAAGTCCCATTGACCTGCACCAGGACCATAGCACTCCATATCTCTACCAATCATGTACCTATCCAAACTTCTCTTAAATGATGAAATCGAACTTGCATGCACCACTTGTGCTGGCAGCTCGTTCCAGTCTCAACCCCTCTGAGTGAAGAAGTTTCCCCTTGTGTTCCCCTTAAACTCTTTACCTTTCACTCTTAACCCATGACCTCTAGTTGTAGTCCCACCCAACCTCAGTGGAAAAAGTACACTTGCACTTACCCTGTCTATACCTCTCACAATGTTGCACTCCTCTATCAAATCCCCCCTCAATCAGCTTCCTACTAAGGAATAATATCCTAAACTATTCAATCTTTCCTGCTAACTCAGATCCTCCAGACCTGACAGCATCCTTGTACACATCGTTGTGTTTGTAAACACAAAGTACTTTGTGCTCCTCAAGATATGTTAAATTAGCATTAGTAAAATATCAATACCGTTGAAGATAATCGCAGTGAAAGGTGATCAATCCTTGTGATTTGATATCCTGCATCTTAAGGTTCAGGAGGAGGAAGCTAAAAAGATATGGATGTACTGGCAAACATCTTTCAAAAGTACCCACTGAGTGGAAAGCAGCTAGCCTGACATTAGTAGTAGGGGCAGGGGTGAAATTTAGTGTTAAATAATTGTTACCTCAACAATTTTGGTCTGCACTCTGCTCTCTCTCCCTGCCACACAATACCACACTTGCTTTGTCACTTTTACAGCTACAAAGAAAGGAGATTGACCTGAAATATTAATTCCATTTCTCCTCTACAAATGCTGCCTGGTTTATTGAATCCTTCCAATGTTTTTTGCTTTTGTTTTGGGATTTCCAGCATCTGCTCCTTTTTGATTCAGTGGTTACAAGGACGCAGATCAGAGCTGTAAAGAAATACAGCACAGGAACAGGTCCATGCTGATCAAGATGTCCATTTAAGCCAATTCCACTTGCCTGTTTTTAGCCTGTATCCCTTTAAACCAGGGGTTCCCAACCCTTTTTTATGTCATGGACTAATACCATTAAGCAAGGGATCTGTGAACTCCAGTTTGGGACCCCCTGCTCTAAACCATTCCTGTACATGTATTTGTCCAAGTAACTTCTAGGTGTTTTTACTGTATTTTCCTCAACTACTTCCTCTGGCAGCATGTTCCACTTTCTGTGTGAAGTTACCATTTAGATCCCTTTCAAATCTTTCTTCTCTCACCTTAAATCCATGCCCCTTAGTTTTATTTTCATTCCTATTCCAGGGAAAAAAAGACATACAGGGTGCATTCACCAGATCTATCAATACCCATCATGATTTTATACATCATCCCTCAGCCTCCTTTACTCAAATGAATAGGCTCTTAGCTTGCCCAACTTCTCTCTATAACTCCATCTCTACAGTCCTGGCAATGTTTAGGTGATACCAAACCTAGGTTTTCATTAGGGACAGCACTATGTGTCCTTAATGTGAAACTGAAGGAAGAAAATCACCTCACCCATCACGAAATGTGTTGGTTCGCAATGATTTAAATAGAAGATATAGTTGTGACACTTGCTTGTATCACTGGACGGGACTTCTAAGATCAAGGAAGTGGAATGGCCCCAGTGCAATGGCCTTTTCACTTTAAAAGCTCAACAGCCCAGGTTTCCTGTCATCATCAGCACACAAAGAACAACCACCACATAGTAGATTATAAAGGGAAATAGAAGAGCAAAAGGATATGGAGAGTGGTCTGTCAGATCAAAATCCAAAACCTTTGTTTCTGCTGTCAGGAGGCATTAAAAGAAACAGAAATAACAAACCTTATTAAGTTTGTCCTTTACTCCAGTTACTAATACTTTAGTGCTTCTTGAGACCTTTGTATTAGTAAGCAGTATCCGGAGAGTGGGGACTCTGAAAGAAAGCAAGACAGTTCAAACATTAATATCACAACAAAAAAAAACAAGAACCACTGCAAACATCTGAAAGGAATTTTACCATTTTATTTTCAACTCCTCTTCACAGCTGCCTCTGAGGTACAATAATATAAGTCCCATTTGCAGACCTGACATCTTTGAATGTTAGAAGCAGGGTTATAACTTGTGGCTTTGTGAACCATCCCAGCCTTTTTGTTATACACTCCAATCCTATTATTTATCCACCTTAACCTCCAATGTGCTCATAAATGGAGAATCCACTGCACTCTGTGGAAAAAATATGAAGATTTACAACCACCTGGTTGAGAAAAATTGACTTCATCTCCATCCCAAATGGAGAATATTTGGGGCACTTGGTGGGGGGGGGGGGGGGTCCCAACTTTTTTTATACCATGGACCCCTACAGTTAACTGAGTGCTCTATGAACCACAGGTTGGAAATAGCCTCAAATTCTGAATGTCTTGTAGAGAAAAAGCACTCAACACTTAATAAAAAGTTGAAAAACAAGTTAAAATGCTGGAAAGCCTGAAATAAAAAAATATAAGAAATATAGCAAATCATCTGGATCTATAGAAAAATGTCAGTGTTGTCTTGGGTGTAAATAAATTCACATCTCTTTCTTCTAAACTCTTGAGAGTCCAGGTCAATCTCAATTGCTCTCTTTTTAAAGGACAATGCCTACATTGCATAAACTACTGAATCAATGCTACAATGAATCCATGGCAAATATACAACTGCAAAACTGCACACAGAACTCCTACGAAAATCTCATAAAGCTTGTACAATATTAAAGTAACTTTAATACTCAAATCATGAAATGCAGACCATAGAAGCTGCTGAAAATCTGAAATTAAGGAGAATGCTGGAAGCAGTCATACCAGGCTCACTGTGGTCCAGGTGAATGAATGATCTTATGACAGAACTAACCAGGTTGGCTGGCTATCTGAAATTCTTGGATTGAAGATATAGTCCACAGCACAGCAATATAAATAGCCAGAAGATATGGGTCCGTTCCGCGAGCCAGACAGATCAGTGTGTAAGGGAAATGAAGAATTCTAGTGGAAGTTGTGTGTACTTAAAACACATTCTTGGCACAACTGTTACCCAATTAGTATAAAGGAGACTAGGTCATGGGCACCAAACATACTAAATTGTAAGAATGCAAGTGAATTATATATACTTCATCTGGAAGAACAGCTTGGGTCTCTGGACAGTGGGAAAGGAAGATGCAAAGCAAAGTTTTGCATCCCCAGTGGTTCCTGTGCAAAATGGTAAAGTACTGCATCTCCGGTGGTTATGTACACAAAAAAGGCCACTCATTTCAGTTCTCTACACCATCCCCGCAGTGTCTGGATAAAGTACATAACATTTAACAAACTTTAAGATGTAGATGTTGACTACAACCTTTCTCATATCAGGACAAGGATACATATCAGTCAGTATTGGCAAAAAAAATGCCAAGAGGCTCACTTCGTTCAGTCTTAAAGTAGAGGCTGGAAATTCAAGATAAAAAGTCACCAATTTGGGATGGAGGCCAGGAGAAAACTATTTAACAGGTGGGCAAATCTTTGAAACTCTCTACCTCAGAGGAGTGTGGATTCTCAGCTGATGATGATATTAAAAGTCAACAATGGTACATTTTTAGAAACTTATGGGGATGTGGAGATAGCTTATTAGAGTAGAGGCTCAGGATCAGTTACCTTTCAGAATAATGTATAGGCTATTGTGGCCTGCTCTTTTGTCTATTTATTATTATGCTTATTATTTTACATACATTTATTAATAAAATGTTATCTATTTATTATTATGCCCTTTCAACTTCATGCCTACATCCAACTGTCTTAAACTTCCTTGTGGCAGCCAGGAAGAGAGAAAGGAAATAACAACACTTGTCAAACTGCTACAATTTTTAAGCGAAACAAAATGAATGTAAAATACACAGGATAAGGAGGATTATATTATTGGAGTTACAGTATGGAACTAGAACATCAAATAAAATTAAATCATGCTAAGAACAGAAAACAAAATCAATAATTTTAAGTAAATCAATACATTACTGAATTAGTTAAATTACCAAATAAACCCTTCATTATCATTCAAGATATTAACTTAATAATGTTGTCAATGATACATTAAACATATTCTTTTTATTGTTGTATACTTTCAAAATAGAATAGTGTTCTTAAAATTAATACTACATTCTGTTGAGAACAATTTTTAAAAGTTATTATTAATGAATATAAAAAAATAGGTACCTGGATAAAGGGATAATTTTACCTGCATGATATCTCAACACTCCTCCTAAATTACAAAAAAACACACATTCTTAAGATTGGAAGCAGCGTACTATCATGAAAAAGTACATTTAATAACTTGGATTCTGAGATCATTTATTGAATCTGTGGGATAAACTTTTAATTAAATGTCAATTAAACAGCAGATAGTTTCAGTGGATAAGCTAGTTTGATCCCAAGTTTGTGTCCAGCAACCAATTTCACCTGACAACGTGTGACTGACTACCAGTTCACTACTGACTCTGTGTTACAAAAGGTAAATTTGTTGGAATTTTTGATCACTACCTAGCAACTCTTACTAAAACGCACCTTTTTGGATTGGTGTGATAATTCCCACAGAGCGTACTCACCTATGAAGATTGATGAATGAAGAAAAGGCATTGTTGGATGATTTTGACATTACAACTTGGCAAAGAAATCACTAATTTTGAAGATACACAATCTCGTAAGTAAAAATGCAACTGGTAATAATAGTGAAATCTGCATCACTTGAAGTGAGCAGCTTCAAGTTCCTGTGTGTCAAGATCTCCGAGGATCTAATCTGGTCCCAACACATTGATGTAGTTCTAAAGAAGGCAACACAGCGGCTATACTTTATTAGCAGTTTGAAACGATTTGGCATGTCAACAAATACACTCAAAAACTTCTATAGTTGTACTGTGGAGAGCATTCTGACAGGTTGCATCACTGTCTGGTATGGAGGGGCTACTGCACAGGACCGAAAGAAGCTGCAGAGGTTGTAAATCTAGTCAGTTCTATCTTGGGCACTAGCCTACAAAGAACCCAGAACATCTTTAGGGAGCGGTGTCTCAGAAAAGCAGCGTCCATTATTAAGGACCTTCAGCACCCAGGACATGCCCTTTTCTCACTGTTACCATCAGGTAGGAGATACAGAAGCCTGAAGACACACACTCAGTGATTCAGGAACAGCTTCTTCCCCTCTGCCATCCGATTCCTGAATGGACTTTGAAGCTTTGGACACTACCTCACCTTTTTTAATATACAGTATTTCAGTTTTTTGCACATTTTTAAATAATCTATTCAATATAGGTAATTGATTTACTTATTTATTTATAATTATGCTTTATTTTATTTATTATTATTTTTCTCTCTCTCTGCTAGATTATGTATTACATTGAGCTGCGGTCGCTAAATTAACAAATTTCACATCACATGAATCATAAACCTGATTCTGATCATTAGACTGAAGGTGCATATTGGTTTAATTGATGAATACCCTTGTAGCATTAGAATTTTGCAAAATTTCAGGCTCCCACATTATCCTTGTGCTACAATGCTGACACAAACCCCATCATTACACTAGGACATAATTGAAAATAAAACTTAATTGTTCTAAACTTAGTCATAGGATACTACTCAAAGGACCATTCCTATATGGGATGCAGCATTTCATGGCACCTACCACCAACATTAACAATGAAAACTGGGCAATATATGTTGGTCTTGCCAGGGACACCCACATTATGAATAAATAAAATAATATTTATTTGTTCACATGACAAGAAAATTGGCAGTAACACCATGTCTAATTGTTCTTCAACTGTTGGGTCAGTAAAGAATGTTTTACTGAAAAGAATGTTAGATTTCCTTCCTGATGGAATTCAGGACGCAGGTGAGTTTTTAATGACAATTCACTATTACTGTTACTGGGATTAACTTTTTCTTTCTTTCTTTCTCTACAAAATAAAGATTAATACAGTGCAAAATAAACATACAATAATATAGTTCAAAATAATGATGAAAAAGCACCCAAAATAAAGTCATGTAAAGTTAGTATCCTCCCCCACTCCTGCAGAAAAAAAAAACTCCAGTCCAACCACTGCAAGCTGTTGGAAATATTAGTCGGAGCATTCAAACCCCCAAAACGGTAAATGAAAATAAGAATAAAAAATAATAATAATAAGCCTACTACCAAAGAAAGAAGAAAAAAGCTGAAAGGGACTGAAAAAAAAAGACTTAATCTAAAGAGGAGTTATAAAAATATTCAAGAAAAGGTCCCCATACCTCATGAAACTTTATGTCCAAATTAAGAAGTGAATAGTGAATTTTTTCAAGATCTAAACAGGACATAATATCATTAAGCCATTGAGCTTGAGTGGGTGGGGCAACGTCTCTCCACCTAAGAAGAATTAAACATCTAGCCAAAAAAGAAACAAAAGATAATGTTCGACGTTTGACTTTTTTTATTAAGATAATTATGTTAATTATTTAGTTCCTGTTTAGCTGACCGATATATGAATGAACCAACTGATGAATTAGAAGAGCGCACAGTACATATTCTAAGTGAATAACATTATTTTCCTGAGCTAATATTTTAATGAGTGGCTAGGTAATATAGAATTGAAAACCGACTTGTATCAATGACTACAGAAAAGAGTACAGTTGATGTTTCAGGCCGAGACCCTTCAGCAGGACCAGAAATGTCTCAGCCTGAAAAGTCAACTGTACTCTTTTCCATAGGTGCTGCCTGGCATTTCCGCGAGCAATTTGTGTGTTGGTTGGATTTCCAGCATCTACAGATTTTCTCTTGTTTTCAATGACTATTGTCAGATGTTAGTTAATTTCAAGTAAGTAGGAAGAAACTCTCCAAAACACTTGTACCACTTTCATCTAATAAACAGCATATCCACTCTAAGAAAGACCGTTAATCAATTCTTTAAACTACAAATACTGCTTGTTCCAAGGATTTATAACTTCGCCTGTTGCAAGTAATCTCAATTACAACATATCTGGACTATTGCAAATAAAGTGTATAACCTTTCCTTCCTTTTCTGTGAGATTATAGCACACATTCTTCTTTCCTTGGTCCTTCCTAATATTGTTTAACTCAAGAGTGTTCACTATATCTTGATCTGATTAAAAAGTTCAGAGCAAAAATTCCTTCACCATCCAATGTTATCATCCAACTATTATTATAAGACGCAGCTCTTTCCTACTTTGGTGAAACATGCATACTCCCTTATTCTGATCATTCAAATTCTTGAAAAATAATCATTTTCTTGGTACATTGTTTGGTTTTCTGCCTGCAGCACCAGGTTTTTCCACATCCTGCCCTTTCCATATTCAAATTGCTGGATGCCCCTCACAACCTTCATGACAAATTACAAGATTTTTCTAATGTATTCTTTAACTACTCACCTCCAATTACAAGCTTCTAGCAAGAAGTTCCAGATCTTCAGGGAAGTAGTTAAATAATATGCAAGTGATAAATCCAAGTGCTGCAGTGAGCATCCTATCCAATGTCACAATTTAATGAAAGTGTTTCACAGGAACACAATCAGAACAAATACAGAGTGGAATCATTACGGTTGTTAGTCAATCCCCAATGGAAAGGTTCTGTAGCTTGTTATACTTTCTTAAATACCAATGAAATTTACAGTACAGACTATCTGATCCAAGAGATCTAGCCTGTGATTGGACTGCCTGAACCTTCTCCCAATTAATTTAATTTAATCCTATTAGTATAACTTTCTATTTCTTTCTCCTTTGTGTATCACTTCATATGAAATAGTTAAGCCAAACAGCATCTCTTCATATGGAAATAAATCCCATGTTCAATAAATGACAGCAAAGAGCCACAAAGAATTAGAGAGAAACAGCATTGTACAGGTAGAGGATAAGGTAGTATTTTATACTTGAAGGACAGAGCGACTTAAGTGCAGTCAATGAAGGAATTGACCATTGATTACAGTAACTGCTGAGCTTAATAAATCACACACACACACCTCCCCCACCAAAACATTAGAGTACTGGGGGCAATTAACCCTTATATCTTTGTGGACACTGATATAGAGATATTGTCAGAAGTTCCTTCAATATAATTGCCCTAAAAGTGATCAGCAGCAGGTAGTTAATTTATTTAATGATGTTTACTTTTTAATGGAGGATTGCAAATCCTCAGTTTCCCTCCAGTTAGTATTGCTTATAGAGGAAGATGGTCATCTGTGTAAATTCTTTCTGCCTGTTGACCAGGTTACTCTGAACATATATGCAGTCTTCCCTCCAACCCTGTACACATGTTCCAATACTACAAGTCAGAATGGATGTGAATAAAATACAGGATTAAATTTATACTCTGCATTCTATATGCAAGACTTCTGACACGTGCTGCTTTCCCTAATAGTTTCATTATTAAATCAGGTCTCAACTGCAATTATGAAAATTTCTCACTAAACAAAGTTTGATTTCTTTGTGGTTCTTTTTGATGAAGAGTGAATCATAATATGGATAAAGGGTTTATAGGTTTCATGTTGATTCAAAATTGCTGACCAAGCAGTTTGACAGAAGAAGAAAAAGCGAATAAAGATAGCAGAGATTTAAATTACTGCATTTCATGTATCTTCTTCAGCTGCAGGTGAACCCAGCATACATAAAACAGTAGCTTTTCATTATATGTAATCAGACAGGCACTCTTTCCCTCTGCTGGCCTGCAGGTCACCCTTGAGCAAGGTGTAGCACTTGCATAGTCCACCGATCAGGGCCACATGAAGCTATGGGAGCAGGTGGTGGATGGTCGTATGAGCAGTTGGTACATATCACAAATCCTGGTTATGTGACCTCTGATGCCAGGCAATTTCTGAGGAGTATTGATAATGGCTGGGGTCACCCCTCTTGTGAAGACATGGCCCAGAGAAGAAGGCAATGTTAAACCACTTTTGTAGAAATATTTGCCAAGATTAACCATGGTGGAAGGACCGTGATCACCCATGTCAAACGACACAGCACTTAGCTACGATGAAGATTAGATAGATCCTCACCAAGTTAGGTCAGAGGCATTTAGAAAAACAAAATTTGTATCATCTACCTCATTAAGAGCCATATTTAGTAAAAAAAAATTGCTCAGTTCTAATTAGTGCAAAATGTTCAAACTTGAAGATAGAAATAAAAGTTACCCCATGTTCCTACGGCATTATCCACACCAGATGGGTTCCCATGTATCAACTTTTCTCCCTGAAAAGCCCATTTGTTGATCAGTTCCAGTTCATCATCATTCCATCTGATTGTGTGTAAAAGATTGAGAAAGGATATACATGTCAATAAAAATAATTTCTCATAAAAATAAACACCAGATATGATTTTGTTAGGCCAATTGTAATCAGCATTTTCTACTTCCCATTCCATGTATTAATTCTAGGTGAAACAATAAGATTACATTTTCAACATTAGAAGAGCAATTGAATAGATTCTAAATTATACCTCCTGTCATACTACCAAAGGAACACACAAGATGCTGGAGGAAACCGGGCAGTGCCTATGGAAATGAATAAACAGTCCACGTTTAGGGCTGAGACCTTCTTCAGGACTGGAAAGGCAGGGGGAAAACTGCAGAATAAAAAGGCAGGGGGAGGGGAAGAAGGGTAGATAGAAGGTGAAAGGTGAAGCCAGGTGGGTTGCAAAGATAAAAGGCTGGAGAGGAGTGAATCTGATAAGAGAGTGAACCATAGGAGAAAGGGAAGGAAGGGATCCAGGAGGAGGTGATAGGCAGATGAGAAGAGGTAAGAGACCTGTGTGGGGAATAGAAGAAGAGGGGAGGGAAAGGGATTTTTTTTTAAACTGGAAGGAGAAATTGATATTCATGCCATCATGTTGGAGGCTACCTAGACGGAATATAAGGTGTTGTTCCTCCACCCTGAGGGTGGCCTCATCATGGCACAAGAGGCCGTGGACTGAAATGTTGCAGATACTACCAAGGGCTTTTTTTAAAATTCCTAGCAATACACATGAAATGCTGGAGGAACTCAGCAGGCTAGGTAGCATCTATGGAAAAGAAGACAGTTGATGCTTCAGGCCGAGACCCTTCACCAATCCTGTTTCTATCCTTTCCATTAAGTGTAAAGTGTTCTTTTCCATCACTAAACTGTTAATATGTTTAGAATCAAGATATTCACGTGGCTATTGATTATTTCTTCTCGGAAAAAAAGAACAAATTTAATAATTTGAATAATATTTTCAAAACAGAGTGTTGCTTACCTAGCGATGTCTTTCTCTTGCAGGTCTGGACAAGTTATGGCCCCACTGGCAGTCAGAAGAGCAGCTGCAAGACACACACAATATGCAGCACTGGATCCCAGGCCAGCTCCTATTGGAAGCTCAGACCAAACTACAATGTCTACACTTGGCAACTGACTGGAATTAGAAATATATGATATTAGTACAATAGTACAGTAAATACTTTAATATTGACACACAGTAGTGTACAGGTGGTGTAACATTTTACAGTGCCAGCGATCTGGATTCTATTACTATCACAGTCTGTAAGGAGTTTGTACATTCTCCCTGTAACTGCATGGGTTTCCTTCCACAGTCCAAAGACATATGGGTTAGGGTTAGTAGGTTGTGTGAGTGCCATGTTGGCACTGGAAATGTGACAATACTTGTGGGCTGTCCCTAGCACATCCTTAGACTGTGTTGGTTATTGGCAAAAATGAAAAATTTCACAGTATGTTTTGATGTATCTGTGACAGAATAAGCTAACTTTTTTTAAAGAAGCATGAACAGGATATATTACTCACTTCTGTCTACTCTGGCATTCATTGGCCAGGCTGATCTTCTATCTAGGCCAGGGGCTCCCAACCTTTTTTTATGCCATGGACAAATATTCAACAGGGGTCCGTGGACCCCCAGGTTGGGAACCCCTAATTCAGGTATTAGTTTATGGCACCCGATTCCCTTATGTTCAGAATAAATACAACAGCTAAGTCTCCACAGCCCAGCAGGGTAGAAGATGCCAAAGGCTCACCACGCTGAAGAAATTTCTTCTCATCTCAATTTAAGTTGCCTACCGCAGACCCTGAAACCATGTATCCTACTCCTTGTTTCCTCAGTAAAAGGAAACAACTTCCCTGCAGGTAACCTGGCAAGCTCCTTAAAACAAACACAAGAAATTCTAGGATGCTGGAAATCTAAAGCTGGAGGAACTCAGCAGGCCAGGTAGCACTACGGAAAAGAGTAAGCAGTTGAGGTAAACAGGACTGATGAAGGGTCTCAGGCCGAAATGTTGACTGTTTACTCTTTTCCATAGATGCTGCCTGAGTTCCTCCAGCATTTAATGGGTGAAGCTCTTTAATAATTGTGTATGTATGTTGAAATTTCCTCTCAGTACCACTCTGGTCATTCTCTCCTAATTAGGCAAACCCACCTCACCCGGAACTAGTCTGTGGAATCTTCCTTGTACTCCATCTATGGTAGTAATACCCTTTCTGAAGATAGGGGATCAGAAGCATACAGGATCGTTCAGACTTGGTCTGATGTATTTTCAGTGAAACATCTTTCATAATAAAGTTTAAGGGTCAATTTATCCTGTTACTCACTGCAGCACCTGTGTGTTGGTCTTCAGTGACTTGTGTAGAAACACAATTAAGTCCCTTTGAACAGCAACACTATTCAATCTCTCACTATTGAATAAACATTCCACTCTCTGAGTGAACAGTAAGGTGACTAATTTCAGATTATATTACATCTAGCATACACCTAGCTTGTTCAAAACCCCTGATCTCTTTTTAGACCTTCCTCCATACTCATAAACCACATTGTTTAGTTATTTGCACATTTGGAAATATGAGATTAGGTCCTTTTGGTTACATTAGAATCAGAATCAAGTGTAATATCACTGGTATGGGTCATGAAATTTGCTGTTATGCAGCAGCAGTACATTGCAAAACATAAAACTGTAACTTACAGTAAGCATATATGTTAAAAAAGTTAAATAAGTAGTGCAAAATGAGGGGTTCAATACCCACTCAGAAATCTGATGGCAGAGGGAAGAAGCTGTTTCTGAATTGTTGAGTGTGTCTTCAGACTCCTGTATCTCCTCCCTGATGGTAACGAGAAGTGGGCAAATCCTAGGTGATGGGGGTCCTTAGTGATGGGACATCGCCTTTTAGAGGCATTGTCTTTTGAAGATGTCCTGGATGCTGGGGAAACTAAGGCCCATGATGTAGCTGACTGAGTTCACAACTTTCTGCAGCTTATCTCGATCCTGTGCAGTGCCCCCATATCAGATGGTGATGCATTATTTGAAGTGATTGTAAAATCAAATGTCCAAGTACAGTTTTCTGTAATGCTGCATTACTCACAGCCTGCCAAGCTGAGAATAAACTGTATATTTCCACTCCTTGCTTTCTGTCCAATAACTATTCTCAATCCTTGTGCAGAAGCCTTATTAATCAATTTTCTGTGTAAAACCTTAATGACTGCATTCCAAAAATCCAGATACACTGGTTTTCCCATCCCCCACCCCATTTACACAATTTATTCTACTAGTCATCCTCAAAGAATGGCAAGAAATTAGTCAATCATAATTTTCACCTAACCAATTAATACTGGCTCTGCTCAGTCTTGAGTTCATCAAGTTGTTCTGTTACTACATCCAGCTTTCAAGAAGACTGATGCAAAATAACTTTTCCTGAGCCATGGATGAATTTCCTTTTCTGTTGGTTGGAGCGCTTAGAAGAGTATCTGTTTTTGCACTGTTTCTTTAAAAACCAGGATTGTCTGTCAACTATTCTGCCTTTCAATACATTCTCCTCTTAAACCTTTGCTTAAAGTCCTCCCATGCTTTCATTCATTTAAATGTAAGAGCCTTCTTTAATATTGAACTACATCACTTTCAAATCCAGTATGAAATTCTCTCCTATTATGACTACTCTTTTCCAAAGCTCTCTTAACCACAAGATTACTAAATAACCCTTTCTAATAGTAATAAAGAAATCCAAAATTGGCCTTTACCTGGTTGGTTCTGCAACATTTCATTCTAGTAAAGCACCCTGTTTACATTTAATTACTCTGTTTTTCACCTCATTGCAGTAAATTGATTAATCCAGTTCAAATGTAGAATGAATGTTACCAACATTACTGTATTACCCCCATTAAACACACTTGTAATTAAACTACTTATGTATGTATGCACGTTTGTGGATTGGACTCTGTAGCGCACGTTATGATGTGTTTCTGGCTGCTTTTTTTTTGCTATTTTGGGTGTTTTTTGATCAGGGTGACTGCAGATAACGAACTGAGCTGAACTGAATATCCCTAGACTCTTTCGATTTTGTGTTTTTCACTTTTTTTGTTGCCGTTTATGCAATTTGTTTTTTCTCCGTGCTTGGGAGGTAGGGTAGTGATGTTTTTCATTGAACTGGTCCCATGATTTTCTTTGGTTTCTTCGATTCATGGCTGTCTGTGGGGAAGACGAAACTCAGGGCTGTATACTGCATACAAACTTTGATAATAAATGTACTTTGAATCTTTGACTAATAGTCTAATAAATAGATCTTATCAATACTTTCTCACTTTTGTCAATTCTTAGTTTGATCCAAACTGATTCAAGTTCTACATTATGAATGATAATATCCAAATTTCACACCATTATTCTAATCTCTCCCCTCATTAATAACGCTATAACACCCTTTCTTTCTGTTTCTTTGTCTTTGCTAAACATTATTGGAATACTTAGCTCCATGCTTCAGTCACCCTGCAGCCCCATTTCATGATGGCAATGAGAACATACCCCTGGACTGCTACTCATGCCATTAATTCACTTACCTCTTTGCAAATATCCAGGTACAGCACTTTCATATTAGCTTTTTAACATTTTATAATATATTTTATTGGTTACTATTTTGGAGGGTACGATTCATCGTTTCTTTCTCCTCCTGCCTGTTATGCTGCTGGCGTTTAGAACAGGTATGAAAGTCCTCCATTTCCGGTGGAGTTTGTGTCAATAGCTTATCATTTCTTTCTATAAGTTTTATAAGTGGCTCTGATGCCTCCTAATTGGATATGGGGGAGGGGGGGTCAGCAGAGATAACATATATACCAAAGAAGGTGTAAAGTGTTCCTTCCCTCCACTAGTCTGCAGGTCATCCTAAGGAAGGTGTAGCTCCTGCTTAGTATTCCCCCCCCCCCACCACCATTTGGGTCACATGAAGCCATGGGAGCAGGTGGTGGATGGTCGTATGAGGAGCTGGTGCATATCACAAGTCCTAATTATGTGACCACTGACACCAGACAATCTCTGAAGAGTATTGATAATGGCTGGGGTCAACTGTCTTGTAAAGACATTGCCCAGAAGAAGGCAATGGCAAACCACTTTTGTAGAAGAATTTGCCAAGAACAATCATAGTCACGGAAAAACCATGATCTCCAATGTCATATGACATGCCACATAACGAACAAACAAACTTCCTAGATCTAAACTAAAAAGAAAATAAATCTGTTCCTATTCATCTGATGGTTACACCTTTTCCTGCTACAATGTCTACATAATTTCTGTTTGCAGTATTTAACTGACATTCGGAAGCCATTTTGTTCATTTATCCCTGTCATTGTTCAATTATTCCAACTTATTTTTCTGAGATATTTTATTCTAGTTAGAATATTTGTGTCATTTTTATTTCTATTATGTTGCAATTGTTTTTAAAGAAAATAGTTAGGTTATATTTACGTTCACCAAAACTTCACCTACAACAGGGGCTCCCAATCTGGAGTCATGGATCCCTTGCTTAATGGTATAGGTCCATGGCATAAAAATGGTTAGGGGCCCCTGTACCACAATGCATGCATTTACTACGGCCTCCCTATGAGAAGCAGCTAACAGTTGAAGGACTGACCATTAATATGTTCCCTTCCTGACAGCAATCAAAATTGGTAACAATTGTTAAGTGTTCCTGCCAGGTTGCAGTATTTTATTATGACAGAAAGTAATCAATACCTTTTGCTGCTGGAGATAGCACCATATAAATAAAGGAAACAGAGGACACTGAGGCTCATCATGTCTGTATAGCCTTCTGGTATTTCTGCTTTCTGTCTCAGTTGCTCCACTAGCTCCTGGCTCGCAGCCTTTGGACTCTGGACATCAGCTACAAAGAAAAATGATTTACACATTTAATAGCTCATGGAAAAAACTCTGAATGGAAACATGAGCGCCAGAATTAATAGACGTTGTGCTGCTCCTAATCCTTAGCTTACAAAAAGTATATAAATTGTCAAGCAAAAAATATACTAACAGAAATTTGAGAAACTACAATTCAGTAAGTTTTATATATTGTATATTCTTTATTCAAAGAAGTTACAAAGTGGTTACAGAGAGAACCTGGTTTACTAAAGGAAGAGTTATATCAAAAACATTCATTTCAGCTACCTAAATACAAAGTTCTGTACAGGTGACTAGTCTTATATTGGCAGGATGTAGGGCATCAGTTAATGCAAGGCGAAACACACAATGTTGATATTTTGGGCTGAGCCCCTTCTTCAGGATGAGGGTCTTGAATCAAACGTCGGCTATTTATCTATTTCCATAGATGCTTTCTGATCTGCTGAGTTCCTCCAGTATTTTGTGTATGTTACTCTGGATTTCCAGCATCTGCAAAATTTCTCATGTTTATTAGTTAATACAAATTATGATTATGAATTGGGTGGCGAGGTGGAGGTTATGAATTGGATATGTCTCCACCAAAGGACTGTAAGGTGCTCCTTTCCTCCAGTAGCCTGCAGGTCACCGTTGGGCAAGGTATAACACCTGCTTAGCCCTGCGATCAGGGTCACTTGAAGCCATGGAAGCAAGTGGTGGATGGTCTAGATCAAGAGCTCTGTCTTTTAAAGTTTTAGGACAGGTGAGGCAGTTTTTTGTTCTTCCAAAGGGTGAATATCTTTGTAAGTCTCTTCTTCAGAGAACAATGGAAGCAGATCTCTTAAATATTTTTAAGGAGAGGGTAAATGATACTTAGCACAGGAGTTGCTAAGTTATCACACCTGGACAGAAATGCTGAAGTTACAATTAGATCAGTAATGACGTTATTAAAGGATGAAGCAGGTTTCAGGGACAGAGTGACACAATCCCAATCAATTTATTTGCAAACAACAGTTTCTAAACCCCATTAACAAATCTGCATGAATAAAATTGTCTCTTCTGTTCCACTAGGGAAAAACCAATAAATATGCAGTCTATTCCACACAAGCCAAGCATAAGTGGTGCATCTAAAATTAGAACTTAATCAGCTAAGGAGCAGAAAGTACTTCAAAACTTTCCACTATACATCTGACCATAATATTCCATTCCATCAGGGCACTGAAGCAGAGAAGGGCGAAGAATATAATTAGCTTGAAATTAAATTATGCTGTCATCATTGTTTTAACTAATGAACAGTGCACATCAATGAATAATATTTATATCACTGAACCACTTTTAGACAATAGACAATAGATAATAGGTGCAGAAGTAGACCATTCGGCCCTTCGACGCTGCACTGCCATTTTGAGATCATGGCTGATCAACTACTATCAATACCCGGTTCCTGCCTTGTCCCCATATCCCTTGATTCCCCTATCCATAAGATACCTACCTAGCTCCTTCTTGAAAGCATCCAGAGAATTGGCCTCCACTACCTTCCGAGGCAGTGCTTTCCAGACCCCCACAACTCTCTGGGAGAAGAAGTTTTTCCTGAACTCTGTCCTAAATGACCTACCCCTTATTCTCAAACCATGCCCTCTGGTACTGGACTCTCCCAGCATCTGGAACATATTTCCCGCCTCTATCTTGTCCAATCCCTTAATAATCTTATATGTTTCAATCAGATCCCCTCTCAATCTCAATTCCAGCGTGTACAAGCCCAGTCTCTCTAACCTCTCTGCGTGAGACAGTCCAGACATCCCAGGAATTAACCTCGTGAATCTACGCTGCACTTCCTCTACAGCCAGAATGTCCTTCCTTAACCCTGGAGACCAAAACTGTACACAATACTCCAGGTGTGGTCTCACCAGGGCTCTATACAAATGCAAGTGGATTTCCTTGCTCTTGTACTCAATTCCCTTTGTAATAAAGGCCAACATTCCATTAGCCTTCTTCACTGCCTGCTGCACTTGCTCATTCACCTTCAGTGACTGATGAACAAGGACTCCTAGAGCTCTTTGTATTTCTCCCTTACCTAACTCTACACCGTTCAGATAATAATCTGCCTTCCTGTTCTTACTCCCAAAGTGGATAACCTCACACTTATTCACATTAAACGCCATCTGCCAAGTATCTGCCCACTCACCAAGCCTATCCAAGTCACCCTGAATTCTCCTAACATCCTTATCACATGTCACACTGCCACCCAGTTTAGTATCATCAGCAAACTTGCTGATGTTATTTTCAATGCCTTCATCCAAATCGTTGACGTAAATTGTAAACAGCTGTGGTCCCAATACCGAGCCCTGTGGCACCCCACTAGTCACCACCTGCCATTCCAAGCAACACCCATTAACCGCTTTTGGCAACAAATCTTCAATACATGAGCATTTGATGTCATTTGAGGCATCCTTTTAACAACTATTTCTAATAAGTTTCCATAATCATTCAGAACTTATATCTGACAATATGAATTAACTGGACTTTTATTCTAGGCCAGGCATTTTCATTATCAGTTGTTTTTTCATCAAGATAGTGGTTGTGTTCCCAACTTGGACCCTTGCTTAACAGTATTGCTCCTTGACATAAGGAAGGTTGGGAAACCCTGTATAGACCCACCTTATAGCAGTGATAAGTTGTATCGTTTTGAACTGATATTCATCTGTCCCTTCAAAGTAATCATTATGAGTGATACAAGGTCTTTTATTCTTTTATATTTTCTTCATTTGGTTTCTTCTTACCATCAATTGCTGTCAGCAGGAACTGAAGGTTCGTGGTTTTCCAACTCAGATGGGTGCCAATATTTGGCAAATATAATTGTACTTGTTGATCAGCACGTGGTTGCATCCGGAGATATGTTTTTAAGTTTAGGCTGACTGCGAGAGCCACCTACAATCACAAAAGGAAATGGTGTGAACATCTAGGAATTCCGAAGTACAAGTATCCTTCACTTGATGCTCAAGACCTGACAGCCAATATGTTGTATTAATTATACCAAGAAAGCACTCCGGTTTTAAACTTCTGGCAATATCATTTACAATGTGGAGGCAAGAAATAGAAAATAATAAAATTCCACTCGTTCAGATGAATAAAGTAGGGAAAAGTTTACTGTACCATATTTTATTACTCAATCATATAATCACCCAATAAATGATTAGATATCACCAAAAATAAAGTTAACTACTCAGATTAAGATGCAGATAATACAGTGCTTTAATCAGAAAACATTTTCAAGAGAAGCCAAACCAGAAAAGTGAAGTCAACAGGGTTACAATAACTAGTTACACAGATACTCATTTACTTTAATGATGTCTTTGACTATCACAGGATGCTCCAAAACGTTTTACAGTCAAATGAAATATATTTTAAAGTCTAATTATATGGATTGCTTATTCGCAAGTTTTAAATAAGAATTCACCTTTCCATGGACCACAGCATGCTCTCCATGTAAAATAACCTTGCCAGGAGCAGATATAATGAGTGCCTTGTTTGTCATTGTTGAGGATTATCCTATAACAAATAATTGTTAACTGTATTAATAATAAGTCCTTGAATTACTCATTGATTAAAAAGATTAGTATGCATTACCCACTTTCAGGACTTTTGGCATTCAAAAATGCTATCATCAATGAAGCACTTGATGGAGTTTAATTATTGTAGAATATGGAGCAGCTAATCTGCACACAAAAATATAACCATAATGAGGTTCTGTTTTAGTGATATTGTTTGAAGACACTGGGATTAACCCTTTACAACTATACATCCTCAAAATAAGTTTTAAATCCATCAGGGAGCAGTTTAATATCTTACTCAGATAGCACTATTTAATATCAATAGTCTTAATATCATACACATCACTCAACAGTCTGCAGCAGAATATCGAACACAGAACAGTACAGCACAGGAATGTTGAGCCGATCCAGCTAAAAAGCAAATCAAAAACACCTTAACACTACTCCCTCCTACCAACACAATGTCCATATCTCTCCATCTTTCTCACATTCATGTGTCCATCCCAATGTCTCTTAGAATCCCAGATCCTCTGTGCTGAAAAACTTACAGCAATCTCACACTTTCTTAGAGGCTAAACCTTCACCCATCAAGTCATAGGACTACATATTTAAAGCATCAACATTCAGAATGTTGGCAATAAAAATCCTACAGAAGCCTTCAGTGAGGCTACACACTATTTCAATCCAATGTTTCTACATCAGAAAATGTGCAGACTAAACTGTGAAGAAAATACCAATAAAGCTCCCAATCTTGCTTTGAACATCTCCTGAATCAAGTCAACTTTCTGCTAATGGGACTCCCACAATGAAGTTGGGTAGGGCACAACAGATAATTTACAAGCTCTAAAAAAGCAGTTGATCTTTCACGTCTTTGTCAACATTAGAATGGACAGAGACACAAGAGTTCTGAACTTGCTTATCATGTTAAGGAGCACCGCACGTAAGGCAGCATCTATGAAGGGAAATATATAGTCAAGATTTCCATCAGATATAGGTGCAGAATCAGTCCGTTTGGCCCATTGGCCTGTTTCGGGCCGAGACTCTGATGAGGACCTGACGAAGAACTATCAGCATGTGCTGCAGATTTCCAAAAAGCTGAAAAAGTTGTGCGCTTGGTTTTCAAATGTAGTTACTACATTGCTGTTTTTACACAACTGACAGAAAGCATGATGACCACGTCTCCATTTCAAAACGTGCGAAGTTTTGTTCCACATTAATCCACGGAAACAGGATTCGCATCTAGACCATTGCTGGGTAGCTGTGTCCTGCACAGAGTACGCTTAACGCTCAGTACCGGAAATCCCGGGGAAAGATCGCAGGGGGAGAGCAGAATGGGATCTGACCCTTCGGTCCATCGGCTCCGTGCTCGTCTAGATGTCCTAACAGGTGCGCAGCCGTGCAGTTCCCACACCCTCCCTCGCCCAGCTTTGCTGACAGAAGGCACTTGGGGCTCGTGTGGCTCAGCTACTAAACCCAACGGAACCGTTTCCACTGAGATAAAGACCAGTGACAGGTACTTCGGGCCGATGGGGCTCGTCAGCCCTGGTTGGCAGCTCATCTAGGAGAAAGAAAGCTCCGATCTCAAACCTCCGCTGCTTTGCGGCTACACCCACTCACGGGAGAGGTTTTGGGAGTTAAACCCCGAGGAAAATCCCGGCGCTGGAGTCCTACGTTGAGTTCAATACCGACTCCTGTCACGTCGGTCTCTGCCGTTCCCGCTCTCCACATTGTAGAACGCAACATCCGTGGTTCGAGCCCGATCACCCGGCATAGTGTTCCCCCACAAGGATAAAACACTTCTTACTTGCGACCGCCCGACCCTCAATCGTCCCACCACGCGACTTCCGCCGCTCCGCCTCCCGCGACGAGCCGCGTGAGGGGCGGGACACAATCTATACAGCCAATGAAACAAGAGATCCTCTTCCACTCTGCCAGTAGACCGATAGATTCCCGTGTCAATCAAATCATCTCGCACCCGAGCAGAAGGCGAAGAAACCAATGAGAGGGTCTGGTGAGCCGGTCCGATCGGACGCTGACCAATGAGGTTGCGGGCCCCGCCCTGCGTCGCGGGGTCGTGCAGTGACCTGAGTGCGCGTGCTCGAGAGAGGACGGGATGTATTTGGGGTGTGTGCGGTGGGCCGCCTGTGGAAGGGCGGCTTGGACGTGCGCCAGGGTTAGGCGCAACTACTGCAGCATGGACGTGGATAGGTGAGGCCGGGCTCAGTCCAAGGAAGGAGGAGTCTGTTCGCGTCGTACGGTTGGGGGAGTGAGTTCCCTTCCCACTGGACATTAGGGAACCTTCCTGAGGTGTCCGAGGCCATCCCCTGCACATTACAGCTAGTGAAGTAACTTAGTGATACGACCCAGTGGTAGAAACCTCAGCATGTTCCATGCATAGCTGTTTGGTCAACGTTGGCTAGGACGCCACGGTTTGGAAACCCGAAATAAAGACAATTAATGATGTTCATTCTAATACCGAGCTGTAGACGTGAATGGTGTTGTCCCTGGTGTTGTCTGACGAATTGGAGTACCAACATTTTAGTTGTGTCAAATGTACACTCCATGGTTCAAATGTCTTTGACATAGAAGCCATGAGACTGTGTACGTATGGGTAGTCATACCATTGATTAAATGCCTTAACTTTGAAAGTGCACTTTCTCATTCTCTTGATTATTCTAGGTTTTTAAATTTCTGAAATGATCCTGGAATCTGGAGCCTAAATGAAATGTAGCACAACTGAATACAGTCTCTTGCCACAGTTGATATGGATGGATAAAGACTATTTGTAGCATAACTCTGAATAAGCACATAGAGCTCCATCTAGATTGGACCACTTTTGTTTTTGGATGAATATAGCCAATATTTTTTGTTTACTGTAAATTTAAGTGTTTTATTACAAATGTAATTATCATTAAAAAGCAATATGCATGTTACAATCTAAATCAACTGGTCCAAATAAGAATTATGTGCTGAGTTTGTGCTTTATTTACAATTGGACTGTGCTGAATTAATACATATTTGTTATTTTATGCAATATTTCTCAATCTTGTATACTGTAGTATGTTAGGTCCTGTTAGTGTTTTGAAAACATCCAGTTGATATTTATGAATGAATACAGGTTGTAATTACGGTATTTAATTGTCAAAGTATTGCATCGATCTTGTGACTAGTCAGTCTCTTTCCCAGGGCTGAAATGGCTAGCACGAGAGGGCACAGTTTTAAGGTGCTTGGAAGTAGGTACAGAGGAGATGTCGGGTAAGTTTTTTACGCAGAGAGTGGTAAGTGCATGGAATGGGCCGCCAGCGACTATGGTGGAGCTGGATACAATAGGGTCTTTTAAGAGACTCCTGGACAGGTACATGGAGCTCAGAAAAAAACAGAGGGCTATGGGTAAACCTAGGTAATTTCTAAGGTAAGGATATGTTCGGCACAGCTTTGTGGGCTGAAGGGCTTGTATTGTCCTTTAAATTTAAATTGGTCACTTTGGTTACTTCTAAACCAAGGTGATGGGAGTGTAAAATTTGTGGGATGTAACAAAGAAACCCTTGGAGAATTAATAAGGAGAGAGTGTTGGGCAGAATTGTGGAATATTCTTATATAAGATATGGCTAATGGTTTGGTAGAGATGGGACTTGCTCTTGGAGTGTGATTATAATTGAGATGATGCATTTCTGGAAATTGCTGAAAATATTTAAGAAGGTAAGTGGATGGATGTCATTGAAAGGTAAGAGAATGGAATGTGGTTTTGAGATGGAGCATTGGAGCAGATTCAAAAGTCATATTAGCATACTCCAATTTTTTGTACTATGGGGGAACATTGGTGGAAATGTGGCAGTGTTTCGGCAGTGGACAAAAGGTGATAACTGATTGGTAATTTGAGGTGTCACATTTCAGATACTTAGTAATGGTTACAGTAAATGTTGGCAGTAGTCTCATAACCATTGAGCTCGTGGGCACTAAAAAAAATTGAGATTTAAATTCAGTTTTCCCAGAATTATTTTTAATTGGATATAACCAGTTCTTGAATCTGGTTTGTACGTGATGGATGGAGCTTTCCTTCTGGATAAGGTGTGGGAAGAATTTCTAAAATATTGAGTGAAACTGACATTTTGCTGAAGTTTCCTCTTTAGGAAAATGAGAACTGATCTGGCTTCTGTGCTAGGTTTAGTTGGGTGGAGTGAAGGATGGGAATTATATGGGTGAAAAGGAGGGATCATAGATCCAATTTAGTGTTCCTGAGACCACTTTTTTTTGTAATTCATATCAATTGGAGACCCTAGTTGGTGTCATAAGCTAACTGTAAAGCAGCCAAAATAGAATGAATATGAGAGACGAGCTGGTTCGGCTCGCTGCTCTGTGCAGTTTGCTCGACTCTGTGCTGGACTGAGGCCTTCTGTGGATTTCTAAATCAGCTGCAGTGATGCCTAGTGTTGTGAACTTCAGTTCTGAATGCTCTTTGATTTATTGTTTGCTTGATTTGTTTGTTTTTCCTCTCTTGACACATTGGGTGTTCAACAGTCTTTTGTTTTTGATGAGTTCTATTGGGGTTCTTTATTTCATGGCTGCCTGTAAGGAAATGAATCTCACGGTTCTATAATGTATCTGTAGTTTGAAGTTCTAGATGTTGTGATAGAACCTTTCGGTTGATGCACTTCTAACTAAACTTTTGAAATTGCAAATATTTACTGTTTAGGGGCTAATGTTAATGAATTGCTTCACCTATCCTTTGGTTTATTTTGTAGTTCGAACTGTAAAGCAGAGAAACCAAAGATTTACACCAAAACAGGAGACAAAGGTATGTGATGACATATAATCCAAGTGAAGAAGGAATAAAATTACTTCTAGAGAATCCTTTAAATTTGTTCCTTATCCAGCCTTCCCGTACATGGGACAGAAGAATATTCATTAATAATTTTGGTTAAGATTTAGTACTCGTGTTGTACTTGTGCCCCAACTTCCCCACTTGCTGTTGTCAGTGCTACTCAATGCAGGCCAGCAGGGTAGCAAATGAGAGCAATTGAGTCATGGACTTGAGAGACAACTTGTTTAGAAGCTGGTCTTCCTGCTTTGCTGTTGCCGAGATTGGTAATATTAGTATGCACTAGTAGACTTGGAAACTCAGTCAGCTCCACCATGGATATTAAGCTCCATAGTATTTAGGAGCTCTTCAAGGAGTGATGCTTTAAAGGGGCGGCATCCATCAATCAATCACTGAGGATCCTCTTCACTCAGGACGTGCCCTGTACTCATTGCTACCATCAGGGGGGGAGGTACAGGAGCCTGAAGATCCACACTCAGCAACTCAGGAACAGCTTCTTTCCCTCTGGCATCCGATTTTTGAATGGATATTGAACCTATGAACACTACATCACTACATTTTTATTTTTGCACTAATTAGA
This sequence comes from Hypanus sabinus, assembly GCF_030144855.1. NCBI lineage: Eukaryota > Metazoa > Chordata > Chondrichthyes > Myliobatiformes > Dasyatidae > Hypanus > Hypanus sabinus. Next base: position 74,454,341 of record NC_082718.1, on the reverse strand, counting down.
TTTAACTATTTATAAAAAAATGCAAAAAACAGTAAATATTCTGATTCACGTTTTTTGTTATTATACTGTTGTTGCAAAGACGACAAATTTCATGACATACCCTGGTGATATTAAACCTGATTCTGATTCAATGCTTATTGTTTTCAGTTTTCTTCTGCATACAAGTTTTGAATTTTCCTCACATTTAGATAATAGATTCCTCACTATTGGTCCTTTTAGCAAAATGCATTATCGTACATTTCCCAACACTATTCCATCTGCCACATTTTGTGCCCATTCTTCCAATTTGTCTAAGTCCTGCTGCAATTGCATTGTTTCCTCAGCACTACCTACCATTCCACCTGTCTTCGTATCACGTGCAAACTGTGCCACAGAACCATCAATTTATTGACAAATAATGTGAAAAGCAGTGGTCCCAATACTGATCCAAGGAACACCACTAGCCACTGGCAGCCAACCAGAAAAGGTCACCTTTATTACCACTCACTGCCTCCTGCTCGTCAGCTATTCCGCTATCCATTGCCAGTATCTTTCCTGTAATGCCATAGGATTTTATATTAAGCAGCCTTGTGAAGCATCTTATCAATTGCCTTCTGAAAATCATAAGTAAATGATATCCACTGCCTCTCCTTAAGTAGTGGCAGTTATTGCTTGAAAGCTTATTATACTTATTTCCTTCTATCATTAGTTTTAGTTTCATTAGATTTTTTATTCCTACAATACTGTTCATCTTTGCTTGTTTCTTAATAAAGGATCTTCATTTTTAATAAAGTTTGTTATTCAGAGCATGCCATACAGTGAATCCTATGCTTAGTCTCTGAGTGGTTTTGATTTGTTTTCAAGTAACACGATGGCGTAGCGTTTAGCACAACGCTTTACAGTACCAGTGACTCACTGCATGTAAGGAGTTTGCACCTTCTCCCTGTGAACCTGTGTGTTTTCTCGGGATGCTCCGGTTTCCTCCCACAGTCCAAAGACATGAGTAGTGTAAATTGTCCCATGCTTGGGCTACGATTAAGTCAGGATTGCTGGGCAGTGTGGCTCGAAGGGACAGAAGAATCTATTCCACGCTGCATCTCAATAAAAATTTTTAAAAAGATTTAAATTTGTCTTGTACAGCTGTGAAATAAAACAATTGTGAATCCTATTTGCCCTTTGCACAACTTTTTAACATAGTCAATAGCCATGAAGTCAAGTTCTAATGTACCTTAGTAAGTCTGGTGTAGTGGCAGTTATTGGGAACTTATAATTTCTATGTTTTGGAAGGGTTTTCCAGTACATTCACTGGAGAGCGCAGGAGGAAGGATGATGATGTATTTGAAGCTTTGGGCAGTACGGATGAATTGACATCTTCAATCGGGTACGTAATGTTGTATGTTGCCTTTTGTATATTAAAGGTCTGCAAGCATTGCACATTGAAATTACAGAGCAGAACGGCTTGGTCACTGGATTAACATAATGTAAAACAGTGTAACTGTAGCCGCTAAGCAGTGAGAAGGTGTTGGATGGTGGTTGTGAGGAGTACAATCACACTGGATTTACCTCTGCTTGTGTGGGAAATTCTTAATTAAGAAGATATTGGATAAACCAATTGCTCTCCAACCTCCATAGTTAAATCATGTACTGCTTAAACATTAGCTGGTTGAGTTATGTTCTCACCCTTGGATCAAAACTCAAGCAGGAGCTATGAAAGAAAAGGGGAGAAAATGTGGAAGTGCTGTGGAGAAAGTTAAATGTATAAAAGGGGTGAATATTCACTATACTGCATCACCTAAATAGCTTGTTCTGCCACTTTTTGTGTATTGGACAATACTGTAGTCTTGTGCATTGTGGAGAATTCATTGCTGGGGCGTGTTTAGTTACTCTGTTACCAGTTTAAATTGTTTAAAGTGAAAAGTACTGCTTGTTGCATTCAATATAAACACTATAAAACTGGGTCAGCAAACTGATAGTGACTCCATTTTCAGTACTGATTTTATTTATTCCAACTTCAGTTTTTTCTGGCTCTGTCAGTATAACATTTTTTACTTCACTAATAACATTTGGTGTGTGTGCACACCACATTACCACACTGTCAGCTTGGAAACTGGATGAAGACTATCAAGCTTTAACCTCCATTTCAGGGGCAGATGTTGTATGGAAAAGGAACTTGGCTGCTAATATTTACAGTTGTTGTGAAATGTCAGTGTTCATCAGTTTTTGTTTTTCTTTCAGGCTAGCAATGGAGTTCTGCTTGGACCAAGGCCATGAGTTTGTAGAGGAACTTTATAAGGTATAATGAATCAAATAGCAGAGGATGTCTTTTATTTCATTATGCATGTTTATGCTCTTTGAAAAACCTGTCTAATCTTATTGTACTGTGCACAATTTTAGAAAACCACACTTTTTTTAAGGAAGGGGTATATTGGTTTTTCAAATGGACAGAATAATTAGTCTGTAATCGAATTCTTGATTTGCATTACCAGTCTTGTATTTTCTAGATTGCAGAATAAGAGTATTGAACATGTTGAAAGGAATAGATGGGTGAGATGGAGTGATTCTCAAAACTTTGGGCAAATCTAATATGCAAACTTAAAATCGGAATCATTTCATCTGAAATTGGGAAACACGTGAGGTTTGAAGATGTAATGCACACTCACATGAAAATGCAAGGCCCTGGGTTAATTTTTAAATACCATTTTTGAACGATAAATGAAAAAGGATCTAGTGCTTTCCTGGGATGCATGACAAATAAACTTTTCTTGGGCTACCAGCCAGCTATGGGTATTGATTTTAACCAATGTTTCAATGACAAACTTTGCCATCTTCATCAGGGATGATGCCTGGGCATGTCTAGTCTGGTGGTGTTTTTTCTCTCATCATCCATCCTTCTTGATTGGTTAGTCCTCATTCAATCAGGTTTCTGCTGATCCATCTTGTTTACAATTGAATTCCAGTTCTTACTTGAAAGTGAGACCTTCGTCTTTGTTAAAGTTCTTTTCCCCTAGTTTTATTTCAATGGCTTCCTTTACCAAGTGGTTCCAAAAGCTGCTGGCATGACACAGTAGTTTTGTGCCATAGAAATCAATCCTATGGCCATTGGGAATGCAATGTTCTGCTGCCATTGATTTCTCCAGGTAACCCAAGTGAATGCACCTGTGCTTCTTGATGCAGTTTCCACCATGCATCCTGCCTGCATGATATACGCTGCTCCGCATTCACATTCGTCTTGCCAGCTGTCTTGAGTCCTAGTTCCTCTTTAACCCACATGAACAGTGATTTGAGCTTCCTTGTGGGCTTGTGGATGGTATTAATCCAGTATTTCCTCTAGATCCTGGCAATCCTTCCAGAAACTGGAAATGTAGGGAAGGCAGGTGGTAGCAATGGGTTTCTCCTTTTTAGGTTTCCTAATTCTTCTGTCAGCCCTTTTAAGGGCCTGACTGATTTTCTTCACCTTGTAGCCATTCTGTAGGAATGTCATGCGTAACTGTTATATTTCCTCCAGGACTGTCCATGTCCAGAATAGCTTTTGCATGGTTCATCAAAGTGGAAAGAACTGCTCTATATTAAGTGGCGTGATGGTGGCAGTTATTGAGTTATAAGTCTGTGTGAGTGGGTTTCCAATAGCAGCCATGTCCGAGGCTACTGTCTTGTTTCTGTCACAGTGGAATGTCCAGGAATGGGAGGGAACCATTAGAAATGAGCTCCATGAGTGAGTAGAATCAAGTTTCAGATCAAAAAGACTGATTAATAGATGTTAAGGGTTAAATACTAGATGTAAAGTGTTCAATGGCCAATCTTTCCATTGGGAATGGAATCTATCAGTGGAAATCATGTTTTCTAATTTGCTGTGTTAGAGCTCTTTATAAGTTTAATCACAACTTTGCATACTGCAAAACTTAGGTTATATATATTCACTGATGTGCATCAGCTGTATGGATCAAAGTTACAGGTTTGACTTGGCAATGAAGAACTTGAATGACTGATTTCCTTATTGCTATTCATTGGGCAATGGCTGAAAAATGCATACACAAGACTTGGATGAGGACTGAATGAAGCTGTTTACCACAATAGCAAAAGGTTCAAGATGGTCATCCTTTTTGATCTGAGATCCATTATTGTTTTCTGAACTGCTCTGCAATGTCATGTGAATTTACACATGCTTAAAATGTTACTTTCGTACAGTAAAATTCCAGTCCAGTTGTGTGAAAATCTTGATAGTTTAGCTTCCGGTTTGCTCATTGCTTTAAAGTGCAAGCTGGGGGTGGGGTCTGGAGTTTGATTTGGGGTGGGGGAATGGTATGGGGAGGAGATGTGTGGGTTAGGAGCGGGGTTTAAAGCATGGGTTTACAGGCAGAACTTGGGTCCAGAGTACTTGTATGTTCTGGTTTGCTTTGATAGTGAAACTTAACAGCTTGTATTTCCTTCTCCATTTACAAGGGTTGGTTTCCTACTTCCTAAACTTGCTGTATTCACTGTAAAATCCATTAGTGTTCATTACATAAATAAAAGTGAGATGCCAGTACATTGAATATTACTTCAATTAATACCCCAGTAATCTGGAAAACTGCCAGTCTGGTGCCATCAGCCAGATTGGAGTCTTGCAGTAATTAGCTTTGGAAATGTCAGTGAGCTATGTGTTAGAAACATAGAAAACCTACAGAACAATACAGGCCCTTCGGCCCACAAAGTTGTGCCGAACAGATCCCTACCTTAGAAATTACTAGACTTCCCCATAGCCCTCTATTTTTCTAAGCTCCATGTACCTATCCAAAAGTCTCTTAAAAGACCCTATCATATCCGCCTCCACCACCATTGCCTGCAGCCCATTCCACGCACTCACCACTCTGAGTAAATAAACTTACCCTGACATCTCCTCTGTACCTACTCCCCAGCACCTTAAACCTGTGTCCTCTTGTGGCAACTATTTCAGCCCTGGGAAAAGCCTCTGACTATCCACATGATCAATGCCTCTCATCATCTTATACACCTCTATTAGGTCACCTCTCATCTTCTGTCGCTCCAAGGAGAAAAGGCTGAGTTCACTCAACCTGTTTTCATAAGGTATGCTCCCCAATCCAGGCAACATTCTTGTACATCTCCTCTGCACCCTTTCTATGGCTTCCACATCCTTCCTGTAGTGAGGTGACCAGAACTGAGCACAGTACTCCCAAGTGGGGTCTGACCAGGGTCCTATATAGCTGCAACATTACCTCTCGGCTCCTAATTTCAATTCCATGATTAATGAAGGCCAATACGCCATATGCCTTCTTAACCAGAGTCAACCTGTGCAGCTGCTTTGCGTGTCCTATGGACTCGGACCCCAAGATCCCTCTGATCCTCCACACTGCCAGGAGTCTTGCCATTAAGACTATAATCTGCCATCATATTTGACCTACCAAAATGAACTACTTCACACTTACCTCGGTTGAACTCTATCTACCACTTCTCAGCCCAAATTTGCATCCTATCAATGTCCTGCTGTAACCTCTGACAGCCCTCCACACCGTCCACAACACTTCCAACCTCTGTCATCAGCAAACTTACTAACCCATCCCTTCACTTCCTCATCCAGGTCATTTACAAAAAATCAGAAAGAGTAAGGGTCCCAGAACAGATCCCTGAAGCACACCACTGATCACCAACCTCCATGCAGAATATGACCCATCTACAACCACTCTTTGCCTTCTGTGGGCAGCCAGTTCTGGATCCATAAAGTAATGTCCTCTTGGATCCCATGCCGCCTCACTTTCTCAATAAGCCTTGCTTGGGGTACCTTATCAAATGCCTTGCTGAAATTCATATACACTAAATCTACTGCTCTTCCTTCATCAATATGTTTAGTCACATCCTCAAAAAAATTCAATCAGGGTCATAAGGTAAAACCTGCCTTTGACAAAGCCATACTGACTATTCCTAATCATATTATACCTCTCCAAATGTTCATAAATCCTGCCTCTCGGGATCTTCTCCATCAACTTACCAACCGCTGAAGTAAGACTCACGGGCCTATAATTTCCTGGGCTATCTCTAGTCCCTTTCTTGAATAAAGGAACAACATCCGCAACCCTCCAATCCTCTGGAACCTCTCCCGTCCCCGTTGATGATTCAAAGATCATTGCTAGAGGCTCAGCAATCTCCTTCCTCATCTCGCACAGTAGCCTGGGGTACATCTCATCTGGTCCCGGCGACTTATCCAATTTGATGCTTTCCAAAAGCTCCAGCACATCCTCTTTCTTAATATCTACATGCTCAAGCTTTTCAGTCTGTTGCAAGTCAGCACTACAGTCACCAAGATCCTTTTCCATCATGAATACTGAGGTTAAATATTCATTAAGTATCCCTGCTACTTCCTCTGGTTCCATACACACTTTCCCACAGTCACACCTGATAGGTCCTATTCTTTCACATCTTATTCTCTTGCTCCTCACATATTGGATTAGATTCTTCAAACACTATGCATGGCTATAAACCAAAATTTAATTCTTGTCACATGAAGGCATTCCTTAAAATTCCTCTTCAGGTGAGGAAATGATTGGTTTAGGTAGCAGACTCACTGAAAGGTACAGTGCAAAAGTTTGGGGCACCCCTGGTCAAAATTCCTGTAACTGTGAATAGTTAAGTGAGTAGAAGATGAACTGATTTCCAAAAGTCACAAAGTTAAAGATGAAACATTCTTTTCAACATTTTAAGCAAGATTAGTATTTTTGTTTTGTACAATTTCAGAGTGGGGGGGGGGAAAAGGAAAGGAGCACCATGCAAAAGTTTGGGCACCCCAAGAGATTTGAGCTCTCAGATAACTTTTACCAAGGTCTCAGACCTTAATTAGCTTGTTAGGGCTATGGCTTGTTCACAGTCATCGTCAGGAAAGGCCAGGTGATGCAGATTTCAAAGCTTTATAAATACCCTGACTCCTCAATGGGCTCCTTGAAGCAGCTGCCTAGCACTCTGAAAGTTAAATGATCCTCACAAAGCAGGAGAAGGCTATAAGAAGATAGTAAAGCATTTTTAGGTAGCCATTTCCTCAGTTCGTAATGTCATTAAGAAACGGCAGTTAACAGGAACTGTGGAGGTCAAGTCGTAGGATTGCTGGAAAGGCAAATCAAACCCCCGTTTGAATGCAAAAGACCTTCAGGAAGATTTAGCAGACTCTGGAGTGGTGGTGAACTGTTCTACTGTGCAGTGACTCCTGCACAAATATGACCTTCATGGAAGAGTCATCAGAAGAAAACCTTTCCTGTGTTCTCACCACAAAATTCAGCATCAGAAGTTTGTGAAGGAACATCTAAACAAGCCTGATACATTTTGGAAACAAGTCCTGTGGACTGATGAATTTACAATAGAACTTTTTGGCTGCAATGAGCAAAGATATGTTTGGAGAAAAAAGGGTGCAGAATTTCATGAAAAGAACACCTCTCTAACTGTTGAGCACAGGGGGGGGATCGATCATGCTTTGGGCTTGTGTTGCAGCCAGTGGCACTAGGAACATTTCACCTGTAGGGAAAGAATGAATTCAATTAAATACTAGCAAATTCTGGAAGCAAACATCATACCATCCATTTATTTAAAAAAAAATGCTGAAGATGAAAAGAGGATGGCTTCTACAACAGGATAATGATCCTAAACACCTCAAAATCCACAATGGACTACCTCGAGGCACAAGCTGTAGGTTTTGCCATGGCCCACATGGTCGCCTGACCTAAGCATCATCAAAATCTGTGGATAGATCTCAAAAGAGCTATGCATGCAAGCGGGCCCAAGAATCTCACAGAACTAGAAGCCTTTTGCAAGTAAGAATGTGCAAAAATCCCCAAAACAAGAATTGGAAGACTCTTAGCTGGCTACAGAAAGCTTTTACAAGCTCTGATACTTGCCAAAGGGGGTATTACTAAGTACTGACCATGCAGGGTGCCCAAACTTATACTTCAGGCCCTTTTCCTTTTTTATTATTTTGAAACTGTAAAAGATGGAAATAAAGTAATCTTGCTTAAAATATTAAAGAAATGTCATCTTTAACTTTATGCCTTTTGGAAATCAGGTCATCTTTTACTTGCTTAGCTATTCACAGTAACAGAAATTTTGACCAGGGGTGCCCAAACTTTTGCATGCCACTCTACCTGGAATTTAGGGAGTCAGACAGAACTTGCAAGTGGATGAAAGAAAAGTAAGATGCCTCAACTCGTTTGTCAGTTTTAATTAATCTGCAGATGAGACGATTTGAAATGGAATTTGAGAGTGTTTTGAAAAAAATGCCAAAAACGTGTTCAGCTCTTGAATGTAATGAAGTGTGGCATTTTAAATCTTATTTATACTGAATGAAATTGATGTATCTGTAACTAGTATTATTTGCTGGGTGGTGGGGTGGAGATGTATCGCTACCAAAGAAGGTGTAAGGAGCTCCTTCTCTCCACTAACCCATTGGCAGGCCACCCTTAGGCAAGGTGTAGCACATGCTTAGCCCTTAAGGGTTACATGAAGCCATGGGAGAGGTCAATAGACAATAGGTGCAGAAGTAGACCATTCGGCCCCTCGAGTCTGCACCGCCATTCTGAGATCATGGCTGATCATTCACTATCAATACCCAGTCCCTGCCTTGTCCCCATATCCCTTGATTCCCCTATCCATCAGATATCTATCTAGCTCCTTCTTGAAAACATCCAGAGAATTGGCCTCCACCGTCTTTCGAGGCAGTGCATTCCACACCTCCACAACTCTCTGGGAGAAGAAGTTTTTCCTCAACTCTGTTTTAAATAACTGACCTCTTATTCTCAATCCATGCCTTCTGGTACTGGACTCTCCCAACATCTGGAACATATTTCCTGCTTCAATCCTATCAAATCCTTTAATTATCTTAAATGTTTCAATCAGATCCCCTCTCAATCTCCTGAATTCCAGTGTGTACAAGCCCAATCTCTCTGTGTAAGACAGCCTTGCCATCCCAGGAATCAACCTACTGAATCTACGCTGCACTTCCTCAATTGCCAGAATGTCCTTCCTTAAACCTGGACACCAAAACTGTACACAATATTCCAGGTGTGGTCTCACCAGGGCCCTGTACAAATGCAAAAGGACATCCTTGCTCTTGTACTCAAAGATCATGATGGCTGTATGAGTGGCTGGTGCATATCCTGATTATGGAACCACTGACATCAAGCAGACCATAGACATGGCTCGGGTCACCCACCTTGTAAAGACACTGCCCTGATGAAGGCAATGGCAAACCACTTCTGTAGGAAATATTTGCCAAGAACGATCATAGTAATGGAAAGATAATATTTGCCTATGCATTGATGATGATGATTTGCCAATTGCATAAAAATGTGGTTTGCCAAAGATTGTTGTGGATTTTCTGTCAACCTATTGAAAGATGAAAGCAAAAAAATATAATTCCTGGTTCATCTAAGCATTGGATTCAAGATATACGGACAGTTTGAGAATATCAAAGACAAATCTAACCTGTATTGAGCATAAAAGTATAATCAGTTGACATGAATGACTATGATGTAACGGTAGTAGATGTTATTCCTGAACTGTGGCTGGTAAATGTTTTTTTTCCCTTTACAGATCCAGTGTGTGTTGCAAGACGTGGGATCCAATGTGGCAACTCCCATTTCTTCTGCACGAGAGAGCCACCTCAGTAAGACACATTTAAAGGAAATTGATTAGGACTGGTTCTAAACTTTTCTTTCAGATTTGTTGTTTTTCTGCTCATATATGCCTAAGGACACTCTTCAAATATTCATCTTTAACACTTATAACTCTCTTGAACTCTTTGTGTTTTAGAATAGTACTTATTTACTGCACATGTAGTTACTTCCAACACTAATTTCAAAGTTATGTGAGTTGGCTAAGTTATTGAAGTAGGGAGTAGTATTTTTGATAATGTAGCCTCATCACTTTTCAGCCAGCCAGGTACAGTGTGCCACAAGATGGAGCTGCAGTTAATGAAACAAACCTCTCCATTATATCTTTGGAATAAGGCAGAATCAGAATTGATCAAACTCAAGTATTGCTATTTCAATAGCTACTTTGGTTTACTTTGTAAGTAGGAATATGTATATATTTAGGGAAAATCAAACAAGTCTGTAAATGTTGAAAATCTGAAATAAAATGCTGGAAATGCTGTAAATATTAGCAGATCGTATGGCTTCTGCGGAAAGATGTAGTTGATGCTTCAGTTCTCACGAAGGGCTCTCAGTTTGAAATGCAATTTTTTTTCTCATTCCATTCAACCTGTATGATCTAAGTGTTTTCTAAATTTTCTATTTTTAAGTTTATTTTCTTTTTTCAAGGTACATTGGACTGATTAGGAATAATTAGTTAGCTTTGCTTATAGAATTTTATCCATGCATCCTTTGCTTTCAGTGAAAATGTTGACTATCATTTGTATTTCCTAGAAAGGACAACATTTAGTGAAAAGCCAGTAACTGAGCTGGAACAATGGATTGATCGATATACAGAGCAACTTCCACCACTAACAAACTTCATCTTGCCGGTATGTTCGGGCTTCTTCAGTGTGTTGTGTTCTAAATGATTGTTGCATGATACACTACCTTCACTGTTGAAATAGCTTGATAAAATTGCTAAATCAACCATAACATGCTGGGAAAAAGGTACAGTGCGAGTAGACTAGTCATAATATGTTCAATTGATACTTGAATTATTTTCAAGCAAAAGAAAAACCTTGGACTGGTCTGTGGTGCAGGACAATTCCAGAGCTGAGCCTGAAATCTTGGGAATGGAGCTCTTTTTGGTTCCCCAAATGTTGCAGTGAGTTGTTTGGAATGTGTCAGAGGCCAAATCTATCAAAGTGCTCTTCCATGCATTTTTTTCATTCATTATATTTATTGGGAGAAGTAAGCAGATGTAAGATATTGTTCATTATCCTTAGATGTAGGTTTTGGAGTAATAGTAGAAAATTCTCCCTTCACATGTAGGAGGTGGTAGAAATTTCAAAGGTGGCATGCTGAATCAACTTCATCCCTCATGACCGTAATGTCTTCTGCTCTTTGCTCTTCTGATATCATAGCTAGCTAGCACTGTCTGTTGCTTATCCAGTATGAGTCAAAGGCTGCCTTTAGCACAAATGGATACAAGGTCATGATAAAGAGACACCGTTTCCTCCTCAGAGGACACTGACACAAGGCAGTCTTCAAAACAGAAGCAATGCAAAACCTTATCCACTGTCTCCAACTGAACTGTTCTTCATTGTTTTCTGCACATTTTGTAAAAACAAAGTTGGCCCAACTCTGTATGAAGTTACTCCAAGAGATGTACCACCATTTTAAAGCCCATCATATCTTGACTCAGATCAACATCAGGCACTAGAGAAACCTTGGCAGATCTGCATCTTTTACTGGTAAGATGGCAGTGTATTTGAACCAACAAAAGGTGTGTTTTTTTTTCCTTTGTTAAATCTGTTTTTTTATGACTACAACACAATGCTGGGCTCCAAGAACTCTGGGTACTGCAAGATTACCCCATCAGTGAACTGCTCATTGGCAGAGGTGCTGGACTGGGTGCAGACAGCGTTGCTGCCTGCTACAGGAAGGAATCAGAGTTGGTGCGCAAAGGTGGCATGCAGTGTAACTGTGGGTGATTACATTGGATGTTTTACTTATGATTTTGAGATCATGTTGTACATTGACAACGTAAGATGCCTGTCTAGTGCTGCGAGAGACGGCTGGGGAGCTGCCTGGCCTCAGTTGTAGCGAGGACTAGGCCTCAAGCCACAGGCTTGCCTGCTGCTGCATTCTAGGAGAGGAGACAGAGGCAGTGTAGCTTGGCATCTGTGCTCGATTGGGGGCTGGCCTGTCCCTTTGGTGTTGCCGTCCAGTGTTCAGACGGTTGAATGACAGGCAAGATTGCATGTATATGTTTGTGCGCTGCACCATCAGTTTGCGGGACATGTTGCTCAGGGACTTGATCTATAAATTTTTTTTAGTGACTTTTTTTATTCTTGCTGATTTGAATGTAATGTGTATGTTCTGCACCTTGGGCCCAGAGGAATGCTGTTTCATTCAGCTGTATTCATGTATGGTTGAATAATAATTAAATGAATTTGATTTGAAACATTGGTTCAATATCTGTCATGATTACACTGGTTCATTTCTGAATTTGGTATAATAGCAGCAGAAGATCCTGAGATTTAATATTGATTGAAACTCCTGCACTGGGAGTGAAATTCTGTCTACAAACTACTATATTGAACTTGCTGAACATAAGCCTTTGTTTTTGCAGTCAGGAGGAAAAAGCAGTGCAGCTCTGCACCTGGCTCGATCAATCTGTCGCAGGGCAGAGAGAAGGTATGTTAATCCCTTGTACTGCCCCTGATAATTTGACATCAGTTACTCTCAGTGCTTTGGACTTGGGTGAAGGTGCCCAGATGTTGAATATAAATGCAAGGGGGGGGGGATTGTGGTATGGAAATGTTGATTTTAAAAATGTATATAATACATAATCATTTTTTTAAACTTCATTCAATGGACATTATGTTCTAATTTCACTTGTAGTCTTGCTTTGGAGAAGTCAAGCGAATAATTTGGCTAAAGTGATGTTGAAACTGCCTGGAAAATCTTAATTATTTGCCATACACATTTTACTAACCTCAAATTTGTATGCTGGTGAACACTTGGAAATATCCCTAGCACCTCAACTCTACCCCTTCATTATTAGGGATTTACCTGTAGAGTTGTAAATTGCAATGGGGCTGGGAAGTGGGAGTAAAGTAAATAACATAGTTTATGGCTGGATTATATCATGATGACCAGGGGACTCCTATACTGTGTACATCTGATTATATGACAAAATTGGCTTAAAAGGGGAGAAAATCCCCCAGTTTCTGGATAAACACTGTCTACATTTATAGATGAAGAATTGTCGTTTGGAATGGCTAGGAATGAGCTGATAAAATTATATCCCAATTCAAATCAGTCTTCTGAAATGCTTGGGACAACTTAAAAGGAGAATATTCTTTCTAATTTGGAGCTAGCAATATAATACTGGGACACCAGTTATTTGGTGTATTTAAACATGTAAATATGATTGGTACATAACCAAAGCGGAGTTTGTATTCCAAAAGGTCAGGCCAAAAAAAGCACTTGGATTTTAGTGGTTAATCATTTTCTTTTTCCGTTGTGTCCATGCACAAATAAGAACGGAATAGCTGTCTTGATTTCTCTCAGTTCTTCCAGCAGCCTTCCCTGTAACCTCTGCATGTCCTTTTATGATTGTGGTCACGAGGCACAAAAAGAATCACAGGGCAAGGGGGGTCATCAATCCATGATGCCATTATGAACACTGGAATTTTAGTCTTAAATCATCTAAATATGGAATTTTTTTGCATAAATCTGCATTAAAGCTGTTTTCTCTATCAGCATGATCTCTATTGTACGAGCAGGGGAAGCAGATCGTAACGCTGCAAGATATCTCAACAGGTAAACTAATTATTGTGTATCTAAACAAAAATGCAAGACTATCCATTTCACATTTGAAATGAAGTGTACTGCAGTGTTTGGTTTTGTTATTGGGAAAGACAGGGTAAATGAGTAAAAGTAGTGTGTTTTGTATTTAATATTTCAGTAATATTTGAGAAATCCTGTGTATATATTTGAAGCATTCTTCATTTAAATAATTCATTGTGTTATATGTGAAAATACATGAAATGTATACAGTGGCATGCAAAAGTTTGGGCACCCCTGGTCAAAATTTCTGTTACTGTGAATAGCTAAGTGAGTAAAATATGACCTGATTTCCAAAAGACGTAAAGATGACACATTTCTTTAATATTTTAAGCAAGATTACTTTATTTCCGTCATCTACAGTTTCAAAATAACAGAAAAGGAAAAGGGCCTGAAGCACAAGTTTGGGCACCCTGCATGGTCAGTACTTAGTAATACCCCCTTTGACAAGTATCACAGCTTGTAAACGCTTTCTGTAGCAAGCTAAGAGTCTTTCAATTCTTGTTTGGGGGATTTTCGGCTATTCTTCCTTGCAAAAGGCTTCTAGTTCTGTGAGATTCTTGAGATTCCAGAATTTGCTGGTATTTAATTGAATTCATTTTCCCTCTACCAGTGAAATGTTCCCTGTGCCACGGCTACAACACAAGCCCAAAGCATGATCAATCCACCCTGTGCTTAACAGTTGTAGAGTTTCATGAAATTTTGCACCCTTTTTTCTTCCAAACATACCTTTGCTCATTGCGGCCAAAAAGTTTATTTTAACTTGCATCAGTCCACAAGACTTGTTTCCAAAATGTATCAGGCTTGTTTAGATGTTCCTTTGCAAACTTCTGATGCTGAATTTTGTGGTGAGGACACAGGAAAGGTTTTCTTCTGATGACTCTTCCATGAAGGTCATATTTGTGCAGGTGTCGCTGCACAGTAGAACAGTGCACCACCACTCCAGAGTCTGCTAAATCTTCCTGAAGGTCTTTTGCATTCAAACAGGGGTTTTGATTTGCCTTTCTAGCAATCCTACGAGCAGTTCTCTCGAAAGTTTTCTTGGTCTTCCAGACCTCGACCTCCACTGTTCCTGTTAACTGCCATTTCTTAATGACATTACGAACTGAGGAAACGGCTACTGAAAATGCTTTGTTATCTTCTTATAGCCTTCTGCTTTGTGGGCATCATTTAACTTTCAGAGTGCTAGGCAGCTGCTTCGAGGAGCCCATTGAGGAGTCAGGGTATTTATAAAGCTTTGAAATTTGCATCACCTGGCCTTTCCTAAAGATGACTGTGAACAAGCCATAGCCTAACAAGCTAATTAAGGCCTGAGACCTTGGTAAAAGTTATCTGAGAGCTCAAATCTCTTGGGGTGCCCAAACTTTTGCATGGTGCTCCTTTCCTTTTTTTAAACTCTAAAATTATATGAAACAAAAATAATACACAAATCTTGCTTAAAATGTTGAAAAGAATATTTCATCTTTAACTTTATGACTTTTGGAGATCAGTTTATCTTCTCAACTATTCACAGTAACAGAAATCTTTTGCACACCACTACGTCATCAGACTCTCACATCTCAGCTCCCATTTTCTTGGAATTTGTGAAATGTTTTGAAGTTACAAACCATAACATGATAGCTGCTTCCCATCTGGTGGGGAGCAGAGTGCAATTATGCATAGAATTGTTTTTCTTTTAGCTTTTATACTTGAAATGGAGTAATTTTGTGACTTTTAACATTAGCCTTTGAAAATTGTACACAGCATTTGTTGAGCATCTGATAGCTTTACACCACAATCACATCTAATCACTCACAGCACAGTCATAGAGCTCTATAGCTTGAAAACCTAACCTTCAGCTGTTGTCGAACTTGGCTGGTTCCATTTTTCTACACTTGGTCCACATTCCTCTAAAACCCCTATTCATTATTTGGCTATACCCCTTCCCACCCTATCTCCTGTATTAAAATAAATGCTAACCCTTTGCCTCTGCCATATCTGTTCCCAGGACATCAGATTTTTTCCTCTTACAAAGAATGGTGTTTCCCTCCCCCCACCACTATTGATGCTACCCTCAACAACATCTCCATTTCCGAACATCATTGCTCACCCCATTGTCCTGCTGCCTTAACGTGATAGGGTTTCTCTTTTGTCTATGAAGGTTCTTAGTCATCTAGGTCATTGTGTATCAAGCAGTGGTAAATGGAGGTAACTGGACATGCTGTGTATCTAGAAGACCTTTCACCACTTATCCAAGAGCCACTTGATCCATGGTGGGTAGTTTTCTGGCTTATAAACTGAGTTGTTTAATGGTATAGCAATCAAATGAGTTATTAAGTGTCATGGAGTTTCTGTCTTTACCTACCACCCCTTCAGCCTCCAAATCTGAAACATCATCCTCCGCAACTTTTGCCATCTTCAGAAGTATTGCAGGGATCACTCCCTCAGCGATTCCCTCCTCATTAATCTCCCTTCCGGCGCTTATCCCTGCAAGCAGTCTAAGTGCTACACCTACATTCAGGACACAAAACAATCTTTCCAGGTGAGGCAACAGTTCACCAGCAAACCTGGTGGGGTCGTCTGTTGTGTCCAGTGCTCCCAATGCTGCCTCCTCTACATTCGAGAAACCCGTTGTAAATTGGGAAAACCACTTCACCTAACCTGTCTGCTCCAACTGACACAAGCGAAGCCTCCTGGTAGCCAAACAGTTTAATTCTGATTCCAGTTCTGGCACGTCGGCCCACGTCTCCCTGTGGTGCCAAGATGAGGCCACACTCAATGTTGAGCAGCGACACCTTCTATTCTGCCTGGGTAGCCTCCAACCTGCTGGTATAAATATTGATTCCTCTCTCTTCCCCCCCCCCGCATCCCCTATTCTGATCTTTTACCTCTTTATCTATCACTTCCCCTTGGGTTCCCACCCACTTCCCTTTATCCCATGGTCCACTCTTCTTTCCTTTCAGATTCCTTCTAGCTAGCCGCCGCCTCCTCTCCCTGCCTTTCTATTTTGGCATCTTTTCCCTTCCTTCAGTAATGAAGAAGGGTCTCGGGCCAAAATGTTGACTGTTTCCATTGATGCTGCCTGACCTGCTGAGTGCATTTTGTGTATGTTGCTCTTCATTACAAGTTCACAGTACCATACCACTTCCTCTGGTAGCTTATACCATATAGGTGCCGTTGCTTGTATGGAAAAACATTGTCCCTTTTGAATGTTTAAAGCATTGTTCTTGAGTTTTAGACTCCTACTCTGCAGGAGACTGGCTACTCACACAAAATGCTGGAGGAACTCAGCAGATCAGACAACATATCGGGGAAAATAAGCTATCAAGGCTGAGATCTTTCATGAGGGTGACCTCTGCTCTTTAGTGCTGATGGCCCAAAATGTCAGCTATTAATTTCTGTCCTTAGATTTGTGAGCTGCTGAGTTCCTCCATAGTTCATCCTATGTTGTTCAAAATTATAACATCTACAAAATCTCTTGTCTCCATGTGGCTAGCCATCTTATTTATGGTCCCTTGTGAGTTTATAAACTTGTAAGGTCACACCTCAGCCTCCGGTGTTCCATGGGAAGTCCCAATCTCTCAAAGTTAAACCATCCACTCCCAGGATATCCCAATAAATCATCTTAGCACTTTCTAATTTAATGACATCCATCCCATAGCAGAACTGCATCCAATACTCCAAATGTGGCCTTGTTAATATCCTATAATATCCAGTATTCTGACTAAAGGCAAGTGTGGAAATGCCCTCACTACCTAATTGTTATCACATTTGAGGAACTACATACCTGCATCCCAGGTCTCCAAATTATACAAATTGCTTGGATAATTTTTATAGATTTCTCTTCAGTAGTATGATCCATTTGGAGTTCTCCTGTAGCTTTATCAACTAGAAATTGGGCTTGAATGCATCCTGTTCCTTTCCTTTAAGCATCTTGCATCACATCATCATCATGTGTTCTATGATATAGGTGATCATGATCTTGTCAATGACCATGATTGCTCTTGGCAAATTTTTCTACAGAAGTGATTTGCCATTGCCTTCTGGACAGTGTCTTTACCCCAGCCATTATCAATACTCTTCAGAGGTTGTCTGCCTGGCATCAGTGGTTGCATAACCAGGACTTGTGATATGCACCAGCTGCTCATACAGCCATCATAACTTAATGCCATGGCTTCATGTGACCTTGATAGGGGTGGTGGGGTTAATGGACAGAAAGAGCACCTTACACCATCTTTGGTAGAGACCTTGGACTTAACAGCTCTTCAAGCAGTGAAAGAGTTTATAATTTGACTGGAGACATGAGACTGCAGTTGCTGGAATGTAGATACAGTCAGCCCTCCTTATCCGTGGGGGATTGGTTTCGAGACCCCCCGCGGATACCAAAAAATGCGGATGCTAAGTCCCTTGTTTAACCTGGTTCAGTGCAGTGGTCTTTAGGACCCAGCGGAACCCCGGACTTTATTTAATATGTTCAGTGTGTTGGACGTTAGGACCTGGCGTAGCTCTGAATCCATGGTGTTTCTGTTCACGAAAATAATCACAATCATGATTGAAAATAAGGTGGAAGTAATAAAGCGATCGGAAAGAGGTGAAACACCATCGGTCATTGGAAAAGCGTTAGGCTACAGTCAGTCAACGGTCGGAATAATTTTAATGGAGCATGTGAAAGGCCCTGCTCCGATGAAAGCTACAATTATTACTAAGCAACGCAGTGGTTTAATTATTGAAATACGTATGTTTCTTAAGTGTTTTATATGCATACAAAGGTAAAATATGTACTGTATACTAAGAAAAACACTTGACTGACGCTAAACAATACTGGATGTACCTGTTTCGACTTCAAATTCGACTTAAAGACGGACTCAGGAATGGAACTCATTCATAACATGGGGACTGCCTGTACTTCATTTCTAGATTACTTAATACCTAATACAATGTAAATGCTATGTAAATAGTTGTTTGTTTAGGGAATAATGACAAGAAAAAATAGTCTGTACATGCTCAAACTTTGAGTGCTGGAGAGAGAACTTCCACATTTACCTGATCCGCGGTTGGTTGAATCCGTACATGCGGAATCTGCGGATAAAGAGGGCTGACTGTATCAAAGAAAGAAACTACTGGAGAAGTTATCAGACAAGCTG
The DNA here is from genome assembly GCF_030144855.1 of Hypanus sabinus. Taxonomy (NCBI): domain Eukaryota; kingdom Metazoa; phylum Chordata; class Chondrichthyes; order Myliobatiformes; family Dasyatidae; genus Hypanus; species Hypanus sabinus. The sequence continues at coordinate 74,435,779 of NC_082718.1, read as the reverse complement.
TGTATGTGTAAATTGGAAAAAGAATTGTTTACACTCTGGTTTTACACCTTATCGCGACTGACTGAAAATTGAAGATGTCTAGTACAACGAAAAGGGGAGGAGTGAGAAACTGGTAAGTGATAGGTAAAAACCTAGGGGGATTGAACCATATTTCCTCCGCAGACCACCTATCACCTGCAAGCCCCTATCTCAGTCCCTCCTCTTATCATCCCAGCTATCTTATCTGACCTAATGCAGGGTTTTGAAACAATGGCATCAATTCTTCTCTCTTTACATGTACACATACACCACATGGTGTATGAAATGTGTGGCAGGTGCATTTTCCTACATCATACAATTCAGTCCACTTCTGCAATGAAGGCTGTTTTATGTTAAATTAAAATATTTAATGTTACTGCAGTGGTGACACCATCCTCAGGATTGACCTGTTTCTCCACAGACTGAGTGACTACCTGTTCACATTGGCACGATACGCTGCCATGAAAGAAGGCAGGAAGGAACATATTTACAGGAGGAGAAATGAAGATTAGCAGAGTTACTGACTCTTCTACATAAGAGAAGGTGGGGAGACCTTCATCTGCTGATTGGAACATAACTATTTTTATTAAATTATAAATACATTCTGTTTTGCATAAGTGGCAAAGGTATTTGGAGTTTTTAAAAATAGTGTCTTGCTTTGTATTTTGGATGCCTGGAGATTGGTGTTATTTGGACTCTGATATTTTGTATATCCATGTTTGTGGAAGGATGGGTTTCAGTCACTTGTTACTTAGTGCAGCTGATGGCAAAAGTGATGTGCCTTTAAATAAAAGCACTAATCCTGGGATTTTGGATGGAAAGACACTTTTTAATAGAAAGCTAGGCCAAATCGATCATTATGCATAAAATGAATCCATACTGGATTAAACTTGTTTTCACTGGGTGCATTGTATAAGTTTGTATCTAAACAGTTGTTTCCCCTTTTCTCTTCTGAAAGGTTTGCAATTTAAAACTGATTAAAAGTAGCTGTTTACTATCAGTATGGGGTCAGAACAGTAAGTTGATCTCAGACTAAAGGAGGGGGAGAAGAATATCTTGTGCTCAGAAGTGAATGATTTTTCATATTACATTAGAACTTACTGATATTGTTAGCTTTCATCATTTGTCAATGGCCTTTGAGTATTGACACTTTGGTACTCTGACTCCAGTCTCCACATTCAGAGTACTTTTATTGCAATGTGACAATTTTCAATTTCCCTAACCAGTTTTGTGACCTGAGACACTGTATTCAGTGCTTCAGTACTGTTCCAAAGTGGGAGTTATTTTAAAATGAGATGTGACTCTTGAATACTGAGTTGTGTTAATTCTAATCCGTAACTGTTAGGAGAAATGGCTTTCTATTAACAATGTTTACAGATCTTCCTTTTGATAACGTAGGCTCAATTTTGGAGCCTTTTATCCATTGACCTTTCTTTCCTTGTTCTTAACATGTAACAATGGCGAGGACACGGTGACCTATTCCAGATTTTTTTTGGCAAATAAGGATTAGGTAGTAATGCAGGACTGAAGAACTTAATTTCATAACTTGAGATGCTATATTAACAATTAATTTTAAAATATGGATGCATTACAATGATCTAACTTAGCACAACCTGATTAGAAATGGATAAACATTGGATGCATCAACTGAATGTGGATGGTGTGAGCAGAGCCTAGTTAACATTTAAATGAAAGCTCCAATTTTGAGAAAATCCTTCATTTTGGGACATTCAGATCTTTATTTTTACCTTTAATTTTGGTTATTTGTTTCAGCCCATTAAATTGCAATCAGTGTTTGCTGGCTAAGCAACTCTTTTAGTCAGTTCATTATGAGAGTCTCCCTGCAAGGCTTTCATTTTCTGATTTGTGATGTATTTGAAAGTGAATGAATTAAAATCAAGGGTTCTAAATAAAAATGCTATTAAATTTGTTGGAAAAGTGAATTCTTTAGAACCAATGTAACTATTTTAAACTACTATTATTGGAAAAATGTTTTCACCTGGCTGTACTGAAACTATTTTCTAGTGATTGCCCTTAAACTTCTGTAGAGTCTCTTAACATTAACCATCCTAAATTTCCTATGCAAATATCTGGTAGTGAATGCTACTTAAGTCATTGAAACCTAAACTATTGGAGCGTGAGTAATTGTAGTAATCATGGCATACCTGATCCTGTTTGTGGGAGCTGCTGTTTGTTGAATTAGACCTTAAAGTGTATGTTTATAGCTCTAGACTGATGTACTCTTTTCTTCTTCCACCACCCTTTCTCACAAAGCTTGTGTGGTCTTATCCAAAAATAAGTGTAATAGGATTTCAGGTATGATCATATCTGTTGATCACAGAGACCGAAGTACTGAATTCAAGAGATGTGGAAAGTAAGTGTCTTTGCTATTGGTGGTGCTTGACTGAATGCAGCATCAAATCAGCCTGGTAATTGAAAGAACTTTTATCAATTATCAAAGCCTTAAGAGCTTACTGCAACGGTTCCCATGCCCAGACAGCTTTCACTGTTTCACCAGTTACCTTGCATGAAGTCAATGTAGAATTTTAATTTGCTTAATTTTCAGTTGTATTGGGAACTAAAGTTTTCCATGATCTACATGTAAAAGACCTTGAAGATATTTGGGTATGGGTTGATGTGTAATAGCATTTGTGTCCATGCTTGGCTCCAATAAAAGTCAAAGTACCTACTTTAGTAATCCACTGATGTTTACCAGGACTAAAATCCCCATTATTAATCTTGGGGTTCACCATTGATTTGGACTCAACTTGACCAGCCACAAATAATTACCATTATGTGTCAGCACAGTAGCATAGTGGTTAACACATTTTACAGTACAGGAGACCCGGGTTCAATTCCTCCACTGCCTGTGAGGAGTTTGTACGCTCTCCCTGTAACTGAATGAGTTTCCTCCCACAGTCCAAAGACCTACTGGTTAGTAGGTTAATTGTTCATTGTAAATTTTCCCATGATTAGGTTAGGATTCAATTGGGGGATCACTGGGCCTCGCCGCTGAAAGGGCCTATTCCATACTATATCTCAAATACTGTCCACAACTATTTGTTCAACAACCCTGTGTCCTTTTATATTTAAAATTAACCCCCCTGAAGCAGAACATCAATGATTAAATTATCTTCAGTGCAAAAGCACAGCTTTCAACTGCTGTGTGGGGGGGGGGGGGGGGTGGTGGAGGGAATCTTTTTGTGAAAGATTCACGGTGCTGTTTGTAAAAGTTTTGTTTAGCAGACAGCAGTGATATCCTTGCCACACACACAATTAAGGATGCCTTCAACACTATCTAGAAAAATAGAAGATATTTGTCACGTGTGTGTGTATATATATATATACACACACGTTCATATACATGACCTCTATGTGTATATACACACACGTTCATATACATGACCTGTGTGTGTGTATGTGACCTCTATCTCTAAGTTATATGGAGATGTTAGATGGATGTATCTATGTTTCTATCTCAATCAGAACAGGCAAGTCCTTGGATCATATGGGTAAGAGTAGCTCCATTTTGCTTAGTGTAGAGAACTGGATCCATTAGCCCTATCTGCATGGCAGATGCTTGAGGCGGACTAGAGTATGCTCATCCCTATGTTAAAGGCATGTTACTTGTACTTAGTAGCTGAGTAAAGGCTAAGAAGAAACTAAATTTGGATACTGTCTTGTATTGCCTGATTTTATATAATTGTCTGCTTACTAGCTTCATCTGCATGTTACCAATCAGTGATTTTATCCGGATTAGCTGCTCTGCATTTATGGTCTGTCAGAACTTGTATGATACCCAAAACTTCAAACAGATTCTGAATTAAAAATACATGGGGAACTTTTAATGGAGAAACCAGTTTAAAATAGACATGCTATGCCTGATGTTCACAGGCTAGTCATAAATTCTTCAGCGTATCATACAGTAAACTTTTCTAACTTTCTATTCAAAATAGTAAATATTACACAAATCTTATTTCCTGAAATAAGCTAGACCATGCAGTTGTCAAATTAGCTGCATCAAAGTCCAATAATTTTTTTTACTTTAAATAGACTAATTACTATACAGTACAGGGTAAATTTTTTTAAAAAGATGCTGCCTTGTTAAAGTAATGGTAAGACTAGAGCTCATCCAATATCCCTCCTGAAATATTTGTGATATAGTGGTTGAGAACATTCAGAAAGTTCCACATTATTTAGGTTTCACTTCATAAAATAAAAAAAATAAACATTTATAATCTGCTGTTCATACTTTGCCAAAATCTAATGCCAAAATAGGAATCAGTGTTAGAACTTGCTGCATCTTTTATCAGTGACATTTTTTTTAGATTAGGCAAAGCTTTAAGGAATGTAGGAACAGAATTTAAAACATTTTTGTGCATTGATTCTACATGTTTGCTAATTCAGACTGAATTCAGTGATTGTCTCAAATGCTAATGAAAAGAAGAAGATAGAAATAATTTTGCTGGACCTTCATGACTGATTCTGCACTATTTTCTCAGCTTCGAAATGTTCTCTTCTAGCCTTCAAGGAATATCTGGAAGTTTTTACCATATTTGGCAATATACACAATATACAGAAACTTTCCAATCTTGGATACATACTGTTTTAAATATTAATATTAATTACTAGTGTATATATAAAGTTGGCTCAGAAACCCTGCATCCTTTTGGCAGTAGATTAAAATCTATGGCCCTTCCAAGGAAGTAAGTTGAACAGTGAAGAGAGCTTGGTATTCAGTGTTGCCCTGAACCACTTCATGATTTTAAAAAGCAAAGATCCATTGCAAAGAATGGTGTATAAGCACCTGGTCCTTTTTACAGAGTTAGGAGAGTTCAAATCCAGTGTTCATACTGATTGCATAGCGGAGTTTCTCTCTCAAGATGCTCTTCTTGCTGTAGTTGGGAAGTTTCAGGAGGTTAAAGCAGGTTGATGAAGTTGGCAGCCGACCACCTGGTTCCTTTTTGCGGATGGTGAAGAAACCCCGCAGCACGCTCCCCAGTGTATCTCCCGTGTCCTGAAATGTTTGCACATGTCTTATAATCTCGAGCATAATTCATAGAAAGGATGCTTTCAAGAACCGCACCAATCTGTAAATGCATTCCCCCTAATATAAACTCTTGCTGCTGTGTATGTTCCAAATTTATTCCTTGCTTTCGCTGAATTGACTGATCAAGGTTAGAGTGACAGGAGAGAATTTAAACAGGCAGGAGTATCATCTTGCTTGGCTCCCATTACTAACTATCTAAACTTGTGTAGTTGAGTAATCCTGTTGATATTTACTGTCTGAACTCTTGATGGATGATCATTCATCTAAGGCATTGAAAGGCCTAAAGCTACTTAGGGAATTAGACACTAGAACCTGCCAGCATTATCAATAAACATTGTGAGAATGGAACTTCAACTTGCCTGATCATCTGAAACTTCAACACAACGAATGGAGAAGGGAGGTTTAAGGTAAGCAAAGCCCAGGAGTGGTGGCCGAGAGCAGCTTGTGACAAACTAGAAAAGGAAACTATAGTTAATTTGTTGTAATCCTTGAAAAGAAAAGATCTGTCAGAGCACTTAGTGGGAAGGCAGCAGCAGAACTTAATCTCTAATTTTCTAATCATGGTAGTCAGTTTCCCCATGTATCTGCTTAATTCCAGATAGACTTCTTCCATCTGATTTTCGTCCATCTCAAGATTCTCACTTCTATTTTTGAGGCATGGGTGTGGACAATAGCAGACATTATTATAGGGAAGTGACACTGCTGTTCTGCAACATTGGATTTGATGTTAGTTTAAGCATAATTTGATGGCTGACTTCCTATTGTATCCTCCCTCAAATCTCCAAATTGTTTAATTATATAGCTACATATACATAGGAGTTTCATCTAATTATTATTTATTGCCAAAAGCTCTCATCCCTTGAAACAAACTCTTCCTCACCCTAGTAACAAAAGCTTTTTAAAAAAAGAACTGTTTACAACCTGGTTCAAAATCAATTACCAGTGTCATATAGAACAGGGCCTTTATCCCATGATGTCTGCAATAAACACAATGTCACCTAGTTATACTGTCTCTGCACATGATCTAGAAGTGTGCTTGCCCAAAAAGCCAGTTCAGTGCAACAACATATCTGTTTCCACTGCCAACCCTTGCAGCCTGAGGCACCCGTCATTGTGTGAGTGTGTATAATGTGTACATATACACAGTACAGGCAACGAAGGTTCAATACCCCACACTGCCTGTGAGGAGTTTGTATGTTCCCCTTGTGGGTTTCCTCCAGGTGCTGCAGTTTCCTTCCAAAGATGTACCAGTTGGTAGATTAATTAGTCATTGTAAATTGTCCCATGATTAGTCTAGGATTAAATCTGAGGATTGCTAGGCGGTGTGGTTTGAAGGGTCTATTCTGTACTATACCTCAAAATAAATAAAAATTGATGAATGGAGCTCCAGCAATCTGTAAACTTCCTAACCCATATGTGTACTATGACTTTGCCATGACCTTAACATTTTCTTGATCACCTGATACCCAGAATCTACAGTGGATATCAAAAAAATCAGTATACTGATTTTAAAAAATCCTAATCTGCACTGTCAACTCCCTCTATAATCTACTTCCTCTGAACTTTTGTAACCTCCTTCAGACCATTACTGCAGCCTCCGTGTTCCTGAAATCATGACCGGAGCATTCCCCATTTTAAACATCATTCTACCGATGGAAGTCATTCATACCTTCTGGTGCCGTGCTCTGAATTACCTTCCCTGATAATCTATGACTGAAATTTGGTACCTTAGTTTTTTAAGTAACTTGTTATGTGCTGTGTCATGTGGGTGATCATGGTCTATGACCATAATTGTTTTTGGCAAATTTTTCTACAGAACCGGTTTGCTATTGCCTTCGACTGGGCAGTGTCTTTGACAAGATGGATGATCAGTCATTATCAATACTCTTCAGAGATTTTCTGTCTGTTACATAACCAGAAATTGTGATACCATGACTTCATATGACCCTGATTTTGGGGGTGGCGGGTTGGAGAATGCCACAATTTGCCCAAGGGTGCCCTGACGGTTAGAGGAGGGAAGGAGCAACCTTCCACCAAACAGTCGAGCAATACTAAGTCCAAAATAAAATGAGTCAGATATTAGTTGTAAATGCATTGAGAGGGAAGATGTATAAATGGGCTTTTCAATAAATGGAATATCAAACCCATGGTACATTATTTTCTTAGCCAATTGTCTCAATGTTAGTGTAACCTTTCACCTATTTACTTTAAACATTCTCATTACTTTCAGTACAAGTGTGTCTTCACTGGATGGAAATCACTGTGTTAGCATCAAGATAACCTGAAACTAAACCTGTCCAAAGAACAGGTGGTCTTTAAGACTAGCAAACATACACTAACCTTGAGAAACATGGCTCGTTCTTCTGCTGTGAAGTCATGAGCTAAGATGTCCCAGAGCCAGGCAATGACACGATGACTGCCATGGAAACCACCATAATACACTGTGTGCTTTCTGTACAATAGAAAAGTGATCACCGTTCATGACATAGGGACAATTATAAACTTCAGCTACATTAGTGTTTCTCCCAGAGTTTTAATCATAAGAACTCCCTGACAATAAACTGCTTTAAGCATCCATTAGATACACATGTGCACTGGCATGATTAGACCTGTAGGTCCACTACTTAAATAAGAAATTCATTACACTATACAGATGCCTAGGCAGCAAAAAGCAAATGGGGAATTAGACAGACTCCAAAACAAAAGCTATCTGAGAGATGTAGAAAGTACTACTTAGACACTAGGGATCTGAGTTGCTGGAATCTGGAGCTAAAAGGAACTGCTGTAGAAACCCAGTGGGTTGAGTAGCATCTACGGAGGGAAATAGACAGTCGGTGGTTTAGGCTGAGACCCTTCATCTGGTCCCTGGAGTAATACACACGTTGCTGCTATTTCTGTGTTATAATCCAGTGCATTCATTTACATGATTCTGGCCCTGGAGTTATGTGTAGCCTCTACTTGGTGCTTAGTGTTGACAGAATTGAGGTCAATTAGAGCTCAAGCCCACATTCCCATAACAGCAATGGAAGTCAAAGCATTGAAGAATGATACTTTGGTCCATTTAGTTCCATCAACACTAACATCCCTTTCTTGCAATGACATTAAAAAAAGACTCAGCTGTTTGCAGAATATCCTCAGTGACTTACTTGAGGTCCTCCAAGTCGATCTCTGCATTGTCTCCAGCAATTAAACGCTGAACTTCTGGAGTTGAAAACATACGGAGCCACTCTGGATTAATGATGGACCGGAATCCTCGGATGAAAGCAACTGTCTGATCTTTAATTTGAGTGTGCATTCGAAAGTGAGCCATGAGGTGTATGTAACTGATTCTGTTGATGAATGGTAAGAATTATCATCCATTCTGAGTAATAGACAACAACCATGCATTTTCTGTACTGCAAACTAGATGGTTAGGAGAAATTAAGTAGGATTGGCAGCAGATGCAAAATTATAACTGACAGAAATGAAAAATAAAATATTTGAAAAACCATGGATGTCAGCAATTAAGAAAAATGCACAGTATTTTGTGTTTAACAGTTCAAGTGCTTTATATATCGCCTATATTTTTTATTCTGCCATTGGATCCTGGATGATGTTGATTTGGTAAGAGAATCGGATCCTAGACTCTCACACTATCCAAAGTCAAATCAGGCTTATTTTCAACTATGATTTAACCATTTTGCATCAGATAAATTTATGAAGAATATTGACATAATCTCCCAACTTGATCCCACTTGCTGAAGAACAGCACGAGTTGGTCAGATTTCTCATTCCTTAAATATAGTCTAGTTACCTTTCGTTAGAGAAAACTTTGAGACAGGAGGCACTTATTAACCAGAATAGTGTCCAGATTAGTCCTAAGGCTAAAATCAATACAATTTTAAACCATTCTCCAGATAAATAAAAAATAAATAAATAAAAATCTAAACACTCTGTGATTGAGATACAGGGCAGAGGAGACCCTTCCAGCCCTTCAAACCACAATGTGCCGCACTCCCCTGGCTCAACCTTGGGACAAATTACAATGACTACCAACCAATACATACTTAGACTGGGAGGAAACTGGTGCAACCAGCAGAAACCCATGTGATCATGGGGAGAATGTATGTACAAACCCCTTGCTGGCAGCAGCAGGAATTGAACCCGAGTTGCTGGTACTGTAAAACCGTTGTGCTACTCCTTCACATTTAGCTAGATGTTCTAAGTGACTGGATTGAGATTCTCTTCTGGAAATGGGTATCACAGCAAGAAGAATTGTCCCTCTGTCATTTCAGAATACTACTGAGATGACAGATGGACAATTCTGCAATACCACTTCCTTTTGCTGATAAACAATATAGTTCTTAGAGGAAAAATTGCTTTTAAAAGATGAAACAGCATGGATGAACAATCCAACGCAATGTCAGAACACATAACAGTACTATCAACTGCATCCTCAGCATCATCTAGTCCAAGGATTCCTGACCTCAGGGCCCACAGACCCCTTGCTTAATGGTACTGGTCATGACATAAAGAAGGTTGAGAAGCCCTGATCTAAAACACCAAAGATGTATATATACTGTGGAGAATGGTGTGTTTCTTAATCCTGCGAGAATGGAAAATATAAAATTGATAACATGGAAAGTTATTTGTAAATGGAAGTGACATTTTAATTTAAAACACTACACTATTAATATAGAAACAGCTGAAGACTCACTTATTTTCATTGTTTACCCCAATCGTTTTCCCTCCTGGTACCAACTCATGGCAAACAAGCTGTTGAGTTGAAAAGCAAGTTGTTAACACTCCATACCCATTAATTTTATTAAACCAAAGTCAAAAGATAGTTAAGGAAATATTCATTTGAATTTGCTAACATTGCAGGACTAAGATTAGAGCTCTGTAGTACCAACAAATATGAGAACATACAGACTCTGACATACATATACTAAACGGAGCCGTCCAACAGCATAGTACGAGAGCGTCACTTAAGAACTTTGGGCTCAAGTCCCAGGAATTGCTCTTGAAACCACAACCTATTGACTGAGGAGCAACAGTACTACAAACTGAGCCACATTTACACGCCCATGGAAAAAAAGCATTCCAATAGAAAAATTCTCTCAATGTAAGTGATTTAAACAACATGTTCCAAATCTGTGTGAGCAGATGCCACAATCAAGTATTATGGATAACCCAATATCACAGGTTAAAACAAACCTGATAAAACCAGGTATTAAATCCAGGGATGAGATTTTTCAAGGGAATCTGATTTAAACTACCCTAGCATTTACACCATATTACTTAGACCACAGCACACATGTCCTCAAGACCCATGACTGCTGTTGACTACATGGGAGTTTGACTCTTGAAAAAGGGATCCATTTATCTTGCGCCAGATCCATAAGAACACATACATCAAATATTCCAGGAGTTAAAAGTCTGTGCTCAGTTTACACAGTTAGTTGTCCATCATAACTTGCAGATATTACCTGACCCATAACGTCCTCATCATAGGATAATGTCAAACCAAGGTCAGCAATGTCACCATCGTAACGCTGTAAAGCAACAATGAAATACAATAACTAGAATAATCCATTCTTTTAAAGTTTATATCCCACACAAGATGCCCTTAAAGCATATGTAATAACATCATTTTTAATTTTGCGTAGTTGACTATACGATAAATCATCGGGCAGTCTTAACTGGCAATGTAAGTGTTGAAGAAGAGATCAGCTGTTGGTTAAATTATAACCAATAGCATTTTAATGAGGTGAAATGCCCCAACAACCTTAAGTTATTCCAATGGATGCTGTGTAGTAAAATATACAGTCTTCTGCATCAGGCTTGTAACTACTGAGCAAAAATGAGTGAAAAAAAACACTGGAGGAAGGAGTATTATAGCATCAATGGCACAAGCAATTCAGTTAATTTTAGCTTGGGTTTGATGATGTTTTGATTTCCCTCAATACCAAATACACTGACTGATTTGCTAAGGTGTTACAATCCACAGAATGATTCATATGACATGGGTGTGTTCTTGGCAAACTTTTCTACAGAAGTTCTTGATTTCTTCTGGCAGCATCTTATCAAGATGGGTAACCCCAGCCATTATCAATTCACTTCAGAGATTGTCTGGTGTCAGTGGATGCCTAACCAAGACCTGTGATATACACCAACTGCTCATACAACCATCCACCACCTGCTCCCATGGCTCACGTGACCCTGATTTGGGAAGGAGGAGGGCTAAGCAGTTGCTACACCTTGCCCAAGGGTAACCTGCTGGCTAGCAGAGGGAAGGAGTACTTACACCTCCTTCGGTAGAGATTTACAGTATCTCCACCCCATTGCAAAAAAAATTACAGTTGTATTATTAGATCAAGTTGAGCTGACTCTCCTTATATTTCAAGTCAAATTATTATGTCACAGTATGTGCAATAGGGAAATGTAGTGTCATTAACACAGTAATGCTTTCAACTGCTAATGCCATACATTCTGGAACTGGCTCTTCAAAGCCTACCTCTGCTCTCTGTCCTTCTCACTACTGCCATCAGGCAGGAGGTACAGACGCCTTAGATCCCACACCATCAGGTTCAGGAACAGTCATTAACTACAACCATCAGGCTTCTTAACTGCTGTGGGTAACTTTAATTGCCACTACTCTAACTGATTGATTCCACAACCAATCGACTAACTTTCCAGCACTCTACATCTCATGGTATCAGTATTATGTATGTATTTATTTATTTGCAGTCTGTCTTCTTTTGCACAAAGGTTGTTTGTCAGTCTTTGCGTGCAGCTTTTCATTGATTTTATGTATTTCTTTGTTCCATGTGAATACCTGCAAGAAAATGAATCTCAAGGTGACATATACATATTTTGATAATAAATTTACTTTGAACTTTTCCTCTAGGGCTGGTTTTACCAACTTTTTCTTATGCTATAGACCAATACAATTAACCAAGGGGTCCGTGTACCCCAGGTTGGAAACCCTGTTCTGAAGGGCTCTGTGATGGATTTGATAGTTCAGTGAGGAAAATTGGTACATTTAACACATTAAAAGGTCCTATACAAGCACAAGACAGTGCTATTCAGTACACGATGAGTAACTTTTAAATGGTACCTTTGAGCAGTGCTGGACAAAGAAATTACCATTTGACTGAGTCCAATTACAAAGCATGCGAAGTCAAAGGAGACAATTTAAAAATGTTCTTTTTGCTTTACTTTTGAGTAACAACATTCCAGTATTACAATTATTTCTCATTATTACCTTTATGGAGGTAAGATTTTTGTAGAACTCAGAGTCCAGGGATGGAAGTTCATCAATGGAACTGTACAATGCACTGTGATGATGTCCGAGAACCTGACTGAGGAAGAAGGAAGCAAAAGGAACATCCACTACTATTCCCTGTAGAAAGGAAACAGAGAATGCTTTTCATTGCACTCACAATTTTCACTCATTTTTTAACTACTGCAATTCACACTTGCCTTCAGCTTTAAGATTAACTTTATTTGTCACATGTACATCAAAATATCAAATTAAATGCATGGTTTGTGTGAAATCAAATCAGCAAGGATTTTGCTGAAGAAGAGTTGCCATGCTTCTGGTACCAACACTGCATGCTCACAACTCACTAACCCTGACCCATAAATCTTGGGAAAAATGGGGAGAAACTGGAGGATATGGAGGAAACTCACATGGTCAGAGGAGACCATACTAACTTCTTACAGACAGCGATGGGAATTCAACCCCGATTGGTGACGCTAGCATTGTACTAACCACTATGCTACACTAAGTTATGCTTAAAGGCTCATATCTCCCATCTTCAATCCCCTGAAACTGAGCTCCTAGCACTAATAGAAGAAGAGCTGATCTGGCTTCACTGCCTCTCCTCATATTCTTCCTGCACTGGTAGTTCCTTTTTCTCCCCCTTTAAAATATCCTGCAGTTACATCCTTTAATTTTAGGTTTCAGTCAACAACTGCACTTTTTGTATTGCTCAACATCCTATTCTCCTGCCCTTTGGAATACTAACTTTACCCCCCCAGTAGGATCCAAGAAATGAGGTGAACTTATCAAGGGTAGATTTGCAGTTACAGACACTGGAAGGAATACTTTGATAGCCTCCTCAGTCCTGACTGCCCTTGATATGGACATTATGGTGGTCTATCCTGTCCAGTCTCGCTGCCTGCCCTGATTACTACAAGTCATAAATGTCAACCAAAGAAACAAGGTCAGACTGTGTTCTGACGGTGGTCCTAAAACTCCACAGTATGGAATTGCAGTGAAAAATCCACAGTCTTATTGCCCACATTTGGAAAGAGGAGGATGAGCCAAGAATCTCAGATAGTCACAATTGCACTATCTTCAAGAAAGGAGACAAATTTCAATGTGGTAACTACAGAGGGGTATAACCATTGTCTACCACTTAGAAATTCACTGCCAGGCTGCTCATTGTGTTTTCCCAGTGGCTGAAGATTTGCTTCCCAAATCACAGCATGATGAAATATGGGGGAGCAAGACCCTGGAAAACATGGAACTTTCCCATCTCTCAGAAGCTACCTCCTAAAGGCATGCCTCAAAGAGGAAATTCATCATCACTTTCAGTGCACCAGCACAGCAGTTGGCTGACGAGGGAAAAGGGTGTTTGAAGATCAAGCCCTCAAACCTGACACAAAACTCTTCGTCCTCTGGCAGCAGCGATCCCTGCCTTACTGAATGCTTGAGATTTGAAGTGCTGCTGTAAGGAACACTTCGGTGGCAATGGAAATAAACCACCAGTGCTGTCTGCCTTTGCAAAATCCTCCACATTCACTGGAGGCAGATGCAAAGCAATGTCGGTGTCCAACATCCCCAGTACTGAAGCCCCAGCTACACTCAGTTTGTTCTGTTGAACTGTCCACAGCATTTGCATGTGCACAAACAGACAGAGACATGGCCTACTATGCTCTGGTATGTGAAAAAAATTACCAGCGAAAAATTGAAAGACGATCTCAAATCCTCCTTGAGAAAAATGTAACTAACCACTGACCCCTGGGAATCTGCTCATGACAGTTTAAAATGGAGAGGGATAGCGTTGTAGTCATCAGGAGTACATGGAAATCTGGCATAAATGGCAGAGGAACATCACCTCACAGACTATCTGTCTGTCAGGCACCTACTACCACATCAATGAGAGTCTGAAGCTTTTATTGCCCTATCACCCTAGGAACCAGGTTGGAAGAATGTCTTCCAAGCCCTAACGATTGCCTATGAAAAATAACTCACTAAGGCAGTCTACAAAAGCTATTGAGAGTGTCACAGTAGTGTAGTGGCTAGCGTAACGCTTACAACACCTACTTTTGTCTGAAAGGAGTTTGTATGTTTTCCCCATGACCTCAAATCCTGGTGCTCCGATTTCACATCACATTCCAAAAATGTACAGAGTAGAGTTAGTAAGTTGTGGTGCCAGAAGCATGTGCCCCCAGCGTATCTTCAGACTGTGTTAGTCGTTGATGCAAACAACGCATTTCACTATGTTTCAGTGTACATGAGGCAAATAAAGCACTTTGTTCACTTTGGTATTTAAAAGTTTTGCTGTCATTCTATATTCACAAAGTTATGAGTTTTGGAAGCTCTCTTGATCTACTCCCCAATTAAATATCACAAACCTTGCAACTTTGACCCTTAGTTTTCTTGTGGGTATTGATTTGGAAAACACCATAGAACACCACAATATGGAAACAGGCCATTCAGCCTAACTCATCCATGGCGCCCAGCAAATTAGTTTCATTTGCCCATGTTTGGACCATATCCCTCTAAACCCCGTCTATCCATGTGTAATTTATTCTTACCCAAGTCTTCTGCATGTGGAACTGACCCAATGCTTGGTAGAAAGGAGTGGGTTAGGGGGCTGCAGAAAGCAGGGAATGCAGTGACAGTCCAAAGACGTACTGGTTAGTAGAGCAATTGGCCATTGTAAAATTGTTCTGTGATTAGGCAAGGGTTAAATAAGTGGGCGGCATGGCCCGGTGGGCCAGTCTTCTGTGCTGTATCTCTAAATAAAATAAAACAGGATGTGTTATTGTGCCAACACTCAGTCAATGTGACTGTTGAAGTGAGTGAATTAGAGTCATTAAATATACAAAACTATTTGTATTCCAGAGATTACTGTGATAGATTTAGTAGTAACTGCAGTAGACGAAAGAAATTTAAAATCAAATGGGAGGATGTAAATTTATGGGATGTTTCAGAGCCAAGAAATAAGACCAACAAGGCTGTTCATTTAGTTTATGTCAATCTTAAGATTTTCACCATCTTTCAATATAATTAATGATAAACCAAGCTGTTTCATACAAGTTTTGAAGAGGGTCTCGGCCTGAAATGTCAACTGTTTATTCGTTTCCATAGATTCTGCCTAACCTACTGAGTTCCCCTAGCATTTTGTGTGTGTTTAACACAAAGTTTGGAAGTTATATTTTTACCTCATAGACAGCTTTTCCCAGCATCTTTCCAACAAATTCAAAGAGCTGCAGATGATTTTCATGGATGTATGAGGTGGGGGATGGGTACAGTCGTTCATCTCCGCTTGTTGTCTGCAAAAAACAAAATCATTGGTCCAAACTAAGAACAGAGCTAGGAAGAATTAGAGGACATTGCATCTCTGGGAATAAGATAATAATATTCTGTTTAGAAAGTGAGAGAGAGAGAAAGATAATAAGCTGCATAAGGCAATGTACTAGTAAATCCAATTCAGTCAGTCAGTGAAAAAAAGAGACATATATCTGTGTATCATATTTGCTCCACTTTTGATTCAAACACTGGTTACCTTGAAGAGATTCAGAGCAGGGTCAAAGACCTTTTTGATGATTTCTTCTAAAAATTCCTTGAAAACACCATCCTGATCAATCCCAGCCTCATCTACTCCAAGATCATTCACAAATTTCACTCTAATGACTCCTTTCATTGTGTTCACAGGTAATCGCCTCAACTGTTCATATCCATCCTAGAGATACAAAAAGCACATCACACCTGTCAGCTCATTACTAGAGAGACAATGAAAAGTTACTTTATTTCATCAATTTGTATTTGTAGTCCTTCAGAATCAGCATCAAGTTTAATATCACCAGCATATGTCGTGAACACTGTAACAGTACAATACATGATAAAAAAAAACTTAAGTGTCAGAGGCTTCTTGCTTAAGTGTCCAACAATAATCAGGCAGCATTGATAGATTCCAGATGCCCTGGTGCTGTTTCTCCATGACCACAATGTCCTGGTGAAAACCTTCACCATGCTTGTCAGTGACAGCACCAAGATTTGCAGGGAAGAAGCCTAAATGTGAATGCAGAAAATGAATCTTAGTGACATGTTGCACTTCATGGTTTTTTATGCTTGAAGTATGTTGTCACCCAGCTGCACATAGCTTGGTGCTCCATAGTTGCCAAGAAAATCTTCAACATCATCCTTGAATGCTTTCCATGTGATTTTCTCCAGTCCCACTAGAAGTTCTTTGAATTGCCAGCCACTGATGACCTGTTCGATTTGTAGACCAACAAAAGTGCCTTCCTTAACCTTGGCATCAGTATTTCTGACATGAATTATGAATTAAAACAACAGATAAAAGCAATTTTTTAAAAATGGTGCATGGTCAGCAGTCCAAAATCCATTAAATATACCCAAAAGTATTCAAGAAGCAAGATATTTGTTGTCCAGTGTTATTAAGAAATCCTAATGGTTTGGTATCTTACTCACTAGGTGGTGTTGCTGTCCATGTTACCTGGGCTCACAGGAAATTTCTTTACAATGCTATGTAACATGCACAAAAGTGCATTCGAAGAGTGTTGAGGTTATTAATAGGGACAACAACCAACGGTCTGGAAAATCTGCCATTCTGGCACCGAAATCTGAAGTGTGCTGGACTAACCAAGTCTTTGCTCTTGGACTCCCAGATTTTGGACAGGGTGTCGGCCATTATCCAGGAGCCATCCATCCCCCATTACTGCTTCAGTTGTGGCTTTTTGCAGTTATATCTATTCACTGGGAGATTGCCAGAACTGAACTTTAGGGTGGTGGTGAATATTGGTAGCTTGGGTTGAGGTGTTTGATGTTGCAGTGTTTGCCAAGCTTGGCAATCAGCTTGCAGACATGTCATTATCATTTGAAGTGACATCCTCAGTGTGCATTTGTTAGAACAAAGTTCAAAGTAAAATTTATTATCAGAGTACATACATGTCACCACATACAACACTGAAGATTCTTTTTCTGCACACATACTTAGCCAGTCCATAAAACAGTAACTGTAAACAGGGTTAATGAACAACAAACTGTGCAAATGCTAATATAAATAAATAGCAATAAATGACGAGAACGTGAAATAACAAGAGTCCTTGAAGTCCTGAAACAGAATGAATGTAGTTATCCCCTTTTGTTCAAGAGCCTAATGGTTGAGGGGTAAGAACTATTCTTGAACCTGGTGGCACGAGTCCTGAAGCTGTTGTACCTTCTACCTGATGGCAGCAGTGAGGAAAAAGCATGGCCTGGGTGGTGAGGATCTTTGATGATGTATGTTGCTTTTCTATGGCAACATTTCATGTAGATGTGCTCAATGTTTGGGAGAGTTTTACTGTGATGTACTAGGCCGAATCCATTACCTTCTGTAAGGATTTTCTGCTCAAAGGCATTGGTGTTCTCATGATGTAATGCAGCCAGTCAGCACACTTTACACCACATATCTGTAGAAGTTTGCCAAGGTTTTTGGTGACATGCCGAATCTTCGCAGACTCCTGAGGAAGTAGAGGTGTTGTCATGCATTCTTTGCAATCATATTTATATGATGGGTCCAGGACAGGTCCTCTGAGATACTCAGAAATTTATAGTTACTGACCCTCTCCACCTCTGATCCTCCAATGAGTACTGGCTCATGGACCTCTGCTTTCCCTCTCCTGAAGTCTGCAATTAGTTTCCTGCTGTTATTGACAGTGAGTGAGAGGTTGTTATTACACCACTCTGCCAAATTTTCTATCTCCCTCCTCTATGCTGATTCATCAACACCTTTGACATTTTTGATCAACACCTTTGGTGTTTCTCTGTGGGAGTGCTCGTGTTTATATAACACCCCCCCCCCCCCCCGGGTCACTTGCCTCTAAGACATTATGATTCCCTAAGAGCCAAAGAAATGTGAGTCAATAGAATTCAAAGGTCAACTGAAAGGATAGCCAATCAGGACCAAGGCAAACAAACAACTGGGGGAGGGGGGAAAGATATGTAAAGAGGGTTTCTTCTTTTTTGTTAACTAGCAGGAATGCTAATTTACTGATAACGAGAATGGTATTCCTTTGTAAACCAAATGGGGATTAATGTTCTTTCTTCTGAGTCTGTAAGCTTTTGTTGACGGGCTTTTGGGGAGATCGGCGCGAGGGGGTCGAGAGAGAGGACGCAATGCTCTAAGCTGGGCGAGGATTGGACCCCAAAGGGGGGTCCGAGGCCGGGAGATTCTCCGAGGGGGGGGGGGATGAAGCTAGATGTGCTTGGTTGACCACTCGGAGGGTCCTGAGCTGTTTGGAGAGTCCGAGGAGTTCGGAGGGGATCGAATGGTGGCCAGAAGACTTCAGAAATTGAGCTCCAACGGCTGTGCACGAAGTGGTTTGGACTTTGATAAGTTTGGTGCCTTTTCTTTAATTTTCTCTTCATATATACTGTATCGTTATTAATCACTTAGTTATAGTAACCTTTATAAATTGTACTCATTTAATCGCATATCGTGTACTGTCTGTTTTTGGGCGAGGCGGGGACATCACACAGCATCCACACCAGCTGATTACCCAGTTTGGCGGGGCCGAAGGCTACTCCCCCTAGACGAGAACGAGCTGAGCGAGCCTGAGGCGACCCAGGGGGTTACATTGTGGGGTGCTCGCCCGGGATTGATTTCTGTGGAAGCTGTGTGATCACCCTCTTTAAATTGTGTCTGCGGCGAAGAGCTGGTGTGCCTTTGTGGGTGTGTGATTGCTGGTTATCGCTGCGTGTGTGTTGGGTGGGGTGGCTGCTGTTGTTAGCCTCGAGGTCGTTGTTCGAGTTCCAACTAGTGCTGACGAAATGGTGGTGGGACCATGGGTTGTCCGTACTGTTTGGAGAGTGAGGAGTGACAGGTTGGGATGTTTCAGCAGTGGTGAGCTCCGCCCGGTTATTGGAATAATGTCCAGCCCTAAAGGGGCGGAAGTGTGGGCAGAGCGGACCTCTCAGTTGTTGGGTGAGTGGCAGTGCTTGGCTGAGGGAAAGCGACAGGGACGGGTTGAAAGTTTGAGTAGACGGGCTGGTGACTTTGTTAGAACTGTCGGGCGCAATTACCTCGAAGTGACCGCTGCCAGTTCTGGGAAAGTGTGGGAAAATGCGCGTGGTTTGACTGGAAGTCAAATGCCGCAGCTGGGGGGCTTATCATATCCGTGGCAGGAGATTGGTGGGAAGTTTTTAGGGTATCCCTTTTTGCCTAGGGGGGCAGATAAATTGCTTGTGGTGCCAAGGGGATCAGTTGTTCCGTTGATTCGAGAGGTGTCGGGAAACTTAGAGGAGGCCCAGTGGGGGAACGGCTTGGGGTCTCTGGGGGAGCACGTTCCCAGCAATGTACCAAGGAACTCCCGAAAGGAACAGACCCTATTCCTGAAGGCTTAGAGGGGCCATGTGCACAGGTGTTGTTACGGATGGATGGAAGTCAAGTTAAAGCCATCCTCGGCACCGGGGCGCCGGTGAAGTTGCTGTACAGTTTGTTTCATAACCGTTATTGGAAGCATTTACCCTTGACAACATTGAGGACACTGGAGATTCGGGGTACCAGTGCCGGTGATTATCCAGACAACGGTTGTTGGTCAGTGAAAATGGAGTTCTTAGAGGCAAATGTGGAGGAGACTGAGGTTCATGAATCGTTAATGCTGATGTGTCCGGACCCTGTTGAGACGGGCAGCGTTTCTGTTCTAGAGAGAACCAAAATCCTGCTGGTGCGCTTGGGAGCCTGCCCGGAGGAGGCGGGTGAGCGCTGTTTGGAGGCATTGTCGATGCACCCAGAGTTTCGAGCTGCTTGTGCGGACGTGTGTAGCAGCATTGGGCCGATACCGAATTCAAACAAGAGCCATTGGCGGTACGGCCTGGGGGAAGTATCTGAGGGTGAGACCCTCTTCGTGGACGCTGCGTAATACCACAAGGGAGGGGAGTTGACTGCTGAAGACACCTCGGAGAGAGAGGTTGCGGCGACTGGCCCCTACAGCCGTGGAAGATGTAGGCAGCGTGTGTATGGATTATATTGCGTTGAAGAGGCGCACTGTCAGTGACCAGAATATGGCCCTGAGGGCCAGAGAGGCGATGGCCTGTCTGAGTGGTGTGAAGTGGTTTAAGGTGCTGGATCTGAGGAGTGGATGTTGCCAGATCCCGATGAGTGGGGCTAACAAGGAGAAGACGGCCGTTATAAATTCCCTAGGAGTCTTCGGGTCCGAAAAGATGCCACAGGGCATATCTGGAGCCCTTGCAACCTTCCTGCGGGGCAGGTGGAAGACTATAGGGGATGTGGAGGCGTTTGGAGTTTTGGTGCATGTGGATGATCTCTTGGTGTTTGGATTTGCCTCAGGAGAATATGAAGTGAGGTCGTTGCAGGAGCAGCTGAGAACTACCGAGTTAAAGTGTTTTCAGACACGTGCCAGGGCTGGCGAAGGTCGCAGCTCATGAGTGACTGTCTCTACAGAATCAAGTTTGATATGAAGATGGAGAGACTGGAGAAAGTGATCTGGAACCATTCGGAAGACTTACAAGTTGGAGAGAATGAAGAAAGTTGTCTGACTGAGGGTAATAGCAAACTGAGAACCCGGAGAGGGGAGTTTGCGGAGATGAAGAAATTACAGACGAATCTCAGCAGAGAGAAGCGGAAGCTTGAAGGGAACCTGAAGATGACCATCGACAGTTCAAATGAAGTGCAAAACCTGAAAGTTGATCTGGAAGAAGTCATGAGGAAGAAAAAGCTGGAGAGAAGTGCAGTGAATACTGAACAGGAGGCTGAAGAGACTGCGGGAGCCACGTGTTTCCGTTTGGAGAAGATCAAACAGCAGCTACCGATCACAGGAATGAGGAAGAATACAGATTCGATGGATGATGTGCTGGATGTGTGGTACATGCTGCCTTTTGCTGACTTTCCCTCGATTGAGGAAGAGACCTTTGGCCCTTCTCCCATTGAGTCAGGTGTAGCGGGGAGGGTTAGCTGTGTGCAGTGTGGGGCATGAGTGAGAGGTTGAGAGAGGAGTTGGTAGTGGGCCCAAGGTATCCCCAGTTGTGTCCGAGCCTGAAGGGTTTAGGTGAGGGGGTACGGAGGCCTCAGAAGGGTTAGGGAACTCCCAGATAGTTGGCCTAAGTAGCGCCTGAGGAACAGGGCGTGAGGGTTACTGTGTGGGGAGGAGATGTCACTGTTTGTGCTTGGGTTACGGTGTGTTGGCAGGAAAGGTGGCGAGTTATTTAGTAGTCATGAGGACATGACTTTTATTTGGTGGAGGGAGAGTGTAAAGAGGGTTTCTTCTTTTTTGTTAACTAGCAGGAATGCTAATTTACTGATAACGAGAATGGTATTCCTTTGTAAACCAAATGGGGATTAATGTTCTTTCTTCTGAGTCTGTAAGCTTTTGTTGACGGGCTTTTGGGGAGATCGGCGCGAGGGGGTCGAGAGAGAGGACGCAATGCTCTAAGCTGGGCGAGGATCGGAACCCAAAGGGGGGTCCGAGGCCGGGAGATTCTCCGAGGAGGGGGGGGGGATGAAACTAGATGTGCTTGGTTGACCACTCGGAGGGTCCTGAGCTGTTTGGAGAGTCCGAGGAGTTCGGAGGGTCCTGAGCTGCGAGTCGAGGAGTTCGGAGGGGATCGAATGGTGGCCAGAAGACTTCAGAAATTGAGCTCCAACGGCTGTGCACGAAGTGGTTTGGACTTTGATAAGTTTGGCGCCTTTTCTTTAATTTTCTCTTCATATATACTGTATCGTTATTAATCACTTAGTTATAGTAACCTTTATAAATTGTACTCATTTAATCGCATATCGTGTACTGTCTGTTTTTGGGCGAGGCGGGGACATCACACAGCATCCACACCAGCTGATTACCCAGTTTGGCGGGGCCGAAGGCTACTCCCCCTAGACGAGAACGAGCTGAGCGAGCCTGAGGTGACCCAGGGGGTTACAGATATATAAACGCAAATACTCCCAAAGAGAAACACCAACAACTGTGCACTGAGGATGTCACCTCGACTGGTGATGAAACGTCTGCAAACACTGCAACATCAAGAACTGAACTTCATAAAGACTAACGCTGGAGACTAGCAAAGGCCTTGGATTGACACTATCGTAAACAAAAACCCATGAAAAGAAAAAATAAACCTGTGCAGCTTATGCCAGAGCCAGTTTATAATAAATGAAGAAATCTACATGAAATTGGGATATATGCAGAGTAGAAAAATTCAGGAATTTCTGAGAGAATTTGAGGAATGCGTCTTCATCTCCATTACATTTGCAAACCGGGGGGTGGGGGGGGGGGGGGGATACCAGGCCTGGGAATGGAACAATCAAACTTCCTATGCATTAAAGCACTGATCTCAACCAAAACCTGGTTACCTCGAGCATTCGAGATCTGCGGATCGTAACGTGGATGACGTGAGGGGAAGCAGAACTTGTCTCCACCAATCCCAGTGATTCCTTCTCCTTTGTTACCATATTCCGAAAAAGCAGTACTCTCTATTTAAAACGAAATCAGCACGAATAAGTTATGGACAGATTATGTATTGCTTTAAATTTGTTCACAGAGTTCAGTTTTTTGGCAAATTGGGATAAATTATAATGAAAGTTTAAAGAGTTCTATATTTTAAATAACTTTTAATCAAATCTACAATTTTGACCATTTTTGACATTAAAAATATGAGTTAGAAACAGAAGGAGGCCAGAGGAAGTGATTTTTGTAAAATTAAAGCTACTTTTTAGGATGGAGCCCATCAGGACCCAAGAACCTGCCAGTCTGCAACTTCTATAAGTTGCTCAGAGCTCCTTGTAATTTTCCCAAGTTCCTCTCTCCTATAGAGGTGTATAAAATCACAAGGGACAGAGATAAAAGGTGATGATGCAAGGCTGGGAAAGTCAATAATTCAGGTACATAGATTTAAGGTGACAGTGGAAAGATTGAATCGGAACCTGTCAGGTGATATTTTGCAGAGTGTTATGTATAGAGTGAGATGCCAGAGGAAGTGATTGAGGTGGGTATAATGATAACAATTAAATGACATTTGGACAGGTACATATATAGCAAAGGTTTGGAGGGATTGGGCCAAATGGAAGCAAATGGGACTAACTAATAGACAAGTCACGCTAAAGGGCCTGTTATATTGCTGTAAAGCTCCGTGACTCCCAATTTCCATTTTTCAGATACTTTTGGATGTTCTTTGTATCCTCTAATTAAGAGTTCCCAACTTTTCTTATGGCATGGACCAACACCATTAAGCGGGGTCTGTGGACCCCAGGTTTGGAAACGCTACTCTACAGTTAAAGGCCTTTTAAATTCAGTGGCCAATTCCTTATTTTCTATAATTAATATTCTGTACTCATTATCTATAGGACAATTTCTCAATTTATTAACTCATTTCAGAATCAGAATCGGAATCAGATTTATTATCACCGGCATGTGACGTGAAGTTTCTTAACTTAGCAGGAGCAGTTCAATGCAATACATAATCTAGCAGAGAGAGAAAAAAAAATACTAATAATAAATAAAATAAAACATAATCGAAGCAAGAGGTTGAGAGTGAAGGACTAAAGACATCTCGGAGAGAAGCCATTTTCTTTTACTGATCGGGGAAAAGAGGCTAGACTGCGCAGGCGCGTGACATAGCGCACCAAAAGGTTTAAAAAAAGACCGCCATATACAGCAGCCATTGTCGGAGTGGACTGAGTAAGAGTGGAATGGCTTTGGTTCAACAGACTTCAGCGTGAACAGGCAAAAGCGAGGGTAGGTTCTGGTAAGTTTTGTTTTGTTTGTTTAGAGTAGAGAGAATGCCAGGCAGGATGTTGGAATGTTCCTCTTCCAGGATGTGGGAAGTCAGGGAGATCCTGCAAGAAGTGTATCCCAGCTGCAACTCCTAACAAACCACGTTAGGGAACTGGAGCAGGAGCTGGATGTCCTCCAGATCATTCAGGAGAATGAGGAGTTTATAGATAGTAGTTTCAGGGAGGTAGTTATGCCAAAGGAGCAGCACACAGGTAATTGGATTACCGTCAGGTGAGGGAAGGGGAAAGGGCAGGCAGAGCAGGGATCCCCTGTGGCCATTCCCCTCAACAACAAGTAGTACTAGTAGGCCTCCGTTAGATAATGGATTTGCACCTTGGAAAGTTTCCAGGGCGCAAGCCTGGGCAAGGTTTTTTTTAATGGAAGACCGGCAGTTGCCCAAGCTGCAAGTCTCCCTTCTCCACGCCACCAATGTTGTCCAAGGGAAGGGCATTAGACAACAACAAATATACTGACTTGGATACTGTAGGGGGGATGACTTACCTGGGACAAGCTGCAGCAGCCGGATCTCTGGCACTGAGTCTGGTTCTGCAGTGCAGAAGGGAGGGGGGAAGAAGAGGAGAGTGGTAGTGATAGGGGACTCGATAGTTAGAGGTACAGACAGGAGGTTCTGTGGTCGCGACAGAGACTCTCAGATGGTTTGTTGCCTCCTGGGTGCCAAGATCAGGGATGTCTCTGATCACATGCACAGCATTCTGAAATGGGAGGGTGAGCAGCCAGATGTCATGATATATATCTGTACCAATGAAGCAGGAAGAAAGAGTGAGGAGGTCCTGAAGAGTGAGTATAGAGAGCTTGGTAGGAAGTTAAAAAGGACCTTGAGTGTGGTAATCTCAGGATTGCTACCTGTGCCACGTGCCAGTGAGGGTAAGAATAGGATGCTCTGGAGGATGAACATGTGGCTGAGCAACTGGTGTAAGGGGCAGGGTTTCAGACTTCAGAATCAGTGGGACCCTCTTCTGGGGCAGGCGGGACCTGTACAAGAGAGACGGGTTACACCTGAACTATTGGGGGGACCAATATTCTTGCAGGGAGGTTTTTTAGTGCTTTTGGGGGGGGTGGGAGGGTTTAAACTAGATTTGCAGGGGGATGGGAACCAGAGTAAATAGTGGAGCAGGGGTGAAAATAAATGATGTTAAAGGTTCATGCAAAGTCAAAAATAGAAGTGTAGTGTATGGTGGTAATAATCTTCTGAGGTGTGTCTATTTCAATGCGAGGAGTATTGTGGGGAAGGCTGACGAGCTGAGAGCAGGACAAATTAGAGTGCTTGTCTACTGAGGCCATAATGGCAAAGCTGAGAAACAGTAAAGGTATGACCACATTAATGGGGTTGTATTATAGACCACCCAATAGTCAGTGAGAACTGGAGGAGCAAATCTGCAGAGAGATATGTTATGTACCCCTAGGGTTCATATTTTCTGTGGACAATCACTTTAAAATGTCGGGAGAATGAGACTGGCTTTTGGACACTGTTTGAGCTGTTACAAAGGAAGAGAGGGAGGTGTCCAGCGCAATGAGACAGAGAGAGGCAGAAACTGCTCGAAAGATTGATGTTATGGTTTCTCTGAAAGTTGTTTACCTTTCTGCAAGGACACTTGCCTGCTTGTTAAAGTTTTTGCAGAAAGAGGACGGCGGAGCAGGTTGATGGAAAGCTGGTGTCCAACGTGTGGAGATAAAAGCCAGGTCCGCCGGGACACACCATGAGACATGCAGTTTCGGACACTGAATGAGCTTTGTTGCACCCACAGGAAGGTGGGGCTTTGGAGGATCGATTCGGGGAAATCGAACAGTGGCTCACAGTGTGAAAAGGTGCGGCCAGTGGGGAATTATTTGTGTGTCCACCCTCGCCTGGATGATAATTCCACCACTGAAGAATGGTCGTACGTGTTATGGTCATAGTCGGTGACTACAACAGGATTTCGGAAGACAACGGGAAGATCAATGGCATCAGCACACCTCTCACCACTCTCTCTCCAACGTTACACAACTAACTACCTCGAACTAAACTGAACTCTCTTCATCATCATAAGACTGTACCCGTCTACCCTTAGGTTTGAAAGAGCCTAGTTTTGTTCCTATTTCCACATTTATGTATGTGTGTGTATATATATATATATATATCATTGCTAACCTGTCTGATATATTTGCATTTATAGTACTGTATTGCGTAGTTTACTAATAAACACTATTAGTTTACAATGTGTTTTTCATTTCTGCTGGTTCTTTAACCCGGTCACGGGGTATGTGACAGATAGCAGACAACTGCAGGAAACATAAAATTGTGATAGTAGGGGATGTTAATTTTCCACGTATTGATTGGGACTCCCATGCTGTTAAAGGTCTAGACGGGCTAGAGTTTGTAAAATGTGTTCAGGAAAGTTTTCTAAATCAATATATAGAGGTACCAACTAGAGAGGATGCAATATTAGTTCTATGTTAGGACAGGTGACAAAAGTGTGTATAGGGGAACACATCTGGTTCCAGTGATCATAACACCATTAGTTTCAACTTGATCATGGATAAAGATAGATCTGGTCCTTGGGTTGAGGTTCTAAACTGGAAAAAAGCCAAATTTGAAGAAATGAGAAAGGATCTAAAAAGTGTAGATTGGGATAGGTTGTTCTCTGGCAAGGATGCCGTTGGCAAGTGGGAGGCCTTCAAAGGAGAAATTTTGAGAGTGCAGAGTTTGTATGTTCCTGTCAGGATTAAAGGCAAAGTGAATAAGAATAAGGAACTTTGGTTCTCTAGGGATATTGGAACTCTGATAAAGAAGAAGAGAGATGTATGACATGTATAGGAAACAGGGAGCAAATAAGGTACTTAAGGAGTTTAAAAAGTGCAAAAAAATACTTAAGAAAGAAATCAGGAGGGCTAAAAGAAGACATGAGGTAGCTTTGGCAGTCAAGGTGAAGGATAATCCAAAGAGCTTCTACAGGTATATTAAAAGCAAAAGGATAGTAAGGGATAAAATTGGTCCTTTTGAAGATCAGAGTGGTCAGGTATGTATTGAACCTAAAGAAATGGGGGAAATCTTAAATGGGTTTTTTTGCATCTGAATTTACTAAGGAAACTGGCATGGAGTCAATGGAAATAAGGCAGACAAGTAGTGAGGTCATGGAACCTATACAGATTGAAGAAGAGGAGGTGCTTGCTATCTTGAGGCAAATCAGAGTAGACAAATCCCCAGGACCTGACAGGGTATTCCCACAGACCTTGAAGGAGACTAGTGTTGAAATTGCAGGGGCCCTGGCAGATATACTTAAAATGTCGGTATCTACGGGTGAGGTGCTGGAGGATTGGAGAATAACTCATGTTGTTCTGTTGTTTCAAAAAGGCTCTAAAAGAAATCCGGGAAATTATAGGCCAATAAGTGTGACGTTAGTGGTAGGTAAATTATTGTACTAAGAGATAGGATCTACAAGTATTTAGATAGACAGAGACTTATAAGGGACAGTCAACATGGCTTTGTGCATAGTAGGTCATGTTTAACAAATCTATTAGAGTTTTTTGAGGAGGTTACAAGGAAAGTGAATGAAGAGAAAGCAGTGGATGTTGTCTACATGGACTTCAGTAAGGCCTTTGACAAGGTCCCACATGGGAGGTTAGTTAGGAAAATTCAGTCGCTAGGTATACACAGTGAGGTAGTAAATTGGATTAGATATTGGCTCAATGGGAGAGGTCAGAGAACGGTAGTGGAGGATTGCTTCTCTGAATGGAGGCCTGTGACTAGTGGTGAGCCACAGGGATCAGTGCTGGGTCCATTGTTATTTGTCATCTATATCAATGATCTGGATGATAATGTGGTAAATTGGATCAGCAAATTTGCTGATGATACAAAGATTGGAGGTGTAGTGGACAGCGAGGAAGGTTTTCAAAGCTTGCAGAGGGATCTGGACCAGCTGGAAAAATGGGCTGAAAAATGGCAGATGGAGTTTAATGCAGACAAGTGTGAGGTATTGCATTTTGGAAGGACAAACCAAGGTAGAACATACAAGGTAAATGGTAGGACACTAAGGAGTGCAGTAGAACAGAGGGATCTGGGAATACAGATACATAATTCCCTAAAAGCGGTGTCACAGGTAGATAGGGTCATAAAGAGAGCTTTTGATACATTGACCTGAGTATAAGAGTAAGAATGTTATGGTGAGGTTGTATAAGGCATTGGTGAGGCTGAATTTGGAGTATTGTGTGCAGTTTTGGACACCAAATTACAGGAAGGATATTAATAAGGTTGAAAGAGTGCAGAGAAGGTTTACAAGGATGTTGCCGGGACTTGAGAAACTGAGTTACAGAGAAAGGTTGAATAAATTAGGAATTTATTCCCTGGAGTGTAGAAGAATGAGGGGAGATTTGGTAGAGGTATATAAAATTATGATGGGTATAGATAGAGTGAATGCAAACAGACTTTCTCCACTGAGGCTAGGGGAGAACTGCACATATTCATGAGTCAATTAATGTATAGCTCAGCTCATTTAATGACTTAAAATTAGCTATATATTTACTCACTAATGTTCATTGCTTCGATTAGGTGACTAATTTAAGTGAACCACGATACCAAATGGATTATCTCTGTAGTCCACGTTATGACGTGTTTCTGATCACTTTTCTTGTTGCTATTTTGGGTGATTTTGAATTGCAACAGCCTGCAGATAATGAACACTGAGCTGAAATGAATATGTCTGGATTCTTTTGCTTTGTGTTCTATATTCTGTGATTTTCACTTTTTTTTGGTTGCCATTTGCATGTTTTGCTTTTTTTGCACGGGGAGTATGTTTTTCTTTGAATAATTCTGCAGTTTTTCTTTGTTTTAT
Organism: Hypanus sabinus; assembly: GCF_030144855.1. NCBI lineage: Eukaryota > Metazoa > Chordata > Chondrichthyes > Myliobatiformes > Dasyatidae > Hypanus > Hypanus sabinus. The sequence goes on along the minus strand of NC_082718.1, from coordinate 74,406,877 downwards.
GGTTGTCTGTGGGGAAGACACATCTCAGGGCCGTATACTGCATACATACTTTGATAACAAATGTAGTTTGAATCTTTGAATCTGCCAGATCAAATAAGTTGTTTCATGAGCAATACAGTTAAACAGGATTCAATGTACAGACATTATTCATGATGATACTTACATTTTTATGTGGAATAGTATGAGGAATGTACAGCAATAGTAACTGGGCTCTCTTCCTGCCTTTATCCAAGTCCTGGAATATCAAGCTGGGTTTCATGTCCCTTTAAGGATAAAAGGTACAGCTCAATGTACAAGTGTTCAAAAGCTCGAGAATCTAGTAGTATTAGGAGAAATTCTCAGCACAGAAAATCAATTGGTAATGATATCAACCAACTCAAGGAAAAAATTGTTTATTCGGGCATCAGCAATTTAAGTCAGTAAATGGGTCATGACAAAAGCAAATATATTCTCATTCATAATAATTGAATGCTCTTGGGATGGCAAGTGTTCTGTATCCAAAAACAACTGGCATGCTGATTTTTTAGTACTGAAAATTGTGGTCTTGAAGGCCCCTTTAAATACTTTGGACGATAATTCCATATTTTTGGGCACCACGATGGTGTTGTGGTTAGCATAATGCTATTTCAGGTTGGGGTATCAGAGTTTACAATTCAACTTTGACACCACTTGTAAGGAGTTTGTACTCCTTACAGGCAACATCAAAGCGCGTAGGTTTATTCCGGATGCTCAGGTTTCCTCCCACATTTTAAAGACATACCAGTTAGTAGGTTAATTGGTCATTGTAAATTGTCCTGTGATTAGACTAGGTTAACTAGGTAGGTTACTGGGCAGTGTGGCTCGTTGGGCTGGCAGAGCCTGTTCTGTGTTGTTATCTCTAAATAAATAAATGTGTTTTTTAAATAAATTAGAGCCAGTATTCTTCATATCTCACTGAAAATTATTTCAAACCTCTTCAAGCTGATTATCATAAAAAACAATCTCCCATCAGCATCCCACTACCAACAAAGTGAATGATCAAACCATATTTTATTTTTTAAAAGATGTCCATTTTGTAATCCAAAAGAAAAATATTGTTAAAAAAAATCACCTACATGCTTCACTGACAATGACGACATTAATTTGCAAGCCTAAAATCTTCTTGAGAAGGTGACACAAACCATCTTCTTGAACTTTTACAATCTGCCTGATAATGGTCTTTCTACAGTGCTCTAGGGAAGGGAGCTCTGTCTATAGGACCTACAGATTACAAAGGAACTGCACTATTTTCTTAAGTCAAGGGAGTGTGCAACTTGGAGACAAATTTATAGATGTTGTTCCTGCTTGACTGCTCTCTTCGTTAATCTAAGAAATAGGAGCAGTAGCCATTTAGTCCTTTGAGAGAGCTTGCCATTAATCAGGACTACAGATGATCTTCTACCTCAGTGCCATTCTTCAACACTATTTCTAAATGCCTTAACATCCTGAAATCTAATAAATAATCTGTTAAATGTAAAGAACTGAGCTTCCACTGCAAGAATGGTAGAGAATTTCAAGGGTTCACTGCTGCCTGAGTGAAGACATTTCTCTTATTTCAGTCTTAAAGAGCTCACTCCTCTTCCTTTGATTTAATAACACATTTAATTTATCCCATAATTGTGTCTAAATGACATTTACATTTGGATTATTCTAGATCAGGGGTTTCCAACCTGGAGTCAACAAACTCCTCAGTTAATGGTTGGTGTCCATGGCAAAAAAAAATAGGTTGGGAACCACCGTTTTAGATGGTTAAGGTCATAGTCTAGGGAAGCATTAAGAAAGCAGTTTCAACAAGATCATCCACATTGCAGCACTGGTGCACCAGTGATTGGTAGAGAGAATCTTTATAGTGGTGAATGCAGAAAGAGATGGATACAGTCTAGTCCGTGACAGACAAAGGGCCTCCCCACCATTGAGCATATTTACATGGAGCTCTACTGCAAGCAATCAGCACCCATCATCAAACACCCCCATCATCCAGGCCATGCCCTCTTCTCACTACCACTGAGTAGGAAGTACAGAATCCTTAGGTCCCATACCATCAGGTTCAGGTAGTCATTAGGTTCTTGAATCAGTGTGGATGTCTTCACTCACCACGATTCTGAACTGATTCTACAACCTACAGATTCACTTTCAAGGACTCTTTACAACTCATGTTCTCAATATTTTTTGTCTTTTCTTACATTTCGTCTTTTTTTAAACATTGATTATATGTCTTTGTCTGTTTATGTAGTTTTTGGTAAAGTTCTATTGGATTTCTTTTTTCCTTGTAAATGGGAATCTCAAGGTATGATATGGTAATGTACACGTATGTACGTTTATAATAAATTTACTTTGAACTGTGAACCCATTCTGACTACTTTGTACTGGTTTGTGTCGAGCATCAATTGTCGCTGAAGTTGCACTCGTGCAGGGAATACAAAGTATTTAATTTCACTGAACTTTGCTTAGGAGATTTGGAAAAGCTTTGAGAGTTAGGGAGCCAAGTCACTCATCACACTCATCCTCCGATTTCTTCGTGTATTTTCAGTACATGGGCTAAGACAGTTGAGTTTTCATTAATGGCAACCTCAAGGATGTTGATGGTGAGGTACAAACCCTACAAGAGTCTGGTTGAAGCCCATGTCATTTTTGATTAAGGGTACAAACAAGGGTATTACTTTTAGTGACTGTGACCACATTAAACATATTTAATATACAGTTTTCAAACAGCAGTGTAATTAAAGGTTATGGGGAAAAGGCAGGCAGGCAGAACGGAGTCCAGAGCCAACTCAGTCATGGCCTTACTGAATGGCAAAGCAAGCTCGACGGCCCAGACAGATTACTCCACTCCTTTTTCTTATGTTCTTACATTACAGATCTATTATTCACTCACTTGCGCAGCCAGTGATCCTCAGGAGCAAAGCGACGTCGGCAGTCTCGTTCATACAAGGTCATTAACCATCCATGAACAGAATGGAACAGCTCCAGTTGCTCTCCATTCGCATTTTCTACAAATACAAGACCAATCTCTTCATCTAGATCTCTCACAATAACTCTTAGCTTCTCCCCTCCCCAACACATTGAAGCTGAGAAACAATGTCAAATGCATCACACAAAATAATCATTCTGTTTACTTTACACATTTATACATTGAGGAATGTCAGACAATGACATTTATGTCTAAGAAGATTTGCTGAGGTAATTTTCAGTGAATCAATTCTGCATGTGTTTACATTGTTCAAGAAGCAGTTCATCTTTAGTTTTTTATGACTGGCTGGAACAATGCATATTTTTAAAATTGGGAAGCAACAACTTTTTACAGTTCTCTTCTGTTCATCTGGGTGATCTGGCAGCATAAGTAGTACAGTGTCATAAAATAACACCCTTGTCCCTTACTTTCCATTACATCTATACTTAATCAGCAGTCAGTATTAATTAAAAGTTTGCTTTTGCCCAAACTAATAATCCTTGGATAACAAAGCAACCATAATTGGCACTGCAAAGATAAACTACTAGGATAATCAAGCTACCAGGAGATATTGACAAACATTGTCAAGCACAACAGTTACAGACCCCTGAAAGTCAAATTGAAGTCATCAAAGCCCTCCTATTTATATACACTTTATTAGGAACACCTGTACACCTTTTAATGCAAATATCTAATCAGCCAATTAGCTGGCAGCAACTCAATGCATAAAAACACGCAGACAAGATCAAGAGGTTCAGTTGTTGTTCAGAGCAATGAACAGACAATGGTGCAAATAACAAAAAAAAATCCAGTGAGCGGCTGTTCTGTGGGTGAAAAGGTGAGAGGTGAGAGGTCAGAGGAGAATGGCCAAACTGGTTTAAGCTAACAGCAAGGTGACTGTAACTCAGATAACCAGGTGTTACAACAGTGGTGTGCAGAAAAGCATCTCTGAATGCACAACACGTGGAACCTTGAAGTGGATGGGCTACAGCAGCAGAAGACCACAAACATACACTCAGTGGTCACTTTATTGGGTACAGGAGATAGCTAATAATGTGGCCAAAAGACATATTTGAATAGCAGGTATATACGCTCCTCACATTTTGATGCTCAAATCTCCAGTGTTTTCACTAACTTGGTTTGCCACGAGGATAGATCAGTGACTATTACTGATACTATGCAAGCCAACTTACCCAGAATACCATCCCAGATCATTTTAAATACAAAACTATTTAGGAAAGAGGAGATGGTGACCAGCTCTTCCAATTTAAATGATACTTGCTCATCATACACCTCAATTTCATCCAAAATCCTGTAATAAAGATAATAAGAATTTATTATTTAAAACAAATGAGAAAGAAAACAGAAGAACTGTCATAGTCAACTAATTATATTTAATTTCCCATTACTTCCATAGCAAACAGAAATTTAATTAAATTACAGCATTTCTCAAGGATATTACTATTCCCAATGCTGAGGAATAAAAATTGAATTATTATGGTCATTCCATGAAGCTTCAGCTAATTAGGCCAAAATATACTGGTCCCAATGTATTATAAAATCTCAGAATAATGGAGCAAAAAATCCTGAGCTTTAACCTTTTTAAAGGACGTTAAGGGCCCACATTACAAACTGCAACAAGTCAAACCCAGGTTAACTTACGTGATAAGGTGCCGTGAGCAGTCACAAAACAACATCAGCATTGCAAGAAGCCGTTTGGATTCCTCAGTGTCATTGTTTAGGCACTCAAGGAATAGCTTCAAGCCCCCTTGGGGCCCCAGTTCACAAATGAATGCCCACAATTTGGGCAACAAGTCATCTAAATAGGTTAATCCTGAAACAAAGAAATGCAATCACTCAAACTAAAAAACTCATCCCTGAGTACAATAAGAGGATGCTCATTCAACTCTCCTCCTCAGAGTCATATATGATTAAAAATAAGTGCATACTTATCTTTAGTATATCCTTTTCCCCATTTATGAACAATGTACTTTTATCTACAAATAAAATTAATCATCAACTGGGTGTGAGAGGGAGGGATGGGAGAAGGGCTTAATTTTGCTGTAGCTGTTGTTGTTGCTTGTGTTGTGCTGCTGAACATTGTGAGCATGCTACACTGGCAACACATGTGACACACACAAAATGCTGGAGGAACTCAGCGGGTCAGGCAGGAAGGGGGAAGGAAAGAAGGGATATTCTGGCATCTTCCTCTTCCCTCTCAATCCCAAAGAAGGGTCTCAGCCTGAAACGTTGACTCTTTATTCCTTTCCATAGGTGCCACCTGACCTGCTGAGTTCCTCTAGTATTTTGTGTGTGTGGCTGTGGATTTCCAGCATTAGCAGACTTTCTCATGTTTATGACATGCTACTTAGGTGCCAGAATGTGTGGCAACACTTGCAAGCTGTCTCCGGCGCATCCTTCTGTGTGCTGGTTGTTAATGCAATATTGCATTTAACTGTATGTTTCAATGCAAATGTAATAGATAAATCTGAATCTAAATCTAAATCCAATCTGGAAGTAAATATGCCTGGTGTTAACCTTAAAAGTGAACGGAGGTAAGATGACAAAACAATAAGCTATATTGTAAACCAGCTTTTATAGAAAATAAAAATAAATCTAAACTTTCAGGAACTAATAGTTAGGTAATGCTAATTTTCTTTAATCATGATGCCAAGGTGATGGAAGTGGGCTGCAATGATAACAGTGAGTAGAGAAGATAGATTTAGTGACCAGTGGTGTGCCTCAGGGATCTGTACCGGGACCAATGTTGTCATATACATTAATGATCTGGATGATGGGGTGGTAAATTGAATTAGTAAGTATGCAGATGATACTAAGATAGGTGGCGTTGTGGACAATGAAGTAGGTTTTCAAAGCTTGGAGAGAGATTTAAGCCAGTTAGAAGAGTGGGCTGAAAGATGGCAGATGGAGTTTAATGCTGATAAGTGTGAGGTGCTACATTTTAGTAGGACTAATCCAAATAGGACATACATGGTAAATGGTAGGGCATTGAAGAATGCAGCAGAACAGAGTGATCTAGGAATAATGGTGCATAGTTCCCTGAAGGTGGAATCTCATGTGGATAGGGTGGTGAAGAAAGCTTTTGGTATGCTGGCCTTTATAAATCAGAGCATTGAGTATAGGAGTTGGGATGTAATGTTAAAATTGTACAAGGCATTGGTGAGTCCAAATTTGGAGTATTGTGTACAGTTCTGGTCACTGAATTATAGGAAAGATGTCAACAAAATAGAGTACAGAGGAGATTTACTAGAATGTTACCTGGGTTTCAGCACCTAAGTTACAGAGAAAGGTTGAACAAGTTAGGTCTTTATTCTTTGGAGTGTAGAAGGTTAAGGAGGGACTTGATAGAGGTATTTAAAATTATGAGGGGGATAGATAGAGTTGACGTGAATAGGCTGTTTCCATTGAGAGTAGGGGAGATTCAAACAAGAGGACATGAGTTGAGAGTTAAGGAGCAAAAGTTTAGGGGTAACACAAGGGGGAACTTCTTTACTCAGAGAGCGGTAGCTGCGTGGAATGAGCTTCCAGTAGAAGTAGTAGAGGCAGGTTCAATATTGTCATTTAAAAAAAAAATTGGATAGATATATGGACAGGAAAGGAATGGAGGGTTATTGGCTGAGTGCAGGTTGGTGGGACAAGGTGAGAGTAAGTGTTCAGCACGGACTAGAAGGACCAAGATCGCCTGTTCCCATGCTGTAATTGTTATATGGTTGAATGGATTTTGTTTACTTAACCAACTAAATGTTAGTTGTTGGAAACTATGCATTATAGACAGAAAGGTAAATAGAGAAAACTATATTTGGTAAATGGAGGACATTAATTCAAGATGATCACCAAAGGATGAAAACAAAGGTTTGGAGAAAATATTCAAAAAGATGTTAATTTAATATTAAGAGAAAACGAGGAAACACGTTTGAAACGAGAGCATGAGATAGGATAAACTGTCCAGAACCATGGAGGTCAGTACTTCCTTGCTGACAGCTGAGATGGGGTAAACTGTCCAGGACTACACAGGTCAGTACTTCCTTGCTGACAGCTGAGATGGGGTAAACTGTCCAGGACTACACAGGTCAGTACTTCCTTGCTGACAGCTGAGATGGGGTAAACTATCCAGGACTACACAGGTCAGTACTTCCTTGCTGACAGCTGAGATGGGGTAAACTGTCCAGGGCTACACAGGTCAGTACTTCCTTGCTGACAGCTGAGATGGGGTAAACTGTCCAGGGCTACACAGGTCAGTACTTCCTTGCTGACAGCTGAAATTCCATCACTTTTTTTCTGGTTTTGAGTGATGAGAAAAATATCTTAACTGTACACCTCCAAAGAGCTTATTTTACAGATTCACTACATACACAGATCATGACCTACCAGTGAGAATCTGGAGTCGGATCTGGGTGAGAGTGGTCAATGCCGTCTGATACAACACACAGATACTGCAGACTTTTTGCACCTCAGGAGAGTCCACACGCTTCCCACCAATTGGTTTCAAAATGTTCCGCATGGATGCTGACTTTTGAAAAGCTCGTTTGAAGAGATCTACAATAAAATTTAAACCTTTTAACTTCCTTTTATGCTAACCTATGCATGAACACTGGTTCAGAGAAATGCAAAGATTTCACTACTTAAACACAATGGAACAATTGTTACACATAATTCTGAATCCTTCCATGGCCATTAATACCTCTAGAAATGGGCTGAGCAGAATTATATTTTTGGACAAATTGTTCTGAACATCTACATTTTGCGAGAAAAATCTTAAAATTTCTGCACCACAAGTCTGCATTTAACCATTGTCCTCCCATTGTCCATCAACCGTTAGGTTATGGATAGCAGGTGCTTTTTCAATTTTTTATAATCTGTTGAAGTTTCTACTTACACCAGATTTTCTGGCAGCAAATTTTACAGATGTACCATGAAATAACTACTTGTTCAGCCTCTGTCTAATCTTTGATCTCAGAATTTATGGCTTCTATAGTTACAAGCTTCTCTATAATAAGAAACAAGACCCTTGGGTATGTCATGGAATCAGTCAACACACTTCTCTGCTTTTTCTAGTTCCACATTCCAGCAAATGCCTTGCCTAGACCTTAAGAAGCATGTTCCAAAGGGCAGGGACTGCATTTCCTGGAAGGATTTAGGGTATAGAGAATGAATATTCACTGTATATGATACTCATGGACATACCTGAGGCACCAGCACAAGCCGGAGATTGGTTATTGAGTAACAAGGTCCAGAAATGTACAATACTACTGATGACTCTGAAAGATGTACAACCCATGCATGTGTGCAGCTGGCATGCAATGGGTCACATGACACAACAGAGCCCAGCAGTAATTGCAGAGATATAGATGAATGAAGTATACAGTGGACCATCTCATCAACATGAAGGGACTTGCCCCTGCTGTCAGCTGTCCAGCAATGAGAAGCAGACATGAAGTGGCAGCCTAGATAGTGCCTTTCTTCCTGGGATGTTGATGAACAACATAGCGGAAATAGCATTGAATGCAACCCCAAAAGCTTGCCTTACACCATCCTTGTCTTACTCTCATACTCATCTAATCTGCACTTGTCTACCATGCAAACATATACACTACTAATAACATGCATTCCACACCAAACAATTGGGTGAAATCTTACTACATATAAAAAGGTTAACAAACTAGCTTGTGCATTCCCTCCACTCCTTTCCAAGTGCTTCTGGTGGCAGGGTATAGGGAGGGGAGGAAAGTATTTTTCCCCAAATTCATTGGTTATGGAACTTCACTGCTATAGAACAGGGCAGACTAGGCTGCACTCAAACTCACATCCTAGATATGAAAGCACTGAGCTGTAACCTGCTGTATCTACTAAATTGTGAGTAAATAAAAGCCCAGCTAATATTTAGATACAGTATTATTAATCAATTATACTTTCTCACTTACACCAAAAATTCATTTCTTTACCAACACACACACGCGCGCACACACACACACACACACACACACACACACACACACACACACACACTGCTACAGGAACTCAGCAAGTCAGGCAGCACCTATGGAGAGGAATAAGCAAGTCAATGTTTCAGGTTCACTGGACATGGCCAGTGCCTACACCACCATTTGTGGCCCAAAGAGAATTACTTGCTAGGCTACATCAGGGGATAATTAATAATCAATCACAATTGTTGTATCACTAGAGATTATCAGTCACTTTAACATAGACCAGACAGGATACTAAAAAGTAAGTCTTCTTCTCTAAACAACATTATTTGACTAGTTAAGGACAATCTAGTAACTTCAAAGCCAGCTTTATTATTCTTGTTTTTAAATCATTGATCTTTATTTAATTCTTCATTTAATACTCAATTATTATCACTGGATTTAAATACTCATCGCAAGACCTGATGTCCAGGCCTCTGGAAACCAGCTGAGAAATCTGACTACAATGCGCTGAACCAGTACCTACAGTGAAAGAATGTACAGGCCAATTGTAGGGCTTAAAGTTAAATCAAATGGGCCCAAGATCACAATGAACAATTCAGACAGGCACTGGGCCCTCATAGCGATGAAGCTGGAGAATTAGAAGGCAACAGTCATTCAGTCCTATGTGCCAATATTTCAATTTCTCTTTCCACGATTTATACCTGACTTACTGAGTGTTTCCAGCATTTTCTGTTTGACCACAGATTTTCAGCACCAATTTTTTTTTATTTACAACAACCCTTCAGAATTATGCTTCTCAGACACAAGACTAAAACATACTTACTTTTGACCTGAATGTTATTTGAAGTGCTAGAGAACTGAGCAGGTGAGTGCATCATGTCTTGAGTCTCAGTTAATTTCTTGCTCAGCACATCGTGAAACAACATGCGAATGACCCGGACACTCCACAAGTACTGCAACTGCTTGGTCACTAATGGCATCGCTTCATTCATCCTAAGAGAGGGCACAATCAAACAGTCACTAAGTTATCTTCAATACTCATTAAAACAGTATAAATGGTGTTTTAAAATGAAACCAAACTGGAAATTATTTAAAATCTGAAGTTCTAACTGTGATGTTCATTCATGTTAACTCCAAAGTTAAAAAGTAAAACTTTATTATCAAAGTAGATCTATTTCACCATCTACAACCCTGAGAATCATTTTCCTGTGGGCATACTCAGCAAATCTACAGAATAGTAACTGTATCAGAATGACAGATCGACTAGGGTGCAGAAGGCGACAAACTGTGCAAATACAAATAAACGTAAATAGCAAAAATAACGAGAACATGAGAACAATGAGGTGAATCTTTAAAATGAGATCTTTGGTTGTGAGCCATCTCAATGATGGGGCAAGTGAGTGTAGTTATCCTATTTTATTCAAGAGCCTGATGGTTGAGGGGTACAAACTGTTCCTAAACTAAAAGAGCATTTTGCATTTTTTATATTCAAAGCCAACAGCAGGTTGTACATCTGAAACTGTACCAGTGGTCAACAGATAAGCACTACTAACAAGGCTTAGTTAACTTCCTGTATAGATACAACATGCCCCACTTTATTAGAACATTTTCAACTGCACAACTGGGAGATTTTCTGTTTTATTATATCATTTATCTGATGTCTCTTGGATTGGAAGTGTCAGTTTGAGAAAGTTGTGCACCAGCTTTTCCCATATTAGCTGCTCTTTTGGCATCACTAGTTGAAATGGCAGAATTTAGTAACGAATTATGTTGTGATAATTTGGACTCAATCCAACAACATGTATGAAGGTTGTCAGAAAATGTTTCATTTACACAACTCTTATATTCAACAAAGAAGGAACTGCTCCATTTAAATACCAACGAGGACATCTTCGGGAGGCAGTGCCTCGAGCGGGTGGTATCCATCAGTAAGGACCCTTTCCATGTTACTAAATTTGGAGGTGGTACAGGCCCCATTTTGCTTCATACTCAGTGATTCAATAGCTTCCTTCTCTCTGCCATCATATTTCTGAATGGTCTATGAACCCATGAAACCTACCTTGTTATTCTTATTTTTCTACACTATTTCTTTTTGCAATTTAGAGTAACATACAGTCAGCCCTCCTTATCTGCGAGGGATTGATTCTGGGACCCCTCGCAGATACCAAAATTCGCAGATGCTCAAGTCCCTTATTCAATCTGTATCAATGCGGTGGACCTTGGGACCCAGCGGCAAAGATCTGAACCTGCAGTGTTTCTGTTCACGAAAATAATCACAATAACGATTGAACATAAAGTGGAAATAATAAAACGATCGGAGAGAAGTGAAACGCCATCAGTCATTGGAAAAGTGTTAGGCTATGTCAGTCAATGATCAGAACAATTTTAAAGGATAAAGTGAGAAAGACCCTGCCCCGATGAAAGCTACAATTATTACTAAGCAACGCAGTGGTTTAATTATTGGGTTTTGGGGTTTTGGATTTTTGATCCTCCACATCAACCTGGCACGGTGGAGAGCGCACTCGATAGCGATCGCTCACTAGATCAAACGTGGGAACTTACCAAGCCCGGTGCTGAAACATACATTCTTAAGTGTTTTATATGCATAGAAAGGTAAAATATATACTATATACGAATGCAAACGTTTGACTGACGCTAAATAATACCAGATGTACCTGTTCCGACTTACTTGGTAAGAGAACTTCCCATTTTTTTCGATCCTGATCCATGATCCACACGCATCCTCCCGTATACTTTAAATCATCTCTATATTACTTATAATACCTAATACAATGCATATGCTATGTAAAATAGTTGTTATACTGCATTGTTTAGGGAATAATGACAAGAAAAAAAGTCTGTACATGCTCGAACAACAAGTGCTGGAAGAGCACTTCCAAGTTTTAGCGATTCGTGGTTGGTTGAATTCGCGGATAAGGAGGGCCGACTGTATTGTCTTTTCACTGTGTTGCTGTTGCAAAACAACACATTTCATGTTATGAGTCAGTGATAATAAATCTGGTTCTGATCATTTCCAGAATGCTATCGTAGGCAAGCACCATCCATCATCAGAGATCTGCTCCACCCAGGCCATGCTCTCCTCTCACTACTGCCATCTGGTAGAAGGCCCAAAAGCCTCAGGACTCACATCACCAGTTCATGAACAGTTACTAACCCTCATCCATCAGGCTCTTGAATAAAAGGTGATAACTACATACATTTGCCCATCCATCGAGATGTTCCCTAAACCAATTATCTCACGTTAAGGGCCGAAGACAGTCCTTCCAGGTGAGACGACATTTCACCTGTGAGTCGGCTGGTGTGGTATACTGCGTCCGGTGCTCCCGGTGTGGCCTTTTATATATTGGTAAGACCCGACGCAGACTGCAAGACCATTTCGCTGTACATCTACGCTCAGTCCACCAGAGAAAGCAGGATCTCCCAGTGGCCACACATTTTAATTCCACGTCCCATTCCCATTCTGATAAGTCTATCCATGGCCTCCTCTACTGTCAAGATGAAGCCACATTCAGGTTGGAAACTCAGTTTCAGTATCACAAACTGCTAGGTCATCATGGGAGTGGTCTGAGTCAGACTTTCGCTCAACACGCTTTGCTGAGAACAGATGGAGGCAAGATAAGTAGGTAAGTTTATTTCTTATTCTTGTTTAACTCTTGAAAGAATAGGGGGTATGTCTGTAGGGCCAGTTTTCAGTTTTGGGTGTCAAATGTAGGATTTCCAGCCTCCCCAATGGCCACAACTGCACCAGATGCATCGAGATACAGGTCCTTAAAGACCATGTTAGGGACCTAGAGCTGCAACTCAATGACCTTCAGCTTGTTAGGGAAAGTGAAGAGGTGATAGAGAGGAGCTACAGGGAGGTAGTCACCCCAAGGCTACTACAGACTTCAGCACCTTAAGGCTGCAGATAAATGAGTGACTGTCAGCAGAAGGAAGGGGGAATAACAGATACTGGAGAGCACCACTATGGCTGTCCTCCTCAACAAAAGGCACTCCATTTTGAGTACTGTTGGGGGAGATGACCTACCTTGGGGAAGGAATAGCAGCCGTGCCTCTGGCGCTGAGCCGGGCCCTGTGGCTCAGAAGGAGGGGTTACTGAAGAGGATGGCAACAGTAAAGGGTCTCAATAGTTAGGGGGATAGATAAGTGATTCTATGGATGCAAGAAAGAAACACGGATGATTGTTTGTCTCCCAGGTGCTAGGGTCCGTGATGTTTCTGAACACGTCCACAATATCCTGAAAAGGGAGGGTGAGCAGCCAGAAGTTGTGATACATATTGGTACAAACAACATAATTAGAAAAAGGGAGAAGGTCCTGATAAAGGGATACAGAGAGCTAGGAAGGAAGTTGAGACCAAGACCTCAAGGACAGTCATCTCAGGATTGCTGCTTGTGCCATACAACAGTGAGGATAGAAATAGAATGAGGTGGCAGATAAATGCGTGGCTTAAGAATTGGAGCAGGGGTCAGGGTTTCAGGTTTCTGGATCATTGGGACCTCTTCTGGTGAAACCCATACAAAGGGGACGGGTTACACTTTAATCCAAGGGGGACCAATATTCTTGTGGGCAGGTTTACTAGAGCTGTTAAGAGTGGTTTAAACTAATATGGCAGGGGGATGGGAACCAGTATGATAGAGCTGAGGATGAGCCAGCAGATTTACAAGTAGATGATGGGTGTAATATGAATGTAAAGAAGGACAAACCAATGACTGAGTACAAATGCAGACAGTGCAAAGTGTTAAGATTGTACCACAGAGGCAAAATTCAAAAGGGAGAAGAATGCAGGACCAAGTATTGTATTTAAATGCACTTAGCATTCAGAATTAGGTGGATGAACTTCTGGAGATTGGTCAGTATGACGTGAGTCGTGGTTGAAAGGTGGTCAAAGTTGGGAGCTTAATATCAAAGGATAAACTTTGAAATTGAAAGCATAGGCAGAATGGTATAGGCAGTGATGTGGCTCTGTTGGTAAGAGATGGAATTACAGGCAGTACCCGGGTTACGTACAAGTTCCATTCCTGAGTCCGTATTTAAGTCAGATTTGTAGGTCAGTCGGAACAAGTACATCTGGCATCAATTAATCAAACACTTGTCTTAGTATATATTATATATTTTACCTTTCTATGCATATAAAACACTTAAGAGACGTATGTATTCCAATAATTAAACCACTGCGTTGCTTAGTAATAATTGTAGCTTTCATTGGGGCAGGGCTTTTCACATGCTCCATTATTCTCACTTTATCCATTATCCTTTAAAATTTTTCCGATCGTTGACCGACTGTAGCCTAACGTTTTTCCAATGACCGATGGCGTTTCATCTCTTTCCAAGTGCTTTATTATTTCCACTTTATTTTCAATCGCGATCACTTCCTGTCAATGAAACAGAAACACTGTGGGCATCGGGTCCTGAACTCCATCAGCTCCCAAGGTCCACTGGGTCTTAAGGACCACCACACTGAGACAGGCTGAATGGGACAAGTGGGGGCTGTGCTGGGTTTGGGTATTTGATCCTCCACAATATTCCGTGTGGGAATTTAAACTGGAGGTCGCAGTGTTTTTTTTTACGAGGTTGAGTTGCGAGCTCGATATCAACCCAGCACGGATGCAGTCTGTCACAGGATCGAACTCGGAAACCACCGTTCTCCAGCCCAGCGCTGATCTCACAGCGCCACCAGCCGACCGGAACAGGGGTGGGGGGGGGGGGGGGGGGTCAGGGTGAATCTTACTAATAAAATTTTAAGCCAAATGCAAAGTTAAACATGCAATACAGTGTCAACGGCAACGACTTAAAATGGTGGACGACGTTGAGATCTGACTTAAAATGGCAGACAGCGTTCTCCTTCCTTGGTTCGTAAGTACGAGTTGGCCGTAAGTCAGATGTTTGTAACTCGGGGACTACCTGTTCATCTTTAGGAAGAGGTGACATAGGGTCAGAAAACATCAAATCTTTGTGGGTGGAATTAAGAAACTGCAAGGGTAAAACAAGATTATGAGAATCATATATAGGCCTCCAAATAGTAAGATGTTGGGTTGAGATTGCAGATGGAGCTGGAATGGGCATTTAATAAGGGTACTGTCACAATTGTAATGGGGGACTTCAATATGCAAGGGGATTGGGAAAATCAGGTTGGTGTCCAATCACAAGAGAGGGAATTTGTTAAATGCCTAAGAGATGGCTTTTTAGAGCAGCTTGTGCTTCAGCCTGCTTGAGGAAAGGCTTAGATTGGGTATTGGGTAATAATCCAGATTTTATTAGGGAGCTTAAAGTAAAGTAACTCTTAGGAGGCAGTGATCATAATATGATTGAATTCATACTGCAGTTTGAGAGAGAGGGAAGCATAAGTCACACGTATCAGTATCACAATGGAATAAAGGAAATTACGGAGGCATGAGAGAGGAGCTTGCCCAGGTGGACTGGAGGAGGATACTTGGGGGGGGGGGGGGGGGGGATGGTGGCTGGTGGCAGAGTAGAGGTGGCTGAAGTTTCTGGGAGTAGTTCACAAGGTGCAGGATAGATATGTCCAACAGAAGATATTGTCAAATGGCAGGAATAGGCAACCTTGGCTGAAAAGGGAAGCTAAGCATTACATAAAAGCCAAGGAAAAGACATACAAGGTAGCAAAAGTGAGAGGGAAGTTTTAAAATCCAACAAAAGGCAATAAGAAGGGAAATGATGAAATCGGAGGGCAAACCAACCAATAACATAAAGCAGGGTACCAACAGTTTTTTCAGTTATATAAAGAGTAAAATGGAGCTCAGAGACACAAAAACCATAAAACTGAATAGCACACTAGTTTGACACAGTTAATTGAACAGTGCAGACAATGAATGCTAGTACATACCCATAGTCAACAGTCTGTGAGAACCAGCCCAGTACTGGGTGCCAGTGTGTCAGGTTTGACTTCTTCTGAGATACATATTGCTGGCAATATGTCAGCATTGCAGTCAGCCCACTGATAAAATGATTCGTCTCCTCCTCCAAAACCTTCTCCGATACATAAGCCAGATAAATTAGATTCCCTGTATCAGATGGGCAGATTTAATTAAAAATCAAGGTTAAAAATTAAAAATTATTTGAATCAATATTCAACTCTGTAACCCAAAGCAAAGCTTAGTTCACCTCTCCTCTGTTTCCTTCGTGTTTTCTCTAAATACACTGGCCTCTGGTTTTGAAAAAGAAACTGCAGCAAGAACCAGCCAGTCGTTCAACACAAAAAAACAGAATTTAGAACCAGTTTTCCAGCAAAAATCAACAATGTGTCCAGCCCCAACAATGTAGCTGACAGGATATTGAGAGCCTGTGCCATTCACCTGTTTAGAATGTTCAATGAGATCTTCAGCCTCTCACTGCTACATCGGAGGTCGCCACCTCCTCAATCATGCAGGCCAACAGAGCAGGTTGAACTGCCTCGATGACTATTGTCCAGTAGCACTTACATCTACTGTGATGAAGTGCTTTTAGAGTTTGTTCATGGTTAGAATTGACTTCCTACATGAGAAAAAATTTGGACCCACTATTTGCCTACTACCACAACAGATCTACTGGCTCACCTTCGGAACACCTATACAACAGCAAAATATACATCAGACTGCTGTTAACCGATTACAGCTCGGTGTTCAAAACTATCATCCTCTCAGTACTAATCACCAAGCTTCAAAACCTGGACTCTATACCTCCCTCTGTAACTGGATCATCAGCTTCCTTATCAGGCAATGGCAGTCAGTGTGCAGCAGTAATTATATTGTCCTGACTGACAATCAACACAGATACACCTCAAAGATGCATGCTTCACCCACTGCTCTACTCTGTCTAGTCTCAGTGAATGTGTGGCTAGACACACCCCAAATGCCTTCTGCAAATGCTCTGATGACGAGGGGGTAAGATAGAACGGCTGGTTCAGTAGCATCACAATAACATCCTCACACTCAACATCAGCAAGCCAAAGAAATTAATTGTGGAAGGGGACCTCCAAGAGGACCACAACCTTGTCGTGGTTTGAAGGCTTGCTGCCTCAATGACCCAAGAGCTATGTTGGCTGGAGTTAGGGCTTTACGCTTTGGCTCTTGGTAGCATCACCTATGCCAATTAGGTCAAAAGGTGGTCCTCCAGGTTTGGGGGTTCAGCCCAGAGCTAACAACCCTGACTGGTAAAATAAAATTGTTACAAAAACAGCAGTGAAGAATCCTTCTACATCTGAGTGCCATGACATTCATGAGTCTCTACCCAGGACTTGCATGACTGACAGTAGTGAAAACCAAGAGGAAGCTACTGGCATGATGAATGAAGCCCAGGGCACCACCAGTGACTGAGGACCTTCAGTGCTGCCTTAAATGCCAACGGTGTAACAGACAATTAGGCTAGGAAGGGGGAGTGGACAGGGGGTAACTAGTCCTCATTGAGAAGTGAGTGGTGGATTGGGTGAGCAGCTTCAAGTTCAGGGATGACAATAGTACAAAGGATCTAGTCCAACACTGATGTAATCATGAAGGCACACCAGCTGTTTTACTTCTTTAGAGTTTGAGGAGACGATCTATCACCAAAGACTCTTGTAAATTTCCACAGAAGAACATTCTGACTGGTTGCATCACCGGCTGTCATGGAGGCACCAATGTGTAGGATCATCAAGCTGCTGTAGACTCAGTCATCTCCATACCATCAAGGGCATCTTCAAGAGGTAATGCCTCTGGAAGGCAGCATCCACCATTAAATACCCTTACCATTCAAGAAATGCCCTCTTCTACTGTCAGGGAGGTAGATGCAGGAGCTTAGGAACAGCTTCTTCCCCTTCCACCATCAGATTTCTGAAGGGTCCGTGCACACTACCTTGTTATTCCTCTTTAGCACTCTTGTTTTGTAACTTATGTTAAGTTTTACATCTTGCAGTGTACTGCTGCCACATAAACAACAAACTTGATGACATAGGTCAATGATTCTGATTTTAAATAAAGGTTTTTTTCTTTTCCTGAGATGCTAAGACTATTCCAATCTTAATACAGACAGAGAATTTTAAACTTGGTTCTCTGTGAATTAGATTCTTGGTTTTAAGCTTCCTAATCTTTTAATGTCTTATATAAATTCACCAAAGTGAGTCTAGATATCCTCTCATTTCCAAACACGGACAACAGGAGCCTGTTCTGTAACCAGGAGCACTGGGGTGCCTGGTATACCCACCCAGTACTCTTTAAAGCATCTGCACATGTAATACTAAACAAAGACTGCTTTTGCAAAATTAAAGCAACATTTTAAGCATAGCCTTGAATAAAAAGATAACATTGGAACACTCACCCAGCAAACAAAGTGTATGGCTTCCCTCCAGGCACACACAGATATCGCTGCACTGTTCATCTCGACTTAAAAACAGGATAAATTTTCGCAGCAGCTCATGGGAATGGATAGTAGACATGCACTAAATGTACAGAAACAATTACAGGCCTGGTGAGAACTGAGAGGGTACTTGGAGCAAGGGAGTATGAGATGCAACAATGTTTCAAGGTATTTTCACACATTTTATACCTCATGCAGCTCAGTCATCACAAATTACTGACTTATGCAACACCAAAGTGAATCCCTTGAACTCTGCAAAACTTGTTTAAAACATATGCAAAGACCTACACGTCTCTCTTGAGATTTATTTATTTACTTACAGGTACAGCACAGAATAGGCCTTTCCAACTCTTTGAGTCACACCATTCGGGAACCCCAATAACCCCTGATTTAAGCCTAACCTAATCAAGGGACAATTTACAATGACCAATCAACCTGCTAACTGGTATGTGTTTTGACTCTGGGAGGAAACTGAAGCACCTGGAGAAATCCCATACATTCCGTGGGGAGAACGGACAGACTCCTCACGGAGGTCACCAGGATTGAACTCCGATGCCCCAAACTGTAATAATCACTCTGCTACTGCGGCACCCAATGAAATACAAAAATTGAGTGGGTCAGCAGAAAACAAGGCAAATGCTGAAGGAAAACTATTGTCAAGTGGAAAAGTTTGAACTTAATTGAAGCAAGTCACAGTTTTTGAAGACAAAAAGAGATATGCAGAAATAGAAAATAAGAGCAGAAGGTCAAGGCTCAGTATGCTTATCCACTTCAGTACTGTACTCTATTCCCACCTTTATCCTGTTTCACATATTTATACGACTGCTTGTTTTATTATAATAGTGTCAGTAACATTATATATAAACATACATTCACACTTTATGCCAACCTGTCAATCTTCAGGACATAGCACTCAGGGACTTGCGCTGATTTATTTCGTGACTCTATGTGTTGGATCATAATTTTACGTGCTCTGTGTGACTATGTACTGTGTCTTGCACCTTGATCCCAGAGGAATGATGCTTCATTTAGCTCTATGGCTGAATGACAATAAACTTGAACTTAAGTATCCCTCAGACAGCAAGAAATGCATTTGATGACTTGACCTGCACTGCCTTCCGAGGAAAAGCATTCCACAGATTCCCAGGCCATGGGTGAAGAACTTCTCCCAATCTCTATTCTAAATGGCACTTCATATATCCAAAGGCTGTGATCCCCGATGCAGGATTCCTCAGCCATCAGGAAGATCCTCTCTGTCTGCCCAGTCCTGTTAGAATGTCACGTTTCTTTCAGATTCTCCTCATTTTTCAAAATTCCAGTGAAAACAAGCCTAATTGACCCATTCTCTTCTCTTACATTAAATTCTCCATCCAGGAATCCCTATATTAAATCTTCATTTCATGACCTTCTTGGCAAGAACAACCTTGCTCAGATAATGACACTGCGACAGACTTAAAACTCCCAAAACGGTCATATCAAGATCCTGTACAAGTCCATTAAGATTACTCCTGTATTTAAATTTTCTTGCAAAGAAGACTAACATATTATTTGTTTCCTAATTGCTTGCTTTCATTGACTGGTGCAAAAGGACACCCAAATCTGGTTGGAACTCCCATTTTCCCCATTCTAATAACATTCAGCTGTTTACTACATAATTTCCCTGAACCACCTTGAAACCTCTTTGAATTCTCTTCTCAAGCCACGTTCTCCCCAAAATGCATCATGAGCTTTTAATATGCAAAACAATTCTACACTAAAAATGTTTTAGTAATCAATTCTCTTGATACACAAGTGGACTCTTTCCCAAACCTGGCAATGATATCGCTGCACCAGCATTCATGGAATGAGAAACAGAATTTCCGATTACAGAACCAAACCCTGATAAAGGGTTTTAAACTGAAATCTTAATGTTGCTTCCTTTTCCACAGTTTTTGCCCGATTAGCCCAGTATTTTGAGCATTTTATTGTTTTTTTTTAAGTTTTCACTTACTGATGATATTGTTTTCTAGGAATTCTGCAAAATGGATTTCAGCTTTCTTGAATAGCACCCAAAGAGCTACCATCTAGAAAAACAATACACACTATCTAGCCAGTGCAGGAAAATTGAACGTGGAGTACTGAATACAGTGTGGAAAATATAGAGATTTATCAAAATAACAAATTTAGAATTAAAATGTCGGAAATTGAATACCACAAGATAGGATCAGAACTTGGGGAAGTGAAATGATTCACCTTGAGATGCCAATTAATCGATTCAAGATATCTCTTTTAAAAAGCTGCACGCATGAGACAGCATTGGGTGAAATCATTTGTTAACTATCATCATCATTTGAAATTGACGGAGATTTAGTCATGAGTTGCCCTATTCAAAAACAGAGAAATGCTTTGGAAGATCTTGAAAACTGAAGGAAATTATCTTGCTAACTTAAGGAGGCCTTAGAAAGATATTTTATTATATACTGGTAATGCTCCCCAACTCTGCCTGCACTACATCAACTGCATTGGTGCTGCTTCGTGCACCCATGCTCAGTTTATTAACTTTGCCTGCAACTTCCATCCTGCCCTCAAACATACTTGGTCCATCTCTGACACCTTTCTCCCCTTTCTTGATCTCCAATGACGAAGACAGACTGTCTACTGATACCTTTTATAAACCTACAGATTCTCACAGCTATCTTGACGATACCTCTTCTGACCCTGTCTCTTGTAAAAAGAAATCTATTTCCTTTTCTCATTTCTTCCTTCTCCACCACATCTGGATAAGGCTTTCCAATACAGAATGTCTGAAGTATCCTCCTTCTTCAGGAGACCGGCTTTCAATTCCTCCACCGCTGATGCTACCCTCGCCCTCATCGTCTTCATTTTCTGGACATCCACCCTCACCCCCATAACACCATAACAGGGATAGGGTTCCTTTTGTCCTTAGCTACCATCTCACAAGCCTCCGGATCCAGTACATCATGCTCCGTAACGTCCACCAACTTCAAAGGGATCCTACCACTTTCCTTCCCCTCTACTCTCCAGTTCCTACAGTGATCTCTCTCTATCTGACTCCCTTGTCCACTCATGCCTCCCCACTGGATGTCCTGTGAGCCTGCTTTACCTCGGGTACTATGGTAGAGAGATGCATCACCAGCGCGGGGACTGACATAATATGTAGTAGAAAGGACCGGAGCAGGTTATCCGAGAAATGTGCAGCAATCACTGGTCTATTGAAAAAGAACATAATTAGTGGAAGAAATTAATTAGTAGTCGGTGCTTTTTCTCCAAACACATTCACAAGGAATCCAGAATTATAGTATCAAGCCTTTTTAAGCAGACAATTTGCGGTATTCAGCTGAGGTTTTGTCTGCATGCACTCACATGTTGGGTCTGCATCTAGTCAAGATAACATCCTAAATTATTGTCAAAAAACCAACAATTATTCTTTTAACTTATTTGTGTGATCATATTGTGCAGTGAATCTGCCAACTTCCCATTTTGGTAATATTTCCCTGCATGACAAGCTCTAAAATGTTTGAAAGACATAATAAGATTGGCAAAATTAATTTTTTGTACTTCCATAAAATCTGCCTGAAAGTCTATATTTGGAAGCAAACCAACAATCTACGTAACAAATACGTGGAATGTAGGTCTGATGGTGAAGGAAAAAGTAACATTCTAAAAAATCTTTTTTAAATTTTAGTATGGAACACTGGAACACTTAGCAATATCATCCCCCTTTACTGAAAAGCAAGAACAAGGGAAGATAAACATGTTCCGTTTTCATACAAAGATACTGGGCCAGGACTTGGATATGACCATGGGCAGCATTAAAGCACCAATGATTAAGCTAAAATATGTACCACATGGTGCTTGATTACCTTTATTGTTGTATGCTTCATGTAACTGTCGCTGAAGGCCCAGAGGCAGTCTGCTTTGGTGTTGGAGGACTGTCTCTGTGTGTCAGTGAGTGGACAGGAGGGTGGAAAGGGGCTTGGTTTACTGTTGCTGTTGCTCTGCTGAACATTGTGAGCCTGCTATAATGGCACTGGAATGTGTGGCAACACTTGTGGGCTGCCCCCAGTTCATCCTCAGGTTGTGTTGGGTGTTTCTGTACATGTGATAAATAAAGGAAATTGATCTGATCTGAACTCCTCAAGAGAGTAATTCTGTATCAGTGAAGTTTATTGACAAGCTGCATCTCCATCTGCTATGGGAGCAACCAAACATCGGACCGGAAGTCCCTACAAAGAACAGTGAGAACGGCCAAGAGGATCATCGGGGCTTCCCTACCATCCATCAGGGACATTTATCAGGAGCACTGCACACCCAGTACCCTTAGATCAAGGATCCCACCCATCCATTCAGCATCCTCTTTGACTTTCTACCATCAGACAGGAGTTTCTGATGCATAAAAACATAAAGTTTCTTCTATTGGGCCATTAGGCTTCCGAACTCTCTGCCACATCGCATTTAAAGCGTCACCAGTTAATCTGTTCTGTACCTGACAATATTTAATTTATGCACCTTACTTCGTTTACTTATGTGTAATTCATTTGAAGATTTCATTTTTATTTTCCTAAGTTATTGTGTGTTATGAGTACTACTGTATGAGTACACCCTGGTTGGAGAAACATGTTGATAGTAGACATATAAATAGTTAAATGACAATGAACTTGACTTGATTTATTTTTAAAGCTTTGCTGGCAATTTTTAGGTAACTTTGCAGCAAGAAATAACAGAAAATATGATGTTTGCTCAGCATGTTCTCTTACCTTAATGCAAGGGTGAAAATAGCTGTTAAAGTGGCTTTTGACAGAGATGGTTTGGATCTTGCTAGCCCATTTGTTAATAATATCTAGGGATAAAGAAAGTTAGATTTCACCTCCAACAAAAAACATGAATACTCATTATACCACATATGAATGTCACATACTATAAACATGAGCCTTAATTATTCAGACATTGAAACATCAGTCAACTTCAGTCTGAGCTCTTGTATTAAGATTAACTGCCCAAACATCATTCATAAATAATAGCAACATGTTTTGGGATACATGTTGGTCACTATACATTGCAACTTAACAAATGATATTGTCTTATATTCAGGTAATAGAATGCAACCGTTTGAGGGCATGGTCTATGTCTTGAAGCACAAAGTAATTTCACTTCTGTAGGTTGCCAAGGAATATTCTTTGGAATTTTTCAAGCTTAACAATGGTTTATTAATTAGACATACAGCTAACAAATGATAATCCCAACCCAAATGTTAACAACACACCGTTTGCTGAATTTTTGCACATACCACAAGGATTCAGCTCTCATACCACCAGGTTCATGAATAGTTATTACCCCTCAACCATTAGGCTCTTGAACCAAAGGGGATAACTTCACTCAAATTCATTTGCCCCATCACTGAAGTGTTCCCACAACCAATGCACTAATTTCCAAGGACTTTTTAATCTCACGTTCTCAATATTTATCAATGTTTTTTTTTGTATTTCTAAAGTTTGTTGTATTTTGCACAAGTTGGTGTGGTCTTTCATTGATCCTGTTCTGGTTATTATTCATTTATTGAGATACAGCACAGAATAGAACCCTTCCAACCCTTCAAGCCGTGCTGCCCAGCAATCCCCCGTTATTATCCCAGCCTAATCACAGGACAACTTACAATGACCAATTCACCTAGCAACCAGTGCGACCTTGGACTGTGGGAAGATATCAGAGCACCTAGTGGAAACTCATGTGGTCACAAGAAGAATGGACAAACTCCTTACAGCAGTGGTGGGAATTGAACCGGGGTCACCTGTACTGTAAAGTGTTGTGCTAAACATTATGCAACTGGTCCACTCTGAGATTTCTATAGATTTATTGAGTTTTCCGAAAAGAAAATGATGACATAGTAAATGTACTTTGATAATAAATTTACTTTGCACATACCTGCAGAACTGTGTAATAACCCTTTTGATTGAGATGTCCCATGATGTTAGCACAAATATGATTCATGGATGGTCTCAGGGCTTCTCCTGTCGTCAAGAGAAATCAATGGCATTGGCAACCTGGATCATTAAGTTCCAAATCTCTACTCTATTCCAAAAGAATTATATTTTAATGTTGTTAAAAATTGAAAATTAACTGGTTTACCAAAGCAGGGATACAAATGATCAACTCTATATTGAATACGCCAATTGTGGAAATTAGGTAAATTTTCTGTACTGGAGATACAACTATGTACATACTTGAATTAGGTAGTGATGATCAGGAGATCAAAGTGACCCAAATGCCCTTGGGAAAAAAGAACTTAAAACTGAATTTTCACTGCTCAATATATCCCCCTTATCTCTGCTGGAATTACTTGTGTGGGCACTAGGCAAAAAGACATACGGTGTCTGACATACACACACACACACACACACACACACACGGTAGGCTAGTCTGGAAAGTTAGATCAGGTGGGATCCAGGAACAATTAGCTAAACTAGATTCATTACTCGCTTGACAGTAGGAAGCAGAAAGCAATGAGGAAGACTGTTCCTCAGATTGTGATTAGCAATGTGTCACAAGGATCTGCGCTGGGATGCTTGTTGTTCATTAATGATTAAGATCATATGTATAAATAATGAAGGTACACAGCATAGTTATTAAGTTTGCAGATGATACTATAAAGTAAGTGATATTATAGCCAGTGCAGAAAGTTCTCAAAAATCACAAATTATCTTGATCAGTTACATAAGTGGGCCAAGGATTGGCAAATGGCACTCAATTTTGTTAAGTCCAAGGTTTTGTATTTTGGTAAATATTTTGTATCAGTTTTTACAGTAGAGGACACTCAAAATATCCCAACACTGGATAAACAGGGGGCTCTAGGGGGAGAGAAGCTAACTACGATTCAAACCACCAAGGAAATGGTACTTGATAAATTAATGGGAGTGAAGATGGATAAATCCCCTGGACCGGATGGCTTGCATCCTAGGGTCTTAAGGGAAGTGGCGGTCGGGATTGTGGATGCATTTGTGATAATTTTTCAAAACTCGCTGGACTCGGCAATGGTCCCGGCAGATTGGAAAAATGCTAATGTAACTCCTTTATTTAAAACGGGCAATAGACAGAAGGCTGGGAATTATAGGCCAGTTAGCCTAACATCTGTGGTTGGCAAAATGTTGGAATCGATAATTAAGGATACAGTAACAGGGCATTTGGATAAACATAGCTTAATAGGACAAAGTCAGTATGGCTTTACAAAAGGGAAGTCATGTTTGACAAATTTGTTGGGAGTTCTTTGAGGACATAACATATAGGGTAGATAAAGGGGAACCAGTGGATGTGGTGTATTTGGACTTCCAAAAGGCATTTGACAAGGTGCCACACCAAAGATTATTACTTAAAGTAAAAATCATGGGATTGGGGATAATATTCTGGCATGGGTGGAGGATTGGCTTTCTAACAGAAAACGGAGAGTTGGGTTAAATGGTTTATTCTCAGACTGGCAGTTGGTGACTAGTGGTGTTCCGCAGGGGTCGGTGTTGGGACCCCAACTCTTTACAATCTATATTAATGATTTGGAGAAAGGTACTAAGTGCAACGTATCAAAGTTTGCTGATGACACAAAGATGGGAGGGAGTATAATGAGTGTGGAGGACATTGAAACTCTGCAGGGGGACATAGATAGGCTGAGTGATTGGGCAGACATTTGGCAGATGAAATATAATACTGACAAGTGTGAGGTCTTGCACTGTGGCAGGAAAAATAATAGAGCAAGTTATTATCTAAATGGAGAGAAACTGGAAAGTGCTTCTGTGCAAAAGGATCTGGGGGTCCTGGTGCAGGAAACACAAAAAGTTAGTATGCAAGTGCAGCAGGTGGTCAAGAAGGCCAATGGAATGCTGGCTTTTATTGCTAGGGGGATGGAGTATAAGAACAGGGAGGTCTTACTGCAGTTGTACTGGGTATTGGTGAGACCACACCTGGAGTACTGCGTGCAGTTCTGGTGTCCATATTTAAGAAAGGACATACTGGCTCTCGAGGCAGTACAGAGAAGGTTCACTAGGTTAATTCTGGGGATGGGTGGGTTGATGTATGATGAGAGGTTGAGTAGATTGGGACTCTACTCATTGGAGTTCCGAAGAATGAGAGGCGCTTATTGAAACATATAAGATTGTGAAGGGTCTTGATCGGGTGGATGCGGGGAGAATGTTCCCAATGATGGGTGAAACTAGGACTAGGGGGCATAATCTTAAAATAAGGGGATGCCGTTCCAGGACTGAGATGAGGAGAAATTTCTTCACTCAGAGGGTAGTGGGGCTGTGGAATTTACTGCCCCAGAGAGCTGTGGAAGCTACTACACTCAATAAATTCAAAACGGAGATAGAAATTTTCCTGGATAAAAATGGCATTAGGGGATACGGTGAGCGAGCAGGTAAGTGGACATGAGGCTAGGTTTAGATCAGCCATGTGATCTCCTGGACCAGTTTTCGATAGCCTGGATGGGTCGGAGAGGAATTTTCCAGATTTTTTCTCCTTAATTGGCAAATCGTTTTTTTTCCCCCGGGTGATCACATGGGTTTGGGCAGGATGAATAATAAAATAAATGGGCGGCATGGTGCCCTGTTGGCTGGCACCGTTGCCTTGTGGGATTCGGTGAAAACTAGAGTTAAGATTGGATCAGCCATGATCTTGTTGAATGGCGGAGCAGGCTTGAGGGGCCGATTGGCCTACTCTTGCTCTTATCTCTTATGTAATCTTATGTTATGTTAAGACAGATCAGGGTAGGACTTATATAGCAAATGGTAGAGCCCCAAGGAGTGCTGCACAGAGGGTCCTAGATGTACAAGTACATAATTTTCTGAAAGTGGTGTCACAGATAGGGTGATGAAGAAAACAATTGGTATTTTGGCTTTCATCAGTCAGAGCTCTGAGTAGAAGAGTTGGAATGTTATGTTGCAGTTGTACAAGACTGTGCTGTTTTGATCACTTCATTGTTATGGGAAAGATATCATTAAGCTGAAATGAGTGAAAGGTTCATGAGAATGTTGCCAAGACATGAGGCCTGAGTTAATGGGGATAAGTTAAGCAGACTAGGACATTATTCCTTGGTAGTGTAGCAAATAGCAATAACACTTTGCAGCACTAGTGATCTGAGTTCAATTCCCATGATGTCTGTAAGGAAGTCGCACATTCTCCTCATGACCTTGTGGGTTTCTGCCAGGTACTCATACAGGCTAAGCTTTGAATGAGGCATGATCTTATAGATGAGTATAAAATCATGAGGGACATAAATAAAGTGAATGCATGCTGTTGTTTTCACAGGGAAAGAGAACCAAACACCAGAGAACATAGCAATCTTAAATCTGTACATTTTAAAACCATGGGACTTGTGTCAGTCCCTCATTGTACCTCAAGGAAAATTGGACAGGTGTTGGGGTTTGCTGTTGATTTTCTTTTGCCCTTTGACATTTCTGAGGAATTGCTTATTTTACACAAAGTGCTCTCCTATCATTGAAATTGAAAACAAGAACTTGCTCTATGGCAACAGTTGATTGTTACCATTATCTTCTATTCCTTGTTAACAAAGTAATAAAGAACGTGACATTTTTTGGAATAAAAAGTATGATTTTGCTCATACAAGATTTTTTAATGTAATATATTTCATTTTCCTGAATTGTTTTAATATGAAACTATTGATTTCTGTTAGATGACATTTTCACACACATTATGCAGCTTGTGCTTATCCAAATGCTCATTATTAATTTGGTAAAATACAGCTAATGCTGAAAAAGAGCAACTGAAACAGCACATTAGAAATACTCAGTGGGAGAGCAGCATCTGTGGAGACAGAACAGAGCAAGCACTTCACATCAACTGAAATGCTAACTCCTTCCTTTTTCAGATGCTCCCTGACCTGCTGGGTACTGAAAACATTTTCCATTTATATTGTTAGCTTTCTTCTAGTTTGAACCCAGATGGGTATTGTCAGCAACATTTGCAATATCAAAACTGAGTCTAACACACATAGAGTCAAAGAACAATACAGTACAGAAACAGGCCTTTCGGCCCAACTTGTTCATGCCGACTAACATGCCCACCACAGCCAGTCCCACTTGCTCATATTTGGTCCATATCCCTCTAAACCTTTCCTATCCAAATGTCTTTTGCTAAATGAACTTAGCCACTGACCTTTTCCCCTTAGTATTTTCCAGTTCGAGGCATCTGTGAATGTGATCAGCATGGTGAGATACAATGTGATGAACTTGGAGTCCTGCAGAACATCTGGCTGTAAAAAGTAGAAATATTTCCAGCCTGTTATACAGATCCACAGGTTACCTCATCATAAAAAGAAACAGGATTTCAAGCCACTCCAAACTCTGGAGCGTAACTCTTCTACTGTCATGGTGAAAAAACCCCCGGCCCAATGAACACTGGTGCTTCTACCACCAGCGGTGGGGCGCAGAAGCCCGCCTTTGTCGCCCGCCCTGCAAGTTCCCGGGAAACGCCAGGGCCAGCTGCCGCTGATGGCTACGGCGGCTGGCCATTGGGATAGCCTCCTGTATGTGTGGGATAGAAGGTCAGGACGCCGGCTTTTGGTCGATACTGGTGCCGAGATCAGCGTTTTACCTCCGACGAGTTACGACACCCGCAGCAGGGCACCGGGTCCCCCCCTGAGGGCCGTGAACGGCAGCACAGTAAGGACCTATGGCACCTGTCAGGTGCAGCTACAGTTCGGCTCCAGCCATTTCACGTGGGACTTTACACTGGCCGCCGTAGCCCAACCGCTTCTGGGTGCGGATTTTTTGCGGGCTCACAGCCTACTGGTCGACCTGCCCAGGAAGAGACTGGTACACGCCGAGACCTTTCAGACATTCTCCCTGGGTGCAGCCCAGTTGCCAGCCCCTCACCTCGGCTCCATCACGCTGTCCGACAACGACTTCACCAGGGTCCTGGCAGATTTCCCATCGGTTCTGGCACCGCAGTTCACAGCAGCCATGCCCCGACACGGCATACAGCACCACATCCCGACCCAGGGACCACCCGTCCACGCCCGCGCTCGGCGGCTTCCCCCGGACAAGCTCCGACTGGCGAAGGAGGAGTTCCAGAGAATGGAGGAATTGGGGATCATCCGGCGGTCCGACAGCCCATGGGCCTCCCCCCTGCACATGGTGCCCAAAGCGACGGGAGGCTGGAGACCGTGCGGCGACTACCGCAGGCTGAACGAGGCTAACACACTGGACCGCTACCCTGTGCCGCACATTCAGGACTTTGCAGCAAACCTGCACGGCGCACGGATCTTCTCCAAGGTAGACCTCGTCCGAGGGTACCATCAAATCCCGACGCATCCTGACGACGTCCCCAAAACGGCTCTCATCACCCCGTTTGGCCTTTTCGAGTTCCTCCGCATGCCGTTCGGCCTGAAGAATGCTGCACAGACGTTCCAGCGGTTAATGGACGCGGTGGGATGGGACCTGGACTTCGCGTTCATCTATTTGGACGACATCCTCATAGCCAGTAGCAGTCGTCAGGAGCATCTGTCCCACCTCCGTCAACTCTGCGCCCGACTGAGTGAGTACGGTCTTACAATCAACCCTGCCAAATGCTAGTTCGGACTCGATACCATTGACTTCCAGGGCCACAGGATTACTAAAGACCCCTCTGCCCGCTAAGGTAGATGCGGTCCGTCACTTCCCCCGACCCACCACGATCAAAGGCCTTCAGGAATTCGTAGGTATGGTCAATTTCTACCACCGCTTCCTCCCTTCAGCTGCCCGGATCATGCGCCCCCTGTTTGCCCTGATGTCGGGTCCGAGCAAGGACATTACCTGGGACGAGGAGTCCGCCGCCGCTTTCGTTCAAACGAAGGAAGCTTTGGCGAACGCCGCAATGCTAGTACATCCCAGAATGGACGCCCCTACCGCCCTCACAGTGGACGCATCTAACATGGCAGTCGGTGGGGTGCTGGAGCAACTCATCGCAGGTCGCTGGCAACCCCTGGCGTTTTTCAGCAAACACCTGCGGCCACCCAAGCTCAAGTACAGTGCTTTCGACCGGGAACTGTTGGCGCTCTACCTGGCAATCCGGCATTTCAGGTACTTCCTAGAAGGTCGGCCATTCATCGCGTTCACGGACCACAAACCACTTACCTTTGCGTTTACGAAAGCGTCCAACCCCTGGTCATCCTGCCAGCAACGCCACCTGTCCTACATCTCTGAATACACGATGGATGTCCGGCACGTCTCGGGTAAGGACAATGTCGTGGCGGATGCGCTCTCTCACCCTACCGTTCATGCCCTTTCCCAAGGGGTAGACTTTGAGGCACTGGCAGAGGCACAGCAGGCAGATGAGGAGATTCCGAGTTACAGAACCGCAGTCTCCGGTTTGCAGCTCCAGGACCTCCCCGTAGGCCCGGGTGAGAGGACCCTACTCTGTGACGTCGCCAGCGGCCAGCCCCGTCCCGTCGTCTCGACAGCCTGGCGGCGCCGTGTTTTCGACTCCATTCATAACTTGGCGCATCGCTCCATCCGGACAACTGTCCGGATGATTTCCAGCAGGTTCGTTTGGCATGGACTCCGCAAACAGGTCAGTGAATGGGCCAAAACGTGCATGCACTGCCAGACGGCCAAGGTGCAGCGGCAGACCAAAGCCCCACCGCAGCAGTTCCATCCCGCCCACCGGCGTTTCGACCACATTCACGTGGATATCGTGGGCCCCCTGCCAGTGTCGCGCGGAGCGCGGCACCTCCTGACTATCGTGGACCGGTTCACAAGATGGCCAGAGGTGGTCCCGCTCACCGAAACCACCTCCGAATCTTGCGCCCGAGCCCTGATCACCACCTGGATATCTTGCTTTGGTGTACCGGCCCACATTACCTCCGACAGAGGTGCCCAGTTCACCTCCAGCCTGTGGTCAGCTATGGCCAGCCTTTTGGGGACTCAGCTGCACCACACAACTGCCTACCACCCACAGTCGAACAGGATAGTGGAGCGTTTCCACCGTCACCTGAAGTCGGCCCTCATGGCCCGCCAGCGAGGAGCCAACTGGGCGGACGAGCTTCCCTGGGTTCTACTCGGCATCCGCACAGCGCCCAAGGACGACCTGCACGCCTCGTCGGCCGAGTTGGTATACGGCGCGCCCCTGGTCGTCCCCGGGGAGTTCCTACCAGCCCCACGGGGGCAAGAGGAAGATCCCGCAGCAGTCCTGGGCAGACTACGCGAGAAGCTCGGTAACCTGGCCCCCATACCCACTTCACAGCACGGGCGGAACCCGACCTGAGTACCCAAAGACCTGCAGAACTGTAAATTTGTGTTTGTACGAAGGGGCGGGCATCGGCCACCGCTGCAGCGGCCATACAAGGGGCCGTTTATGGTGCTCCGGAACAACGGGTCCATGTTCGTGCTGGACGTTGGGGGGAAAGAGGTGGTTTTCACGGTGGACCGCCTCAAACCGGCCCACGTGGACCTGGCACAACAGGCCGAGTTTCCGGCACCTCGGCGCAGAGGCCGACCTCCCAAACAGGTTCTGGCCCAGACTGTGGACATCGGGGGGTGTATCGCTGGTTCTGGGGGGGGGGGGGGGGGGGGGTTATGTGGCGACCCATTTCCTGATTTCCTGGCACATCCGAACCGGCTCACAATTAGATAGCCTACGGGGGTTTGCGAGCACAGAGCTTTGGAGCCTCTGCGCCACGGGGGGCAGGTTGAGGGAGGCTTAAAAGTGAGGCTGAGGTTTTCGAATAAAGTTTTTTCCTTCGACTGCAGTTACCTACTCCATGTCGTAATTTTAGCGCTGCGTGCAGCACACCGCTACAAAATTACATATATGTCACCATATACAACCCTGAGCTTAATTTTCCAGCAAATCTATAGAATAACTATATCAGGGTCAACTCTGGTTTCCCTCTCCTGAAGTTCATCTGATGAAATCCAATTGGTTACACTTAGTCATTTAAGAACAAACATTTAATTTACTGCTTTCTATTCACACACACTTCTCTCCATACAGTCAGAGATTCAAAATGAAAGGATTCAATTTACCTTTAGCTGCTTTAGAAATTCACAACAGAGCCAGAGTAGGTCTTTCACTTGTTTGATCCACAGCAGGGTGAGATCTTTGGTGAGTGCTATTGAGACGTACCATACCTGAGAATAAATGAAGAATCATGAAACTTAATATTAAATGGCAGTAATGATCTGGCCAATCACAATAGACCCGTTTCGTAAGCCCCAGTGAAAATAAAATCATCAGTAAATTTCATAAATTATCTGCACAATTCACCATTCTTGTCAATAGGATTTCAATAATGTGCAAAAGGTAATTAAAAGTTGTCATATTAGAGCCATAGAAAAGAAACACATCCTTCAGCCCATCTAGACTATATCAAACTGCTTTTCTGCCTAATCCCATTAACCCACACCCAGGACATTGCCCTCCATACCCCTCCCATCCATGCATTTATCCAAATATTATAGACAATAGACAATAGGTGCAGAAGTAGACCATTCGGCCCTTCGAGCCTGCACCGCCATTTTGAGATCATGGCTGATCATCTACTATCAATACACGGTTCCTGCCTTGTCTCCATATCCCTTGATTCCCCTATCCATAAGATACCTATCTAGCTCCTTCTTGAAAGCATCCAGAAAACTGGCCTCCACTGCCTTCCGAGGTAGTGCATTCCAGACCCTCATAACTCTCTGGGAGAAGAAGTTTTCCCTTAACTCTGTCCTAAATGACCTACCCCTTATTCTCAAACCATGCCCTCTGGTACTGGACTCTCCCAGCATATTGAAATCAACTCGTTCCACACTCTCATCCACCTCTGAGTGAAGTAGTTCCCTCTCAGCTTCTCCTTAAACATTTCACCTTTCACCTCTAGTTCTCATCTTACCCAATCTCAGTGGAAAAAGCCTGCTTGCATTAACTGTATTTATACCCATCCTAACTTTGTATACGTCCGTCATATCTCCCTTCATTTTCCTACGCTCTAGGGAATAAAGTCCAAACATATTCAACCTTTCCCTATAACTCAGGCCTTCAAATCCTGGCAATATACGTTTTCTCTGCACTATACTATATTTGCTTGAACTCAGACAAATATCTAACAACCATTACATATTTTTCATTCACAAATCAAAATAGCAAAACAAAAAGGAATGTTATAGACAGTCACCAGTACTTAAGACAGTACATATAAATGTTTTGCACAATTTTAAATATATTGGTTTAATATTTCTCCTAGTTTCAGTAGAATAAATGAGATAAGTTTGATTACCAAATCTGCTTAGTTCTCAGTTTTTATGGCCAATTGGCAGCTACAACCTGCAGCTTGATACCACCTACAGTTCAGATCACCACATTATAGAAGAGACATGACTGCACTGGAGAAGTGCAGAGGAGATCTTGTTCAAATTTGTTCAAAGAGGTGCAAAGTTGCCAGAATTTGCAAGTTAAAAATTCAAAGTACATTTATTTTCGAAGAATGTATACATTATACAACTTTACATTATTTGTCTCCTTACAAGTAGACATGAAACAAAGAAACCCATAAACAAACCTTATATATATGAAAAAAGACTGTCTAACACCCAATGTGCAGAGAATAAAAATACGCACCATACCCATAAGAAAATAAAAGAAAACAATAACCCATAAAAAAGACCATCAGATTCAGATTCAGATTCAGTTTATTGTCATTTAGAAACCACAAATGCAATGCAGTTAAAAAATGAGACAACGTTCCCCCAGAATGATATCACAAAAGTATATGACAAAACAGACTACACCAGAAAATCCACATAACATTTGGCAATCCCCAATCCAGAGTCCGGAGAGGCTGCTGTGTATTAATATCGCGCTACCGTCTAGCACGTTTCCCGGAAAGGAGCTCCAAATCCACCAGACAAAAACAAAACCAAAAACTAAAGCTACAAGACCTGCACAAAACCACATAATTACAACATATAGTTACAACAGTACAAACAAAAGCATAATTGATAAAAAGCAGACTATAGGCACAGTAAAAATAGTCCAAGATGTTAAAGGACTGTAAGTTCAAAAGAAATCACTACAGTTTCCACAAGTCCTCAGGGTCCCGACAGACTCGCCATCCCACGCCAGCGGCAGAAGGGAGTACCCCCGCTATGGGCTTCCAAGGCGCCGCCCAACTCAGCCTTGCAGGCACAGCACACAATGGAAGCTCCATCGAAACCAGCCTCGCAGACACAGCACACACTGAAAGCGACCCGAGTCCATCGCAAGGACTCCAAGTCCGTCGAACCTCCAAGCCGACGACCATCCCCTCCAGCACAGCTTCTCTGAGCACCACCCTCTGCTGAGCGTATTAAGACGGCCCCGCCAACGGCCATCAGCAACACAACCCCGAGGACTGGGGGCCTGTTCTTCCCAGCAGAGTCCCGGACCTCACAGCAACAGCAGCAACGAAGAAGGTCTTCCTGGAATTTCCCAATGTTTCTCCGTGCTTCCACGTCCATTTTCAATCAATTATGATTGCGCACGGCACCCCACTTCACAAATAAAAGATAATCAGTTCCGGAGTGGCCGCTGCAAGCTGCGTCGCGCCGCCATCTTGGATGTCAAACACCCAATCTGTAATGAAAAAAAGCATCATGCAAACAGTGACTGTAAGCAAATTGTGTTTCAGAACAGAACTCTGCAAAGAGAGTCCAAGATCCTTGGTTCAGTGCAGAGCTGAGTAAGCATCATGGAGCAGCAATCTTAATCAGCCTGTACCTCGCCTTGGGCCTGACACCTTGACCTTTTTAATCTGGCCCAGCACTTAACACTCCGTCCGAACATTGGGCATATGCCAGGTTTTGCCGCCTCCATTCAGCCTATAAATCTCTGTCTGAACATCAAGTTCAGTCGCATCAATACGCTGTGGGACGTGGCTTCGATTTGGCCTGTGTCTGCCCTCTCACGCTCTTCCACACTCCCGTGACAGGCTTTGGTTCTGCCCCATTGAATCGCATCCATGTCCAAAGGAAAGTTACAGGCTATTACTTGTGAATATCATTTGCCAGAAAAAGTGTGGTTAACGAAGTATTTAGTTGCTTTCCTTGCTTCGTTAGTCACCAGCTAGAAGTCGCTGAGGTTCACCAGGTTAACCTGGACTATAATATCTGCAACTGGTAACATGAAGAAAAACTCAATCAGATAGAATTGATTTATTTACATGAGGGCTGAGAGAAGACTTAATTAAGCTGTATGAAAATGCAAAATGTGCAAACAGAACAAATAGAAAGCATCGATTTTCCTTGGAAAGGTGTCAAAAACAAGAGTCCATGGTGTAAAACAGAAGATTATAGGAGATTGTTATGTCTGCACAAAGCAAGAACTGCAACAGGGTAGTATGATTAACCGTTTCCACTGAGTCACGTTGATAACGATACATTCTGGACAAGCTGTGTGGGAGTTACAAGCTGAGTCCACTGACACAAAAGCACGCGCACTCAAAACCCCACACAAAAAGAGAGAGCCGACCTCACAAAGGAGGCCCAATCAATTCACTGCGTGATCAATTGAGCCACATGCTCACTCGCTACATTCTCACAATCGATCTGATATGGTTCAGACAGAAGGAGACACTTTTCCAACCAAACAACATGGAAGTCCGGTACTGACTGCATGAAAAACACTGGCAGAGACAGAAATGCTAAACACATTGAAAGGCTACCTGGGTGTGACCTAGGACCAACAGAACATATACTGGGAGATAAGATTAGGCTGGAGATCACTTGCATGACCAGCAGCATGGGCACAATGGAAATATCTGGAATCTTATATGATTGGGAAATTAAGTGGTTTTGAGTGTCTGTACAACTGTTTCCCCAAGCTTTTGGAAATGCAGAGAATGGGTAATACATAATGGAACAGAAAAGCTTACTGACCTTTGATTCACTCTCTACATCCATGCTATGAAGGATACAGCGACACAGTTTCTGAAGTCTCTGGAACAGAGTAACAAGTCATTACTGAAATAACCAACACAGTTTTAAAGAAGAAATATGCCAATGATACAATAACTAAAGAAATTCCCAATTTGCACAAACTGATGAAGGAAGATCAATCACAAAAACTATCAACTTTGGAATTACTAAATCACAGCTTGCAAGTTTAATAAACAAACAGCAATCCAAACCAGCCTATTGCCCTATTTATTTCTAATTTGACAACAAAAAATATCTTATTTAGCCATTGTAGAGAACAATTCAGAAAACTATACTGCAGTCACAAATGGGGCAGATGGGTAAGCAAGGTAGAAATACAGAAAAACTTTTTGAAAAAGATTTTGTTTTGAAAACTGCAATTAAGTGGTTAATGTTATTGACACTAATTATTAAATAAAAAGTAACCTAAAATAAAAATTCCATGTTATTTAATTAGCTGAAATCCAACTGCCTTGGTGAGATCTGGCCTCCACTTTCCATATTGTTTGTCCAGGCTGAATTATGGGAAACTGCTTCTTCCCCTAGACCATAAGATTACTGAATATCCTGTCACCAGCCAGGTTCCATCATGAATAGAGCACAGTTATGCTGCTTACTTTTTAGTTTGTGTCGTAAATACACCTTATTATTTGTTAAGTTATTTGTGGTAATATTACTTTATTAGTGTTAGTTATTACTTTATTAGTGTGTTAGTTACTTAACTATCGGGTGGCAGGATGGAGATGTATCTCTACCAAAGGAGGTGTAAGGCACTCTTTTCTTCTTCTAGCCAGCAGGTCACCCTTGGGCAAGGTGTAGCACCTGTATAGCTGCTGATCAAAGTCACATGGAAGCCATGGGTGCAGGTGGTGGATGGCTGTACGAGCAACAGATGCATATCACAAGTCCTGGTTATGTGACCACTGACACAAGACAGACAATCTCTAAACAGTATTGATAATGGCTGCAGTCACCCATCTTGTAGGACACTGTCCAGAAGGAGGCAATGACAAACCACTTCTGTAGGAAAGTTTGCTAAGAACAATCATGGTCAAAAGTCCATGATCGCCTACGTCATACAACAGAGCTCATAATGATGATGCCGATGATGGTGTTAGCGTATTGTAACATATGTACTCTATTGTGCACCTTGGTCCAGAGGAATATTGTTTTGTTTGGTGGTATACAGGCACATGAGTGGATGACAATAAACTTGAACTTAACTACTGCACCACCATTCATTACATTTGATGATAGTGATGAAGACCAAAATTTCGGCATAAGATCGAATTTGCAGACTGCTACTTAATGTGGCTCTGACAAAGCTAAACATAAGAAATTCAGTCTCGGTGGTGTCCAGGTGTTCTCTCATTATGTCTTAATTGCTAAAGATTTTTATTTTATTTAATAATTTTCCACATACAAGAAGAACAGTTTATCCTGGAAAAATTAAAATTCTCAGATTCTTTAAATTTTAAGAAGCCTCTTCAATATCTGTCCCAATAATCTGTCTTTTTTTCAAACACAAAATTGCACTTCCTAAGAGAACAGCATAATATTTTGCCATACCATCTATTCCTGAAGTTGGATGCAAACCTATGCCTAAAGTCCTTTGAGTCACAAACTAATTTATAAAATTAATTTTCAAACAAGAATGAATATTTTATATATGAAAATCCCAATCCCTAGATTAAACCTATCTTAAATGTACAAGTAATCCTTGGTCAATTATAATTTTCTGCAAGGAAGAGATCAAAACTAATCTGCAGTGTAACACATACTAGATGCAGGAGGAATTCAGTAGGTCAGGCAGCATCTATGGAAAGGAACAAAGGACTGAGTCTCAGTCCAAAACGTCAACTCTTTCTTCCTTTCTGTTACTGCCTGATCTGCTGAGTTCTTCCAGCATTTTGTGTGTGTTACTCTGGATTTCTCACATCTGCAGTATCTCTTGTGGTGAATCTGCCGTCCTCATTTATGGTAATAGATTTAGCCCCAGCCTGTAGAGTTACCTCATTATCTTCTTTAATATGAAACACAAAGAGCAATTTCCTTGTGATTTTAAAAATAGCGAGTGCATTTCTTTTCGATGAATTGCTTTCACTGATGTCAAAAAAATTATCGATTTCTTGTCTGTAAAGGCAACATTACTGAATTAATCAATGTTCATGTTATTAAAAAATAACCACAAAGTAACTCTGAGAAGGTCACAGTAGATATTTTCTAATATTTAAAAGCCTATATGAAAAGACAGGTTTATACAAATCAGAGAAATTAGATTATATCAAGCCAGTTATTAAAAAATAAAATAAAGAAATTGGGCTACAACATTGTAGTGGCATTACTATCCCAAGCACTATTGATGGAAAGGGGCAGCAGATAGCATTCCACATGTCCCCTGATCTACCAGTCAGGGCATCCAATCAAAGAGGCAATCACACTGTACTTCTAAATGTCAGCCTATTTGTCTGTTTACGTCCAATAATCCTCTACACATTTTCTTATTAGTTGAAGCATGCATGTAGACTGCACCCCACTGCCTTTATCCATCATCCATGCATAAACTCAAGCAATTATTGTGAGAGAAGCAGGCATATTAACCCCTTTTTTCCTGCCTCATTCCATTATGATCATCCTTATTGATATCAGTTCACTCGCAGATCAAAAAGGAGATTTGCTGGTGTACAGGACGATCAGTATCGGAAGTGGTTATGCACTGGTTATTGATATAGCTTATTATAATCATCCCTATTGATATCAGTTCACTCACAGATTAGAAAGGAGATTTACTGGTGTACAGGACGATCAGTATACGGAAGCGGTCATGCATGGTTATTGATATAGTTTATGCTGTAATTTTGTGACGGAGGGCAATCGGTAAACATACTCCTTACACGTGTATTTATACAGAGACAAACATTGCCTTGTCATTCTGCTGTCATTGCACTGAATGCTAGCACTTCAAATGTCCTCCCCAGTAAATTCTCACAATGGGTCCTAAGCCGAGCTGATGCACTCCAGTTGACTTTACGAGGCCTTTCCTGCCATTCATGGTCCATTTCTTTAGTGATGGGGATGTGTATATGTTGTTTATTTACTGGATTTAATAGATACTTCTGTTTATTGTGTAATATGATTGTAACTCCATTGTGGGGTGCATCATGTTGTAATTCATGTGTAGTCTTACATTAACCTTCTGGGTAATTAAAGATGGTAGGTCCTAGTGGCTAGAAAAAGGGGGGAGGGAGGGGGAGAGACTGGCTCTGCCAGGAGTTCTCACTAGACAAAGTACAGAGCTGTTATTGTGCTTTCTTTTTTCATAAATATCAACAGTTTTCATTATCTTTGTTAATTTTTGTAAGTTTGATTTTTGACACACCTAATAAACACCCTTGCACTATAGTGCTAAGCTATCATGATTGAAAAAGTACTGTTGAATGGCTAACAATTTCACAGCCAAATATTCTGAGAAGAATATACGGTATTTATTAGGCATCTCTGTTGCCAAAACTGTTGACATTTAATAACAGCCTTTAGAACTTCATTCCTTTCAACATTTTAACTCCTTGGTGAATTCTCCAGTTGAGCTATGACTAATTGGCTTATTTGGTGACTTTCTGTGGAGAAGGTCTAACCAACACAACACCGATTGTTAAGATTTGAAGTGTTCAAGCAAAACAATGTAGAAACTTAAAATCTCTGAAAACTGCATGTAGAGTGGGAGATTGTGACTTCATAAAAATTCCCCACTGATAAAGAAATGGTGTTCTTTGTTGAATTTTTTAGACTGTGCAGAAGAGTTACAGGAAATCTGTTGATCTGGTACACTTGGGACTTCAGTGGTGGTAGACCGGAGAGGTTCTGGTTTTCAGATGTTTATTTATTGACATTTCAATACATCTCTAATTCATTGGTCATATTAAAAAAAAGTTACACAGTAACTTTTCAATGAACCTGGCAAGTTTCAAGGGAAACAGAATCAACAAATTTGAATCAAGAACTGAAGCCTAGGGGCCCGTAAAATAATCATTGAGCCTGGGAACTGGGTGACAAGCCACATGCAAAACCACTGCGATTTCCAAAGCCTCTGGAGAATTATCAGAGTTTATAATTACCATCTTGTTATGACTTTTGCCATTTTAACTTACTTGTTATTTTTCCACTAGAGAATGATACAACTAATAATGCATGATATTTTAACTATGAAAGTTAATTTTTAAAACGGACCTGATTTCTCGAAGCAGCCGACATCTGCAGAGATACCTTCTGACCACAGCTTGAATCTGAATAGCTGCACGCTCACGTTCCTTCTGCCCTTTCCTTTCCTCCCGAGCAGCCCGGGCCTTATCCAGGAACTGTGTTTTCGAGGTTTGTGTCGTGCTAAACATTCTTGCTCCTGTGAACAAGGTAACAAGGAAAGCCACTGCTTCCTTTTTAAATTATTAATTTTCTTCCAGCTTTACACCCAAATGAAAATGCTGAACAGTGAAACATGAAATTCAAGACTGAGATTATAATTGAAGCAAGTCCACTGACAGCCTCACAAAAGCATGCACACACTGTTTTCTATCTAAAGCCTTGTGGGCCTCTTTATTCTTTAATATATTGGTACTAATATGCAATTGCAAAGATAAAGCCACAAACTTGTGCATTAAACTACACTGTTTCTCCCACCAAGAATAGATCAGAACCAGATATACAGACTGCTACACAATTCTAAATTTCCTTCTCTAGGCACTCAATGTCTCATTCAATGTCAGCAAAACCAAGTGGCTGGTTATTGACTTCAGGAGAAGGAAAGCCGAGGTCCATGACCCAGTCCCCATCAGGGGGACCAGAGGGGGAGAGATTCAGCACCTTTATATTCCTTAGTGCTATCATTTCAGAGGATCTGTCCTGGGTCTAGCTCATAAGGACTGTTA
Source organism: Hypanus sabinus (assembly GCF_030144855.1). Taxonomy (NCBI): domain Eukaryota; kingdom Metazoa; phylum Chordata; class Chondrichthyes; order Myliobatiformes; family Dasyatidae; genus Hypanus; species Hypanus sabinus. The sequence goes on along the minus strand of NC_082718.1, from coordinate 74,365,775 downwards.
CAAAGAAAGCAGGACAGCACTTCTACTTTCTTAGAAGTTTGTGAAGATTCAGCTTGACATTTAAAACTTTGACAAACTTCAAAAGATGTGTAGTGGAGATATATTGACTGGCTGCATCACAGTCTGGTATAGAAACACCAATGCCCTTGAATGGAAAAGACTACAAAAAGTAGTAAATATGATGCAGTCCATCCTGGGTAAAGTCCTCCCTACCACTGAGTACATCTACACGGAGTGCTGTCATAATTTAACAATCATGTAGAAAGAGAATTAAGATAATTAAGTAAAAGGTCAGTTTACCTGAGCTTTCCAGGACTGGATAGAAGTTCTTCAGGCCTTGTGCATGGTCACGAAGCATTCACTGAGGTACAAAGAGACCTGGACTGAGGTAATGCACACCAAAAACACAAATAGTCTGCATCACTTCAAACCCATCTTTTCAGGACTGTTATCCCTTCCAAAATTACTTGCTCAAGTTGGAATATTGACAGCTCTATAAAAGAACAAAGCATGTCAGAGTTAGAAAAATGCACATTTTAACTGACACACATTAAAGGAAGTGGTTAAAAATCTACTATTATTTTGGCTGCCAAGAATACCATTTAGCCACATACACAGAGAATGCTGAAGGCAGCATCTATGGAGGAGAAATTAAAAGTTGACATTTCAGACTGAGACCCTTCAACACCAAATACTATTTAGTTATGACATTTCAAGTAGGCACTTAATATAAGCTTAAACAACATAGCTATAATGAGCCCAAACAACTTCACACATTTCAACACATCATTTTGCTGATCCACTGATAACTTCACACCAATTCCATTTTCTTACAATTAAATACGATCTTTAAACTTCCTTTCAACAAGATGATTAATTAATTTCAACCATTAATTTAAGTGTGGTGGTTGTCCATGATGATAGGAAACCTGTGCAGGGAAGTTTTTAAAGGGGAAAAGCCATTGGACTGCGACACTTCCACTCTCTCAATCTCCTAAGTCCAGGTTCAGTGGTATGAACAGGCATCACAAACTGCTGTCTTCCTTGTTTGCTGTGATGACCATGACATCTTCTGTGCTTTGTCATGTCCTTCACTTCCATGGAGCACTGCAGAACCGCCTTCCTGGCACTTGGATCTCATCCACGAACTGACTTCGCATGTTAGGACCGGCATGACCCTAACTCATTATTGGGATAATATATTCCACACGATAACAACTCTTGCTCCTTTTATGATATTCTGATATTCATCTGATATACATCTGATATAGTACTGAGACAAAGGCACATCCCAGATGGTGATAGCCCTTAATGATGTATACTACCTTCTCGAGGCACCGCATTTTGAAAATATCCTCAATGGTGGGTACGCTTGTGTCCATGATGGATATGGGTGTATCTGCAACCCTCTGCAACTATTTCTGATCTTGTGTTTTGGAGCCTCCATACCAGTGACGTAACCAGTCAAAATGCTCCCCATGGTACAGCTGTAGAAATATGCTAGGGTTGTTAGTCTTTGGCGACATACCAAATCTCAAACTCCTAATGAAGTATAAATAAAGGCATGCCTTCCTTGTGACTGCATCAATAAGTTGGGTCCACAATAGATCCTCTGCGATGCCAACACCCAGGGACTAGAAACTGCTCACCTATTCTACTTCTCAGCCCATGTTGAAGACTGGTGTGAATCTCACATTTTCAGCTCTGGCCATCTGAAACTTCATCCAGTAATACAGTATTAACTGGATCCGAATATCTGTGGGATGAGTGGCCTTGGATGCTGAGAACAGTTTCCCAACTGCCCTGCAGCTGGGCTCCACTCAACTGGAAGCTCACTAGAGCAGAGTTTCAGCACTACAGTGGCACAGATGAAAAACTGGTGCCCCCTTGCTTGAAATCAGTCCCTACTAACATTACCTGTTACGGACTCAATGATTAAAATCACAGCTTGAATGATATCCTGTACTTCATGTCCAATGGAGACGAATTTCTGAAGTGCAAACATATTTGACGTTGGGATTCTCTACAGATCCTCTACAGTAGCATAGTGGTTAGCGCAATCATTTTTCAGCGCTACCGATCACCGACTGGGGTTCGATTCCCAATGCTGTCTGTAAGGAGCTTGAACATTCTAACAGTGACCGCGTGGGTCTCCTCCAGGTGCTCCGGTTTCCTCGCACATTCTAAAGACATACGGGTTAGGGTCAGTGAGCTTTGGGCATGCTACATTGATGCTGGAAGTGTAGCGATACTTGTAGACTGCCCTCAGCATGATCCTTGCTGACTTGATTTCATACAAGTGACACATTTCACAATATGCTTTGATGTACATGTGACAAAGAAAGAAATAAGCTAATCTTTAGTCCCTCACAACTGACACAGTCAAAATCATTTACAAGATCAAAGAAGGTCATTCATAGTGGTGATTTATGTTGCTCCTTCCATATTTCCCCCAGTTGTCACACAGCAGGTACCCTGTCTTGCCAAGCTGTCATACGGCGGGTATCCTGTCTCCCTGAGCTGTCGTACGGCGGGTTCCGTCTCCCCCAGCTGTCGTACAGAGGGTATCCCATCTCCCCGAGCTGTCGTACGGCGGGTTCCACGTCTCCCCCAGCTGTCGTACGGCGGGTTCCACTTCTCCCCCAGCTGTCGTACGGCAGGTATCCCATCTCCCTGAGCTGTCATACGGAGGGTATCCCATCTCCCTGAGCTGTCAAACGGAGGGTAACCCGTCTTGCCAAGCTGTCGTATGGAGGGTATCCCATCTCCCTGAGCTGTCGTACGGCAGGTATCCCATCTCCCCTAGCTGTCGTACGGCGGGTTCCCTGTCTCCCCCAGCTGTCGTACAGCAGGTATCCCATCTCCCTGAGCTGTCGTACGGAGGGTATCCCATCTCCCTGAGCTGTCGTACGGAGGGTATCCCATCTCCCCAAGCTGTCATACGGCGGGTATCCTGTCTCCCTGAACTGTCGTACGGCGGGTTCCCTGTCTCCCCCAGCTGTCATACGGAGGGTATCCCGTCTCCCTGAGCTGTCGTACGGAGGGTATCCCATCTCCACAAGCTGTCATATGGAGGGTATCCCGTCTCCCCCAGCTGTCGTACGGAGGGTATCCCGTCTCCCCCAGTTGTCGTACGGCGGGTATCCCGTCTCCCCCAGCTGTCGTACGGAGGGTATCCCATCTCCCCCAGCTGTCGTACGGCGGGTTCCCCATCTCCCCCAGCTGTCGTACGGAGGGTATCCCGTCTCCCCTAGTTGTCGTACAGCGGGTTCCCCGTCTCCCCCAGCTGTCGTACGGCGGGTTCCCCATCTCCCCCAGCTGTCGTACGGAGGGTATCCCGTCTCCCCTAGTTGTCGTACAGCGGGTTCCCCATCTCCCCCAGCTGTCGTACGGAGGGTATCCCGTCTCCCCTAGTTGTCGTACAGCGGGTTCCCCATCTCCCCCAGCTGTCGTATGGCGGGTATCCCATCTCCCCCAGCTGTCGTATGGCAGGTATTCTGACTCCCCCAGCTGTCATATGGCAGGTATTCTGACTCCCCCAGCTGTCGTACGGCAGGTATCCTGTCTCTCCGAGTTATTGTACAGCAGGTTTTGCCTAGTAGGGGAATTAAGGGTTATGGGGAAAAGGCAGGTAGCCAGATCAGCCATCATTTTATTGAATGGCAGAGTAGGCTCAATGGACCAGATGGCCTACCCTTCTCCTATTTCTGATATCCATTGTGTCTTTACTTGGACAGAATTCACACAGCATTTTAGTCACTAGGAGGTAATAACTGCAGCGGTCAGCAAAACTGATTTCACTTCTGGCAGGCAGCAGGGTATTGCAACATTTTATAATTGGATTTGACTCCTTTCTTTGAACCTGACTATGAACAAGGTCAGGCGGCAGGTGGAATTACATCTCTGCCATAGGAGGAGTAAGGCTCTCCCTCCATCCACTAGCTTGCAGGTTACCACTAGGCAAGGTGTAGTGCCTATATAACCACAACCCCTCCATCCCCACCGATCAGGGTCATGTGAAGCCATGGGAGCAGGTGGTAGATGGTCGTATGCACTGCTGATGTATATCATAAGTCCTGGTTAGGTGACCACTGACACCAGGCAGACGATCTCTGAAAAGTAATGATAAGGGTTCGGCCTGAGAGTCTGGCACGAATTTGAAAGCCTAAGATCTCGGGGCTCTGGAGATAGGTGGATCGAGAGTCAGTGTCACAGCAGGAGACCCGTGTGTCGCCGGGGAGGCCAGAAAATCTTTCACTGTGGGCCCGAAGACCCGAAGTCTTTGTAATCTTCAGGCACAGAGCTCGTAAAAAGAAATGAAATGGACTTTTTAACATTGTAAACCAGCGGGTTATTGTTATTGTAAATGGGGGACACCTCCCTCGCCCTTATTAGGGAGCGAGACCCTGTAGATTGTCGAATGCCAGATGAAATGTGATACTCTTTCGGGTAACTGCAAGGTCTGTATCTTTGCTTTTGCCTAGCTCATGCTTGTGCGCTTTTTTTTGATCGTTGCTTGCTGCCGCTTACACATGGGAGGGGGAGCTTTGGGGTTTTCACATTTAACTGTTGTCCATTCTTTCAGGCACTTCTCTGTTTTTGTGGATGTTTGTGAAGAGAAAACATTTCAGGATGCATTGTATACATTTCTCTGACATTAAATTGGACCTTTGAACCTCTGAACCTTTAATGGTTTGGGGTCACTCATCTTGTAAAGACACTGCCCCGAAGAAGGCAATGACAAACTACTTTCTTCAAAAAATTTTCCGAGAACAATCACAAAACCTTGTTCACTCACGTCAGACAACACAGCACATGACGATGATATGATGAAGGTATCACCAAGTCCCCTGGCATTATCTTCCTTCGATCAGATGTGGAAAAGGAAGTTGTGAATGTATCCAAAATTCATTTCTGTAGAATATTAGTATACAAGGGGAACAGCCTGCTTCCAAGCCTTGTTTTTAATTGACATGCAGAATATCAACTTCCTGTCAGTCTGGTATAGTAGCAAGACTAAGACAGAGCTTATGTTGTTGGATGGAATCAATGATGCTTTCATGGCTTAGTATTTCCAAAGTTCTCCTTCAAGCAGACAGTAACTTGATAAGCTCTACTTTTGTCTCTAAAGAAGACAGGATGTTTGGATGGTGGGTATCCTAGACAGTGACAAAGAATCTATACATATTGTGATTATCGGAAAGCTTCTATGCTTCCCATACTCTTTCCACCCGGCATTGTATTCTTTATGCTGCAGTTTTTTTATGTTCAATGTCCACCATCAGCTGCCAATAGAGCTATTCCTTTCTATTGAAGCACAGTGGATTTCCAGTTCTTCTCATCAAACCAGTTATGGAGTCTTTTGGCAGAGAAAGCGCGGCACTGCTGACAGTAGATCTCAAGGCTGTTCAAGCACTGTGGTTCCTGTTGGCTAGGAGTCATCAGATAGCATTCATGAGGGCCCTTGTTATTTGGCATTGGTTTTCCCTCCTGCGGCAGATTTTCTGACGCTGTGGTATTTTCTGGGCCAGGTGATAGAGGTAACTAAGCTGATTAGATAGTTAGTCCAAAGGTTGACCAGCAAAGGAGGTAAGACAACCTTTCAGTCGCTTACTTAAAAGCTGATTGGAGATGATACTGTGAAGACTTGTACCTGCCTTCTGATGAAATAAGGTGTTGGTTATGGCAAAAACCAGATCCCAAGCATTCTATCAGAATGACTACTCTGCTAAAGCTAATTTTCCCTATTCCTTACTCCCCTCATGCTAATAACACTTTTCCAAAAGTTAGCACCCTCTCTAGCCCAAGCAATGAGTCACTTAAAAAGACATACATCTAAAACAGATATTAATTGCTGGGAGAGTAAATTCAGAATATTACACTTGAATATAATTACAATAGAGCAATTTTAACTTCATATTGGTAAGACTACAGATGATAATTATTTGAATTCTTGTATATTACAATGCTTCCAAAATCTCAAACCAGTACTTTCATTAACATCAATGAAAAATGAATGGGAGGGTGGATTAAAAGAACACAAGTTAGACTGGACTAGATTCTGCTCACAATCACAACCCTGCAATAATACTAGTTTTAAATCAACATCGTTTTAGACATGAAATATAGAAAGCGTTCTGTCTGAATATATAACAGCTTGTTATGGCAAACACTCTGCGTGTGACTGCAAGAAACTGCAGAGTTGTGGACACAGCCCAGCACATCATGGAAACCAGCCTCCTTTTTATGGACCTTGTCTGTATTTCTTGCTGCCCCAATCAGCCAGCATAATCAAAGTCTCCACCAACCAGACATCTCTCTTTTCCCATCCTCCCATTGGACAGAAGATACAAAAGCCTGAAATCATGTACAATCAGGCTCAAGGAATGCTTTTATTCCACTGTTACCAGAATCTTGAATGGACATCCTGTATGATAAAATGGACCCTTGGGCTCACAATCTGCCTCATAATGATCTTGTATTTTATCATTTACTTGCTCTGCACTTATTTTTTACACTCTACTCTGCACTGTTATTGTTTTACCTTGTTCTAACTTAATGCACTGTGTACCGATTTGATCTGGAAAACAGTATGCAAGGCAAGCTCTTCACTGTATGTCAGTACACGTGACAATAATAAACCAGTTCCAATAATAAAGCAATACCAAAAATGATGCTCTCTTGACATATTTTCAATTACTTAATCAATTACTGCATAATTTATTTGGATAATAAGCACGGATTTAAGCTATTCTTTTTCATTTTCTTTTTCCAAAATGCTAGTAAAAACATAGTTAACAAAATAACAGTATTTGTTTTCAAGTATTATCCATACTACCACATGAAGTAATCCATTTAAAGTTTTACACGTTTATTTTGACAGTACCAGTTTCTATGCTCCTAATATCCAGCTGTATCATGTCATAGAAATTAGTATTATTAAGAGCACTATACGCAGCGCACAAGTACGATCATTTCACTCCGCCGGTAATATTTACGTAACGTATAATGCTCAGAAATCAGGTCAAACAAATCACAAAAACAAGAAATTAGGCCAAAACCTCCTCTTATGATTCTGGACTCTTCTTTCTGGTAAATATATATAACTCAGCATATTATTATCAATAATGATAAACTAATATTAGCTGTAGAAGTAAATACGCGCCTCTTTACCTTGTCTCTGTTTTTATCTTTATGTTTCACACAACACAACTCCACCAAGACCAGACCGATCCACCGCGACTGCTTCCGGGTTAGCGAGCGCCGGCGTCAACACAGTCTGCACCGCAAACCCGAGTACGCACGCATGGCTGACCGTCTCCATGGAGGCAGTGACGCCCCGCCATCTTGGTAAAGGAGTGTGTGCGTCTGCGATTGTCCAGCAGTGGAGCCCCGGGAGACACTGGTAGCAGACGTTGCCCACAGTCGGGAGTAATATATCTGAACACATTTAGAAACTTTGTATAAATATTGTCTTTCTTTATTGGATGGATGATCACCCAATAAGGAAGACTTTTCTCTTTTGAAGCTTTTCTCTTCAAATTCATGTTTTCTGTATTTTTTGGACAGTTTATCTTCTTTTGCCTATTGGTCCCTCCTCTGCGATGAATCAGTACTTTAGGTCATAGGTAGGAAGCAGGAAATGCTAGAAATATGTATGGAATCTGTGAGAGAGAAAAGAAGTAAGATTAACTTAGTGGTCCTTCGTCGGAACTGGGGGGAAAAAAAACTAGAAATGGTGAAGGGAACTGAGAGAATAATTATCAGCACAATGGAAACCAAAAGAGTTTAAGTGATGCAAGACATGAGATTCTGCAAGTGCTGGAAATCTTGTGCAACACACACACACAATGCAGGAGGTCAATTACGGAGTCAATATTTCAATACCCTTCATCAGTACTTGAAAGGGAAGGGGACAGAAGTCAGAATAAGAAGATAGAGAAAAGGGGTCAACCTATCACCTCCCGGCTTCTCACATCATCATCCCCTCCCCCAACAACTTTCCCCTCACCTGTTTTCACTTATCACCTTTCAGCTTGTACTCTTCCCCCTCTCCCTTGCCTCTTATCCTATATGGGAAGCTGGAGAGAACAGGGGACACAAGAGACTGCGGATACTGGAATCTGGAGCAACACACGAGGCAACAGGAATTCAGCGGGTCAGGCCGCATCCATAGAGGGAAATGCAGACATCCCACCCTGTAAAAACTAATGACAGGGAGGTAGCACCACCACCCCTGCCCTTGCACCCCACGCCCCACCCCGGTCGACCTCCAAGGGTGTATGTATACAGGACATTTAATTATGAAATAACACAACAATTTATTTGATAACATATTGAAACTAACCACACACACACACACACACCCTTATATATATATTCCTTGTTGAGTATTTTGTTGGCAGTCTCAATGCTAATAGCTAAATGTTAATGCAAATAGCTTTTCTATTTCTTTTGCAAACTTTCCTTGTACCGTGATGTGGCTTGCTTGGCAGATTTGAGCACTTTGCCAGAAGTCTCAACCTCATAGCAGTCAGTGTCAATTAATTTGTTAATTTTGCAAGACATTGAATTCACAGGTGTTTTGTGAGACAGCTGACTTCTGAATTCTGTCTTAATGTGACTCACCATGCTGAATGCCCTTTCTACATCATAATTAGAATTTGGCAGCACAGCTGTTTGAATCTCAACTGGCCTGTGCTCACAGATTTTACTTTGGACAGCTACCCCCAGAACTCATCAATTAGCAAACTTTTGTAGTTTGGCACCAGTCCTTCAAGGTTAGTTGAGACATAATCCAGGACTTCCAAGTGGAGCTGTTCTCTCGCATCTGCCTTGATCATATTTGGAAATCTGTCTGCAAAAGTCAAAATCTGCTCTGGATTCACCTCATCTTGGCTCTCTGTATTGACCGCTGACCAATTTTTTAAGATTTGGTCTCTCATTGGGAGCTTCTCCAAGATTTTTTGAAAGCGCCTGACATAGAATGTTCTGGCATCTTTGAAGAACTGCTTTGTCTTGTAAGGGGGGGAATCTCTTGTGCTTCCTTGCCTAGCAACTGCCTCCTTGCCAGGTACCCAATAAAAAGCTCTTCATCTGGGCGGTGAATTTCAGGGTTGCTCACATCTATCTCCTGAATGTTCTGTTATCTCAATACCTTTGGCTCAATAAATCTGCTTGCTATGTCATGCTGGAGCTCTTCTACACTCTGATCCAACTTGAAGAGGATAGGAGCCTTGTTTTGAAAAATCAAACTGAATTTGTCAAAACATTGTGTGACATTATGGAGAAAGCATGTGTATATTTTCATTGGGGGGTCTTTCAGCCTCTTCTGAATATGAGATGACTTCTGATTCTCACTCTTTGACTCAAAACATGAAATAAAGGCTGGCCATTGGTGGAGCAGATGGTCCAAACCTTTTCCTAAAGAAAGCCAGTGTGTAGGACAATGCTTTCATACTCCCTGCTGGGCAACATTGCAAAACTCTTGAAGCTGGTTTAGGTCTTCTCTTCGTTTGGAACTTTTTTCAGAGTAGTAGTAGATGTCAATGAGCAGTTCTTCAGGTGACATTGAGAGCTCCTTAGCAGCAGTTTTGGCACGAATGTTGACCAGGTGACTTGGACAGCCAACACTATAAATATGAGGGGCCTGTGCCTTCACTCTTGATGAGTCAGAGTTGTTTTTGCCAACCATCACTATGCAGCTGGTTGATCAGCAGGCATAGTTTTTTGCTATTTCTGAATCAAGAAACATTTTCCTGAGTAGCTTGCCTGTGTGCTTACAAACCTGGAATGGCAGGTTATGCTCAACGATGAAACATGTATGTTGTATTGTGAGTATTATTAAAAGTAAGTTAATACTAATCAGGAAGCTGTTTTTTAAAAGAGGCTGGTTTCAGGCTCTATTCTCCTGAGTGTGTGTGGGGCAAAGACTTACAAGTTGATAAGGAACTTAGCCACACTGCGGAAACCGGGAGAAACTCCATATGACGAGCTGGTCAAGCTTGTGGGGAACCACCACAATCCAAAACCTTGTGTGATAGTGCAACGGTGTAAGTTTCACAGCCATTTCAGGAAGCCAGGTCAGTCTGTGGCCAATCTTGCGGCCAAGCTTTGGCAGCTGTCGGAGCATTGCAATTTCAGAGTCGTGTTGGATGACATGCTCCGTGATAGATTAGTATGTGGCTTTAATAATGACACTGAACAACGCTGCTTGTTGGGGGAAACCCCACCGTTGACTTTCAAGACAGCCCTAGAGATTGCCCAAGGCATGGAGGTGGCTGCTAATAATGCCAAGGATATCCAGAAAGGACATGGTGGGTGGGGGGGGGGGGGGGGGGGGTGGTGGTCGCAGTCAGCGGCAGTGCACCAAGTCAGGAGGGAGTCTGGTAAACAGGCAAGGCAGGTGGAATGTTTTTAGTGCTGAGGGACGCACTGTGCAAATATTTACAAATTCAAAGACACTGTCTGCCATCCTTGTAGCGAAAAGGGACATTCAGCTAAAAAGTGCAGGAGATTAAAGGGTAAGGTTAAGCCTGGGCAGGGGATAGCTCAACAGGCTTAAGCAGCCACACACCATCTAACAGAAGCAGATGAGGAGGCAGCATGTGCCTACAACATGTTTAGAGTGGAAACGGATGAGGAACCACCTGAACCATATTATGCCACAGTTACTGTCGGGGGAAAGGACATTACATTCGAGATTGATTCAGGGGCTACTGCATCGGTCATTAGTAAGGAGAACTACAGGAGGACATGGGGATCCAACCTGCCTCCCATCAGACCATCTAAACTCCAACTCAGGACCTATATGGGGCAGCCCATACCTCATTTGTGGATATTTCAGCCAGGGGTCAGAAGGCTGAAGCCAGGCTGGTGATAGCTATGGGCAGTGGGCCCAGTCTTTTGGGCCGTGATTGGCTTTGCAAAACCTGGCTCAACTGGCATGGAATTAAGTATGAACACACGACGGAGGACATTCTGCAGCGGTATAAAGTAGTGACGTTTTCAAGGATGAGCTGGGCACACTGAAGGGCGTGACCGTGAAACTCCATGTCGACCCTGACCATTTTTTTAAGCCCAGGTCGGTGCTCTATGCCATGAAAGGCAAAGTCGAGGCGGAGCTGGAACATTTACAGGGGCTGGATATCATTGAGCCTGTCCAGTTTTCAGGGTGGGCGGCTCCCATTGTTCCAGTTTTGAAGGCAGATAAAACGGTGAGGATATGTGGGTACTACAAGCTTATGGTGAATCGGGTCTCCAAGCTGGAGGAGTACCCATCGCCACGGGTGGATGACCTGCCAGGGGTAAGCTGTTCACAAAGCTGGGCATGAGCCACGCCTACCAACAGCTGCTGCTCGACAAGGATTCAAAGTATGTCACAATCAATACTCACAAGGGATTATTCAAATACAATGGCCTGGTGTTTGGAGTGGCGTCTAGCCCCGCCATTTTCCAAAGGACAATGGATCCTTTGCTGTAGGGGATTCCACACGTAGCAGTGTATCTTGATGATATTTTGATCATGGGAGCCACAGAGGGGAGCATCTAGCTAACTTAGAACAGTTGCTGAAGAGACTCTCAGACGCAGGGCTGCGACTGAAACGTGGAAAATGTGTGTTCCTGGCTCCGAGTGTGACCTACCTGGGACACAGGATTACAGCTGAGGGGCTTTGCCCAGTGGAGGACAAAGTGAGAACTATCAAGGAGGCCCCAAGCCCCAAGAGCGTCACTGAACTCAGATCATTTTTGGGCATGGTGAATTATTATGGCAAATTTCTTCCGGACCTCGCAAAGGTTTTGGCCCCACTGTATAAGCTGCTTCACAATGACACCAAGAAAGAACTCCTGCACTCAGCGAAGCTGCTTGTTCACTATGACCCAGACAAGGAGATCACCCTTTCATGCGATCCTTTGCCCTATAGAGTTGGGGCAGTTCTCTCACACATAATGGAGGACTGTTCAGAGAAGCCTATTGGTTTTGCTTCATGTACCCTGACGGCTGCTGAGAAGGGATATTCACAGACAAAGAAGGTCTGGCCATTGTTTTTGTGGTCAAACGCTTTCATCTGTAACTCTATGGACGTGTATTCACAATTTATACTGACCATAAACCATTGATGACCCTTTTTAATGAGACCAGATGCATCCCACTGCTAGCCTCAGCCAGGATATAGCATTGGGCTCTCACGTTGTCAGCCTACCAGTATACTATAGTGTGCAGAGCATAATGCGAACGCCAATGCGCTGAGTCGACTACCTTTACCTGAGACACCTGTTACTACATATGTGCCTCCAGAGACTGTTTTCATTGGAGAGGCTGTCAGAAACAGCTGTAAAGCAATGGACAGAGAGAGACCCAGTCCTGTCTCAAGTCAAGACTTTCCTTTTACAAGGCTGGCCCAAAGTCGTGGAAGGAGAGGAACTGAGACCTTATGCCAAATGCAAGATGGAACTGAGTCTGCAGGATGGTTGCATTTTCTGGGGGGTGGGGGTCATTGTGCCTCCCCCTGGCCGTTCACAGATTGTGGAGGAAATTCATGAGACTCATCCAGGAGTGTCTCGAATGAAAAGCCTTGCAAGATCCTACGTCTGGTGCCAAGAATGGATCAGGATCTGGAGAACAAGGCAAAATCTTGCACACAATGTCAGACCAATCAGAACATGCCACCACCAGCTCCTTTGCACCCATGGGAGTGGCCAGTCTACCCCTGGTCTAGGCTACATTTGGACTTTGCTGGCCCCTTTATGGGGCAGACATTTCTTGTAATGGTAGATGCGCATTCCAAATGGATCGAAGCTCACATCATGAGCAACATCACAACCCCCTCAACCATAGACAAACTCAGGCAAGTGTTTGCAGTCTACGAGTTGTCTGACACTCTGGTCACCGATAATGACCCGACGTTCACCAGTGAGCTGTTCAGTGAGTTTATTAGGCAGAATGGCATTCATCACATTTGGACAGCCCCTTTCCACCAATCAATGTCAAATGGTTTGGCTGAGTGGGCTGTTCAGACAGTGAAGGAAGGCCTGAAGCGGATGACAGGGGACACTCTTAGTCCCCGGCTTTCACATTTCCTGTTTAAGTATCACCTCACGCCGCAGTCTACAACTGCACGCACTCCAGCAGGGATACTGATGGGCCCAAGTTAAGATTGGACCTACTGCACCCGGACATGAAGGCAAAAGTGGAGAGAAAGCAGGAAAAGCAGAAGGAGGGACACGATCAACATGCGTGAGAAAGACATTTAAAACCGGATGACAACGTCTATGTGAGAAACTTCAGCAGTAACAATTATAAGCAATGGCTACCTGGGGTTATTCTTGAGCAGAGTGGTCCAGTCTCCTATGTTGTTAAGCTGACCAATGGGCGTGTTTTCTACAGACATCAGGACCATGTGCGCCTGCCTCATGATTCCGGCTCAGAGGTAGACAGCTCCATGGAGTTTCCCATGGTGAGACAGACTACTGGGGAAGCACGTCCACCAGTGACTTTACCAGAGAGAGACACAGAGGGGGCAGAGTCCCCTGAAGAGGATGGACAGTCTCACAAGGACACACAAACCCCTCTCATGCCCCCAACACCAGATCCACCCAACACATCCTCACCAGGGGTGCCTGCTGGGTCACCAGGGGTAGTGCGTAGATCGCAGCACCCTCACAAACCTCCTGACAGACTGAATCTTTGATTGGATAGTTTTTTTTTGTTGTTAGATTGAATGTTGAATTTGCCACGTTTTTTAGGTGTTTTGTATTGGTAAACTGTTGCTAATGATACCACTGTTTTTATTTCCCAGTTCTTTTGGGGAATGTTGGATTTTAAAGAGGGAGAAGTGTTGTAATGTGAGTGTTATTAATAGTAAGTTAGTACTAATTGGAAAGCTGTTGGAAACAGGAGACTGGTTCCGGGGTCAGCGGGGGTTTTACTCCGGTATGCTTTGTATGTAGTTCCACCACCCAGGCTGTATGAGTTACCTGAAAGCCTCTGTATTGTAAATATCATTTGCCATCCAAGAAAAAGATGTTCTTTTGGCCATGCAGTTGTTTTAAGAGTAGAAGTTACCACAATGTAAAGTACACTTCAGCTCTAGTGACCTTCTCTGTCAGACTTTGGTTTTCTGCTGAAAAGAACTGAAACACTTGAGCAGCCTTCCCTGCATTTAGCTTCCCTATTATGTTGTGGTCCCTAAAAGAAATAAAAGCATAAGGTGTATCCTTATTACATTGTCTTATGCAGAAAATGTGACATTAAAATATGTAAGATAAGGATTTGTGCTAGGACCTCAGTTGTTTGTGATATATATCAATATCTTGGAGAAAATGTAGATGGGTCGATTAGCAATTATACAGATGACACCAGAATGGGTGAAATTATGGAGAGTATAAAGAATACAGTGGAATAGAGATCAGTTACAGATATGGGCAAGGAAGTGGCAGATGGAGTTTAGTCCAGGTAAGTGTGAGGTGTGGACTTTGGGAGGTCAAATGAAAGGAGAAAGTACACAGTTAATGGTAGGCCCCTTAATAGCACTGAAGTACAGAGGGATCTTGGGGTCCAACTCCATAGTTCATTGAAAACAGCCATGCAAGTGGTTAAGGTGGTCAAGGAGGTGTATGGCATGCGTGCCATGATTGGTAAGGGTGTTGAGTATAAGAGTAAAGAAGTCAAGCTGAAGCTATATAAAACTTGATTCAAAGTGCACTTAGATTACTGTGATTCTGGTCAGCTCATTATAGGAAGAATGTGAAGAGTGTGGAGTGTGCATAGATAAGGTTTACCAGGATGCAGCCTGGATTAGGCAGCATGAGGTATAAGGAAAGGTTGAGTCCCTAGAGTGTCACTGACTAAGGGAAGACACGATGGAGGGTTTGAAAGTATGAGAGGTGTAGGGTAGACAGTCAAAATCTTTTCCCTGATACAAGTGTCACATACCACTCAACATGCTTTTAAGGTTAGAGAGAGAGAGAATGTTTAAAGGAGTTTTTTACATAGAGAGTGATAGGGGCCTGGAATGAGTTGCCAGAGATAGTAGTGGAAACTGGCAATTTAAGAGGCTTCTATATAGATGCTGCACATGAAGGAAATGGAGGGATATGGATGATACAAAGGAACAGGGCATTTAGTATAAATTGACAAGATTGATCCATCCAGTACTTTGCAATTCTACTTTCTATATCCCAAACCCACTAATATTGTTGATTCTCATCTGTCTCAGCAGCAATTAGAGGCAGAAAATAAATGCCATAATTGATAATGACATTGAATTCCCATGAATGAGTCAGGTAAAGTGGATACAACACTGGCACTTACATTGTTTCTGCACGACTTTAAGTACTGATTTGTCCGGCTCTATCATTGTAACCAGATATCAAATCACAGCCTGCCCTTGCTCAGTGCCCACAGAAATAAATTTTCCAGTAGGGGTCATTAAACAAAGACTACGCCATCCTGCTTTTATTTTCAGTTAGTCCACAGATACAGTGTTCAGTTCTCCAGTTCCATTGCAATCCTTTCTGAGATCAAATACAAGAAGGAGTCAAGCTGTGCCATCATAATGGTTTGAATAGCGTATTATCATGACCTACTAAAACAAGTGACCATAGGAAGAGAAAGATGGTATAAATTGGGAGGTAAGGGAGGAGAATGAAATTAATCTTGTGATTTCTCTAAATCAAGGGCTCCCAACCTTTTTTATGCCATGGACCCCTACCCAAGAGGTCTGTGGATCCCAGGTTAGGAACCCCTGCTCTAAATGTTGTTAAAAACTCCTTTTTTCCCTTTACAATTTTGAGTCTTTGAATTCATTAGAAGTTTTGTGATTTTTACAAGTTCTCAGTATAGCCTCTGACAGTGCGTTACATGCCCATGTTTCTCGGTCTCTGGCAGTTTTGAATGAGTGTAGTATCATTCCTCTGTCTTGGAATCTAGCTGTGTCCGTTCATTGCAGTTGTGCCTATGTTTTAAACCAATAACCTGCTTTAAATTATAAGAGGCCAAATTTAGCAAGAGCGGGAAGGATCAGATTACTGCAGCTGGCATAAAGTCATCTTTTGTTTGTCAGTGTAGTTAGCTTTAAAGGTTTCTTTTTGTCAGCTTTTTAATTTGGGTATCCACAACAACTGAATTGCTAGTGGAAAGTGGAAGGAAAATCCTGCACTCAACACCATTTTACAAAACCCTGTGTGTACACTTTTAATCCCGCCCCTTCCTGATTGAGATTAGATATTGTGGAATAAATATAACTTGCCAGCAAAGTTACAGCAGTCAGTGCTACATGTTTGTGAATTTCACAAAAGCACCGAGTGGCGGGCAGGGGAAGTTAAAGTCTGTCTTGTTTTATTATTGTAACTGTTCTTTGGACTTGCTGCTGTGAAACAACTGAAGTTTAGTCTAAGGACTTCACTAGAAACAAAAAAATGTAGCTTGAATTCTTCCATGACAAACGAAAACAGTCTGGCTTCTACGTGGTTTCAATATCTGAGGTAAGTGAATGTTTTTTTAACAAACACAAAGGATCGATCAGGCCTACTTCCATGCATAGCATTTATTTTTCCAAGGTAATCAACTCTTGTGGCCAGAATAGGCCATTTGCCAGCTTAAAACACTGCTTCACATAATTGCGTTTAACATTTGTTTAAACTATTCATTAACATGCTGGACTCTTTGCCAAGTTTTAGCCAAGTTGATATAGTCAAGGATTTAATAATCAGTATAAAGTTATAGGTTTTAATTAATTTTTTCCATAATAAGTTTAGAAAATGTTAAGCTAATGCACTTGTCAGTGCACCTTATTGAGCACAAATTTGCTGATGCAGCAAAAGTGCACCTCAAATATTAATAATGAGAAGTGAATACCTTCGAGCACCTTGAGGTCATTGATGGGACTATATAAATACATGTGCCAAGAGATTAGATACTCTAGACCAGAGGTTCCAAAACTTTTTTATGCCTTGAAGCCCTACCATTAACCAAGGGTCTGTGGAGCCCAGATTGGGAACCCCTGCTACAGCAGCAGAGAAAACTGTGCACAAGACCCATGCTTTTGATCAGTACTGAACAGACGTGTCTGACTTGTGGCAATGAGAACCTGCTGCCAAGCTATCACACAGATTCCAAGTTCAGGATGGTTGCTGTCATGTGATCTGACCAGAAGATGGGGGGCTGCGATAATCTAACTGGGGTCCAGAACTTGACACTTGACTGATTGCAGGATGAAGAGCTGGAGCCACCAATTCAGTGGTTACAGAGGGAGAGGTGAGATTGGGATTGGCTTGGTGCAGTGTCTATTGCATCCGGTGCTCCCAGTGTGGCCTCCTCTATTTCGGCGAGACCCGACGCAGATTGGGGGACTGCTTCGTTGAGCACCTACCTAGACAGGACCTCCTGATTGCCACCCATTTCAACTCTGCCTCTCATTCCCATCTAGATATGTCCATACATGGCCTTCTCTACTGCCATGATGAGGCCAAAACTCAGGTTGGAGGAGCAACACCTCATCTACCGTTTGGGTAGCCTCCAGCCTGGTGGTATGAACATTGAATTTTCCAATTTCCGGTAATTCCCTCCCCCTCCCCCTTCCCCTATCCCAGGTCCCTCTCCGCCTCTCTCCCCTTTCAACTTTCTGCTTTTTTATCTCTACAATTCTTTCATGCTTATCCCCTCCCCCTCCCCCTTTATCTTTCCTCTGATTGGTTTTCCACCTGGCAGCTCTAGGCCCTACCCCCTCCCCTACCTCTATTCCTGGGCTTCGGTCCTCTCTACCCCCCTATTCCTGATGAAGGGTCTCGGCCTGAAACGTCGGCTACTCTTTTCTCACAGATGCTGCCTGACCTGCTGAGTTCTTCCAGCGTTGTGTTCGTATTCTTTGATCCACAGGATCTGCAGTTGTATTTCTGTGCAGTGTAAAAAATGCCTAACCCAGCTTTGTATTGGGAAGACCACGTTGTCCCAGAAGTGACATGCTGTTCTAAGATATCATGATGCAAGTTTTCAAAAGGAATGCCCCACAAAAATAGTTTCTTGTACAATGATAAGATCACGAATGCCCAAAAACATCCAGCCGAATACCTACAGTAACTTGAAACGACCCAGAAATGGTTATCTTCATCTTTTACGCAGAAAGCTCAAAATTCAGTGGCATTATGCCAATACAACAGTGCATTGTAATTGAATTTCAAGGCAATATATTTTTTTCATAACTACAAAGAATCAGTTCAGATAAACTCGATCAAATGTTCAAGCTAGGAGTTTGGTTGTAACTCTCTCAATAACATATCCACGTTATAACAGAGGAGGCACTAGTGGGTAGTCCTGACCAAGTATATTCTGGGACATTGTGGGAAGCAAGGGAAGAAATAACAAGGTTTTTTGGCAAAGATACATTAATGCATCAACATTAGTCATGGGTGAGGTGCTAGTAGACCGGAGATTGGCTTTTATACCTTGATTTTAAAAAGCTGCAAAGACAAGACAGCAAACACGATGAGCCTAACAGCAATGGTGGGAAAGTTAATGGATAGAAACCACATGAATTTGGAAAGGTAAGGGCAAATAAGGGATATTCATCATGGTTTTTTGTGTGGGAAATCTAGTTTTTGAAGAGATTGATGAGGCCAGGATGGTAAAGCCTGTCTAGAAGGTTACATCACCATAGAACCATAAAACATTACAGCACAGAAACAGGCCCTTTGGCCCTTCTTGGCTGTGCCGAACCATTTTTCTGTCTAGTCCCACTGACCTGCACCTGGACCATATCTCTCCATACCCATCTCATCCATGTACCTGTCCAAGTTTTTCTTAAATGTTAGAAGTAAGCCCGCATTTACCACTTCATCTGGCAGCTCATTCCACACTCCTACCGCTCTCTGTGTGAAGAAGCCCCCCCCCCATGTCCCCTTTAAACTTTTCCCCCTTCACCCTTAACCCATGTCCTCTGGTTTTTTTCTCCCCTGGTCTCAGTGGAAAAAGCCTGCTTGCATTCACTCTATCTAGAAAGTAGATTGATGAAAGTAGAGCCACAGATGTAGTGCATATGGATATTGGCAAGGCATTTGATAAGGTACTTGTGCAAGGCTTATTGAGAAAGCAATGAGGCATGGGATCCAAGGGGACATTACTTTGTGGATCCAGAACTGGCTTGCCCACAGAAGGCAAAGAGTGGTTGTAGATGGGTCATATTCTGCATGGAAGTCGGTCACCAGTAGGGTGCCTCAGGAATCTGTTCTGGGACCCCTACTCATTGTGTTTTTTATAAATGACCCAGATGAGGAAGTGAAGGGATGAGTTAGTAAATTTGCTGATGACACAAAGGTTGGAGGTGTTGTGGATAGTGTGCATGGTTGTCAGAGGTTACAGCGGGACATTGATAGGATGCGAAACTGGGCTGAGGAGTGGCAGATGGAGTTCAACCTAGATAAGTGTGAAGTGGTTCATTTTGATAGGACAAATATAGGCAGAATATAGTATTAATGATAAGACTCTTGGCAGTGTGGAGGATCTGAGGGATCTTGGGGTCTGAGATCGTAGGACACTCAAAGTTGCTATGCAGGTTGACTCTGTAGTTAAGAAAGCATACTGTGCATTGGTCTTCATCAATCGTAGGATTGAGTTTAGGAGCCAAGAGGTAATGTTGGAGCTACATAGGACCCTGGTCAGACCCCACTTGGAGTACTGTGCTCAGTTCTGGTCGCCTCACTACAGGAAGGATGTGGAAAGCATAGAAAGGGTGCAGAGGAGATTTACAAGGATGTTGCCTGGATTGGGGAGCATGACTTATGAGAATAGGTTGAGTGAACTCGGCCTTTTTTCCTTGGAGTGACAGAGGATGACAGGTGACCTGATAGAGGTGTATAAGATAATGAGATACAATAATCGTGTGGATCGTCTGAGGCTTTTTCCCAGGGCTGAAATGGCTAACATGAGAGAGCACACTTTTACGGTGCTTGGAAGCAGGTACATAGGAGATATCAGGGATAAGGTTTTACACAGAGTGGTGAGTGCGTGGAATGGGCTGCCGGTGACAGTGGTGGAGGCTGACTTGAAGGGGTCTTTTAAAAGACTCCTGGATAGGTACATGGAGCTTAGAAAAATAGAAGGCTATGGGTTACCCTAGGCAATTTCTAAGGTAAGGACATGTTTGGCACAGCTTTGTGGGCCGAAGGGCCTGTATTGTGCTGTAGGTTTTCTATGTTTCTATGTTCCTTTTTCCCCAGGGAGATTCTGTTATAGTCACTATTCTGTAGATTTCTTGAGTTTGCTCACAAGAAAATGGATCTCATGCTGACTTTAATAATAATAAAATTTACTCTGAAGTTTCAGCAGAGGAGTCCAAAACTAAAGAACATTGATTTAAGATGAGACGAGAAATAGTTAAATGGACTGAAGGGACAATTTTTTCCACATGGAGAGTGGTGGATATATGCAACTGTCAGAGGACACTGCAGAAGCAGACACAATTGCAATGTTTAACAGGCTTTTGAACAAGTGAATATATAGGAAAGGTTTAGAGTGATTCAGACCAAACACAGGGAAATGGGACATGCTCAGACAGACATCTTGGCCAGCATGGGCAAGCAGGGCTGAATGGCTGCTGCACTCTATTACTGTATGATTCTATGACATCATCACCTCAGAATTTTGTCAACTCCAGGTTTCACTGGTTGGTCTCCTATCCTCAAACCTCCCGAATCACTCGAGACTCCAAAGGACTCCAAAGTGTGTTCACTTCCCTACACTGGCTAACAATTCCCAGGCAAATCAAATTTAAACATCTCAGCCACATGTTAAACAACTTCCCTTTCTTGGACCTCTTCCTATTCCTTTGAATGCTCTCCAAAAGCAGCCTTTGCAACCCACTTTGCTTCACCATTTTCAGCTGCAGCTTTAATTGACAATACTTAAACTCCAGAATGCTCTCTTCATACCTGATGCACCATCAATAACTCTCGGAGATGGGAGGCAAACGATAGGCTTTTATTAACTCCAAGAGACCACCACACAACATCCTGGAGACTGAGGGAGGAGCAGTGCCTCCAATCACCTTCATACAGGGGTCTGTGGGAGGAGCCACAGGAGCAGTCAGCAGAGGGGCGTGTCCAGACAAGTATATTTAGTTCACCACAATACCACTTTCCTTGTTTTCATATGTTTCTAATTTAAGAGATGTTTTAAAATCTGTTTATGCCAAGATTTTAGCCATGCCTGCTCCTAGCCCATTGTATCTTCAGATGGGGTGGTCCTTGATAGAAGGCAAAATTTGGGGAGGAACTGAGCTCTATGCAAAGCAGTTTGGGATTTAATAATTCTAAATGTATGGCATTTAGAGACATTTCAAAAATAGTAAAATTTACATAAAGTTAAAACTTTGTAAATAAAGCACAACAACATTTAGAAATAGTTAAGTTCAAAGTAAATTTATTATCAAAGTACATGGATGCCACCATATACAACCCTGAGATTCATTTTCCTTTGGGCAAGCTCAGCAAATCTATAGAATAGTAACTATAATAGGATCAATGAAAGGTCAACCAGGGTGCAGAAGTCAAATGTTGTGCAAATGCAAATATAAATAAATAGCAATAAATAACGAGAACATGAGATAATGAGATAAAGTGTTCTTAAAGTAAGATCGTTGGTTGTGGGAACATTTCAATGAAGGGGATAAAAGTATAGCTAGCCTGATGGTTGGGGGGGTACAAACTTTCTTGAACCTAGTGGTCTGAGTCCTGAAGCTCCTGTGCCTTCTACTTGATGGCCACAGTGAGTGGATCTTTGATAATGGATGCTGCTTTCCTATGACAGCATTTCATGTGGATTCGCACAATCATTGGGAGGGTTTCACCCATAATGTACTGGGCCAAATCCACTACCTTTTGTAGGATTTTCCTTCAAAGGCATTTGTATTTCCATTCTAGACCATGATGCAGCCAGTACACTACACTCTCCACTACACGTCTATAGAAGTGTCATAGTTTTAGATGTCATGTTGAATCTCTGCAGACTCCTGGGGCAGTAGAGGTGCTGCTGTGCTTTCTTCACAATTGCACAAACGCTGGCACCAGGACAAGTCCTCTGAAATAGTAATACCCAAGAATTTAAAGCTGCTAATTCCTTCCCCCTCTGATTCTCTGATGAGGACTGGCTCATAGACCTCTGGTTTCCTTCTTCTGAAGTCTATAATCAGCTTCTTGATCTTGCTGACATTGAGTAAGAGGTTGTTGTTATGACACCACTTAGCCAGATTGCCAATCTCCCTCCTATACGCAGAGTCATCATCATCTTTAATTTGGTCTGTGATAAAGGTTATGCTTCTGTAAACTGGTTAGAATTTTTAAAATTAAAAACATTGTATAAATTTCAGTTGTTCATGTAAGATACATTTCAACAGTTATGTCTGGAGTAAAAAGGTAACTTGTATTGTACATCATCCTTTAGGATACACTGTAACAGAGTTTGAGTGACTTGTAAGACCACATTGTAGGTTTGTTATTGATAAGCTTACTGAACATTTTCAGTCAGTGCTCTTTTAATGCTTTAGTATCCACAGGAATTTGTACTTTCATTAATAATCTGATCTTATTAATACCTGTGAATTTTTTTGTAGGGCTGCTCTTTGCTAAAAAAGAACACCAACATGAGTAAATAATATTGAATTACAATAGCATGCTTACTGCAAGATGATTTGTTTAATGCTTCAATTACCCTCAGTTTTGTTACTGTGGTGATTATGCTGAGATACTAAAATGAACTTTAATATTAATCTTGCAGTTAAGAAAACTTTTGGCACATTTACCTTCATAAATTAAGTTCTTGAGTACAGGAGATGGGATGTTATGTTGAAGTTGCACAAGACATTGGCAAGGCCTAATTTGGAGTATTGCCTGCAATCTTGGTTACCTATCTACAAGGAAGATGTAAATAAGGTTGAAAAAGTACAGAGGTTGTCAGGACTGGAGTACCCGAGTTATAAGGGAAAATTTAATAGGTTAGGATTTCATTCATTGGAACCTAGAAGACTGAGGGGAGATTTGATAGAGATATACAAAATTATAGGGGTACATGAAGGCAGGCTTCTCCCACTGTGGTTGGATAGGACTACAACTAGAGGTTATGGGTTAAGGGTGAAAGGTGAAAGGCTTAAGGGGAACATGAGAAGAAAATTCTTCACTTAGGGTATCGTGAGCATGTGGAACGAGGAAGTGGTGCAGGCGAGCTCAATTTCAATGTTTAAGAGAGTTTGGATTGGTACATGGATGGCAGGGGTATGGAGGGCTATGGTTCAGGTTTAGATCAATGGGACTAGGCAGTTTAAATGGTTTGACATGTGCTAAATGGGCCAAAAGGCCCTTTTATCTGCTGCACTTTTCTATGATTCTAAGATGCCTTATTGCAGTTCTGCACATAGGGTTTATTGGGATGACGTATTCTTTTTGGGTAACATTAGATTGGCATAGGTGCTCTCATATAAAGCTATTTCATTGAGCACCATGCCAAGGACCAAAACTAAGATTAAAGAGAAATTCCTCATGAAGTTTCACTTATTCCAGCTCAGAAAAAAGTGTTATCATCAAAAGCCAATGAACAGAAGATAATGAGTATTTTACAAATTATATGCTGAAAAAAATTGCTGACACATTTAACACTCTAATCTTCAAGAATGTTCAAGTTTCCTGCACTCACCTCACCTCTGAAGGTGCTTTGACAAGTTTGTTAATGTCAGCAGAGAACTAACGATAAGTTCCTAGTTCAACTGGTTTATGACATTGGTTTGGAAGATTCTACTCCAACTTGTATTCAAAGTCCAAAGTAAATGTATTATCAAACTACTTATGTCACCATCTACAACCCTAAGGTTCATTTTCTTGTGGGCATACTCAATAAATCTATAATAGTAATAACCAAAACAGAATCAATGACAGCCAACTTTGTCACAGGGGGACATGGAGACTGGACCCAAATGCAAGACACAGGCACTGAAGTACTAGGGGCAGGACAGGAACAACTAAAGGATAGGACAAGATGGGGAGACCATGGCATGCACAGTGATCCTGGGGTTTAGAGAGTTCATGGTGAAGGCAGTTCCCTGGCTAGGCTAAAGGATGGGTCTATGGGACAAAGAATGCTGGGAGGATAGCCCCCTGGGCAGGCCACATTACTTCTGGGCAGGGCCCAGCCTCCCAGGCAAGAACACAGGGGCCTGGGCAGGATGCAGGGCACAACCCATCAGGAGCAAGGGGTCAGAGTCCTCAGGGCAGGCCACATAGCCCTGGGCAGGGCCACCTCCCAGACAGGAACATCAGGGGCCTGGGCAAGATGCAGAGCACCTGGGCAGGATGCAGGCCTCCACCCATCAGAAGAGAGGAGTAGGAAAGGGTCAGAGTCCCCCCACCAGGCAACAGCAGTCCAGCCTACTGACCCAACAGAGGCAAGGGATCAGAAGGGAGCTCAATTCAGGGTGACTACAAGAACAGACTTACAGAACTAGATGATTAACAGTGGGTACTCCAAGCCATAGTCAGAACAAGATAGCCAGACAAACAAGGCAAAGCAGATACAAAACACATTCAAAGCAGGGCAACCCCAACTAGACTCAGTCCCAGAGCCCCTTATATCCACCTGCAAGCCGATAGGTCTCAGGTGCACCTCCTTAAGCCAAGATGATCCTATTTGGGCTTAAGGGTGACGGGAGGGACGGCTACAAGACCCGGAGTCAGGAGTCTGGAGACCGGATCAAGACCCTGAAAGCGGGCTCTGGACCGGACCATAACACACTTGGGTATTCAACCAGTGTGCAAAAGACAACAAATTGTGCAAATACAAAAAGAAATATCAACAAAAATAAATAAGCAATAATTTTTTAGAACATGAGATTAAGAGTCCTTGAAAGTAAGTCCATAGGCTGTGGGAATATTTCAATGATGGGGCAAATGAAGTTGAGGGAAGTTATCCACTTTAGTTCGAGTGCCTATTGGTTGAGGGGCAATAACTGTTACTGAATCGGTGTTGTGAGCCCTGAGGTTCCTGTAGCTTCTTCCTGATGGCAGCAGTAAGAAGAGAGCATGGCCTGGGTGGTGGGTGTCCTGATGTTGTTTTCCTGCAACACTCCATATAGATGTGCCCAATGGTGGGGAGGACTTTACCCATGATGGACTAGGCTGCATCCACTACTTTTTGTAGGATTTTCTGTTTTAGGGCATTGGTGTTTCCATACCAAGCTGTGATACAGCCAGTCAATATACTCTCCAGTACACATCTATAGAAGTTTATCAAAATTTTGGATCTCATGCCAAAACCTCGCATGCTCCTAAGGAAGCGGAGGTACTGCCGTGCTTTCTTTGTAATTACACTTACAAGCAGAGCCTAGGACAGGTCCTCCAAAATAATAACATTTAAAGTTGCTGACCCACTGCACCTGATCCTCCAATGAGAACTGGCTCATGGACCTCTGGTTGCCTACTCCAGAAGTCAATAATCAGTTCATTGGTCTTGCTGACATTGAATGAGAGATTGTAATGGCACCACTCAGCCAGGTTTTGAGTTGTCCTCCTGTATGCTGATTCATCACTTCCTTTGATTTGGCCTATGACAGTAGCATCATCCGAAAACTTTAATATGGCATTGGAGCTGTGCTTAGCCACACAGTTGTAATTGTAAAGTAGGTAGTGCAGGCAGCTAAGCACACAGTCTTCTGGTGCACTTGTGCTGATGGAGATTGTAGAGGAGATGTTGTTACTGGAGTCTGTAAGTGAGGAAATCGAGGAACCACTACAGAGACAAATACATGTTTTCATAAAAAAATTACACATTTGAGGTTCCTTAAGGTTGTCATAGCTGGTGGAGGCAGTGGGAGGTAAGTTCCCACTACCTATTAAATGCTCCCAATTACTGGCATCTCAGATAGCTTCTGACAACCAAGTCTAGCTCTTGGCTTTCAGGTGTGGCTTAGCTACTAAGCCTGGCGGAACCGTTTCTACTGAAAGTAGGGGTAAAGTTGGGTTACTAGCATTTTAAGACCATTTGCTTAGGGCAGATGGGGCTCATCAGCCATGGTTGGCAGGTCACCTAGGAGAAGGAAAACTCTCATCTCAAACCTCCTTCCTTGCAGCTATACCCATATACCCTTATTACGCCCATATTCCTATACCCATGTTCCCCATATATTCATGGGGAAGGCTTCAGGAGTAAATCCTGAGGAAAATTCCGGAGCTGGACTCCCTAAGGCAGCCCTACATTGAGTTCAACACAGTCTGGCAGCTCCAGTGTTGCCACTGGTGACTGTATTCGTCTCTGTTATTCTTTTGGATTCATCAGCTGCATGGAGCTGGGGAGTCTGCCACATGGGTAATAGTTTGCTCTCCATATCATAGTGCCCTGCCAATCTATCATTGACCCTTTGAAGGGTCTCTGTCGGAAAGGTCGACTGTACTTTTTTCCATAGATGCTGCCTGGCCTGCTGAGTTCCTCCACATTCTGTGTGTGTTGAATGCATCGAAGTAACCAGTACAACATTGCACCTACCACTACTTCACCTCTTCTTTCCCCTCTGCCATTGGATTTATGAATGGACCATAAACCCATTTACACTACCTCTCTGTTCCCCTTCTGCACTATTTATTTATTTATTTATTTATTTATGTTGTCACTTGTTGTAATATTTGTATATCTTGCACTGTACTGATGCAAAAAAAACCCAAATTTCATGGCATATGTCAATGATAGTAAACCTGATCTGATTCCGAGAGACTTGCTCCAGGTAAAATTGAACTCAGGTCATGTAACGTCTAAGAAAACTTTGCTACAAAATCCAATTTCTCTAATAATGGGCTGGCAAAGGAATCTAGATCAGGAATTTCATAAGCAAAAGGATAGCTGATATGAACTGTGAGTTTATTCACTTCTGTATAAAACTAAAAGGCAGTATCAATTGTATCCATTATGTCCTTTTCCATAATTATCTTGAAGGTAATAGCATTGTGATCACTAGATGTAAAAAGTTTCTCTACACGAACTTCTGTCACCGGCCCTGTCTCATTCCCTAATAGGAGATCTAGTATCTCACTCTCCTGAGTTGGGGCTTCTACACGCTGATTAAGGAAACTTTCTTGAACACATTTGACAAACTCTATCCCATCCAGTCCTTTTACAGTATGGGAGTCCCAGTCAATATCCGGAGAGTTAAAATCTCCTACTATCACACACAACCATATTTTTCTTGTGACCTCTCTAGAAATTTGTTCCTCTAAATTCCGCAGACTTAGTTGGTGGTCTGTAACATAGCATTGGTCTACAAGAAGTATTGAAGTACTCAATGGAGAAATGCGCAGTGTGAAAAAAATCAAAGTTAACCTGGCTGTTAAACCTGACACACCACCCAAATGCCTAAAGGCAAGACCTATTCCATGTGCCCTAAAAGCAAATGTAGAGGCTGAATTGAATAGACTGGTCCAGAGTAAGGTATTAGAACAAGTGTGGGTAAGTAACTGGGCAACTCCATTGGTTGCTGTCCTAAAAAGGGATGGGTCTGTAAGTCTTCGAGGAGACTTCAAGGTAATTATTAACCCAGTTCTTATGGGTGAACAATACCTTCTTCCCCTCATTGATGACCTTTTTACAGGTTTGGTCGGAGGACGGACGTTTAACAAGATTGACTTGTGCTAGGTGTTCTTGCAGATGCATGTGGGGCCAGAGTCACAGGAAATGTTAACTGCAGTGACTTGCAAAGGAAAGGCTTCCGTTTAGTGTCACCTCAGCTCTCACACTTTTTCAGCGAGCAATGGACCAGGTCCTGAGTGGGTTGACATTTAGATGACTTGTGCTTTACTGGGGAAAAAATGAGCGTGGACACCAACATAACTTGTTTGCTACATTACAAAGATTTGGGGAATGTGAACTAAGGGTCCAGAAGGACAAGTGTGAGTTCTTTCAACCTTTGTTTGAAAATTTGAACTATGTGACTGACAACTCACGGCTTCACAAGGTTCCATCAAAGGTGAAGGTAATAACAGAGACTCCATCACCACTGAATGTAAGTCAGTTCAGGTCTTTCTTAGGACTACTAACATATTACGCAAAGATTGTTCCTAAAGCAGCTTTTAAATAAATCAACACACTGCAGAGGACAGATCACTCTGAAGAGGCTTTTAAAAAGGCCTTGCCCCAATCTGAAGCACTCACACACTTCAATCCATCATTGCCTGTGATTCATACAGTCATGTATGAAGCAATTTAAAATAGACTTTCCCAACTCTTCAATCCCACTGGAAATAATTCCATGAGCTGTGTTGCCCCAACGTCATTCTGACTTTCCCTCCACTTTCCTCCATACACTTGTTTCTAAGCATATTTCAAAATGCAGAAAAAATGTGCCAAATTAAATTAATTAAATTAATTTTAACTGCCTGTGGGGGCAGTTGTCTCACGCCGTTGAGTGAAGAGCATCCAATCACCTTTGCATCAATCACACTTAGCAAGGCAGAAGGCCACAATGCCCAAATTGAGTGGGAAGCACTTGTAATTGTCTTTGGAGTTAAGAAATTTCATCAATTCCTCTTTGGTTGAAGACTTACACTACAGACATATCAGTATCCCTTGGCGTTAATTTTCGGTCCGCATGTGGGCACTCCTTCAGCAGCTGGTCCATGTATGGGAAGGAGGATAAACCTTTAAAATAAGGAGGGAGGGATAGATTATATACTCATGTATATTTTGACCCCTGTGGGTTGCTGTCTAGTATCATCTGTGTCAGAGGTAGTTCACAAGGAGAGATTGCGGTGTCTCACCCCAGAAGGGATAATGTTGACTTTAAAAACTTACACAGGTGAGGTTGTTCCAGTGAGGAGAGGACTACATGTTACATACAACAGTCAGTTCGGATGTCAGCTGTCTAATCCCATTCTTGTACACTTCTACCATATCATCTCTCTGATGCATTTGAAAATCTCTTTAGACAAACTTTTAGTTTTGGCTTGATAATTGGAGTTTTAATTTATTTAATTTGCACTCTTTCCCTACGTGGAATTTTCTACAATATACATCAGCCTGGGCATTTACTTTACACCACATGTTAATGGGATATTGAACATTATCTAATCTGTGAACAATGAAAAGCATACCCTTGTTTTCAACACTCTCAACACCACAATAGTAATAGTAATACACAATAGTAAACAATAGTAAGCATCTCCCAGTCATGTATGAAGCAATTTAAAATAGACTTTCCCAACTCTTCAATCCCACTGGAAATAATTCCATGAGCTGTGTTGCCCCAATGTCATTCTGACTTTCCCTCCACTTTCCTCCATACACTTGTTTCTGAGCATATTTCAAAATGCAGAAAAAATGTGCCAAATTAAATTAATTAAATTAAATTTTTTAAAAAAACATTACTTTTGTAGGTGAAAGGCTTCCCCCCAAAGAAATCAGTTGTGTTTCACTAATGTTTCCACCACAGAAAAAGAAGTTCTCAAATGGCATGAGTTGGCAACCATGGCTGACAAGGGAAATTAAAGACTGCATAAAAGCCAGGGAAAGGGCATATAAGGTAGCAAAAGTGAGTAGGAAGTTGGATGATTGGGAAGCTTTTAAAATCCAAAAGGCAACTTGTAAACAATACGAAGGGTAAAGATGTAATATGAGGTCAAACTAGCCAATAATATAAAGCAGGACACTAATCGTTTTTTAGTTATATAAAGAATAAAAGGGAGGTGAGCGTTGATATTGGAC
This sequence comes from Hypanus sabinus, assembly GCF_030144855.1. Lineage (NCBI taxonomy): Eukaryota > Metazoa > Chordata > Chondrichthyes > Myliobatiformes > Dasyatidae > Hypanus > Hypanus sabinus. The sequence goes on along the minus strand of NC_082718.1, from coordinate 74,336,053 downwards.
AACTGGAAAATGATGCTGGTGAGGTAGTAATGGGGCACAAAGAAATAGCAGATGAACTTAATGGGTACTTTGTATCTGGCTTCACTGTGGAAGACACTAGCAGTGTGCCAGAGGTCCGTGGGTGTCAGGGAGCAGGAGTGAGTGTCATTGCTGTTACAAAAGAAGAAGTGCTAGGCAAACTCAAAGGTCTTAAGGTGGATCCCTCACCTGGACCAGATGGAATACATTCCAGAATCTTGAGAGAGGTTACTGAAGAGATAGCAGATGCATTGGTCATGATCTTTCAAGAATCACTTGATTCTGGCACAGTTCTAGAGGACTAGAAGATTGCAAATGTCATTCCACTCTTTAAGAAGGGAGGAAAACAAAAGGAAGGAAATTATAGGCCAGTTTGCTTAACCTCAGTGGCTGGGAAAGTGTTGGTATCTATTATTAAGGTTGAGGTTTCAGGGCATTTGGAGACTAATGATAAATTAAGTCATAATCAGCATGATTTCTGTAAAGGGAAATCTTGTCTGACAAAACTGGTAGAATTCTTTGAGGAAGTAACAAGCAGAGTGGAAAAAGGAGAAGCAGTGGATGTCATTTACTTGGACATTCAGAAGACATTCCGGGCTGTTTAACAAGTTAAAATCCTATGGTGTTACAGGAAAGATACTGGCATGGATAGAGCAAAGACTGACAGATAGGAGGCAGTGAGTGGGAATGAAGGGAGCCTTTCCTTGTTGGTTGCCAATAACTAGTGGTGTTCCTCAGGGGTCAGTATTGGGATCACTGCTTTTCACATTGTTTGGCAATAATTTGGATAATGGAATTGATGGCTTTGTGGTAAAGTTTGAGAAGATAGATGGAGGGGTAGGTAGTGCTGAGGAAGCAATGTGATTGCAGCAGGACTTAGACAAATTGGAAGAATGGGCAAAAAGAGGCAGATGGAATAAAGTGTTGGGAAATGTATAATTATGCATTTTGCTAACAGGAACAATGGTGCAAACTATCATCTAAGTGAAGAGTACCTGCTTTCCACCCCCTCCGCCCACCACCCCACCCAGGATAGGGTTCCCTGTGTCCTCACCTACCACCCCACCAGCCTCCGGGTCCAACATATAATTCTCCTTCACTTCTGCCACCTCCAATACTCCAAGGAGAGAAAATCAGAATGATGTTGGGGCAACACAGCTCATGGAATTATTTCCGGTGGGATAGAAGAGTTGGGAAAGTCTATTTTAAATTGCTTCATACATGACTGGGAGACGTTTACTATTGCGCTGTGGTGTTGAGAGTGTTGAAAACAAGGGTATGCTTTTCATTGTTCACAGATTAGATAATGTTCAATATCCCATTAACATGTGGTGTAAAGTAAATGCCCAGGCTGATGTATATTGTAGAAAATTCCACGTAGGGAAAGAGTGCAAATTAAATAAATTAAAACTCCAATTATCAAGCCAGGACTAAAAGTTGTGTGAGATCCGGGATTGGGCATGATGGAATGGTGGAGCAGGCTCGACGGGCTGAATGGCCTAATTTTGCTCCTTATGGTCCCATGATCTTATGGTCTAATGTTAAATTGCCCTTCTAGAAATTTCTGAAGCCATAGTTTACAAAACACAAACTTCGTTCAACAACTGAAATCATGACAAATTAATGTCTCACTGCATATTATTTATCTTTGAGTTGTGTAGCACAGAAAGTATTAATTGGAGAAAATATTCTCAAACCAGAGGACTATAAGCCAGTCCTCATCGGAGGATCAGAGGTGGAGAGGGTCAGCAACTTTAAATTATTTTGGAGGATCTGTGCTGGGCCCAGCACATAAGTGCAATTATGAAGAAAGCACAACAGCACCTCTTCTTCCTTAGAAGTTTTCAAGGATTCGACATGACATCTAATGCCATTACAAACTTCTATAGATGTATATTGGAGAGTATACTGACTGACTGCTGCACAGCCTGGTATAGAAACACCAAAGCCTTTGAATGGAAAATCCTGCAAAAAGTAATGGATACGGCCCAGTCCAGCATGGGTAAAACCCTCCCAGCCATTGAGCACATCTACATGAAATGCTGTTGCAGGAAATCAGAATCCATCATCAGGGACCCCCACCACCCAGGGCATGCTCTCTTCTCACTGCTGTCATCAGAAAGAAGGTACAGGAGCCTCAGGATTCACACCGCCAGATTCAGGAATAGTTATTACCACTCAGCTATCAGGCTCTTGAAGCAAAGGGGATAAGTTCACTCAACTTCCATTTTCTCCATCATTGAAATGTTTCCACAACCAATGGACTCACTTTCAAGGACTCTTCACCTCATGTTCTTGATATTTATTGCTTATTTATTTATTGTTATTATTTCTTTCTTTTTATATTTGCATAGTTTTTTGTCTGTACCGTGGTTGGTGCAATGTTTCATTGATTCTGTTATGGTTGTTATTCTATTATGGATATATTGAGAACATCTGCAAAAAATGATTCTCAGTGTTGTATATAGTGACGTACAGTATATGCACGTTGATGTGGTTAGAACTTTGAGATTCTGGTTCCAATGCAGGCATGGTCTTGCTCAAAGCTTTTTACTCTGTGATTTTTCTTTTTCATACTTCATATTCTGGCTTGTTAGATTTTCCACAGGAAATTTATTTATTTGTTTGATGCTATCCATCAGCTTCCTGGCTGTTGTTTATTCCAATAAACTCCAATATACTTTTAATATACAAGAATCATTGAATGGAATTCAAAATTTCTGCCGGGACCTGGTGGGAGGTGAGGGTTTGCAGAGCATAGGCACACCCACAAATGGTCTACTGGTGATTAATAATGAGGAGAGTGATAACACTTCTAATGACTCCATCTTAGATGCAGGCTTTTTGTTTGTTCTAGGTCCAATATGTCAGGCTTGCATCTAACAAAGAAGGGCAGGGAGGAGCTAAATCTGGATCTTCATCGGGATTTCACTGTGGCCTCTCCTGCTGAGTTTGTCACCCGGTTTGGAGGAAATCGAGTTATTGAAAAGGTACGAATTGTATCAAGTTTGTGAAACTGAGTTGACTGGTCATGTGGGAAAGTGGGTTAGATAGGAGGCTGCATAAACTAGAATTAGATGGATTTCTCTCCAAAACATCCCAACAGAGATTGAAGGATATATCTTTAATTTTATTCAACCATAAAGGAATGTATTTATAAAAGAGAAAATTTGAACAAGGAAGAGGGAAGAAACATGAGGAAATAAGAAAAACAGTAACAAAAGAATAATATTTATGGGCTTTTCCATCCATTGAGTAGAGCTTTCAGTTAATTCATAGTACCTCTAACTAGTTGTGGCTTTGAACCTGTCCACATTGTCCACTTTAGCAGGCATTCAGGTTAATGGGTTGAAAATGTTCATACCCCATCCCAACTTATTAGTTTGAAAATTTTCAATCATATCCCCTGATATATGAGCCATCTTCAATATCAATGCTGATCAATTTCTTTGATAAACGCAATTTAATCCATTTAGTTTTATTTTCATTTTTAGCAATACAACACGGAGTAGGCCCTTTCATTCCCTTTGAGTCACACTGCCCCAGTAACCCCCAAAAAACTGATTAACCTTAACCCTAAACTCACCATGGGATAATTTACGATGGCCAGTTAACCTACCAACCACTACATCTTTGAACTGTGGGATGAAACCAGACGGCCACGGGGAAAACCCATGCATTCCACAGGGAGGACATACAGAGACTCCATAAGACCAGAATAAGAGCAGAATTAGGCCATTCAGTCCATCGAATCTGCTCCGTCATTTCATCATGGCTGAACCCAGATCTCACTCAACCCCATACAACTGCTTTCTCACCGTATCCTTTGATGCCCTGACTGATCACGAAACGATCAACTTCCGCCTTAGGTATACCCACGGACTTGGCGTCCACTGCAGTCTGTGGCAGAGCATTCCACAGATTCACAACTCTCTGGCTAAAAATTTTCCTCCTTACCACTGTTATAAAAGGGTGCCCCTCAATTTCGAGGCTGGGCCCTCTAGTTGTGGATACCACCACCATAGGAAACATCCTCTCCACATCCACCCTATCTAGTCCCTTCAACATTAGATAGGTTTCAAGGACTCCTTACAGAACGGCACCGGAATTGAACTCCGAACTCTGGAACACCCTAAGTTGTAATAGTGTCATGCTAACTGCTACACCAGGTCAATTTCATTTACTTCTCTTCAGAACCTGCATCCCCACTATTACGAAAATATAAATGTCGCAGCATCAGAAAACTAAGTTACTTCAGCTTGTCTGTTCAAAAGAGAGCACAGAAATGCCACATGACAGAAGATGAATCAAAGTTTTCATAAATCCTGTTGTCCAACGTTCAGAGGTCCTTAGCAATCTTTAGACATTCTCTTCCTTTTATATTAAGAAATAATTTTCAGTATGGAAGGTCATCAGGAGAAGAAATCATCTTCTAACTCAGGGTTGCTAACATCACTTGTAAACCATATAACTTCCAAGTTAGTTGAAAGTAACACTTCCACATTTTGAAGAGTGCTTGACTGTAATATTATTCTTTGCCAGGTTCTAATTGCCAACAATGGTATTGCAGCTGTCAAATGTATGCGGTCCATCCGTAGATGGTCCTATGAAATGTTTAGGAATGAGAAAGCTATTCGGTTTGTAGTTATGGTGACTCCCGAAGATCTGAAGGCCAATGCAGGTAAGCAATGTGTAAGATCCGCTGTGGCAAATTTATAATTTGTGCTCTTCAATTAAGACAAAATCTTTTATTTTAAGACATCTCCAGATCATAAGTCTTTATCGCTGTGTGATTGTGTCCACTTAGAATACATCAAAATGGCGGACCACTATGTTCCAGTCACCGGAGGACCCAACAACAACAATTATGCAAATGTGGAGTTGATTGTGGACATTGCAAAAAGAATCCCAGTGCAGGTAAATTATACTGTTGCAGAAAGTGTAACAGACTGGGGTTAATCAGAAAATGGACTTGCAACTTTTAGAATATGAATGATTATTTGTTATTTTAAATTTTGATTTTCTTTGTTTCTTTATTACTTCCTCCATTACAGATAATTAATGAACTGTTCACGTTTTCCAAGCTTTCTTCATTATTACTTCAATATTGCAATGCACAAGTATGTATTTGATGAATTTGATAATGAAACAGAATTGCTCCAGTTTAATTAATCAAGGGTGTCCCTACCATTTCAAGATGGAAGTGCATGGCAAATATAAGCAAAACAACATGAACTATAAGCAACTCATACAAAATGCTGGAGGAACTCAGCAGGTCAGGCAGCATCTCTGGAAATGAATAAACAGTCAATCTTTCAGACCAAGACCCTTCATCAGGACCTGAGAAAGGAGGGGGATGATGCCAGGATAAAAAGGTGAAGGGAGAGAAAGAAGACTAGCTGGAAGGTGATAGGTGAAGCCAGGTGAGTGGGAAAGGTCAAGGGCTGGAGCAGAAGGAATCTGATAGGAGAGGAGAGTGGACCATTGGAGAAAGGGGAGGGGGTGGGGATGCAGGGGAGAATAATAGGCAGGTGAGAAGAAGTAAAAGGTCAGAGTGGGGAATAGAGGAAGTGTGGGCTGGGGGAAGAAGGAGAAATCGATATTCATGCCATCAGGTTGGAGTCTACCCAAACGGAATTTCAAGTTTGCTAGATGTGCTGCTATTGCCATCCCTGTCTCAGAGGCCAATGTCAGAACATCCTTCAAGAGGGTGAACTCTCACAAGTCAGTACAGGTCAGCAATAGTATCTCCTCCTCTCTGAAAATCATTGCAGGTTCACCTCAAGGACTTGTGCTTAGCCTGCTGCTCTGCTCTCTCTACACTACTGAATATGTGGCCAGGCGCAGTTCAAGCACCATCTGTAATTTGCAGATGATGCCGCTGTTGTTGGTAAAATCTCATAGCAAGGAGGCAGCATACAGGAATGAGATAGCTTGGCTGGTTGAATGGTGTCACAACTACAACAACCTCACAATCAACATCAGCAACACCACGAAAGGCAATGTTAAGATAACATTGATCCATACCGAGGGTCAGCAGCTTCAACGTCTTGACGGTCAACATCTCTGAGGATCCTGGGCTCAACACAATGATACAATCACCAAGGGTGCTGGGAGAGGACCCATACGCAGGACACAAACATGTCTTTCTTAGGTATAATAAAATAGCATTTATTACTCGTTACACAGAAGATTGGGAAATCAAGGACAGAGAAACATGAACCTTGGACTAAGGGACTAGGGACTTGGATCGCCACGGACCTGGGACTTGGAAACAGGGAACTGGAACCACCACGGCCCTTGGGGAGTAATGGATAGAAAGGGGGGGGAACCCCCGCCGGGCAGCGGCAGTCCGGCCGGACCTCCCCGACGGAGGCAACGGGTAGGTAGGGGCAGAACCCCAGCCGGGCAGCGGCAGTCCGGCTGGATCTCCCTGACGGAGGCAATGGGTAGGTAAGGGCAGAACCCCAGCCAGGCAGCGGCAGTCCGGCCGGATCTCCCCGACGGAGGCAACGGGTAGGTAAGGGCAAAACCCCAGCCGGGCAGCGGCAGTCCGGCCAGATCTCCCCGACGGAGGCAATGGGTAGGTAAGGGCAGAACCCCAGCCGGGCAGCGGCAGTCCAGCCGGATCTCCCTGACGGAGGCAACGGGTAGGTAAGGGCAAAACCCCAGCTGGGCAGCGGCAGTCCGGCTGGATCTCCCTGACGGAGGCAATGGGTAGGTAGGGGCAGAACCCCAGCCGGGCAGCGGCAGTCCGGCCGGATCTCCCCGACAGAGGCAACGGGTAGGTAAGGGCAAAACCCCAGCCGGGCAGCGGCAGTCCGGCTGGATCTCCCTGACGGAGGCAATGGGTAGGTAGGGGCAGAACCCCAGCCGGGCAGCGGCAGTCCGGCCGGATCTCCCCGACAGAGGCAACGGGTAGGTAAGGGTAAAACCCCAGCTGGGCAGCGGCAGTTCGGCTGGACCTCCCTGACGGAGGCAATGGGTAGGTAGGGGCAGAACCCCAGCCGGGCAGCGGCAGTCCGGCCGGATCTCCCCGACGGAGGCAACGGGTAGGTAAGGACAGAACCCCAGCCGGGCAGCGGCAGTCCGGCCGGATCTCCCCGACGGAGGCAACGGGTAGGAACATCAAGTCAGGACTCCGCTTTCCACTCAGACACCGAGCCGGGACCTCTTTGAAGGGTAGACATGGACAACGGGCAGGAACATCGAGTCAGGACTACGCCTTCCACTCAGGCACCGAGCCAGGACTCTTCTTCAGGGGGTAGTCACAGTCACTGGGCATGACGTTGAGCTGGGACTCCGCCTTCAGCTCAGGCACCGAGCCGGGGCTCTTCTTCAGGGGGTAGACACAGACAAGGGACATAAACGTCGAGTCAGGACTCTGCCTTCAACTCACCCCTGGTAGATTGACCTTGCCCGGACCCACTCTGGCAATGGAAGGCGAATTGCTGGTACTCCGATGTGGGCTCGATAACTCTGGCTTGTCATAGCGGCGGCGGCTTGCAAAGGCTTCTTAACACTCTCGCCCCGAACGGCTAAAGCCAGGGGCTTATAAGCTGCCGGTTCGGGTCAAGGGTAGATTACCTTGATTGCCAAGCTCAAGGGACGCGTGAAACGGAATTAAAAGGGAACAAGGCGTCAATGGTCCGGATCGAAACATGACTAAATTTAAAGGGAAACCGATCCGGACCATGACATCAAGGAACCATGCCTGTGGCCCTACTTCATTAGGAGTTTGGTGAGATTTCACTTGTCATCAAAAGCACTTGTAAATTTCTCTAGATATGCTGTGGAAAGCATTTGGACTGGTTGCATCATAGGAGGCTCCAACGCAGAGGATTGACAGAGGATACAGAGGGTTGCAGACTTAGCCAGCTCCATCAAGGGCATAACCCTCCCCACCACTGAGGACATCTTCATGAGCAGATGTCTCAAGAAGGCATCATCCAATACTAAGTACCCTCACCATTCAGATTTGCCCTCATCTTGTTGCTACCATCAGGAGGAGATACAGGAGTCTGATGACTCACATTCAACTATTTAGGAACAGCTTCTTCCCCTCTGTTATCGCATTTCTGAATGATGCAAGAACCCATGAACACTACTTGGTTATTCCTTTTTACTGCAGAGTTACTGTCATCTGCATGATGTTTTGAGTATTTGCACTGTACTGATGTTGCAGAACAGCAAATTTCATGACCTATAGTCAGGAATAATAAAACTGATCCTGATTCTGATACAAGTGCCACTTACATCCCTTTCCCATGAACTTAAGCTTAATCAGCTATTTCCAGATACATTTTCCTCAACTTGCAAATTAGTACATGATTTGTTGTCAATTACTATAAAAATGCATCCATTGGCATTGCTATTTCAATTTTCCCTGTAGCTTGTTAACGGTTTCTGAAATTAAAAGTGGATGAGTTATCTGATGAGGCTTTAGCTTCATCTGGCTACTTGCCTTTACGTCATCTTTTCAAAATAAACAGAGATTACAAAGAGAATATTAAACAATTCAAACTTAACAGTTCAGAGCGAAGAAAGTTATTGGAATGAATAGTGGAAGTTAAGAATTATGTTTATCTATACTAAATATAATTAAGCTCAGAGGGCAGGTCAAAATATAGAGAAACAGAGGAAATATGAATGAAGAACAAAGTGTAAATATTTGATAGAGGTGTACCAAATTGTGAGGGGTATAGAAGGGGTAAAGGCAACCAGGCTTTTTCCACTTAATAGGTAAAATGCAAGCAGGCTTTTTTCACTGAGGTTGGGTGGAACTACTACTAAAGGTCATGGGTTAAGGGTGAAAGGTGAGAAGTTTAAGGAGGGCATGAGGAGAAACTTCATCACACAGAGGGTGGTGAGAGTGTGGAGTGAGCTGCCAGTGCAAGTGGTGCATGCCAGCTCGATTTCAATGTTTAACAGAAGTTTGGATAGGTACACGTATGGTAGGGGGAATAGAGGGGTATAGTCCAAATACAGGTCGATGGGAGTAGGCAGACTAGATGGGCTGAAGGGCCTGTTTCTGTGCTGTATCTTTCTACAACTCTGACTCTATTTAACAGCTACTAATGTGAACACTGAATTCATATGCATACTTGAGCTGAGGAAGTCATTTTGTTGGAAATTCCCATCTATGTTTGAATGTGTTAATTTAAAATCTCTTTAGGAGTTTTATCACAGAGAAAATCATTTAAGTTCTATATTTCAACATGTATATGACATTAGTATTTTCACGTTCTGCTAGGCTGTGTGGGCTGGCTGGGGACATGCTTCAGAGAACCCCAAACTTCCAGAGCTCCTTCAGAAGTACAACATTGCATTTTTAGGTAAGTTTTCTTCTCCCCAGTAAGAAGCCACTGGAACATTGGATTTAATTCTGGGACCCAGTGCTGCTATTGAATGAAAATGGTTGAGATTCACACATACTGCAATTACTGTCGTAATAAAAGATTAAATGAAGTATGGTGAAAGGAGTTTCATGTGCTTTACAATACTATTAACCTAGAAAAGTTGCTAACATGACATACTACTTTTCCATAAATTCTGTTTTATTCTATGAAAGTCGCTCCATCTGTGCCCCAACCTACCAATTACAAATTTATCACTGAGGCCTGACATGGTCACTCTGTCAGAAACCTCGAAGCAGGTCGTCATGGCAGAAATTACAGTACCTTGAGAAGACCAGATTGAGAGGCATTTGAGCATAAGAAGACAAGGACCAGGAGCTGGTTAGAGGGGTGGAGGGCACAATGTGAGCCTACAGAGGTGGGCTGCAGAAGTCTTGCTGGCTGCCAGCTCTGCAGAACTTGCTCAGGGTGGCTATGGATCAAGAGGTGTGCCCCGTAGACCAATGCTGCTGGGACACAAACCAGGGCCTGATCAATCCTGAGTGGGTCGCCTGGGCGAGGATGTCTGATGTAAAAAGACCAAACACCAGGCTACATCATTGATGATTAGTCCCAGTAAATCCTACAATGCATCTCAGCATTATCCTGAAGTTTTAGAAAACCAGAATATTGCACGTCTGTTGACCTTACGTGTTTGAATTACAACTGCATGGTACACTCGCAGCTACCACTGCCTAATGATGAATTCCTGTCCTGTTGTGGAACTGTGTTCTGTTTTCTCACTCTTGTCTCCAATTGTTTTGGTCCCATTTTATTTCTTGTAGGTCCTCCAAGCCAAGCTATGTGGTCACTAGGTGATAAAATTGCCTCTACCATTGTAGCACAGACTGCTGGGATACCAACACTGCCTTGGAGTGGAAATGGTAAGACGATGAGTCTAACTTGCAGAGAGTATAGCACAAATACAGGCTCTGCAGCCCACCAAGTGTGCCCTTCACCACTAATCCTACACTAGTGCCAATTCACTCTCACCCATTCCCTGAGAATCTAACACTCACCTACACAGGTTAAAATGACTAATTAACCTACCAAACCACACGTTTAAACTGGAGCCCTGCGGGGGGTGGGGGAAACACCCGTGTCATAAGAAAAGCAGGCAAACGTGACATGGACAGCACCTGAGGCCAGCATTGAACACAGGTCAAAAGATGAGGGAGAAAAGGAATAATTCCTGGAACTCAGGATTTTAGGCTAAACTGGCACCTTATACTGAGTCTAGGCTGCATATAGACCTGGTGCTCCTGAGAGCAACTGGAGTCAGCTGTACAGGAACCACCAGTGTTTTGTTCATTTGCTGTGTACAATGTTTTTATGACGTAGGCAATCATGGTCTTTCCATAACCATGATTGTTCTTGGCAAGTTTTTCTACAAATGTGATTTTCCTTTGCCTTCTTCTGGGCAGTGCCCTTACAAGATGGGTGACCCCACCCATTATCAGTACCCTTCAGAGATTGTCTGCCTGGCGTCAATGGTCACAAAGCCAGGACTTGTGATATGCACCGGCTGCTCATATGACCATCCACTTCCTGTTCCCAAGGCTTCATGGGACCCTGATCGGGGGGGGGGGGGGGGGGCTAAGCAAGTGCTACACCTTGCCCATTGGTGGCCTGCAGGCTAGTGGTGGGAAGAAGTAGCTTAGACCTCCTTTGTTAGAGACGTATATCCATCCTGCCACCCCACACAACTGTTTAGAGAAACTTAAATGAATTTTACATCAATTACTTACAAGAGCAAAAAGCCTATCTTCTGGCTTTTTAATCATTTTCTATTTTTTTACCAATATTCCAAAACATAAAGAACATTCACTTCTTGCCTTCCATTTTGCACAAAGGAGAATACATTACCCAATGAAGGTGGTGTTGCGAATGAATTTTTAGCCAGCTTGCTTGCAGGCGCCTCTGAATTTGACTGATACTGATTTGCTATTGCTTATTTACTTGGGAGTTATACATGTTATCATGTAATGATTATGTCCTATCAATAATCCAGGTCTGACTCTTGAATGGACAGAAGAAGATCAGAGACTGAAAAGGATTGTCAGTCTTCCCAAGGAACTGTACTTGAGAGGGTGTGTGCGAGATGCTACTGAAGGTTTAGAAGTACGAAACATTATACTTGTAATAAAACGAGACATAAGGTGCAGCTGACTCATTTGTAGAATATAAGACAATGCGTGCATATCTTTAATTGATGAATTTCTGTTCCATGAAAGCAGTTTCAAAGGTTCAAAGTACATTTATTATCAAAGAATGTATATATCATACATTGTTTATTATAAAGGTATCCGAAAGAAGGGAATTGAATAGAGATACTAATAAAAATAATAAAAGCAACTTTAGGACCAAGTCCACCTTTTCTAATCAGGTGAAGGTGGCTACTGTGGGAAGTAGTGAAAATCTGAGGAATAGTAAATTAGTTGGTAGATTATACCAGATTACTCCTGAAATTACTCCAACAAATAACTTCCATGCTGAGTAGTAGATTTTGAACTTGATTCAAAACAGTAATTTCATTTTGTACTTTTTGTTACTAGGTGCACTATCAGGTGTCCGTGTCCTAGATCAAGTGTAGAGTACATCAAAAAAAGATCAAAGCTTATCTTATTCTGCCTGGGCAACATATACTATCTTTGCATAAACATGGGCAGTTGTTTCCCAAGGCCTTTGAAGTAGATTATATTTTATTCTATTTATAGCTTTGATTTCCTCTTGTTAGGAAATAGAGGATGGTGCAGCCTTATAATTAAACTGATGAACATTTTTAATGAACATTTCAAATGAACATTTGAATCTGCTTTGTTAGCTTTGACACAAGGCCAGCCTTCTCTTAGTTATGCTAACTATCAAGGTTGTTAGAGTAATTCAAAAGAACATAGAATATCACAGCATAGGGACAGGCCCTTTGGCCCATGATGTCTGTGTTGACCATCATGCCAATTCAAAATCCTATATCTCTCCATGCCCTGTTTGTTCATATTCTTGAGTAAGTATTTCACAGACATCACTGTTATACCTACTTTTATCACCTCCCATGACAGTGTGCTCTAGACACTTACCACCCTCTGTATAAAAATGATGCCCTGTAAATCTATGTGAAGCTACACCCCCCCCCCCCCACCCCACCACTCTCACCTTAGAGCTGTGTCCTTTAGCATTTGACATTTCCACCCTGGTGAAACTCCAACATTATTTATTCCTTTCTTAATTTTACTAACTTCTCTCAGATTATCCCTCAGCTTCCAGCACCTCAGAGAAAATAATTCAAGTTTTCTCACTCTCCTTACTCTCTCATCCAGGCAATATCATGGTCGAACTTCTGCACCCTCTCCAAAACCTCCAGATCCCTCCTGTGCTATGGTGAACAGAACTGCACAGAATATTCACTATATACAGCCGCATAACTTGCTGACTTTCAGATTCAATACCTAGATCGATTAAGCCAAGTATAGCATACGACTTCTTTACCATCCTATCTACTTGTCACTTTCAGGGGGCTATGGACTCGTTTGCCCAGATCCCTCTGAACATCAATGCTCCACTTACTGTATACTTTCCTCTTACATTTGACATTCAAAGTGCACCACCTCACATTTGTTTGGACTCAACAGTTCTCTGCCCGTATTTCCAATCGATACTGGTGTATCACTTGCTGATTTTTCTCACCATCTCCCATTCCACCAATGACTGTGTCATTTGCAGACTAACTAATCAACTGCTCGAAACTTTTGTCCAAGTCATCTGTATGTATCTCAGACAACAGCAGCATCAGATATATTTGAAAACTGTCAGACATAAAGTAAATAATTAAATGTAAATAAAACCATTAATAGCTTTTGAAAATAAAATTATCTAAAACTTATTTACAATTAAAAGTGAACTTAAACCAAAATATTAAAAAAGTTAAGTTTTTTGCTTCATATTCACAGCCTTTTGATTATCAATAAAATTAATATACAGTGTAGAGCTGGCAAATTCTCAGCTTAACTTCTGGGAAAATCAAAATCTGAATCTAATCAACAGTTTCAGGAATTCCATGACTGAAAAGAAGTCCAGGAAGTGCTTCCACTTCAAAGGTAGAGCAGGGTGAATGGCCTAATACTGCCCCTGTGCTTTATGGCATATGTTGTTAGTTGTGCATTGAGCAGCAGGCATTGAAGCAGTACTGTTTAGTAGTTTAAGTACCTCCACTTGGCCATTGATGATACAAGCCATCTGAAATCAGAAAAATAGAAGAAACTTAAATACCCGGAGCAGGTTGATTGCTCTTGTAACAGTGTTTCAGAGAAAGCTCTCCCAAAGATGGGAAAGAAAATAGAAGCAGTAGTCTGACACTATGCTGGTGGAACCAAAGTTACGTTAAACAAATAAAGGAAGCTCAGGGAGAGGATCATTAACTGATTTTTTATTAAACTTGATCAAAGCTCATGTCTGTTATCAGCTGGCAGGGATTCTGTTGAGCCTTTGTAATGAATGCAGGAATTTACCACAGAGAACTATTTAGTCCATCATATGTATACTAATTTACCAAAAAGCAGTTCAGACTCCTAGGTTTCTTTTCTATCCTCTATGGAATAAATGAATAAATTGGCAGAAGTGATTAATATCAGTCCCATAGAATTGGCATTGATGCAAATGGATATGTCAATCTATGTTTCATGTTTTACTTTATCTTTGCTGTTAACTTTATTGCCATTATCATATTTCACAAGATCACAAGACAAAGGAGCAGATGTAGGCCATTCGGCCCATCTAGTCTGCTCCGCCACTCTACCATGAGCTAAACTATTCTCCCATCTAGTTCCAATTTCCAGCTTTTTCCCCGTATCACTTGATACCCTGACTAATTAGATGCCTATTAATCTCCTCTTTAAACACCCTCAATGATTGGGCCTCCACAGCTGTATGTGGCAATGAATTCCATAAATCCACAACCCTCTGGCTAAAAAAATTCCACCATATCTCTGTTTTAAATGGGTACCCTCTAATTCTAAGACTGTGACCTTGTCCTGGACTCACCCACCAAGGGAAACAGCCTTTACACATCTACTCTGTCCAACCCTTTCAACATTCGAAATGTTTCTATTAGATCCCCTCTCATTCTTCTACTATAATGAATATTTGGCACTTTGATCTGCAGTATTGGTTGAAGTACATTTTGTGCATGCACTTTCATTATGGCCTGTTGTGGAAGTGACTCTACATCAGCTAAGTGGACAGAGACAGGAGGTATCTATCAGAATTAGATGGAGCAGCCAAACATTTTTCAGGAATTGTTGGAATCACTGAGCAGAGAACTCACCACTGGCAGCAGCTAGGGGCACTCAGGTAAAACTGACCACTGCTGCAGTGGTCAGCAGTTGGAACTGGATGCAGTGACCACTGACCAAGTGCTCCTCTGATAGATTTTAACTGCATAAGTGAAGTTGCTTTGCTGGTCAGAACTGGCAAACAGTATCAGATTTAACATAGCTCTTTTAGGGTGATACAGATATTGGTCTTTATAGGAGCCATGGTTAAAGAAGGAAGTATGTTAATAGTCACAGGCAAACAAGGCTTCTTTGTTTCTCCATACAAGTGATAGCAGCCAAACGGCAACCTGTTGCAGAGGGATCTGTGTCAGGAGAAAATGTTTTTGGCCCTTTGGTAAGGAACTATGCCTTAAGCTTTGAAAGGTTCTTCCAGCTATTGATCAGACTATTGGGAATCATTTCTACATGTTCTCAGTGGTGGTTTTCTGGCTTGCTTCCACATGCCAGACACCTACTACTGAGATTGGATTAGATTAGATTCTGTGTCGAGTACAGATACAAAGCCAATGAAACGCAGTTACCATCTAACCAGAAATGCAAAGAATAGTGTTATTTACAAAATAACTGTGAATAAAAAGTAAGTGCTACAGCACACACATATAAAAGTAGTGAGACAGTACAATATGGGTGCAATACTGCTTAGCGCTGTGATGTGAGGTTCAGCAGGGTCACAGCCTCAGGGAAGGTGCTCTTCCTGAGCCTGCTGGTGTGGGAGCGGAGACTCCTGTAGCGCCTACCGGATAGGAGGAGAGTAAAAAGTCCATGGTTAGGGTCAGATGCATCCTTGATAATGCTTTTCGCTCTGCCCAGGCAGTGTTTATGGTAGATGTTCTCAATGGTGGGCAATTAGGTGTCGATAATCCGCTGGGCAGCTTTCACCACCCGCTGGAGTGCTTTGCAGTCCGATGCAGGACAATTGCCATACCACACTGAGATGCAGTTGGTGAGTATGCTCTCAATGGTACAGCGGTAAAAGTCCGTCAGTATCCTGGGACAGAGGTGAGCTTTCTTGATGCTCCGCAGGAAATAAAGGCGCTGTTGTGCCTTTTTGATCAGGATGGAGGGGTTCAGGGACCAGGTGAGATCCTCGGAAATGTGGAATCCAAGGAATTTAAAGCTTGATACACGCTCCACTACAGCTCCATTGATGAAGATGGGGATGTGAGTGTGGCTCCTAGCTCCTAGCAGTCCTAACAAAGGGTCTCGGCCCGAAACGTTGATTGCTTGATTCCATGGATGCGGCCTGACCTGCTGAGTTCCTCCAGCGTGTTGTACGTGTGGGTCCTAGCATGCCTGAAGTCCACAATGATCTCCTTGGTCTTCTGGGTGTTAAGGGCCAGGTTGTTGTCGGCACACCACGTGGCCAGGTGCTGGACCTTGTCCCCCTCTGATCAAGCCAACCACTGTGGTGTCGTCTACGAACTTGATTATGGAGTTAGAACCATGTACAGGAACGCAGTCATAGGTGAAAAGGGAGTACAGAAGAGGGCAGCCTTGAGGCACGCCCGTGTCCAGGGTGAGAGTGGAGGAGGAGAGGTTGTCTAACTTAATAGATTGGGGTCTGTTAGTCAGAAAGTCCAAGGTCCAATTGCAGAGGGATGAGCTGATGCCAAGCTGGCGAAGTTTGACGATCAGCTTGGAGGGGATCGCAGTATTGAATGCTGAACTAAAGCCAATGAACAGCATTCTGACATAAGAGTTGGGGCTGTCCAGGTGGGTCAAGGCAGAGTGAAGTGTTGTGGAGATGGCATCCTCTGTTGACCTGTTGGTGCGATAGGCAAGTTGATGGGGGTTCAGGGTAGTGGGCAGGCAGGATTTCAGGTATGATCGAACCAGTCTTTCAAAGCACTTTGCAATAATGGGGGTGAATGCAACTGGGCGGAAGTCATTCAGGCCTGTGGCAGTGGAATGCTTCAGTACTGGCACAATGGTGGCGATCTTGAAGCTTGTGGAAACAATTGCCTGGGCCAGGGACAGTTGAAAATGTCTGTGAAGACCCCGGCCAACTGCCCTGCACAGACTCTGAGCACGTGGCCAGGTATTTCATCCGGACCAGCTGCCTTCCGTACATTCATCCTGCTCAAGGTGGCGCAAACATCGGAGGTGAAAAGTGAGAGAGGGAGATCCACTTTGAGGGTGACCTCCTTGTTCTCTTGGTCAAAGTGAGCGTAGAAGTAATTGAGCTCATCAGGGAGGGAAGTAGTGCTGGAAGGGGGCACAGTACTAGGTGGTTTGAAGTCTGTAATGACCTGTATGCCATGCCACATGTGTCGGGGGTTTGAAGAGTTGAATTGCTCCTCGATTCTCTCTTTGTATACGTGTTTAGCCTGAGAGATTCCCCTCCTCAGGTTGGCCCTGGCTGAGCTATAAGTTTCCCCGGTCTCCAGACCTGAAGGCTGAATCTCTGGCTTTGAGCAGGAGGTGAACCTCTCCGTTCATCCATGGTTACTGGTTGAGGAAAACTTTTATTTGTTTTTGTAGTGTCATTCTGTCTACACACTTGTTGATGTGCTCAAGGACAGAGTTGGTATATAAGTCAATGTTAATCTGAGAGTCTGTGGGGAGCAAACTCGCTCCAGTCTGTGTGCTGAGGAACAGAGTCAGCACCCTCCAGCCAGATCTTAATAGTCTTCATTGTGTCAACTTTGCCAGGGATTCTGATGACAAGGTACCTGGTGTAAAACTTCCTGTCATTTCCCACACTGGATCAGTTGATAGGTTTCAATTTTCCTTGTGTCCTGCTGGCATGATTCTAGCCCTCAGTTTTGTTGGACCCTGTACTGAAAGAAACTGCCAGTTCTTTAGGACTGGTGTTTTCTCCATGAATCCCTTTTCACCTCCTAACAGTGGGTTCATTTATGGTCTCACAAAAATGACCAAAACACACTTGAAGAGAATTAAAAATAGGGACAACAATAGTCCAGGGAGTCTGTTGGCCCTGTTTTACAGTAAGTCTATGACTGATCTAATATTTGGTTTGCCAACATTCACAAAGATGTGCATTTTATGATTCAGGCATTAAAATCATCATATGTACGTAGTTACATGACATAGCCAATCATGGTCCCATGGCCAGGATTGTTTGTGGCAATTTTTTTTGCAGAAGTGGTTTGCCATTGCCTTCTTCTGGCAGTGTCTTTACCAGACGGGTGACCCCTGCCATTATCAATACTCGTCAGAAGTTGTCTACCTGGTATCAGTGTTGTATAACCAGGACTTGTGATAAGTATCAGTTGCTCATACAACTTGCTCCCATGGCTTCATGTGACCCTGATCAGGGGTCTAAGCAGGTGCTACACCTCCCCAAGGGTGATCTGCAGGTTAGTGGAGGGAAGAAGTGCCTTCCACCTCCTCTGACGCTTCAGCTTGTCGCCCAGGTATTAAAAATGCACGGCTAAAACATGAAATACGTAATGCACATTATCTCCTTTAGAGATCACCCACTTGGGATAAAAGATAATCTTAGCTAAAACATTTAAAATTATGAGGAAGTTTAACAAGTGAAAATACTTCCTATAGAACTGGGATGCATAGATTCAAGATAAAGCATCTCCTACTTAAAACCAAAATGAGAAGTTTCTTCTTTCCTACTGCTATAACAATTTGAAAACTAAACCTATTTGAGTTAATAGTCCTTTGAATTAATGTCCTGCTTATTTCACTCTGAGATGTTTTTGGAATAACTGCAATTTTAGTAAAACTAATGCTATGTTTCTTATGTTTATGTTTAGGTTGCAGGAAAGATTGGCTATCCAGTAATGATCAAAGCATCGGAAGGAGGTGGAGGGAAAGGTATCCGTAAGGTTGATAGTGCAGATGACTTTTCCAATCTCTTCCGACAAGTGAGTCAACATTGTAGAGCTTCTGTGTTGTAGTTACTGTAAAGGTTGAGGTTTCCTGTTTTGAAAATGTAACCGTATACTATTTACAAAACTAAAATAATCAGAATCAGAATCATGCTTAATATCACCAGCATATCTTGTGAAATTTGTTAACTTTGTGGTAGCGGTACAATGCAACACATGATAAATACAGAAGAAGAAACTTAATTGCAGTAAGTATATATGTAGATTAAATAGTTCAATTAAAATAAGTTGTGCAAAAACAAATAAAAAGTAGTGAGGTAGTGTTCATGGGTTCAATGTCCATTCAGAATGAGATGCTGGAGGGGAATTGCTGAGAGTGTGCCTTCAGGCTTCTGTACCTCCTTTCTGATGGTAATGATGAGAAGAGAATATATAGAATACATGGAATTGGGAATTCAAAAATAAATTTCATTCTTGAATTTAATGATTTGACTGACATCTCTATTTAATCTTGCAGAGGGAATTAAGTTTGAAAAGTTCATTACGTGTAGATAATATCATATACAAATCAACCTTTAAGATTTTTGCTTTGCTGCCTTGTTTTGTCATTGCATTCGATTCTAGCCAGGTAAGGGAAGTAGTCTGACGAATTTCTTGTCAACGAGAAACCTCCATCCTTTAATAGATTTACTTGGTCAAACTATAGTGAGCCCAGCACAAACACCAATCTAGCTCTTACCATCTTATCCAGTTGCATGCTTACTTTAGCATTTCATTTATCTTTCCTTTCCTTGAATGTGTTATTCCATGGCTTGGGTATTCATTTTCTTTATGTGTCAGGTTTGACGAGCATGTTATAAAGTTGTTTCATTCCTAGGTAAAGGAAAATGATTCTGCTTATGTGTTTAAATATCCAGCATTCAGTTCCTCCACTGTCTGACAGCTTATTTAGTGCTTAATCTTGGATGACTGTTTTTCTTTATCATAATGTTAGGCAAATGCACTACAGACTACTCCTGTCACTAATAAATGCCTTTGGGTGAGCTAGACTCATTACATTCTCATTGTTTTGTTTGATACTGAGGCGTTCTGCTTCTGATATAACATGCTGCACCATGAAGTTCATTTGCTTCTAGATCTATAATGTCACCTCCATGCATCCACACCTCAGCTCACTGGTTTCTGGAATCTTCATTGCCACGTTCCTCCAAGTGTCATTTCAATTATTATCTGATTGTTTTCTTATTCCATTATCTCTATAAACTTCAGCTTATTCTGTCTCTGCTGGTCAAATCCTGTAACCTTGTCAGACGTTCCATTATGCCATACATTGATTCCTGTTCTCCCAGCACTCAAATTTTAAGTCCACGTCTTTCTTTTCATCAGTTATCCCATACAGTCTTAACCTTCCTGGAACCTATCTGCTCAGCTCTTGAGTCTTTAGATTGCCACCTATTGTTATGTCGAATTTGCACTAATGTTAGAGACACATTCCTCACATCTGGAAAAAGGCATATTTTATTCAAATTTTAAATTACTAAAAGCACAAGCACTCACAGCTTGTACAATTCAGATTCAGATTTATTTATCACATGTACATCGACCCAAATAGTGAAATGCATTGTTTGCATTAACAACCAACACAACCAAGGATGTGCTGGGGCAGCCCAGAGGTGTCGCCACACTTTCAGGTGCTCACAATGTTCGGCAGAACAACACAAGCAGCAACAAGAACAACAAAACAAGAGAACAAACAGCAAAATAAGCCCCTTTCCCTCCCTACACATATAGTCAGGCAGGCATCCAACCTCAGGCCAGCCACCTCCAGGCCTCCCGTCCCTGTCCCTGGATTCTCAAACTCCCAGGCATCGGACCTCCAACTTTCGGTACCTAGTCCAGACACGCTGTCTTGCAGACATCGGACCTCTAAGCTCCATGTAAGATAACACTGGGGCTTCGACTTCTGCGCCTCTCCTTCTAGAATCGCCACTTGTCAAAACGTAATCTGATCAATCCCTGTCAGGCTTATGGTTTCTCTTTGTGACCTGATCCTTCAATCTAGTTCTTCCTCTCTTAGACATAGTTTCTCACACTGATCCCAGGTTCTTGTCTTCCGTGATTTGCTAAGCAGTCGAATCCTGTTTCCTAGACCCATTTGTGCCCAGCTTCTTCTGTTCTCTAAAAAATAAACAGAGTTACATTGATATTTCAGTCCAAGTCGTACCAACATTGTATCCTAAAGTAGCTGGACTATTACTTGTTATACCACCACCTACATTTCCCACTTCAACTGTTCTGGTTCTGAGCTAATCAGGTGTTGGAGAGCATGGAAGTGATTGCTGCTGACAGCTTACCCACATGGGCTTTGTCACTTAGTCTCATCTCATATGCATTTCACTGCCTTAACCTAGACTTCTAGTTATCTTTTATTAATACAATAACTAGCTCTATTGTCTTTTATTAATACAATAACTAGCTCTACTGTCTTTTATTAATACAATAACTAGCTCTACTGTCTGCTGTTGAGCCTTGGATGCCAAGCAAGATGCTTCAGAGTGGAATCATTTTCTTCCTTATCTCACAATAACCAGGAGGCTGATGTCTACTTGTTTCAGAATTAGTTCTCAGAGACCTTGACTGCCAGCAAAACCAGGCAACTCTCCAATGACAAATGAAAACAATACTATTTTGCTGAACTGTTTCATGAAGATCCAGTTTCAATTTGTAGTAACATCTATTTTAATCACAGTTTAATTACCATTGATAGATTCTCAAATCATTTCCCAATTCATAATTGTGTGGTCAATCAATAAAAAAAAAGAGATTTACTCTTTCAAATAAATTGTCATCAATCTCCTTATGTTTTTTGCAGCATTCTCAAAGACCTTCATGGGTACTAACCACTTTCTCCCTACGTGGCAACCTCCAAATCTTTGTTTACACTGATAATGCTCCATTCGTCTGTTGTGGGATGGTTGCTTGTAATCCTTGAACTCTACACCATTTACCATTCTGTTATGTTTTCTTACGTTATCTACGTTGGATTTTGGCCATAGTCTAGATTCTATTTCTCCAACTCACATACAATTTTTGATGGTGGTGGGTGAATGTATGCTATCATTCATCTGCTTTGGGATCATTTTCTTTGCTGAAGTCACTCCATAAGTGTATATTCTGCTGTTACTTTGCTGTACCACATTTTCCAACTATAAAACAGAATTCTCAGGGGTAGTGTTCACACAACTACCTTTACACTCTTTTAGATGAACCATCAGCTCCACAGCCTCAAGAATGACTCCCACAGCTTGGAGGATTCTTGCATTCAATTATAAAAGAATTTTCCGGTCAACTGAATAAAGGTACCATACTATTCGGAGAGAGCACCATTGAATTTTCAGCTACAGAAGCTCTGGGATCAATCAACTCCAGCTTGTTAATAACTGATCCAAGTTAATAAATATTGGCAAACTATTCATTAATGGCTCGATGGGCACCCTTTCCAGTGGAAAGAAGTGAATATTAGCAAAAAAAAAGCAAAGGTCTCAGTCATTTTAATATATCTAGAATTGTTATCTTGAGTAAACTACCAGCAGTCAAGTAAACATTTTGTTACCTATCGGGATGATGGGATAACAGATTAGCTACATCCTAAAGCAGATCTGAATATTAATAATTGATCTGTATACATATATTGTTTATAACTTCACTCTGGTAACCTCTGCGATGACACTGGTGCCAAGCTGTATCGGCACTTGCCCTTCCCTTGGACTACATCAGTGACGTGGAGAGGGGGAAACCACTGCATGGGCAACAGCCAGTTCTTCAAATCTTCCTTCCCAGGCTTGCCCTGGAGAGGACACAGTCCACCAGATGCGCAAACCCGTGATCCC
The DNA here is from genome assembly GCF_030144855.1 of Hypanus sabinus. Taxonomy (NCBI): domain Eukaryota; kingdom Metazoa; phylum Chordata; class Chondrichthyes; order Myliobatiformes; family Dasyatidae; genus Hypanus; species Hypanus sabinus. The sequence goes on along the minus strand of NC_082718.1, from coordinate 74,313,614 downwards.
CTGGGATCACCAGCTCCCTGTTACCTATATATACAAGGTTTTCTTCAAATTTTCTCTCCTTTCCTCAATTAGGTACAAAATATTTGGAACGGTTTGGATACCTTACTCAAATAATTGCACCTAGGTAAAGATTAATTACACTAAGTTACAGAACTATTCTTTGTAGGAGTTGTGCAGTATTCTAACCTTAAATAATCTTTAGTCTCAAGAGACCATGGACCTGCGCCCTTGGAAAGTTTCCAGGACGCAGGCCTGGGCAGGGTTGTATGGAGGACAGGCAGTTGCCCGTGCTGCAAGTCTCCCCTCTCCACACCACTGATGTTGTCCAAGGGAAAGGCAAGGGCCGATACAGCTTGGCACCGATGTCATCACAGAGCAATGTGTGGTTAAGTGCCTTGCTCAAGGACACAACACGCTGCCTTAGCTGAGGTTCAAACTAGTGCCCTACAGATCACGAGACCAACACCTTAACGCCAACACCCTCTTGGAATGGTGCAGAAGTAAACTATAGCAAGAATTAAATGCCTTTAAACTGGCATAATTCCATGATGTTCCTTCTCCAGGTTCAGACTGAGGTTCCTGGCTCACCAATCTTCATCATGCGAATGGCCCAGCATGCACGACACCTTGAAATACAAATTCTGGCCGATCAGTATGGTAATGCCATCTCGCTGTTTGGACGTGACTGTTCCATTCAACGCCGACACCAGAAGATTATTGAGGAAGCCCCTGCAACTATTGCACCTCAGTCAGTGATTGAATACATGGAAAAGGTGAATGGCAGTTTAGGAAGGGAGTTGGGACTATCTCTACTCCAATTATTTTACAACAGTAAGTTTTGCGGCGATGTTTGTAGAGGTTATTGTTAATGAGTAAATGGCTTCGCAACATCACTTCTCAGTAAATTTGAGAACACAGTAACATCCTTGGTCTATTAATCCTCCAGTAAGTTCATGTTTTTGAATCTGGTCCGAACTTTGGTAGTTAGCAGCAAATAATCAGTGCTGGTCTTTCTTTCTGCAATTGGCTACATGTTTTCTATTGGGTGTTTGAACTACAGACTTAGTCAATGGGTCAGATTTGGACAAGGGATCTAGGACACTTTTAAAATGAGCAATCAGCTGTTTATGACTTGAACCAATCAGATTAAAGAATTCTTAATGAGACATTCGGTCTAAATCATTGAAGTGTAAATTGGAATAGATTAGCAATCAACAATGCCAAATCAAATACATAGAGTGAATACAATGAAAAGTGATCTGTAACATCTCAGATATAATTGAAAATAATTAGAAAATTTCTAAGCATTAAAATTTAAAGGAGTGAGATGCCATATGGAAATGAAAATCAAAAATTGCAGGTGCTGGAAATCTGAAACAAAAGCGTGAAAAACTGGAAACGCTCAGCAGGTCAGGCAGCATCTGTTGGAAGAGAAACATTTCAAGTCTAAGACCCTTCATCAGAACAGCTGAAAAAACAGAAAGTGTCACTTAATGTTGTAGACACAAGATTCTGCTGATCAACACACACAAAAGACTGGATGGAGGTCAGCAGCTCAGGCAGCATCTATGGAAAGGAATAAACAGTCAATGTTTTGGGCCAAGTCCCTTCATCAGGAAAGGAGGTAGTAAGATGCCAGAATAAGAAGACGGGAGGAGGGGAAGGAGGACAAGTCAGAGGAAATAGGTGAAGTCAGATGGGTGGGGGTGGGGAGATGAAGGAAGAAGCTGGGAGTTGATCGGTGGAAAAGGTAAAGAACTGGAGAAGAAAGAGTCAGATAGGAGAGGAGAATGGACCATGGGAGAAAAGGAAGGAGGAAGGAGCCCAGGGGGAGGTGATAGGCGGGTGGGGGTAAGAGGCAAGAGGACAGAGTGGGGAGTTGAAGAAGAGGGAAGGGGGAGGGGGATAATTACCAGGTTGGACAAATTGATGTCCATGCACCAGGTTGGAGGCTACCTAGACAGAATATGAGGTGCTTCTCCTCCAACCTGAGAGTGGCCTCATCATAGCAGAAGAGGTGGCCATGGACCGAAGTGTTGGAATAGGAATTCAAATGGTTGGCCACCAGGAAGTCCAGCGTTTTGCAGTTGGATCAGAGGTGCTTGACAGAGCAATCTCCAATCTACGATGGGTCTCACCAATGTACAGGAGAAACATCGGGAGCACCGGATACAGAAGGCAAGCACAGCAGATTGGCAAATGAAGTGTTGCCTCACCTGGAAGGGTTGCTTGGGTCCCTGAATGGAGATGAGGAAGGAGGTTTGCAGACAGGTGTACTTCTTCCACTTGTCGGGATAACCGCTAGGAGAGAGATCAGTGGGAGGGATGAATGGACAAAGGAATAACAAGGAGTAATTTCTTCTCTGAGTTATCTGTCTGTGATACTGGCTCATTTATTCCCTTTTTCTCATTTGCACATTCTGCCTTGCTCTTTACAACACCCTCATTAATATCTCATCCTCATAGTAAGACTTTCAACAGATGCCCCAGAGAAGTATTGAAATATTCAATGGACAGAGACTTAGTTTCACGGGGTTGGAAAGAGAGGGGTTCCAGATAGATTAGAACTGAATGAAAACACAAGAGACCACAGATGCTGGAATGTGAGACAAAAAACAAGAACAAGTTGCTGGAGGTTAGGCAGCCTCTGTGGAGGGAATTTGGCAGTTGACGTTTCCAGTTGAGACCTTTCATCAGCATGCCCAGATCAGAACCAAAGATTATCAGATAAAACAGTAAGTGAATAACAGAGCGTATTCATTGAGGAGAAGGTACTTTTAAAAAAGTAAAGTATGCAGTGTGATGGGGAAATTGTAGGGGAAAGAGATTATCTAAATAGTTTCTTCAAAACTTGACAGATAAAAGGAACTGAATGGCCTTTTAGTTCACTGCAACTTTCCGTGATTCCAAGAAATATCTAATGATTTACCTAGATCACTAAATTAAAGCTGTTATTTTTCTGACATCATTGCTTTCCAGTATGCTGTTCAAATTGCCAAAATGGTTGCATATGTCAGCGCAGGAACTGTGGAATACCTCTACAGTCCAGATGGCACTTTCTATTTCCTGGAACTGAACCCTCGGCTGCAAGTGGAGCATCCTTGTACTGAGATGATAGCAGATGTCAATTTGCCCGCTGCCCAGTTACAGGTAAAATCTGGAGCAAATTAAAATGCAACTTTTGTCTTGCTCTTTACAATACATTTGTTAACTGTCTTCATTAACAACTCATCCTTAAAGTAAGCCTAGCTCCAGCAGATGATGCAAGAGCAGCATTCAATGGGCACAGAGCTCACTTCATTCAGTTGGAAAGAGATGGATCCAGATAGATTAGAACTAACTTAGATACAAGAGACCACCAATGGTGGAAAATGAGGCAAAAATCAGAAGGAATTTGCTGAAGGAATCCTGCAGGTAAGGCAGCATCTGTTGAGGGATTTGGACTGTTTACATTTGGTTACAAGCATTGGAAAAGACCTTGTGGAATCCAAATTGTTCCATTTTCTGAACACCAGTTTAATGAATCACTGGTATATAGCTATGTACTTCAAAAATGTAAAAAAAACAGAAAGAATATATATGGTGAGTAATACAATGCTTTTGTTCTACATAACTCATTTTGTACTTGGTGTCAGTCAGGTCTGTTGTAATGCAAGCAAGTAGTGAGAAAAAAACAAAGTACACTCTATTCTGCTTTCTCCAATGTGCCAGCCATGGAGAACAATCTCTTGTTCTGGTGTAACATTTTCCTTCTCTGTTTCCCATTTTCTCACACCATACGTTGACAACTGATGGAATTCAGCAGCTGAAAACTGGATCATCTTTGGAGACTAAGTGCTTAAAAACATGACATGAATGAATGTCATTGTCAACTTCCATCCCACTTCCATTCTTAATTTCCTGCCTTTGTCCTCTTATGCTATTCCAGCAAAGCCTACAGGAACTTGAGAAATGGTAGCTCATCTTTCAACATATTATAGCCCTTAGTATTTAACATTATATGGAACATTTAAGATAAACAGCCATTCCAGTTTGAAAACCAGTCAGTTCAGATAAAAGATCAGCAACTTATAACGTTAATTCAGTTTCTCTCAGGTTCTATTGGGCACTGCTTTTATCTCTCTTTTTCTGCTCTGTGACTCTGTGGCTTAGAGTAAGAGACTCTGTGCTCTATGTGTTAGAGGCTGATATCAGAACACCTAGCGTGAGTGTTCAAGGACATCTTCAATCTCTCAGTGCTGCAGTCGGAGGCTCCCACCTGGTTGAAAAGAGCGACTCAAACCAGTACCCACAAAGAGCAGGGTGAGCAGGGTGTACCATGGAGAGAATTCTAACTGATTACATCATCACCTGGAATGGGGAGGACTATCAACCAGTTACACTCACATCTGCTGTGATGAAGTGCTATGAGAGGTTGGTTATGTCCAGAATCAACTCCTCCCTAAGCAAGAACCTGGATCCACTGCAGTTTGTCGATCGTACAATACGTCTTCAGCAGATGCAATTTCACTGGCTCTCCACTTGGCCTTGGATTACCTGGAGAATAGTAATACCTACGTCAAGTTGTTACTTACTGATTACTGTTCAGCATTCAACATCATCATACCCTCAATACTAATCAACTTGGGCCTCTGTATCTCAGATTCCAGATTCAGATTCAGTTTATTGTCATTTATAAACCACAAATGCAATGCAGTTAAAAAATGAGACAACATTCTCCAGAATGATATCATGAACAAGCACAAAACAGACCACACAAAAAAAAACACATAACGTTTGGTAATCCCCAATCCAGAGTCCAGAATCCAGAATCTCTCTCTGCAATTGGATCCTTGACTTCCTCATTGGAAAACCACAGACAATGTGTACACCTTCCCCTCATTAACAATCAATATTGGCGTGCCTCAAGGATGTGTGCTTATCCCACTGCTCTACTCTCTCTACGCCCATGACTGCGTGGCTAGGCACAGCTCAAACACCATCTATAAATTTTCCAATGACACAACTATACTTAGTAGAATTTCAAATGGTGACAAGGAGACATATAGGAGTGAGATAGGTCAGCTGGTTGAGCGGTTGTCACAATAATTCAACGTGGAAGGCAAAGTTGAATTCAAAGTGGAAGGCACACCAGTCCTCATTGAGAGATCAGCTACTGAAAAGGTTGAGCATTTTCAAGTTTCTAGGTGTCAACATCTCTGAAGATCTATTCTGGGCCCAATATATTGATGGAATTACAAAGAAGGCACAACTGTGGCTATATTTCATTAGGAGTCTGAAGAGACATGGTATGTTACCAAAGACTCAGAAATTTCTACAGATGTACCATGACTCTACTGTGCAGGATCAAAATGATTTACAGAAAGTTGCTAACTCAGCCTGATCCATTATGGGCACTAGTCTCCCCAGCATCAAGAACATCTCCAAAAGGTGATGCCTCAGAAAAGCATCATCCATCATTAAGGACCCCTGTCACACAGGACAAGCTGTCTTCTCATTGCCACCATCAAGGAGGAGGTACAGGAGCCTGAAAACACACTCACAATGTTGTAGGGACACTTTCTTCCCCTCTGCCCCTCAGATTTCTGAATGGAAAATGGATCCATGTATACTACCTCACTTTTTATTTCTTTTTTACTCTCTTTTTCACTATTTATATAACTATTTACAATAAATTTAAAATACACTTCTGGACAATGCGATCCTACAGCTGTAAAAACAACAATTGATTGAAGGGCAGTCGTGCCTTATGAGCCTGATTGAATTTGCTCTATCATATGACCTCTCACTGACGGGAAAATGACGTCACTCCACCATCATAAGACCATTTTTTTTATTACCTCATGCCCAGCATAGCCTCAATTACATCATGATCATGTTTCAGGTACAAGATACCCACGGATACGTAACACCAGACACCCCATTGCCGTCAGACTTCAACCACATGTAAGGTCCAGGTGTTGTTCGCCATGGTCAGAGGCGGAGACCTGTGCAAGGAAGATATTAAAGTGCCACAGGGGGTGCACCATCTCCAGTAGCACTGCCTTCACCATGATGGGGTAAATCCCGGTGGCAAGGGTGAACCCAGGACAACCGGTCCACAACTTGGCTGCAGGAGGCTGCCGGGTCCTTGGTCTGTTAAGGCCCGCCTATTGTGTGCCTCCAGCGCATTGCTTTTCTGTCAGGGAGCACTCCCTTAGCCTTGTCTCAACAGACTTACCACAAGGCAGTGGGGCTATTTACCCATAGCTGGGACAGTGGTTGATGGGCGCCAGGGCGTGTCCACACAGTGGTGGGCCTGCACGCCACATCTCTGGGGCCCACTACTGCTCCGAGATCCCCTGTAGTTTAGCCTGGGACCGTAAGATACCCAGTTTCCGCGTGTGGCCCCAAGGAGGCACTGCAGGCGTCTTGGTGGTGGCGAGGCTCTGTACTGGCAGGAGGAGGCTTACACACTCGGCTCCTCTTTCCACCCTCTGTTGAGGAGGCGAGCCAGCGGCAATAGCTGTAAGCAGAGAGTAGTAAACAGACAGCATGCAACATGCACTAACTACAAGCACTACTGCACTAGACGCTTCACACACACCCTGTGAGCAAATACTCCACCCACTCATGTGGGAGTTGATACAGAGGAGATGTCAGGGGTAAGTTTTTTATGCAGAGAGTGGTGAGTACATGGAATGGGCTGCTGGCAATAGTGGTGGAGGTGGATACAATAGACAATAGGTGCAGAAGTAGACCATTCAGCCCTTCGAGCCTGCACCGCCATTCTGAGATCATGGCTGTTCAATTCCTATCAGTACCCGGTTCCTGCCTTGTCCCCATATCCCTTGATTCCCCTATCCATAAGATACCTATCTAGCTCCTTCTTGAAAGCATCCAGAGAATTGGCCTCCACTACCTTCCGAGGCAGTGCATTCCAGACCCCCACAACTCACTGGGAGAAGAAGTTTTTCCTTAACTCTGTCCTAAATGACCTACCCTTTATTCTCAAACCATGCCCTCTGGTACTGGACTCTCGCAGCATCTGGAACATATTTCCTGCCTCTATCTTATCCAATCCCTTAATAATCTTATATGTTTCAATCAGATCCCCTCTCAATCTCCTTAATTCCAGCATGTACAAGCCCAGTCTCTAACCTCTCTGTGTAAGACAGTCCAGACATCCCAGGAATTAACCTCGTGAATCTACGCTGCACTTCCTCTACAGCCAGGATGTCCTTCCTTAACCCTGGAGACCAAAACTGTACACAATACTCCAGGTGTGGTCTCACCAGGGCTCTGTACAAATGCAAGAGGATTTCCTTGCTCTTGTACTCAATTCCTTTTGTAATAAAGGCCAACATTTCATTAGCCTTCTTCACTGCCTGCTGCACTTGCTCATTCACCTTCAGTGACTGATGAACAAGGACTCTTAGATCTCTTTGTATTTCTCCCTTACCTAACTCTACACCGTTCAGATAATAATCTGCCTTCCTGTTCTTACTCCCAAAGTGGATAACCTCACACTTATTCACATTAAACGCCATCTGCCAAGTATCTGCCCACTCACCCAGCCTATCCAAGTCACCCTGAATTCTCCTAACATCCTCATCACATGTCACACTGCCACCCAGCTTAGTATCATCAGCAAACTTGCTGATGTTATTTTCAATGCCTTCATCCAAATTGTTAACGTAAATGGTAAACAGTTGCGGTCCCACTACTGAGCCCTGTGGCACCCCACTAGTCACCACCTGCCATTCCGAGAAACACCCATTCACCGCTACCCTTTGCTTTCTATCTGCCAACCAGTTTTCTATCCATGTCAATGCCTTCCCCCCCCCCCCCCCCGATGCCCTGAGCTTTGATTTTACCCACCAATCTTCTATGTGGGACCTTATCAAATGCCTTCTGAAAATCGAGGTACACTACATCCACTGGATGTCCCCCGTCTAACTTCCTGGTTTATCCTCAAAAAACTCCAACAGATTAGTCAAGCATGATTTACCCTTGGTAAATCCATGCTGGCTCAGCCGAATCCTATCACTGCTATCTAGATATGCCACTATTTCATCCTTAATAATGGACTCTAGCATCTTTCCCACCACCGATGTCAGGCTGACAGGTCGATAGTTCTCTGTTTTCTCCCTCCCTCCTTTCTTAAAAAGTGGGATAACATTAGCCATTCTCCAATCCTCAGGAACTGATCCTGAATCTAAGGAACATTGGAAAATGATTACCAATGCGTCCGCAACTTCCAGGGCAACCTCCTTTAGAACCCTAGGATGCAGACCATCTGGACCTGGGGATTTGTCAGCCTTCAGTCCCATCAGTCTTCTCATCACCGTTTCCTTCCGAATGTCAATCTGTTTCACTTCCTCTGTTACCCTATGTCCTTAGCCCATCTATACATCTGGGAGATTGCTTGTGTCTTCCTTAGTGAAAACAGATCTAAAGTACATTAAATTCTTCTGCCATTTCTCTGTTTCCCATAACAATTTCACCAAATTCATTCTTCAAGGGCCCAACATTGTTCTTAACTATCTTCTTTCTCTTCACATACCTAAAAAAGCTTTTGCTATCTTCCTTTATATTCCTGGCTAGCTTGCGTTTGTACCTCATTTTTTCTCCCCGTATTGTCTTTTTAGTTAAGTTCTGTTGTTCCTTAAAAACTTCCCAATCATCTGTCCTCCCACTCACCTTAGCTCTGTCATATTTCCTTTTTTTCAATGCTATGCATTCTCTGACTTCCTTTGTCAACCACTTAGGCCCCTTTCCCCCCTTTGAATCCTTCCTTCTCTGGGGGATACGATAGGGTCTTTTAAGAAACTTTTGGATAGGTACAGGGAACTTTGAAAAATAGAGGGCTATAGGTAACCCCAGGAATTTCTAAGGTAGGGACTTGTTTGGCACAACTCTGTGGGCCAAAGAGCCTGTATTGTGCTGTAGGTTTTCTATGTTTCTATGACCAGACAATGTTGATCAACATTGTATAGGAGTGTGGGTGGTGAGAGATATGTGTGGTTAAAGAGAGCATTGTGGATACATTGTAAATATAGGAATGTCCTTTGATCTTTAGCATATAAAATAACATGTCGTTGTGGGTTGAACAGGCCTCTTCCTCCAAAAGAGTCTCAATATGAAGCCTGCTGAGTCTCATTCTGTTCAATACAGAGACTACTTCATGTCTACCCAGTACTTTCCCCTGGTGACTTTGTTCACAGTACAACACAGACAGACCAGTTATCATCCTTACCATCCTCACTCGCACCAGCTTTCCTTGTGTCATTCATTTAAAACCATTCTCCTTACACGTCCTCTCATGGTCCATCTTCAAACAGGCTTGATCTTGAACTTTTATTAATTCTGCTGAGATATCATTAATCTGTAACATTTACTCGTTCTTAATCCCTTGATGTAACCTCACATTTCAGTTATTTTCTGTTTTTATGTCAGCTTTCTTCAATGTATTAAAATGTTAGCAGTTTTATATTAGGCCTGATAAAGAAATATGTTGTGATTGCTTAAATTCATTTCATTTCAAATGAAGAAAGCAACGGTTACAAAATTGGTTTGGGATAAATTTGATGTGAATAAAGTGGTTAAGTTCTATTTTTTTAACCTTACTCAGATCTAAATTGCTGCATTCAGGTTTGAAGAGTTAAAACAAATGTAATTAAAATGCCTGAGGTTTGGTGTAACTTTGATTTGCATATTCTTTTTGTGTTGTTGTTGAGGTTGCTATGGGGATCCCCTTGCACCGTATTAAGGATATCCGAGTTCTGTATGGAGAATCTCCTTGGGCTGACTCACCAATCAACTTCACAGAGCCAGTAAATATTCCAAGGCCCAGAGGTCACGTTATTGCTGCCAGGATCACAAGTGAAAACCCTGATGAGGTACAACTGAATAAAAACTCTGTTAACTCCAGATGTAATTTTTATAATGCAACTGTAACTTTTTGAACACTTTATATACATGTGTTCTATCTTTTTTTCATAAATCTGATATGCCACTAAAAAAAAGGAAACCTAAAAGTGTTATTTAAGATACAAATTACACATATATTGCTTTCTCACGTGTTTAAAGTTGGGGGAAATGGACTTTCTTCACTGATATGTATGAAAATACAGATCTGTTTTTACTGGCTTCCCTTTCACCAATGCGGTTATTAAGATTGATCTGTTCTCCTTACATGAGGTGAAAATCGGTAAACTGAAGGAGTTTGCTGTAAGTTTACATTTATTGATACTTTACCCCAGCCTCTTGTGCACCAGCCAATATCCATCCCTTTGTAAGTTAGACAGCCTCCTGTAGGCCACTAGCTGAAATGTGTTCTGCCCCAAGGTATGATTGTGCCAAAATAATGATTTACTTAGATTGAAAAGTAACTTGGAGCAACGGTATCAGTATCAGTAAGGCAGTAAACTAGTATTAAAGTACAGATGAAAGATTACCAATTAGGCCATGATTTGCTGCTACATTTTTTAGACTTTTTTGTGACAATACTGTGGATTAGTATTTGCCTCTTGAGTGAAAATCTGTCAGCTGTGTTTAGAAGGGCTTCGGCCCGAAATATGACTGTTTATTCTTTTCAATAGATGTTCCCTGACCGCCAGTATTTTGTGTGTGTTGCTTTAGTTTAAGGTTCAAAGTAAATTTTATGATTGGAGTACATGTATGTCACCACGTACAACCCTGAAGTTCATTTTCCTGTGGGCATACTCAGCAAATCTATAGAATAGTGCCTATAACAAGATCAACGAGTGATCACCCAGGGTGCAGAAGATGACAAACTGTGGAAATACAAATAAATACAAATATAAATAAATAGCGAGAGCTTGAAATAACAAGATAAAGATTCTTCAAAGTGAGATAATTGGTTGTGGGAACATCAATGAATAGGACAAGTGAGTGTAGTTATTCCCTTGTTCAACAGCCTGATGGTTGATTAATAGTAACTGTTCATGAACCTGCAGAGCAGACTTGATAGGATGAATGGCCAACTTCTGCTCCTTTGTCTTATGGTCTTATGGTAGTGTGAGACCTGAGGCTGTTGTACCTTCTACCTGATGGCAGCAATGAGAAGAGAGCATGTCCTGGGTGGTGGGGATCTCTGATGATGGAGGCTACTTTCCTACGACAGCATGTCATATAGATGTGCACAGTTGTTGGGAGGGGTTTACCTATGATGTACTGAACCAAATCCACTACCTTTTGTAGGATTTTCCATTCGAAGGTCTTGATGTTTCTATACTATGCCATGATGCAGCCGGTCAATTTATTCTCCACTAGACATCTATTGAAGTTTGTTAAAGTTTTTGACATCATGGCAGATCTCTGCAGACTCCTAAGGAAGCAGAGGTGCTGCTGTGCTTAATTGCATTAATGTGCCAGCTCCAGAATGGGACCTCTGGGGAAATTAACCCTCTCCACTTCTGATCCTCCAATGAAGACTGGCTCATGGACCTCTAATTTCCCTCTCCTGAAGTCTACAGTCTGTTCCTTGGACTTACTGACAATGAGTGAGTGGTTGTTTGTCATTGACAGCTCTCATTAAAAAATGGATCAATAAATTGGATGTTTAGATGAAATGTTCATATTCTACTGACAGTGGTAAATGATCAATCCCCAAAAGTGCCGCACTATGTAACCTTCTTTTCTTTTTTCTTCTCTCTCTGATCCAGGGATTTAAGCCTAGCTCAGGAACAGTCCAGGAGTTAAACTTCCGTAGCAACAAAAATGTCTGGGGATACTTCAGTGTGGCAGCAGCTGGAGGACTGCATGAATTTGCTGATTCCCAGTTCGGCCATTGTTTCTCCTGGGGAGAAAACCGCGAGGAAGCTATCTCGTGAGTAGCAATTGTATTGCCCAGTTACATCAAAAGCATGTACAAAGATGTTTCCCATTTAAACCCTGTATAGACTCATATTGAAGAGGAGAGTTGTTCTCATCATTACTTGAACTTCTGAATATGTCAATTAATAGACTAAAGTGTCTGAGGGAGGAGATTGGTTGAATTTGGCCCATCAAGCTATTTTTATGATACAGCATTTGACTATTTTATTTGTCCAGTGTTTATTTTGCAAGTGAGGTAAAGTTTTACCCCCCTCACCTTCTTCTTTGTTTGTATATACAAGCATTCCAAACTTAGATGTATGAATAGCAGGTGAATAAGATCAAGTAGAGATAGAAAGAAACCTGGTGTAAGAGAATACTGGGGGTACCCAGAAGATCACGTAAAAAATGTGTTAATGTTTCCAGGCATTTCACCTGGCATCAGAAATTACCAGTTCTGACACTGATAGGAAAGGAAGGGTTATCTGAAATTGTTGAATTTAATACTGAGTCCTGATGGCTCCTCGAGAATGAGGTTTATTTTTCCCTCTATTTTTCCAAAGAGTTTACTTCGGATCTTGTTGGAATATTGTAGGAACCCAAGGGTAGAAATTCAGAATGGGAGTTGGATTTGAAGTGAAAGGCAAATGGGAACTCTAAACAAAGTGCAAACTGAACAAGATGTAGTTAAAAGCAGTCAACCAATCTGAGTTTATTTTCTTCAATAAAAGGGAGTACGAAATGTCATACTGTGAATTGCAAAAGCACAAGTGCATTGCTGCTTCACCTGGAAGGACTGTTTGGATCACTGGTGGAGGGAAGGGAAGATGTGAACGTGTAGCTGTTGCATCTCCCACTTTGGCTTCCCTTACTGTTTTTTAAACTTATTCAAAAATAAATTATATACAATAAACCATTCAATGACTTTCAATCCTTTACAAATGTTTCCATTACGGTCTTTACATTTTCACACTTTTCGCCACCCATTCCATTTTTACATTCCCTTATTGAGGGGTGTACACCCAACCCCCCTACCCCTCAGCTCCCGTGGGAGAAGAACCCTAGACTGTGGTCCTTCCCCACCGGGCCCGCAGTGGCTGTACTGAGTTTGAGTGCGTCCCTCAGCACGTACTCCTGCAGCCGAGAATGTGCCAGTCGGCAGCATTCCCCCACAGACATCTCCATGTGCTGGTAGACTATCAAGTTTCGGGCCGACCAAAGAGCATCTTTGACCGAGTTGATCTGCCAGCAGCACCGGATGTTGGTCTCGGTGTGCATCCTCAGGAACAGTCCGGAGATCAGAGAGTCCTCTGTTACACAGCTGCTGGGGATACTTTTTTTACTATTTCCCTAAAGCTTAACCTAAACCATCGTTCCAATAGAGCCCAATATAATCTGTTCTACTATACCCCAACTCACCTTCTCTCTAGCGTGCTGTAGCCTTTGGGATTTTGATTAAATTCAATTATTTCAGATACTTAATCTTTCGTATTTGTACCAGAAGTGTCCATTCTAATGCCAGCTGATCCACTGTAACAGTAACTTTGTTTTATTTCAATGCAAATTTTACCTGATCTGCCAGGCACTTGTAGAACATTAACTCAAATTCTACGGCAGCTGTTGTGTTTTTCATCTCATTGTTTCAACAGATTTACATTTCTCAGCATTGTCCTCTTTCATTTCCTGCTGTTTACATTCCTCTAGGCAGGATTAACAAGCAGTCATCACTCTCTTAGGCTATGTCCACACGACACCGGATAAATCTGTAACTGAAGCTTTTTCCCTTTGTTTTTACCCTTCTGTAGTGTTCTCGCTCGGCGTGTTTAGATAACGCTGAGCTAAACACCGAGTTAAACCTTTGTCAATGACAACAGGATCCCAGTAAGATGAACCATTTACTGTTCACTCTTCCACATCAATGTATGGTGAAAACTGTTGATAAAACAATACAAGATTTGTACAGCATTTGTTTCCTTCTTGATATTACAATTACATTGTAAATACTTTCAAAAGTAAAACTACAACAATTAAAGTGCAGCATACAGTCAGAATCTACCTACGCCATTGACTGCTTTAAATACACTTCAACGCAAACTATCCACAACTCTTTAACTAACGAAAACATAAACATTATCGACCGTCGTTACTTTTAACAGGATCGGCGTTAACATTTTAATTCAACATATCGATTATCTCATAACTCACAGCGTTGCCTTCACAATGTTCCTGGTGCATAGAGAGAAAACGTTGCTGCTTGCTTGCACTCGCACATGTCTCAACCCCCACCTTCCCGTTTCTCCAAACCGGTATTTTCCCACAGGACGTGGTGAAACCGGATGTGACGTCATCACATGCCGCGATATCTCACAGACAACTTTAAACAATCCTAACTTTAACTAGAATGCTAACAAATGAATTACTAAGCGAAAATATTATAAACTAAATAACTGCCATAAAGGCAACACACTCCCCGCTTGACCTTCGTAAGGTCACAATGAACATAATACAAAACTTTAGTCTCTAATCAATCCTTAGGTAGAAGTAGAATGACTCCTGTAACAGCCCTTTGGTATATTTTCACATCACCTTGGTCGGTAGTTTTCAACTCAACTTTCCTGACATGTCCGTCCCTGCTAGGGAATGTAGTGAGACCAGGACCGATTTGCCAGAGCCTGGACCTGTCTCCACTGCTTTAAGTACAGGTCCTTATCAGAGAAGTCCCCCGGTGGAGGGGGAGCTCCTGCCTTCTGCGTAAGGAGCATTGATGGCGAGAGTATGAAGGGGTAGGAGTGGTCGTGCATTTATAATGGCTGTGACCTCTGCCATTAGTGTGCACAGTACCTCATGGGTCAATCGGGTGCATTGCTGCATCTCAGGTTTCCTTTTCAGGGTTTTTTGCAAGGACATGAACCGCTTGACTGCCTGCTCTTTGTTGTTTGGCAAGCACTGGCGTGGTTCTCTGAAACGCAGTGGGGCGACCCCATTATTTGCTTCATCTCTGAAGACCTTGGTGTCCTTTGTTTTTAAGAAAATGGCATCTTCAACTGATTGAGCAAGTTTATCATCATGCTCAGTTTGAGCAAAGACTGACTGACCCAGCGTCTTGTCAGTTACTTTACGTTTGTTAAAGCCTTGTCGTGCTTCCTTAATACATGTGACACTTGTGCGGGGTTGGAAAATTGAATGGCGGCCACTCTCTAGCACATTGGTCTTGAGTGTGCTAATCGTCGGTTTGTGCACATTGCCAGGGCACACCTCTCCTATCACCACCCAACCTAGATCCAGGCGTTGCGCAAAGGGGGTGTCGTGTGGTCCATTGACCTGCTGCCTAACCGTATGCACCCAAAGAATATCTCTTCCTAATAGCAGGAGTATTTCTGCTGTTGTATCCAGTTCTGGGTTGTGTTTGGCGATGTGGCGGAGATGTGGCTGCTGTAGCACCGCACTTGGCGTCGGGATCTCAGTGCGGTTATTCAAAATTTCATTGCACTCTAAGAGTGGAGGGAGACAGATGACAACTTTACCATCCAGGGACTCAAGCTGGAAGCCTTCCGCCTTCCTTCCATGAGTTTCTGCGTTGCCTGAGCAAGTTCTAAGGTAGTATGGGAACTGCTTGCTCTCAATGTTGAACAATTTAAAGAACTCTGGGCTGACTAGTGAGCGATTGCTCTGATCGTCCAGAATTACATAGGCTTTGATGGCCTTGTCTTTGGCTCCTTTAGGGTACACCTTAGTGAGGCAGATCTTTGAACAAGAACGGCTTGACTGAGCTTGACCGCAAACTTCTGTACAGCTCGAGCTGACAACTGTTGTCCTGGAGTGAGCCTCTCTCTCCCCACCGTCCTGTTGTGGAGGTGAAGGAGCGTTGTCGGTTTGCGGTAACGGGCCGGGATGCATGGCCACATTGTGATTAGTGCTATCACATTCCAGACACTTCATGGAGATTGTACATTCTCTAGCAAAGTGAGAGGTCGAGGAACAGCATTTAAAACATATTCTTTTCTTCTTGAGAAGGGCCATCCTCTCTTCAAGGGGTTTTTCCCTAAACGTTCTGCTTTTTCTGAGGGGGTGGGGTTTGTTATGCAATGGGCAATTCTTGCCAGGGTCATGGTTAGTTGTAAAGACTTCATTGTTAAGCACTGAGACGGGTTTATCAATGTTGAAATTATTCAAAGAGGATTTATCTGGCTTTGTGTAAACTGTACTGCTTCCTTGACCCATGAGGCTAGGGTTGTTTCGCTTCTTCGCCTCCCTGCACACAAACCTAGTGAAATACTTAAAGGGAGGAAATCGACCATTGTGGTCTTCTTTGTACTCTGAGGCAACAGACACCCACCTGTCCTGCAGCCCAAATGGAAGATGGTCCACGATTTGTCTAATCCCGGATGGAGTATCTAGGTATACTAGACCAGTTGAGTAGCCATCTTCGTTGGCTCCTTGGATCTCCATGAGTAAATCTCCGAGCTCCCTTAACTTAATGTGATCCTTGGCTGACACCTTAGGAAAATTTTCCAACTGGTTTTCGGCTTCTCTGGCAGCCGCTTCCATTTTCAATTCTGCTTCTTGTTTGGCGTAGTGCAGTCGCACCCTGGTGTCTTCTGCCTTAGCTCTTGCATGGGCGGCCTTACTTGATGATGCCCTACTGCCCCTGTCGCTGGATGGCAACGACTTGGTGCTGGATCGAGTTGTCATTGCAGCATTTGAAACACCTGATAATGCCGCTTTTTCACTGTAGTGTTCTCGCTCGGCATGTTAAGATAACGCTGAGCTAAACACCGAGTTAAACCTTTGTCAATGATGACAGGATCCCAGTAAGATTAACCATTTACTGTTCACTCTTTCCACATTAACGTATGGTGAAAACTGTTGATAAAACAATACAAGATTTGTACAGCATTTGTTTCCTTCTTGATATTACAATTACATCGTAAATACTTGCAAAAGTAAAACTACAACAACTACATTACATTAAAGTGCAGCATACAGTCAGAATCTGCCTACGCCATTGACTGCTTTAAATACACTTCAACGCAAACTATCCGCAACTCTTTAACTAACGAAAACATAAACATTATCGACCATCGTTACTTTTAACAGGATCGGCGTTAACATTTTAATTCAACATATCGATTATCTCATAACTCACAATGTTGCCTTCACAATGTTCCTGGTGCATAGAGAGAAAACGTCGCTGCTTGCTTGCACTCGCAAATGTCTCGTCCCCCACCTTCCCGTTTCTCCAAACCGGTATTTTCCCACAGGGCGCAGCGAAACCGGATGTGACGTCATCGTAGACAACTTTAAACAATCCTAACTTTAACTAGAAAGCTAACAAATGAATTACTAAGCAAAAATATTATAAACTAAATAACTGCCATAAAGGCAACACACCTTCGTCCACACTAAAACGGTGCTTTCGTCCCCCGAAGCCAAAGCTTTTCAGAAGTGCTGTCCAAGGTGTGTAATTTTGAAAATGCCACTTGGGCAGATCAGTGTGGATGGGGTAACCGGAGAAACCTGAAAACGCTGTCAGACGGCAGCGCGCCATTTCATTGTTTTCCTGAATGCAACCCCCCACACAATCTAACAATTTCGCAACAGATGACAATGAGACTGAAGCCAGAAGAGTTAGAAATGTACTCACCAAATACTTTAACCCATAACTTACTGAATAAGTAAGTATACTCACTTTGCCCTGTTTTCTGTCCTTGCTCGTATGAAGGTGGTTTACCTATTTATGTAAGTACTTCTCTGGCAATAGATTTGTAACAGCCTAATGTAGCATTGTATGGAAATACAAGATAACCATATAACCATATAACAATTACACCATGGAAACAGGCCATCTCGGCCCTTCTAGTCTGTGCCGAACGCTTACTCTCACCTAGTCCCACTCACCCGCACTCAGCCCATAACCCTCCATTCCGTTTCTGTCCATATACCTATCCAATTTTACCTTAAATGACAATACCGAACCTGCCTCTAGCACTTCTATTGGAAGCTCGTTCCACACAGCTACCACTCTCTGAGTAAAGAAATACCCCTCGTATTAAACTTTTGCCCCCTAACTCTCAACTCATGTCCTCTTGTTTGAATCTCTCCTACACTTAATGGAAAAAACCTATCCACATCAACTCTATCTATCCCCCTCATAATTTTAAATACCTCTATCAAATCCCCCCTCAACCTTCTACACTCCAAAGAATAAAGACCTAACTTGTTCAACCTTTCTCTGTAACTTAGGTGCTGAAACCCAGGTAACATTCTAGTAAATCGTCTCTGTACTCTCTCTATTTTGTTGATATCTTTCCTATAATTCGGTGACCAGAACTGTACACAATACTCAAAATTTGGCCTTACCAATGCCTTGTTCAATTTTAACATTACATCCCAACTCCTATACACAATGCTCTGATTTATAAAGGCCAGCATACCAAAAGCTTTCTTCACCACCCTATCCACATGAGATTCCACCTTCAGGGAACTATGCACCATTATTCCTAGATCACTCTGTTCTACCGCATTCTGCAATGTCCTACCATTTACCATGTATGTCCTATTTGGATTATTCCTACCAAAATGTAGCACCTCACACTTATCAGTATTAAACTCCATCTGCCATTGTTCAGCCCACTCTTCTAACTGGCCAGCGCTCCCTGCAAGCTTTGAAAACCTACTTCATTACCCACAACACCACCTACCTTAGTATCATCTGCATACTTACTAATCCAATTTACCACCCCATCATCCAGATCATTAATGTAAATGACAAACAACATTGGACCCAGTACAGATCCCTGAGGCACACCACTAGTCACCGGCCTCCAACCTGACAAACAGTTATCCACCACTACTCTCTGGCATCTCCCATCCAGCCGCTGTCGAATCCATTTTACTACTTCGATATTAATACCTAACAATTGAACCTTCCTAACTAACCTTCCGTGTGGAACCTTGTCAAAGGCTTCACTGAAGTCCATATAGACAACATCCACTGCTTTACCCTCATCAACGTTCCTCATAATGTCTTCAAAAAATTCAATAAAATTTGTCAAACGTGACCTTCCACACAGAAATTCATGCTGACTGTTCCTAATCAGAACCGGTCTAACCAGCTAATTATATATACCATCTCTAAGAATACTTTCCATTAATTTACCCACCACTGACATCAAACTGACAGGCCTATAATTGCTAGGTTTACTCTTAGAAACCTTTTTAAACAATGGAACCATATGAGCAATATGCCGATAATCTGGCACCATCCCCGTTTCTAATGACATTTGAAATATTTCTGTCAGAGCCCCTGTTACTTCTACACTAAGTTCCCTCAAGGTCCTAGGGAATATCCTGTCAGGATCTGGAGATTTATCCACCTTTATATCTTAAAAACTCCTCTTTAATCATCATAGTTTCCATAACTCCCCTACTTATTTCCCTTAGCTTACACAATTCAATATCCTTCTCCTTAGTGAATACCGAAGAAAATTGTTCAAAATCTCCCCCATCTCTTTCAGCTCCACACATAGCTGGCCACTCTGATTCTCTAAGGGACCAATTTTATCCCTCACTATCCTTTTGCTATTAATATTAAAGGCAGCGATACAAACAGAGAGAGGAGAAATGGGCTAATATCTGAATGCACGAAGTGTCAGAAATAAGGCGGATGAGCTTGAAGCTCAGGTGTGAATGGGTAACTATGATGTTGTTGGGATAACGGAGACATGGCTGCAGGGAGATCAGACCTGGGAAATGAATGTACAAGGGTATATGTGCTATCGTAGGGACAGAAATGTGGGCAGAGGGGATGGAGTGGCCCTGTTGGTGAGGAATGAGATTCAGTCCTTTGCAAGGGGGGACATAAGGTCAGGAGAAGTAGAGCCTCTGTGGATAGAACTGAGGAACAGTAAGGGCAAAAAGACCCTAATGGGTGTTGTCTACAGGCCACCAAACAGTAGCATGGATATTGGGTGCAAGTTGAATAGGGAGTTAACATTGGCATGTGGCAAAGGTAATGTCACAGTAGTTATGGGGGATTTCAACATGCAGGTGAACTGGGAGAATCAGGTTGGTGCTGGACCCCAGGATAGGGAGTTTGTAGAGTGCCTACGGGATGCATTCTTGGAACAGCTTGTACTAGAGCCGACCAGGGACAAGTCTATTCTGGATTTAGTGTTATGTAATGAACAGGATTTGATAAGCGATCTTGCAGTAAAGGAGCCATTAGGAGGTAGTGATCATAATATGATAAGTTTTTATCTGCAATTTGAGAAGGATAAGGGCAGTTTGGAGGTGTCAGTGTTGCAGTTGAACGGGGAAACTGTGGAGCCATGAGGGAGGAGCTGGCCAAAGTTGACTGGACAGATAGCCTAGCAGAAAAGACAGTGGAACAGCAATGGCAGGTATTCTTGGGAATAATGCACAAGGTGCAAAATCAGTTCATCCCCCAGAGAAGGAAGGATTCAAAGGGGGGAAAGGGGCCACAGTGGTTGACAAAGGAAGTCAGAGATTGCATAGCATTAAAAAAAAAGGAAGTATGACAGAGCTAAGGTGAGTGGGAAGACAGATGATTGGGAAGTTTTTAAGGAACAACAGAACTTAACTAAAAAGGCAATACGGGGAGAAAAAATGAGGTACGAATGCAACTAGCCAGGAATATAAAGGAAGATAGCAAAAGCTTTTTTAGGTATGTGAAGAGAAAGAAGATAGTTAAGAATAATGTTGGGCCCTTGAAGAATGAATTGGGTGAAATTGTTATGGGAAACAGAGAAATGGCAGAAGAATTTAATGTACTTTAGATCTGTTTTCACTAAGGAAGACACAAGCAATCTCCCAGATGTATGGATGGGCCAAGGACATAGGATAACAGAGGAAATGAAACAGATTGACATTAGGAAGGAAACGGTGATGAGTAGACTGATGGGACTGAAGACTGACAAATCCCCAGGTCCAGATGGTCTGCATCCTAGGGTACTAAAGGAGGTGGCCCTGGAAATTGCGGATGCATTGGTAATCATTTTCCAATGTTCCTTAGATTCAGGATCAGTTCCTGAGGATTGGAGAATGGTTAATGTTATCCCACTTTTTAAGAAAGGAGGGAGGGAGAAAACAGAGAACTATCGACCTGTCAGCCTGACATCAGTAGTGGGGAAGATGCTAGAGTCCATTATTAAGGATGAAATAGTGGCATATCTAGTTAGCAGTGATAGGATTGGGCCGAGCCAGCGTGGATTTACCAAGGGTAAATCATGCTTGACTAATCTGTTGGAGTTTTTCGAGGATGTAACCAGGAAGTTAGACGGGGGAGATCCAGTGGATGTGGTGTACCTCAATTTTCAGAAGGCATTTGATAAGGTCCCACATAGAAGATTGGTGGGTAAAATCAAAGCTCAGGGCATTGGGGGGAAGACATTGACATGGATAGAAAACTGATTGGCAGGTAGAAAGCAAAGGGTAGCGGTGAATGGGTGTTTCTCGGAATGGCAGGTGGTGACTAGTGGGGTGCTACAGGGCTCAGTAGTGGGACCGCAACTGTTTACCATTTACGTTAACAATTTGGATGAAGGCATTGAAAATAACATCAGCAAATTTGCTGATGATACTAAGCTGGGTGGCAGTGTGACATGTGATGAGGATGTTAGGAGAATTCAGGGTGACTTGGATAGGCTGGGTGAGTGGGCAGATACTTGGCAGATGGCGTTTAATGTGAATAAGTGTGAGGTTATCCACTTTGGGAGTAAGAACAGGAAGGCAGATTATTATCTGAACGGTGTAGAGTTAGGTAAGGGAGAAATACAAAGAGATCTAAGAGTCCTTGTTCATCAGTCACTGAAGGTGAATGAGCAAGTGCAGCAGGCAGTGAAGAAGGCTAATGGAATGTTGGCGTTTATTACAAAGGGAATTGAGTACAAGAGCAAGGAAATCCTCTTGCATTTGTACAGATCCCTGGTGAGACCACGCCTGGAGTATTGTGTACAGTTTTGGTCTCCAGGGTTAAGGAAGGACATCCTGGCTGTAGAGGAAGTGCAGCGTAGATTTACGAGGTTAATTCCTGGGATGTCTGGACTGTCTTATGCAGAGAGGTTAGAGAGACTGGGCTTGTACATGCTGGAATTAAGGAGATTGAGAGGGGATCTGATTGAAACATATAAGATTATTAATGGATTGGACAAGATATTAAATATGTTCCAGATGCTGGGAGAGTCCAGTACCAGAGGGCATGGTTTGAGAATAAGGGGTAGGTCATTTAGGACAGAGTTAAGGAAAAACTTCTTCTCCCAGAGAGTTGTGGGGGTCTGGAATGCACTGTCTCGGAAGGTAGTGGAGGCCAATTCTCTGGATGCTTTCAAGAAGGAGCTAGATAGGTATCTTATGGATAGGGGAATCAAGGGATATGGGGACAAGGCAGGAACCGGGTATTGATAGTAGATGATCAGCCATGATCTTAAAATGGCGGTGCAGGCTCGAAGGGCCAAATGTTCTACTTCTGCACCTATTGTCTATTGTCTAATATAACTGTAGAAACCCTTCGGATTTATTTTCACTTTACTTGCCAAAGCAACCCGGTATCTTCTTTTAGCTTTTCTAATTTCTTTTTTAAGATTCTGCTTACATTCTTTATTTTCCTCGAGCACCTCATTTACTCCATGCTGCCTATATTTATTGTAGATATCTCTCTTTTTCCTAACCAAGTTTCCAATATCCATTGAAAACCATGGCTTTCTCAAACTTTTAACCTTTCCTTTCAACCAAACAAGAACATAAAGATTCTGTACCCTCAAAATTTACCATTAAATGACCTCCATTTCTCTATTACATCCTTCTCATAAAACAAATTGTCCCAATCCACTCCTTCTAAATCCTTTTGCGTCTCCTCAAAGTTAGCCTTTCTGCAATCAAAAATCTCAATCCTGGGTCCAGTCCTATCCTTTTCCATAATTATATTAAAACTAATGGCATTGTGATCACTGGACCTGAAGTGCTCCCCAACACATACCTTCTATTTCATTCCCTAACAGGAGATCCAACACTGCCCCTTCTCTAGTTTCTAGTTAGTCCCTCTATGTATTGCTGCAAAAAACTATCCTGCACACATTTTACAAACTCCAAACCATCCATCCCCTTTACAGAATGGGCTTTCCAGTCTATGTGTGGAAAATTAAAATCTCCCACAATCACAACCCTGTGTTTACTACAAGTATCTGCTATCTCCTTGCAAATTTGCTTCTCCAATTCTTGCTCCCCATTAGGTGGTCTATAATACACCCCTATAAGTGTTACTACACCCTTCCCATTCCTCAATTCCTCCCAAATAGTCTCCCTAGATGGGCCTCTAATCAATCCTGCCAGAGCACCGCTGTAATATTTTCTCTGACAAGCAACACAACACCTCCCCCTTTTGTCCCTCCGATTCTATCACACCTGAAGCAATGAAATCCAGGAATCCAGGAGTATTTAGTTGCCAATCACACCCCTGCTGCAACCATGTTTCACTAATAGCTGCAACATTATATTTCCAGGTATCAACCTGTGCTCTAAGCTCATCCACCTTTCTTACAATGCTCCTAGCATTAAAATAAATGCATTTAAGAAATTCTCCACCTCCTCCTCTCTGTTTATCTCTAACAGTACAAAGAACTTTACTGTCTTCTTTTTCTTCCTTCTCCCATACATCTGTTCCTACACTCTGGTTCCCCTTCCCCCTCATATCTAGTTTAATTCCAGTTTTGCATCCTATCAATGTCCTGCTATAACCTCTGACAGCTCTCCACACTATCCGCAACACCCCCAGCCTTTGTGTCATCAGCAAATTTACTAACCCATCCCTCCACTTCCTCATCCAGGTCATTTATAAAAATCACAAAGAGTAGGGGTCCCAGAACAGATCCCTGAGGCACACCACTGGTCACTGGCCACTTGTCTACAACCACTCTTTTCCTTTTTTGGGCAAGCCAGTTCTGGATCCACAAAGCAATATATCTTTGGACCCATGCTTCCTTACTTTCTCAATAAGCTGAGCATGGTATCTCAGCAAAAGCCTTGCTAAAATCCATATACACTACATCTACGGCTCTACCTTTATCAATGTGTTTAGTCACATCCTCAAAAAATTCAATCAGGCTCATAAGGTACAACCTGCCTTTGACAAAGCCATGCTGACTATTTCTAATCATATTATGCCTCTCCAAATGTTCATAAATCCTGCCTCTCAGGATCTTTTCCATCAACTTACCAACTACTGAAGTAAGACTCATTGGCCTATAATTTCCTGGGCTATCCCTACTCCTTTTCTTGAATATTGGAACAACATCCGCAACCCTCCAATCCTCTGGGACCTCTCCCATACCCATTGATGATGCAAAGATTATTGCTAGAGGCACAGCAATCTCTTCCCTTGCTTCCCACAGTAGCCTGGGGTGCTTCCTGTCCAGTCACGGTGACTTATCCAACTTGATGCTTTCCAAAAGCTCCAGCACTTCCTCTTCCTTAATATCTACATGCTCAAGCTTTTCAGTCCACTGCAAGTCAACACTACAATCACCAGGATCCTTTTCCATAGTGAGTGCTGAAGTATTCATTAAGTACCTCTGCCGTCTCCTCAGGTTCCATGCACACTTTTCCACTGTCACGCCTGGTTGGTCCTATTCTCTCATGTCTTATCCTCTTGCTCTTCACGTATTTGTAGAATTCCCTGGGGTTTCCTTAACCTTGTCCGCCAAGGCCTTCTCATAGCCCTTTCTGGCTCTCCCAATTTCATTCTTAATCTCCTTCCTGCTAGCCTTATAATTTTCTAGATCTCCATCATTCCCTAGTTTTTTGAATCTTTCGTAAGCTCTTCTTTTCTTCTTGCATCAAGAAACCTTCCTGAACTCATCCTTTGAGTGGATCTGACAAAGCAAGGGTAATAGCAAAGAAAACAATTTGAATGAAGGAGACAGTGGAATCTGGTGTGATGAAAGCTGAGCTGCATTTACTCCATTCCGTACATTGGTACAGGCCTCTACTGTTGACAGAATGAGACCTTGGTTGGCAGTCGCTGGATTTATTCAAAGGATGAAGTGTTTCACATCATTGCATACTGAGTCCATCTACTTGTAACATTCCCCCTTGGTCAGCATCTCGATTGCATAGTGAGATCATAACAAGGAAGACTGTCACTTAAAATAAAAGAGGCCTGTAAAGGACTTAGCAGCACACAAAAATTTAAAGCGGTATTGATTTTAATTTTCCTTTTAGGAATATGGTTTTAGCTCTTAAAGAACTCTCAATCCGAGGGGACTTTAGAACTACAGTTGAGTATTTGATAAAGCTTCTGGAAACGGAGAGTTTTCAATGTAACACCATTGATACTAGCTGGCTTGACCACCTCATTGCAGACAAAATTCAGGTAATGACATCACATTATTTGTGGATGTGAGTGAGAATATTAAATTTGAGAAAGGTGAATAACATTTGTTTCCATCAGTTTTTAAAAGTATTAGTGCCAGCTTTAGATCAAGTTCATTGGTAATAAGATAAAAATAAACGTATGTACTAGTTAAAGATAGATATTGAGTTGAATTTATGTGATACGTTTACAACCTTTGGGCATCCTAGTATCAATTAGTCTTAGTATCAATTAAATACCTTTCATCTGTAGTCATTATCCAATATAAGATATAGAGCTGTTCATTGCACATTCAGTGCCTATAAAAAGTATTCATCCCCCCCCTTTGGAAGTTTTCATGTTTTATTGTTTTACAACATTGAATCATGGTGGATCTAATTTGGCTTTTATGACACTGATCAGCAGAAAAAGACTTTCGTGTCAAAGTGAAAACTGATCTCTACATATTGATCTAAATTAATTACAAATATAAAACACAAAATAATTCATTGCATAAGTATTCACCCCTCCCCCTTAATATGACACACCAAATCATCACTGGTTTTTAGAAGTCACATAATTAGTTAAATGGAGATCTGTTTTTGGAGACCTGTTTGCAGTCAAGGTGTTTCAATTGACTCTAGTAAAAATACACCTGTATTAGGAAGGTCCAGCTGCTGGTGAATCAGTATCCTGGCAAAAACTACACCATGAAGAGAAAAGAACACTCCAAGTGTAAAAGGTGATCAACCCAATGTAATGAAACAACTGCCACATTTAATTCTTTTCCACCTTTATTAGTAGCAAGCTATGAGAGAGAACCCCCTTCTGCACTCCCACAGAGTCAGCTATGGAAGTCTCTCTGTCGAAGCACAGAGATACAGAGCTTGTATACCATCTATGTCACATATACAGAAAACAGTTTCTAGCTAGCTCCCACAGTCACATGTCCAACAACAGTGATAGTCCAAGACAAAGACTACTTAATCACCTCAAACAAAATAGATATTCCAGTCAAGTAAGTGGACTATTGATACAAAACAGACCGACAGACATACTTTATAGATCCCGAGGGAAATTGGGTTTCGTTACAGTTGCACCAACCAAGAATAGTGAAGAAATATAGCAAAACAAAGCCATAAATAATTAAATAATAATAAGTAAGTAATGCCAAGTGGAAATTAGTCCAGGACCAGCCTATTGGCTCAGGGTGCCTGACACTCCGAGGGAGGGAGGAGTTGTAAAGTTTGATGGCCACAGGTAGAAATGACTTCCTGTGATGCTCAGTGTTGCATCTTGATGGAATGAGTCTCTGGCTGAATGTACTCCTGTGACTAACCGGTATGTTATGGAGTGGATGGGAGACATTGTCCAAGATGGCATGCAACTTGGACAGCATCCTCTTTTCAGACACCACTGTCAGAGAGTCCAGTTCCACCCCCACAAAGGACAATCAGTTTGATAGACATTCCAGCCTCTTTAATTAAGAAAGGAATGCCATACCTGGTTTGTTGGAGCCAAAATTTAAATTATTAAGGTAAGAACATCCACTGACTTTTATGCTTTAATTAAGAAAGGAATGTTCGGTCTAATCTCCATCAGCAATCACCTTTTGTCAAAACCAAAAGGTGTGAAAAGTTAGGAGACATTATTTCACTCCAAAGAGCAGTTGCTCAAATATGCTGCAGCAATTACCAAACCAGAATACACAGACTCAACCTTAACCATTATTTACAGGAATCTGAGAATCCCCGTAAGACTTTATCACAAGAAACTCTGCGAAAAGGTTAGTGAAAAGCACAAGTCAGGAGATTTCTTGTAAGTCAGGAGTTACAAGAAAGTTTCCAAGTCACTGAATATCTCCTGGAGTACAGTTAAGTCAATCATTAAGAAATGGAAAGAATATCGCACAACTGTAAATCTGCTTACAGCAGACTATCCTCAAAAATTGAGTGATCATGCAAGAAGGGGACTAGTGAGGGAGATCACCAAGAGACCTATGACAACTCTGGAGGAGTTACAAGCTTCAGTAGCTGAGATGGGAGAGACTGCACATACAACAACTGTTGCCCGGGTGCTTCATCAGTCACAGCTTTATGACAGAGTGGCAAAGAGAAAGCCACTGTGGGAAAAAAAACTCACATGAAATCTCGGCCAAAGTTTGCCACAGGTGTTTCCAATGAGTGGACAGTCACAAGGCTTCAGGACCGGATGACATCCCAGGGTGGGTACTCAGGATGTGCGTGGCACAACTGGCAGGTGTGTTTACAGACATTTTTAATCTCTCCCTCCCCCAGTGTAGAGTCCTCCTGCTTCAAAACATCCACCATTGTTCCAGTACCTAAAAAGACCAATGTAACATGTCTGAACATTGGTGTCCAGTTGCACTCACCTCAATAATAAGCAAATGCTTTAAGAGCCTGGTCATGGACTACATCTATAGTTTGTGCTACCACTCAAACTGGATCCCCTACAATTCACCTACTGACACAACCGATTGACAGTCGAAGCAATAGCCACAGCTCTACACACCGTCTTTACACATCTGGAGAAGAAGGATGCTTATGTGAGAATGCTGTTCTTGGACCGCTGTTCAGCAATCAACACCATAATTCCCTCCAGGCTCAACAAGAAGCTCAGAGACCTCGGCCTTCACCCTACATTGTGTAGCTGGATCCTGGACTTCCTGTCAGATCACTGGCAGGTGGTAAGAATGGGCTTCCTCACCTCTGCCCCTCTGACCCTCAACACAGATGCCCCTCAGGGCTGAATATTAAGCCCCCCCCCTTTACTCTCTGTATACCCATGACTGTGTCACCACCCACAGCTCCAATCTGCTAATTAAATTTTCTGACAGCATTGATTGACCTAATCTCAATAATAATGAGGCAGCCTACAGGGTGGAAGTTATCACCCTGACACGGTGGTGTCAAGAAAGCAACTTCTCCCTCAATGTCGCAAAAAAACAAAGGAGCTGGTTGTGGGCTACAGGAGGAATGGAGACAGACTAGCCCCTATTGACATCAATGGATCTGGGGTTGAACAGCTTTAACAACAGCATAAACATCACTGAGGATCTCCTGTGGTCAGTACATACTGGATGTGTGGTGAAGAAGGCACAGCAGCACTTCTTTCACCTCAGATGGTTGAAGAAGTTTGGTGTGGGCCCCCAGATCTTAAGAACTTTCTATAGGGACATGATTGAGAGCATCCTGACTGGCTGTGTCACTGCCTGGTATGGGAACTGTACCTCCCTCAATCGCAGGACTCTGCAGAGAGTGGTGCAGACAGCCCAGTGCATCTGTAGACGTTAACTTCCCACTATTCAGGACATTTACAAAAACAGGTGTGTAAAAAGGGCCCGAAGGATCTTTGGAGACCTGAGTCACCCCAACCACAAACTGTTCCAGCTACTACCATCCGGGAAATGGTACCACAGCATAAAAGCCAGGATCAACTGGCTCCGGGACAGCTTCTTCCACCAGGCCTTCAGACTGATTAATTTATGCTGATGCAACTATATTTCTATGTTATATTTACTATACCGTTGTACATAATATTTATTAAAAATTGCCATAAATTGCACATTGCACATTTAGGTGGAGATATAATATAAAGATTTTTACTCATGTATATGAAGGATGTAAGTGATAAAGTCAATTCAATTCAAATCAGTTCAATGTGGAAGATTCTGAAGTCAGCTGGAAGAAAGCTCTATGGTCTGATGAAACCAAAATTGAGCTTTTCAGCTATCAGACTAAATCCCATCATTAAAAACACACCATCCCCACCGTGAAGCGTGGTGGTGGCTGCATCATGCTGTGGGGATGCTTCACTACAGCAGGCCCTGGAAGGCTTGTGAAGGTAGAGGGTAAAATGAATGTAGCAAAGTAGAAGGAAATCCTGTAGGAAAACCCAATGCAGTCTGCAACTTGGGAGAAGATTTATTTTCTCGCAAGACTATGGCCCCAAGCATAAAGCCAACACTACATAGGAATGGCTTAAAAAAAAGTGAATGAAGCTTCATTGATTCATATGTTTTGGACTTGGCCAAATCTTGAAAAATATTGGAAGGAAGTTTTTCAAACTTTTTCCTTACTTTTTAAAGTCAATTTTAAACCAAACCCTCTGACAGCCCTATTCAGTATTGTTGCAGGACAAGATATTAAGCTGAAGGCATCTGATTTACATATTTTAGCCTTTAGCTTTCTTATAGCTAGGAGGACGCTTTTCTTTAAATGAAAAACTATTTTTCCTCCTACTCATGCTCAATGGTTATGCAACTTTATGCCATGTTTAGATTTAGAGAAGATTTGTTGTTCAATTTTTGAAACTCATCAAGACTTTCAAACATTGTGGGGACCTGTTCTGAATTATTTTCAAAACCTTCAATTCATTGTTTAAACTCAGATGTTGCCTATTATTGATTTTTATTATATGAGAAGGTATTTTACCTTTTTTTCTCCTTAATGAACAGCTTCGGTCTTGGTAGGGGTTAGATTCTTTTTATTGTAATAAATTAGTATAGTTCAATATAACTATTGATTAACTTATACGAATACAGGGTAATGGGATTGCTATTGTGAACAGATACAATGTAATTGGTAGTTTAAAAAAATCTTTTTTGACCTTTGATATACACTTTCTTGTAGTCTGTATTCTTCTATGTAGAAACTAATAAAAATATTGGAAAATAAGAACAACAAAGTTAATGTCCTAGGGTGGCCAAGTCAGAATCCAGCCTCAATCCAATTGAGAATTTGAAGCTGGAATTGAAAAGGCCTGTTCACTCACAATCCCCATGCAATCTGACAGAACTTGAGCAGTTTTGTAAAGAAAAATGGGGAAAAATTGCAGTGTCCAGATGTGTAAAGCTGATATCCACACAGACTCAAGGCCGTAATTGCTGCCAGAGGTGCATCTACTAAATACTGACTGGGGGGGGGGGGGGGGGTAAGTAATTATGCAATCAATTATTTTGTGTTTAATAATTGTAATAAATTTAGACCAACTTGTAGTAATTTGTTTTCACTTTGACACAAAAATCTTTTCTATTGATTGATGTCAAAAAGCCAAATTAAATCCACTGTAATTCAATGCTGTAAAACAATAAGACATTAAAACTTCCAAGAGGAGAGAATACTTTTTATAGGCACTATATATGTCACCATATACAACCCTGAGATTTTCTTGTGGGCATATTCAATAAATTCATAGAATAATAACCATAACAGAATCAATGAAGGACCACACAAACTTGGGCATTCAACCACTGTGTAAAAGTCAACAGATTTTGCAAGTACAAAAAGAAATAAATAGTAATAATAAATAAATAAATAAATAAATAAATAAATAAATAAATAAATAAATAAATGGATGAATAACTAAGTAAATGAATAAATAAACAATAAATATTGAGAACATGAGATGAAAAGTCCTTGCAAGTGAATCCATAGGTTATGGACATGTTTCAATGATGGGGTGAGTGAAGTTATCCCCTTTTGTTCAAGAGCCTGATGGTTGAAGAGTAATAACTGTTCCTGAACCTGGTGGTGTGAATCTTGAGGCTCCTGTGCCTTCTCCTTGATGCCAGCAGGGACAAGAGAGCGTGTTCTGGGTGGTAAGCATCCCTGATGAGAGACTGCTCTCCTGCGACAATGTTCTGTGTAGAACAATGTAATATTTCTGCTGGTAAGGACAGGTCCAACTTTCACTTCCATATGTCATTGCACAGTAACATATAGAAGTGAATGTTGGAGAATATCAAAGCAAAATGAGGGAAGACTCAAGGTTGCAGGAATGTGGTTTTGAGAATGATGAAAATATCGTGGAAGGACAGGGTAACAAATGAGGAAGTGCTGCAAAAAGCTGGAATAAGAAAAGAGCTGTTATCAATCAGGAAATGTCAGCTGGAATTTCTGGGATGTGTACTGAGGAAAGAGAAGTTTGAACATCTTGCAGTGATGGAAAAATTAGTAAGAAAAAGTCACGGTTGACAGCAAATAACATTGATGATTTACATCAAAGAATGGACAGGCAAACGTTTTGAAGAGCTTATTAAAACTTCTCAGATTAAAGACAGATAGAAGACTATGATCACCCACGTCATGTGACACAGCACATAATGATGATGATGAGGATAGATTTGAAAGATGCGATAACACTGACGAAACTTTCTGGCAGACAGAATAATGTGGGAAGTTAGAGAAAAAGAAAACAAACAAAAGGACATATCAAAAGCTGTGAAATGCAGGTCCAAACAACATTTTCAGTGGAGAGAGAGAATCTAAGGAGATATTACAGATTTACACACGGTAGAACTGGCCAGTTCTGAGTCAAACAGAGAAATTAATACCCAGACTTACTGAATTTGATGCTGAGTTCCAAAGGCCACAATGAGCCCAGATGGAAAGTAAGGTGCTGTTACTTTGAGCCTCATTACAGTGGTGTTGGTTGCCACAGGGAGCGGGTCAGTGTGGGAATGGTTTGGAGAATTTATTGGACAGGTAACTGGATGCTCGGGTTCATACTATGACCTGAAGGAAAGGGGCTCTGTCTGGGTTTTACCAGATGTTTGAAAGAAAATTGTCCCACAAAATGAATTCTTTATTCACAAAGATAAAGACCATAGATACAGGTGCAGAATTAGGCCATTTCATCATGGCTGATCTACTTTCCCTATCAGTCCCAATCTCCTGTCTTCTCCCCGTATCCCTTCATGCCCCGACTAATCAAAAAGCTTTTAACCTCTGGCTTAAGTATACCCAAGGACTTGGCCTCCACAGCCAACTGTGGTAACAATTTCCATAGAGTCAGCACTTTTAAAGTGAAATGTAAGTTCAGTTGCCACAAGTGAATTGGTTTAGTGGCTATCTAATTCAAGTACCGTGTCAGGGAACCAGTATATGAGTGAATGTTCTTCTAAGGATGGTGAATCAGTTATTTTTGAATAGAAAGGAGGTAGTTGGTTTTTACTGTGATACCCCTGATCTACCAGCAGGTGAAGAGGAGTAGTTTTGGTTGAGTCAAGTACAAAAATCAGTACATTACTATGCATAAAATATGTAATGAATAATTTCCATTTATCAAGAAAATAACTTATTTCTTTGTTTTTGTAGGCAGAGAGGCCAGATACAGTGCTTGGAGTGATATGTGGTGCTTTGCATGTGGCAGATTCAGCCTTTCAGACAAGCATGACCAATTTCCTGCACTCTCTGGAAAGGTAATGTTTTGAGGAGTGAGAACATTTTGTAGGTCAGTCAGATGAATGATACTGTAAACAGAGAGCAGTAATGTGGAAAACCTCAGCAATTCAGGGTATTACTATCCCAGGGAGGACTAATTCAAAAGTATATATACTGCAAGCATTAACAGTAACTCCCAGGATTGGAAATAGCTGGAATAAAAAATATATAAGATCTTGATTAGACCCCACTTGGAGTACTATGTCCAGTTCTAGTCATCTCATTACAGGAAGGATGTGCGGAGGAGATTTACAAGGATGTTGCCTGGATTGGAGAGTATCCCTTATGAAAATAGGTTTAGTGAACTTGGCCTTTTCTCCTTGGAGTGACAGAGGATGTGAGGGGACCTGATAGAGGTGTATAAGATGATGAGAGGCATTGATCGTATGGTTTAGATAGTCGGAGGCTTTTTCCCAGGGCTGAAATGGCTAACACAAGGAGGCATAGTTTTAAGGTGCTTGGAAGTAGGTACAAGGGGGATGACAGGGGTAAGTTTTTCACACAGAGAGTAGTGGATGTGTGGAATACGCTGCCAGTCAGGGTGGTAGAGGTGGATACAATAGGGTCTTTTAAGAGACTCTTAGATAGGTACACGGAGTTTAGAAAAATAAAGAACTATGCGATAGGGAAATTCTAGACAGCTTCTGGAGTAGGTTACATGGTGGGCACAACATTGTGGGCTGAGGGGCCTGTAATGTGCTGTAGAATTTCTATGTTCTATGTAAAAAAAAATCTGCTGACGCAGTTTGAACTTTGCTATTTGTTCTAGCTTCACTTGACCAGATTTCCACAAATAGGCAATCTATCTATTTCCTTGTTCTTTTTAAAAGTTGTATTGTGTCATTTTTGCAGCTGGCCCAAATAACTTGTGCAAATTTTGCAATCATATTGCATAAGGTTCTGTGACATGCTGTTTATTTCTGAGAAGCAGTCTTTTTTTTGAACCATGAAGTCAAGAAGTGTTTTGGAAAAATAACAAAGTGAAATTAGAAAATTTGAAAATAGTTTTAAATTCTGCAACATTTTAGTAGGGATAACTGCAGTAGCCTTCCAAAAACAAAATGAATTATTCTTTCCAATAACATGTCTTCCATAAAAAATAGCATTATAATCCTCAGCCAATAGAACAACACAATAGAGAAGCATGATAGAAAGGGGTATCACTGGTTACAGTTTCCAGTCAGAGGGCAATAATGAAATCCTGCTTTTAGCTAATCTATGCAATTTTCTGATGGTAAATCATTGTGGACCAAAGGCCTGTTCCTGTGCAGGACTGTTCCATGTTCTATGTTCTCTAAAAACAATGACTGTAGCAATTCTATCCTATCACATCAATTCCACCGAAACAGTCAATAGTTCAGTGGTTCCACTTAATATCAGAGAATGTATACAATACACAGCCTGAAATTCTTGCTCTCTACAGGCACCCTCAAATCAGAAGAAAAACCCCAAAGAATGAATGACAAGAAAATATTGTAAGAACCCCAAAAGCCCTTCTGCTCTCCTCCCAAACAGAAGTAGCATCAACCTGTCCCCTATTTATTCTAGCAGAAAGCATCAGCATTCTCACCCACTCCCCACAGCAAAACGCGCAAAGACAGACCATGGTCTACAGTACATCAAAAACTGGCTGTTCATTCCAACAATTTGACATTTCTCAGGCTTTCCCATTGAAAAACACATGTTTGGAAATGCCACTGGTTGGTCTTGTATTGATTGCTGCAGAGGCATATGGACAGGAAGCTGTACAAATAAAACTCACCTTATCTCATTTACCAAGGTGGGCAGACCAGGTGTGCTGCAAAGTAACTACTTACTTCACTATTTGGAATTGATTACCGCTCGGCAGCCTTAGGAACTTTTTTTCACCTCTGCATTAAATTTGCTATATTGGCAGTTTATGACCAACTCCAAAACAAAAAGACTAATTCCATAGACTGGCACGGTTCCCACAAGTGGAATGTAAGAAGGATGATTGATAGAAATATAGCCACAAGCAATTATCCTCTGAATTAAATGAGTTGTTCAATTAATGTCTGGCTAATGTGTGCCATCAATAAGCTTACATGCGTGCATACACATTAATGCTCAATGTTGATATATCATTTTACATTGATAATACAGCTAGTATAAGGAGAACCCTTACAGAGGTGATTGGTGATCACAGAGACCATGAAGCTATTCAGGCATAGACACATCACCACAAAGATTCTTGAGAAGAGAAGCATTTTAAAAGAGCAGAGAACTTGAAATGTGACTTTCAGCATGCAAGTTAATCTGTAGGACCCAATAGGTTTGAGTTTACTGAGTCCTGATTAATATCACTATGTAAAATGGGTTGCTGTCTCCTGAAAAATGAATCAAGAAATAGTTGAGAAGAAGTTTCTCCACCTTCATATGAGTACATGATGTGCAATTCAGAAAAGAAGAGGTATACGGTTAGGAAAGAAAACTGAACAAGACACTCATTAACTAAAAACTTGGAGGAAACAGGCTTAAGTAAGAGAGTCTTAAAATCGTTCTCTTTAACAAGTTAAGGTTATAGTAGCCTGACAATCCTAACTCTCTTTTTATTTTCTGCCTTTCTTAGAAGGAAGAAATCAAAGCAATAGAAAATTATGACCATTGTAAGATTGTTAATCATAAAATCTATAAGCATTATAACTATAGAAAGTATTCTAAAGAGCTGCATCTCAGCCAACTGCTTTTCTCTGGACCAACGGAACCTGCAGCAACTTGTGGTGTGCTGGTTGACTGCTGCCCAGTTCATCACAAGTTCACCTCTTCTTTCCATCCAATCCATCTTCGCGTGCATTACATCTGGAAGAACAACAGTATAGTCAAGCATGCCTGCTACCCTGGCCATTCCCTTTGCTCTCTTCTACCTTTGAGGAGAAGATAGAGGAATTTGAAAACCTAGATGACCAAACTCAAGGACAGCTTCATCCCCACTGCTGTTAGACTTCCAAACTGTTTCACATCCCCTTCCCAGTGACACTGCCATGTTCTCAAGCCTTTAATGCTACTGCTCCATTATTGTTACTATAACATTTCATTTTGCGGTGATCAGTTTGCACTGTTATACTTGGTACCATTCTATTGATTTGTGCTAGTTGCTGTGTTTACTATTACCATGTATATTGTTTGTGAGCTTCACACGAGCAACGGATCTCATTGCACCTTGGTGCACATGACTAATCTAAAAAGGATGTTCCTTTCATGATTATTTTTCTTCCACCATTGACAGAGGTCAGGTTCTCCCAGCCAGCAGCCTGTTAAACCTAGTGAACGTGCAGCTCATTTATGAAGAAACTAAATATTCCTTACAGGTAGGGGAATTGGTGAAGATACATCTCAATATATTGTTTTCCCATTTCTTAGTAAATGTATATGTATGTAGTTGCATTTGAGTTTTTATTTAAAGAATAATAAAGCTTGCATGAATTATGGAGTTGGACTGCTGAAGGTAACTGATTATGTTTGGTTAAGAGCTGCACTGTTTCATAAGACCTAAGATTTATGAACAGAATTAGTCCATTTGGCCCATTGTGTCTGCTCTACCATTTCACCATGGCTGTTCCACTTTCCCTCCCAGCCCCAATCACCTGTACTCTCCTCATATCACTTCATGCCCTAACTAATCAAGAATGTATCAACCTCTGCTTTAAAATTACTCAATGACTTGGCCTCCACTTTCACCTCATAACTTATAATTCCAAAAGCTTTTACATTGTTTTTCGTGATTGACCACTGTGTGGGCTTGTGCTCAATGGAAACCACCCTGTAAATGCAACCACCAAATGTAATGCATTACTTGCCAAGCAGCGCGAAGGACATTTTATCCTGCACCCTAAAGCTTCCTGTTGTGGACAGTTTACAGAGCTTATCAAAACATGCCAGCCTTTTAATTATTTTACTGTCCATTATTTCTCCAAGTTTACCCTCTCCCTTGAGTTTCAAACAATTATTTTTGTTCCTCTACAATATTTTTTCATGTTTTTATATCCATTGTACAGGTAGCCCGTCAGTCACAGACTCTGTATGTTGTTATTATGAATGACTCTCACATTGAGATTGATGTTCACCGATTAAGTGATGGAGGCCTCTTACTGTCCTATGATGGCAACAGTCACACTACCTACATGAAAGAGGAGATAGACAAGTATGAGTTCTCCTGGGTAATGCATTGATACACAAATTATGTTGCCTAAAAGTTCTCCTTCTTGTCACGTAAGCAATGCTTCCAATGTACTGACAGGTATCGGATCACTATTGGTAACAAGACTTGTGTGTTTGAAAAAGAGAAGGATCCCACTCTGCTGCGGTCTCCCTCTGCTGGCAAACTCCTGCAGTACCTTGTTGATGATGGAGGACATGTCTTTGCAGGACACTGTTATGCAGAGATAGAGGTGTGTTGGTTTGGTGACAATTTATTTTCTCTCTCAAAACTTGTTAATCCTTAATCAGCTGTGAATTAATTTTTAATGAAACTTAAGTATCAATAGAACATATGGGAACTTTCATACTTCTCTGTCCCGGTGACAGTTCACCCCACAGGCTCAAGCTAGTTATGTGCCTAATTGCTGTATATGAAATGCACATGTGGAACCCATTCTAAAGGGGCAGGGAAGGAAAGGGGGTTGGTGGGTAGGTTTGCATATCGGTAGAAAGCAGTGTTCACATTTCACATTCTATTTCACATCTACAATCTATTTAAGAACCAACTATTCACCAGTAGACTTGGGGATGACTTTTGAGGGCTCTGAGCTCATTCATCTACTCTTTATCCAAGGGTGCAGTAATCCATACTTTGGGGCACACGGTAGTGTAGTGGTTAGCACAACGTTTTACGGTAGAGGCCACCCTGGTTCAGTTCCCAATGCTGCCTGTTTAGAGTTGGTATATTCTCCTCATGACCACATACGTTTCCTCCAGGTGCTCCGATTTCCTTCCCGTAGTCTGAAGACTAACAAGTTGGTAGGTTAATTGTCCCATGATTAGGCTCGGGTTAAATTGGAGGATTGCTGAGGATGTGGCTTGAAGGGCTGGGAGGCCTATTTTGCAATCTATCTTAATAAATCAATAAAGGAGGAGGAAAAAAAATCAGGAGAACAGGGACATGTGGCAGTGACTTCCAAACCTCTGTGATGCAGGCCCCCATTGCCTCACAGACTCCAAAAGTTAATGGCATGAACATTTCAATAATGCTTTCAAATTAGTGTAGGTGTCTGATGATCTGCTCTCCAACCATTTGGAATCCTGATGGTTTAGCACCTTGCTTACAGGGTGATGATTCCCATGCTCCATTTCAGCCACTGGGTTCTCAGCTCCCATCCCATCTCTCACGGCACCCTAGTTTCTAGGCTCCCGTTAACCAATCAGGGTCTCAGATTCTGCATTCTTCTTCAGCTTACTCTCATCCTTTCACTCATCAGTTACCATGCTCCAGATCATGGGTTGCCAACTATTTTTACACCATGGATCTCTGCCATTACCCGATTGATCCGTGAACCCAGGTTGGGAACCCCTGCTCCAGATAAGCTCACCTATTCTGTCTTCCATTCAGAATCAGAATCAGGTTTATTATCACCGGCATATGACATGAAATGTGTTAACTTAGCAGCAGCAGTTCAATGGAATACATAATATAGAAGAGAAAAAATAGCAATAAATAAGTAAATCAATTACAGTATACGTATATTGAATAGATTTTAAAATGAGCAAAAAACAGAAATAGTGTAAATTAAGAAAGTGAGGTAATGTCCATTCAGGAATCGGATGGTGGAGGGGAAGAAGCTGTTCCTGAATCGCTGAGTGTGTGCCTTCAACTTCTGTATCTCATACCTGATGGTAACAGGGAGAAAAGGACATGCCCTGGGTGCTGGATGTCCTTAATAAAGGATGCTGCCTTTCTGAGACACCGCTCCCGAAAGATGTCCTGGGTACTTTGTAGGTTAGTACCCAAGATGGAGTTGACTAGATTTACAACCTCTGCAGCTTCTTTCGGTCCTGTGCAGTAGACCCTCGCCCCCCCCATACCGGATAGTGGTACAACCTGTCAGAATGCTCTCCACATCTATAGAAGTTTTTGAGTGTATTTGTTGACATGCCAAATCTCTTCAAACTCCGAATGAAGTATAGGCGCTGTCTTGCCTTCTTTATAACTACATCGATATGTTGGGACCAGGTTAGATCCTCAGAGATTTTGACACCCAGGAACTTGAAACTGCTCAGTGTCTCCACTTCTGATCCCTCTATGAGGATTGGTATGTGTTCCTTCGTCTTACCCTTCCTGAAGTCCACAATCAGCTCTTTCGTCTTAGTAATATTGAGTGCCAGGTTGTTGCTGTGGCACACTCCAGTAGCTGGCATATCTCACTTTTGTATGCCCTCTCATCACAACCTGAGATTCTACCAACAATGGTTGTATCGTCAACAAATTTAAAGATGGTGTTTGAGCTATGCCTAGCCACACAGTCATGTGTATATAGAGAGTAGAGCAGTGGGCTAAGCATATATCCCTAGGGTGTGACAGTGTTGATCATCAGCAAGGAAGATATGTTATCACCAATTCACACAGATTGTGGTCTTCTGATTAGGAAGTCAAGGATCCAATTGCAGAGCTAGGTACAGAGGCCCAGGTTCTGCAACTTCTCAATGTGGGGATGATGAGCTATAGTCGATGAACAGCATCCTGACATAGGTGTTTGTATTGTCCAGGTGGTCTAAAGCCGTGTGGAGAGCCATTGAGATTGTATCTGCCATTGACCTATTGTGGCGATAGGCAAATTGCAATGGGTCCAGGTCTTTGCTGAGGCAGGAATTCAGCCTATCCATGACCAACCTCTCAAAGCATTCTTCCTAAAAATTCACAGTTTTGCTTTCCACTATAACTGATAAGCTCAGCGGGTTCAAGAAAATTTATTGCTTTAATGTGTAACATCTTAAAATAACTGAATTTAAAATTCCTTATTCCATTAAAATCTGATAATCCGAAAATTTGCTAGTTTGGCACCACATGTGCGAATTTACAGAATTCTACTGTAGGATGCTCTATGATCAAATGGGTATTTCCTTCTATTCCAAAACCAAATTCTGTCCAAATCAATTAAGCAGGCATCAATTAAGCAATGTTTGATTAAAAACAATGTAATTCCATCTTCAATATATATGAAAAAGCTTAATTTTCCAGTTATCCCTATTATTAATAATTGTTAGATATATTATTTCAGTGATGTGTAAAAAATAGAATTGCACATAAAAATATAACCTCTTTCCAAGATCTGCATCTCTTGGAAAGTTTCCACTTTAGCATCAGTTGGAAATTCCCCCAAGCTCCCCCATCTTCGAGACTGCTTCAGTTTGTCCTGTCCTACCCTGAGCTCGAGCACAACACAGATTATTGGATTAATCACACAGATTTCCCCTTGATCTTCCTGAAATTATTTATTTCATATACTTCCCCAAATATCTCAATGGCCTTCAGTTGAGGACCAATCACAAAAGGTGGTCAAGGATAAATGGCCTTCTTACTTGCAGTGGCCCAAAGTTCGCCTCCTTCTGAGCTGGGACAAATCTAGAGATTTGCCATGTAAGATGGATAGGGTGGTGAAGAAAGCTTTTGGTATGCTGGCCTTTATAAATCAGAGCATTGAGTATAGGAGTTGGGATGTAATGTTAAAATTGTACAAGGCATTGGTGAGGTCAAATTTGGAGTATTGTGTACAGTTCCGGTCACCGAATTATAGGAAAGATGTCAACAATATAGAGAGAGTACAGAGGAGATTTACTAGAATGTTACCTGGGTTTCAGTACCTAAGTTACAGAGAAAGGTTGAACAAGTTAGGTCTTTATTCTATGGAGCATAGAAGGTTGAGGGGGGACTTGATAGAGGTATTTAAAATTATGAGGGGGATAGATAGAGTCAACGTGGATAGTCTTTTTCCATTGAGAATAGAGGAGATTCAAACAAGGGAACATGACTTGAGAGTTAGGGGGCAAAAGTGTAGGGGTAACACGAGGGGGAACTTCTTTACTCAGAGAGTGGTAGCTGTGTGGAATGAGCTTCCAGTAGAAGTGTTAGAGGCAGGTTTGATCTTGTCATTTGAAGTAAAATTGGATAGGTATATGGACAGGAAAGGAATGGAGGGTTATGGGCTGATTGCAGGTCGGTGGGACTAGGTGAGAATAAGGGTTCGGCATGGACTAGAAGGGCCGAGATGGCCTGTTTCCATGCTGTAATTGTTATATGGTTATACATAACATGGAGTGTCACGTACAGGCCTAGTCCTGTCTTGACTAGAGGTTCATATGAATGCAGGTTAAGCGAGTGAGTGTAAATCCTTGTAAGCTTCCTCCCCCCCCCCCCACCTTGAATTCAGGTGTCCCAGGCTTCTCTCACTTTGAGCTAATTAAGATAAAATTGGCCCTTTGGTTCATCTAGTCAATGCTGAGCCATTTACACCGCCTATTTCCATCAACCAGAGCCCTCCATACCCCTACTATCCATGTAACTATCTAAGCTTTGCTTAAACATTGAAATGGAGCTTGCATGCACCACTCTGCTGGCATCTAGATCCACACTCTCACACCCCTCTGAGTGAAGAAATTTCTCCTCATGTTCCCCTTAAACTCTTCACCTTTCACCTTTAGCTCATGACCTTTAGTTGTTGTCTCACCCAACCTCAGTGGAAAAAGCCTACTTGCATTTACCCTATCTATACCCCTCATAATTCTGTATATCTCTATCAAATCTCCTCTCAATCTGCCATGTCCAAGGAATAGAGTCCTAACCTATTTAATCTTTCCATATACTCAGGTTCTCCAGACCCAGCAACAACCTTGTAAATTTTCTCTGCTCTCTTTCAACCTTGTTTACATCTTTCCTGCAAGTAGGTGACCAAAACTGTACACAATACTCCAAATTAGGCCTCACCAAAGTCCTATGCAACTTCAACATAACAGTCCATCTCCTGCATTCAATACTTAGATTTATAAAGGCCAATGTGCCAAATGCTCTCTTTATGACCCTATCAACCAGTGGTGCTACTTTCCATAAGACTATAAGACATAGGAGCAGAATTAGGCCATTGACCCATCAAGTCTGCTCTGCCATTCAATCATGGCTGACTTGATTTTCCCCTCCTCAGCCCCACTCCATGGCCTTCTCCCAGTAACCTGTGGTAAATTCCACAAATTCACCACCTTCTGGCTCTAGAAATTTCTTTGCATCTCTGTTATAAATAGAAACCCCTCTATCCTGAGGCTGTGCCCCCTTGTCCTGGACTCCCCTAGCATGGAAACACCCTTTCCACATCTATCATGTCTAGGATTTTCAACATTCGAAAGGTTTCAATGAGATCCTCCCTCATCCTTCTAAATTTCAGCGAGTACAGACCCAGAGCTATCAAGCATTCCTCATATGATAACCCTTTCATTCACAGAATCATCCTTGTGAACCTCCTCTGAACCCTTTCCAATGCCAGCACATCACATCTTGGATGAGGAACCCAGAACTGCTCACAATACTCAAGCTGAGGCCTCACCATTCCTTTACAAACCCTCAGCGCCACATCCATGTTCATGCATTCTCTTTCAATGGATTAGGTACTTGTATTCCCAGATCCTTTTGTTCGACCGCACTCCTCGGTGCCCAACCGTTCATCATGTAAGACCCACTCTGGCTGGTCCTGCCAAAGTGCAACACGTCGCACTTGTCTGCATTAAATTCCATCTGCCACTCTTCAGCCCATTTTCCCAGATCCTGCTGCAAGCCATGATCACCTTCCTCACTGTGCACTAAGCCCCCAACTTTGGTGTCATCCACAAACTGGCTAATCCAGTGAACCACATTATCATCCAGATCATTGACAAAGCTGACAAACAACAATGGACCCAGCACCGATCCCTGCGGCAGGCACTCCACTAGTCACAGGTCTGCAGTCAGGGAGAT
The DNA here is from genome assembly GCF_030144855.1 of Hypanus sabinus. NCBI lineage: Eukaryota > Metazoa > Chordata > Chondrichthyes > Myliobatiformes > Dasyatidae > Hypanus > Hypanus sabinus. The sequence continues at coordinate 74,271,232 of NC_082718.1, read as the reverse complement.
GATGAATATACAATGATTTATTTTTATGAATTGGATGGTAGTCAATCAGCCCAATAAATCAATGTTGGCTCACTGAGCATTCCTATAGTCCCATCTTCAGCCCCCCCCCCCAAGTTACTTCTCTGTGACCAATGTCCCCTTGTCCATTTACACCCCCTTGATTTTTCCGGTCACCCATCCACATTAGAGGTAATTTACATTAGCCAATTAGCTGACCAACTGCGATATCTATGGAGTTTAGGAGAAAATCTGAGCAAGCGTGTATGTGCACAGAGAAGATGAAATTCCAGGCAGCCAGCACTTCTGATCAGAACTGAACCCCAGCTGTTGGAATGCTGGGCAGCCACACTACCCACTGTTTTGTGAGTCTTTTGGGGTTATATACTGTGTTTGGTGCTCCCGGTGTGACCTCCTGTGTATCGGTGAGACCCGGCATAGATTCGGAGACCGTTTCTATGAGCATCTACACTCCGTCTGCCAGAAGAAGCGGGATCTCCTGGTGGTCATCCATTTTAATTCCACTTCCCATTCCCATTCCGATATGTGCATCAGTCGCCTCCTCCACTGTTGTGATGAGGCCACACTCAGGTTGGAGGAACAACATCTTATATTCTGTCTGGGTAGCCTCCAATCTGATGGCATGAACATCGATTTCTCAAACTTCCAGTAATGACCCCCCTACCCCCCCCTTCACCATTGCCCATTCCCATTCCCTCTCTCACCTTATCTCCTTCCCACCCATCGCCTCCCTCTGGTGCTCCTCCTCCCTTTTCTTTCTTCCATGGCCTTCTGTCTCTTTCACCAATCAACCTCCCAGCTCTTTACATCATCCTTACCCCTCCCTGGTTTAACCTATCACCTTGTGTCTCTCTCTCCCCTTCTCCCCACCTTTTAAATCTACTTCTCTGATTTTTTCTCCAGTCCTGCCAAAATGTCAACTGTACTCTTTTCCATAGATGCTAGCTGGCCTGCTGAGTTCCTCCAGCATTTTGTGTGTGTGTTGTTGTGCTCATCTTCTGCCCCACGTTGGACTCCACTGGGTTTGAGTTACAGAATCATGAAATGATGTCCTCAGCGTTCCCATGGTCCATCTTTCAACACCAGTTCGAACACTAGAGTCTATTCCATTTTTGCAAGCCTTACTTTCACATAGAGAAAATTCTTATATGACTGTCAGTTAGTGATCTTTGAAATAGTTTATTAATTCTACTAACAATTAGATCTCCTAAGGTACTATTTTATGCTTGTATCAGTAGAGCTGAGAAAGGGGCTTTGTGTAAGAAGATAACTTAGTTTTATATAAGAGGAGGGGCATTGTATGAAGTCCTAACCTCTGACCCGACTTGCTCTCTCACAGGTGATGAAAATGGTCATGGCGTTGACTGTGGAGGAGTCAGGATGTGTGCATTATGTAAAGAGACCAGGAGCCTGTTTGGACCAGGGTTGCATAGTAGCAAAAATGGTATTAGATGATCCGACAAAACTTCACCCAGTGAGTTCTCTTTCAACTGTGTAAATGCACTTTTAATTCACTAATTTTGCTGAAGACTTTCAGTATATAAAATATGTTTAAAAAATGTAAGACTGGAGAAGATGACAAAACAAAGTTGGATTAGTCCTTCCCTCGCCAGACTGATGGGAAATGGCAACTTTGACCTATTTACAATCCACTGTTCTTCAAAAAACGTAATTATGTCTTTTAATACTATAGACTTCTCAACACTTTTATAGAAAGAAGAAACTGAGAGAGTGGGTTCCATTCTGCAGGAAGTATTTTATTGGGTTAAGAGAACGGTTGAATCCTTCCAAATTAAAACAAGTTGAATTTCCGATCATAAATGAAGGTGCTTTTTTTGTTAATCACTCTCGTTTCTGTTTCTTGCTTCCTTTTCTTGTTTCTGTTTCTCCTGCTGCTCTTCCTACCCACTGCCTTGCCAGCATTACTAATGAGAAGGACAGTGCTGCTATGTGACCAAGACCCCTAAATATAAGATCATGAGATGACCGAGTACAGAAGGTGTCAGTCTCCTTACCATAACTTTGCCAGCTTTTTAAAATAAACCTAAGGCATCATAAATATCTGAAGCACAGAAGAATGTTATTATGGATATTGTGTCCCTATCTAAATGATCTTCAGCCTTCCCCACATAGTCATATACATTCAGTGATCATTTTATTAGATACCTGTACCTAATTAAGTGACAACTGAGTGTATATTTGTGATGCTGTTTGACATGTAACGCATTCAGAGGTGGTTTTCTGCACACCACTGTTGTAACGTGTGGTTATTTGAGTTACTGTCTCCTACCTGTCAGCTTGAACCAGTCTGGCCATTCTCCTCTGACCTCGGTCACCCACAGAACTGCCACTCACTAGATTTTTGTTTTCATTTTTCACACCATTGTCTGTAAACTCTGTAACTATTGTGAGTGAAAATTCCAGGACATCAGCAGTTTCTGAGATACCCAAACCACCCTGTCTGGTACCAACAATCATTCCACAGTCAAATTCACTCAGATCACATTTCTTCCCCATCCTGATGTTCTGAACCTCATGACCATGTCTGCATGCTTTTATGCACTGAGTTGCTTCCACATGTTTAGCTGATTAGGTATCTGTATTAACAAGGTGTACAGGTGTACCTATTAAAGTGGCCACTGAGTGTATTTCCTTTCCTTTGGGTATTTTATCAATTTATCTATCATTGGTTCTGCTTATAGGCAGTGCTTTCTAGATATCGATAATCCATGCTGTTTATAAATACAAGTTTCCTTATATAACTTTTGGTTATTTTGCCAAATATTGTACCCAGGAAACAAGACACTGTTAACATACTTCTTAGCTATTAGCATTAACTTAAAGATTTAATAGCAGGATTTATTGCTGTTCTGGATCTCATTCTCTAGGCTCAATTATACACGGGCATCTTTGAGTCACAGCAGTTGCTCAGTATTGTTGGTGAGAAACTACACCAGGTCTTTCATAGTATGCTGGAGAACCTGATCAACGTCATGAATGGCTACTGCTTGCCCGAGCCCTACTTCAGCAGCAAGGTAAGCAGTAGGGCTACAACAATTCCCTTGGGATCAATAAAGTATGTCTGTTTGTCTGTCTGTCTGTCAATACCCTCTCTTCCATCTTCCCTGTGTGATAACTGAGAACCTAACTCCAGTTAGCTAAATGGAAGGTTTCGGCTGTTTAATTCTTGTATTTGAAGATAACTATAAACAAACAATATAGGGTTGAAATATTCAACGTACATTTATTATCAAAGTATATATGCAGTACACAGCCTGAGATTCGTCTTCCCACAGACAGCCATGAAACATGGCATTCATTCAATGAGAAACACAAATCCCCAAGGCACAAAAAAAGAACATATCACACAAGCAGCAGAAAAAGATTGAAAATCATACAATAGAAAACATCAAACCACAAAGTCATCGAAACAGTCCAGGAATGTTCAGTCCTAGTTGCCATAATTTTAAAAAAATGTTGAATTGTGTCATGTAAACTCTTAATCTGTTTGGATTTATATTTTCCTCTGTATACCCTCAGGAAATTTGGTCTATGATAATTTTAATATGCAGCAGCTATTTTTATCAAAATCATGGAAAAAATATGGACATTTGCAACAGACAATAAACTTACTTATCATTCACTTCCTGCTGACTGAGACAGTATAAACTGAGTGCATCTAAACTCACTGCACACTCTTCCCCTTCATCACCACTTTTTATGCTGCTTATGTTTAATTACACAGAGCTGTTCCAGCTGCTACCATCTGGGAAACAGTACCGCAGCATAAAAACCAGGACCAACAGGCTCCGGGACAGCTTTGTCCACCAGGCCATCAGACTGATTAATTCATGCTGATACATTTGTATGTCTATGTTATATTGACTGTCCTGTTGTTCATACTATTTATTATAAATTACTGTAAGTTGCACATTGCACATTCAGATGAAGACGTAATGTAAAGATTTTTACTCCTCATGTATATGAAGGATATAAGAAATAAATTCAATTCAATTCACAGAAAATATATTCTATTGGCAATGTAATTCTCCTTGAACTCCTGTAAGCTCCCTTTGACACTTATTTCACTGCTTCTATTGTAACCATTCCTTCAACACCCCTCTTCCTAAGCATTAAATGTTTCTGCATTTATTCCTGTATTTTCATCGTGAAAATTACTTATTGCTGTTGATCATTTGCAAACTATCTTATACCAAGAGAGTTCTAGTATTGTTGAAATGACTGGTTGCCTAAGCCCTGTTATTTTAAATCTACTTTAAGGAATACATGTGCTAATTCGTCTCATTCAATATCTTTCTTCCACCTCCACTACAGGTTAAAAAATGGGTCACAAGGCTGATGATGACTCTCAGAGACCCTTCGCTGCCTCTTCTTGAGTTGCAAGATATCATGACCAGTGTCTCGGGCAGAATCCCTGTGAGTGTGGAGAAGGCCATCCGAAAAGTGATAGCTCAGTATGCCAGTAACATCACTTCTGTGCTCTGTCAGTTTCCAAGTCAACAGGTAAACCAGGTCTTGGACTTGAATCAGTTGTGCTGTTTCGAGGAAACTCCAAAATGTAGCAGATTGTCAGAAAAGCAGATACTAAGGGAAGTGCTATCATAGTGTCAGATTCATTTAAGAAATCTGTGAAATTAAATTAAGATCCAGTTGCTCTATGAAATTTATCTTCCTTCTGCAGTAAGTTCAAAGTAAATTTATTATTGAAGTACATATTCTGTGTTTGGTGAAATATTTAAGGTCAACAGATTGTGATTGATTTGTTCTTAATTATTTTAAGGTTCCTGGATCTTACCAATAAGGGTTGCCTGGTATTTCTTACAATCATTGAAATTGGGGAAATACAGGAGGTGTTGAAACTTATTTGCACCAAACATTTGGTTCCTGAACTAGCATAGATAACTTCAATCTCTACTGCTCTGAACTAACTCTATGACCTACAAACTCAATTTCAAAGACTCTTTACAATTAATGTTTTCAATATTAATTATCTTGTCTTCTTTTCCACATTGGTTGTCTGTCTATGGAGCTGGATGACTGACTCCTTTCCTTAATAGACATTGGCGAGCAATTTTGTTTGCTTTTCTGTTACAAATTCACAAATTATTGGATGTTTTATTTTCCATTGTATAACTTGCCTTTGGTGGGAAATGAATTCATTTTCTGGGTGGTCAATCTAACCAGGATGTGATAACAATTATTCTTTCTGCTCTAACAATATTTAAAAAAAAAATTAAGATTGCAGACATCCTAGACAGCCATGCTGCCACTCTTCAGCGGAAAGCAGACAGGGAAGTTTTCTTTATGAACACGCAGAGTGTTGTCCAGTTGGTACAACGGTGAGTAAGTTATCCTATGTCCTTTTTAAGTGGTTACAGAAGATCAGTCTCCTAAAAAGGTTTTGAACTCTAATAACCCATTTTATAACTCAGACCAAAAGACCATAAGGTATAGGAGCAAATTAGGCCATTTGGCCCATCAAGTCTGCACCACCATTTCATCATGTCTAATCCATTTTTCCTCTGAGCCCCAAACTCCTGCCTCCCCCCCCCCCGTATTTCTTTATGCCCTAACCAATCAAGAATCTATCAACCTCTGCATTAAGTATACATGAATACTTGGCTTCCATAGCTGCCTGTGGTAACAAATTCCATAGATTCACTACTCTTAGCCTAAGGCTTGGTGAATCTGACTTATTAGTTCGAAAGGTAATTCTGTAATCTGGTAGCTGCTAATCTCATCAGTTTTTGCCAAATTTCTGCTCATGCTATTGTGTATAATATCGCTAGAGGTCAGTTTGGTTTATTGTCTGTGGTGAACTATGTGCCTGTCGGGACACGCCCCCTGCTGACTGCTCCTGTGGCTCCTCCCACAGGCCCCTGTATAAAGGAGATCTGAGGCCTGATGCTCGGCCTCAGTCTCCAAGACATTGTATGATAGACACTCACTCCTGGTTCCTTCTTCCAGTCAATAAAAGCCGATATCTCGCCTTACGTCTCAGTGTGAATTATTGATGGTGCATCATTGTCAGAGCCAGGGTATGGGGTGGTAATGGGAATAAGCTCCCATTACCTACTAAATGCTCCCAATGGTGTCTGCCTCAAACAACCTCTGACAACTAAGCCCAGCTCCTGGCCTTCACCATGTGGCCCAGCGGAACCATTTCTATTGATAAGAGAAGGGGCAAAGGCGGATTTATGGTGCCTTAAAACCAGTCATTTTGGGCAGATGGGGTTCATCAGCCATGGTAGGCAATTCATCTAAGAGAAGGAAAACTCCGATCTCAAACCTCCGCTGCTTTGTGGCAACATCCACTCATGGGGAAGGCTTCGGGAGTAAACCCTGAGGAAGGACCTGGGGCTGGAGTCCCTAAGGCAGTCCTACATTGAGTCTGCCGCTCCTTTGGATTCATCAGCTATGTGGAGAGGGGGAGTCTGTTGCATAGCCACAGCTTGCTCTCCATATCGTACTGTCCTGGCTTGTATTTCACATAGGACACTCATTTCAGCTAGGACACAATATCCACGGTCAACCCCAACCACATGAGACCTCATTTTTTAAAGTTTGCTGCCAATATCACTTATTTTCAAATTGATTTCTTTATTTTATTTTTTGTTGGATGAAATTATTTCCTTAAAGTATGAAGTAACATCTCATACCTCTTTTGTAAATTGGAGAAAACTGGATCACTGTATGTGTAGACGTGACCCCACTCCCACCCCGATTCTTTATTAAATGTTCTCTCTGTTGCTTGAAGACTGCAAATTCAGATGCTGTTGTTCAGATTTGCTTTCCATTTTAGTCCCTAGTCTATAATTTAACATATTTTTTGCAGCATGATCTGGTACTGATTGATTCAACGTTACCAGCACAACAATAAATTGGTTTGTTTTGCTTTCTGTGTAGGTTTCGAAGTGGGATTCGTGGACACATGAAGTCAATTGTTCTGGACCTGTTGAGGAGATATTTGAACGTTGAAACACAGTTTCAGCAAGGTAAAAAAAGACTTTTTTTGACTTGGATCTGAGTAGATGAACTTGCAGCGTATGATCTACTGAAACCAGACTAAATTAATATGTGCTCCGTTTTAACTGAAAGATGTGGTGTGGTGCTATTCTGTTGTATTTGCCTTCCCATCCCCACCCCCAATGACAAAGCTCAATACTTACTGGATTCACTTTGGTGAACACTGTTAACATTCACTGATAGAATGTATTATCAACATTCTAATGTATTAATTTTGCTGAGATTAAGTCCTTTGTTTTCATTTCCCCTTTCCAGTGATGGCCCGCTCTTTGTTGTAAGATGAGCAAAAATATGCATCTCAGCAGTTTTGCCACTATTATGTGGCCAGACCATGTGAGTTGCATTCTGGGAATTTAATTAATATTAATATCTGCACTTGCCGGTGCTTTCACCGTACTGATTTGTTCAGCCTTGACAATACTTTTGTGTGTTTGAAGTCACATCTTAATGTATTTCAAGCATTCTAGAATAGGAGGATAAGACATGGGAGCAGGATTAGGCCATTTGGTCCATCAGATCTTCTCCACCATTTCATCATGGCTGATTCAATTTTCCTCTCAGCCCCAATCTCCTGCCTTCCTCTCGTATTCTTTCACACCCTGATTAAAAAAGAATTTATCAACCTCTACCTTAAAAATACGCAATGACTTGAACACCACAGCTGCCTGTGGCAATAAATTCCACAGATTTACCACTCTCTGGCTAAAGAAATTCCTTTTCAACTTCAGTTTAAACAGACATCCCTCTTTTTTGAGGCTGTGTCCTCTGGTCTTACACTCCCCACCATAGGAAACATCCTCTGCACATCCACTAAATTGAGGCCTCTCAACATTTGATAGGATGAAGTGAAGATTTTGGTAATACTCTTGGACACTCTATACCTGGAAGATGTCTAACTAGCTTTTCCCTGAATATTCTGGAACCATTTTGGGACAGGGAAACATCATTTAAATGCAAAACATCATCATGGGTTATAAAATTTTTTTTGGTTTCTTTTATTTATTACATTTTTAAGAGAATTACATAGAATGAATGGAATATCACAATAGTAAAAAAAATATTGATCCTCCCCCCTCCCCTTAACCCGCCCCCCTTAACCCCTATCTAAAAAGAAGAAAAAAAAAGAAAGGAAAGAAAGAAAGAAAGAAAGAAAGAAAGAAAGAAAGAAAGAAAGAAAGAAAGAAAGAAAGAAAGAAAGAAAGAAAGAAACAAAGAAAGATTGCCTGAATATCAGAGGATCCCCACATGCTCCATGGAGTTCAAAATAATTTTTATTTTCCCCATTATTTTGTAATTTTATCTTCAATGGACCTGTATATTTAATCCTATCTTTTGTAGATATGGGTGCCAAATTTTCAAAAATATATCATATTCATTTCTTAGATTAAAAGTAATTTTTTCAAGTGGAATGCAGCTATATATTTCATTATTCCAATGATCCATAGTTAAATATAAGTCTGATTTCCAAGTAACTGCAATAACTTTTTTGGCTACTGTCATTGCAATTTTTATAAATTTTTTCTGATACTTATTCAATTTAAGTTTCGGTATTGTCCCTTCAATGTCACCTAGTAAAAATAATATTGGACTATATGGGAGTTGTACTCCAGTAATTTGTTCCAATAAAAGTCTTAAATTTATCCAAAATGATTGAATTTTAAAACAAGACCAAGTAGAATGTAAAAAAGTACCAATTTCTTGATTACATTGAAAACATTGGTCAGATAGATTTGAATTTAATCTATTTATTTTCTGTGGTGTTATATATAATTGATGTAAAAATTATATTGTACTAATCTAAGTCGGACATTTATTGTATTTATCATACTATCAAAACATAATCTTGACCAAGTTTTTCCATCAATTTTAATATTCAAATCAGCTTTCCATTTTTGTCTTGATTTATGAATTCCTGGTTTAATTGCCTGTTTTTGAATCAAATTATACATACAAGATGTAAATTTTTAAATTTTTCCTTTTTGAATTAATATTTCTATTTCATTAGGTTTTGGCATTAACATTGTTTGACCCAGTTTATCTCGTAAATAGGCCTTCAATTGAAAATAACTGAAAAGGGTGTTATTTGATATTTGATATTTATTTATATTTATATAAAATATAAAATAAAAATGTTTTTATACTTAAAATGGCACTCATTCTCTCACCCAAATGTTGCTCTCAAATCAATTGCCTTTTGCCAGACAGTGATGTAAAGTTTCTAAATGTTCATGTTCCAGCTCATTATGACAAATGTGTGATCAATCTGAGGGAACAGTTCAAACCCAACATGACGCCTGTGCTCGACTGCATCTTCTCTCATGCGCAGGTGGCCAAGAAAAATGATCTGGTCATCACACTAATTGTGAGTACTCTAGCAAAGAGCAACTTGATTACCAATTTATCCACAGCCTTCATTCTGCATGCACATTCCTGGATCAAAGAAAGCAGATTCCTTTGGTCTGAAACTCTAATTTAACATTCACTAAAATCTTTCCACCTTTCTTCAAAATCTCAAAAATGACTTGAGTAATTTTTCCAGTTCTGGACAATAAGCAGATGAATAAACCTTCTCTGAATATTCAATGTTTTTCCTTTTTATAGTTGTAGAATAATACAGGATGGAAATTTGTCCTTTGGGCCAACTTGTCATTGCCAATCATGCTGCCCACTAACCTTGTCCCATTCGCCTGCATTTGGCCCATATGCCTTGTTGGATTTCTGTTGATTTTTTGAACCTTAGGGCTCTTCCAGGAGTCAGGAATGACAAGTTTTCTTAATTCTAAGATTTTAGTTTAATTTTGAGTACAAACAAATATACAGATGCTGAGCAAACTAACCAAGGAGATGAGAAGTGGTACAAAGGGGTGTAAGGCAAAAGGAATAAAGAAGAAACCAAGATGGTACCTCTGAAATATCTGTCTCTTTCATAGATAAGATAAGAGATATTCCTGAGATAGGAATGAATTAGTAAGTAGGCTACATAATTAAAGCAATTACATCAGGTGGGTAATGTGCTAATGCTTAGCCAATGAAAAATGAGAAAGGTGATAAACCATTAGTTTAGCTGCTATACCACTTTCTGCCAGTGTGTGTGAAAAATACATGAGTTTATTAAAAAGTACAAATATTTTAAAAAGTATTATTAAAAACAGTATGAAAAATTAAGTAATACTTTATAGGAAAAGAAGTACCATGCGATAAAGGTGATGCCATGTTACATCCCTGGAGCTTGCTGATAGCCAGTCTACTGAAATATATTAAATTCCATTCTTACTCAAAGTCAGTCCCAATCCAAATGCTCCTCTTCCATTATGATCAGTCATGGGCCAGGAATTCCCCCAAGAATATTAAACATTCTCCAAGGAGACATTGGATCATTTTCTTAGTTTTTTTTTGATAAATCTTTCAAATCCTTCTATGTCTTGCTTATTCAAGAGCCTCTCCAGATATTGCTTAAGAATTGATATTGTTCCTGTTTCTACCACCATTTCTGGAAAATCCCTCCAGATATCAATAACTTTTCATATGTAAAATTTACTCATCAGATCTCCTTCCTTTCACCTTAAACCTCTGCCCTCTAGCTTTAAACAATCCCTGCTGCAGGGAAAATACACTGAGCACCTTTCCTATCAAACTGAATATACCTCCATCATGTTATTTCTCAGCCCCGTTTGCTCTGAGGAGAGCAGACACAACCTACTCAATCTTTAATGCCCTTGAATCCAGCTAACATCCTCAGTAACTTAATCACATCTTTTCTGTAGTGTGGCAACTAGAACTGCACATAGTACTCTACATGAAGCTTAGTGAACATCTTGTACAACTGTATCATGATGTCCCAAATCTTGCATTTGATTTCATGGTCAATGAAGGCAAACAGTATACCTACAGTATATTACCACTTTCAAAGGGCAATGTACTTCAGCCACAAGTTCAACAAAACTTCTCAGAACCTGCCGTCAATTGTATATGTCCTGCCCTAAATGCATCACTTTGCACTTTTCTGAATTAATTCCATCTGCCACTGCTTTGCATACTTTCCCAGTTGATTAATATCCTGTTATAACCTTAGACAATTTTCTTCACTGTCCACTACATCGCCAATTTTGGTGTCATCTGCAAACTTCGTAACCATTCTGTCTAAGTTATCATCAGAATCTTTAAGAGAAACAGTAGAGGTCCCAACACCAATTCATGCATCACACCACTGTCCACAGACTTCCAATCTGAACATCACCCCTCCACTGCCAGTCTATGTCTCATACCAGCAAGCTAATCCTGTTTTATTTTGTGAGATGTAACTGAAATTTTGATAAGTCATAATTAATGAGCCATGTTTGACAATCTGTCTAGCTCTTTAAAGAAACTGAGTTCATACTTGGATTGTTGTTTCCTTAGCTAATAGTTTCAGAATTCAGTAGGTTTTTTAAATGTTTGATATTTCAACTTCCACCTCAGTAGTTAAATCACTTAATATGTTGTATAAAATCTTTAAAGTATCATTTAAACTTTTGTGTTGTCCTCTGCTTTGCTGGATGTGAGAAAGCTTTTTCATCTACTTGGATGTTCAGTTCATTGTTATTGTATATCTGAAATCCTCTGGAACTGATGCCTGACTACTTTGTGGGCAGCTCTCTCTGAGGTCAGCAACAAGTGCTCTTTCTGACGAGGTTCTGGATTCTGCAAATACTTTGGTATTAAAAGGAGCAATAAAACTGCATGACATGATGTGTGACTACCTCTTGGGAGTTATCCAATGCATATGATGTACTTTATTTCACATGTTGATTTAGGATCAGCTTTGTGCCCGAGATCCCACACTGACAGATGAGCTGATGGTGATTTTAAATGAACTGACACAACTCAGCCGAACGGAGAACTCCAAGGTAGCTCTGCGATCCAGGCAGGTGAGAATCTGCAGCACTGAGAACGAATAGATGTTTTACATTACTTTACAAAAGGTAGAAATCCAGCACTCTTCAAACTCCAAACAACTAAGAAAGCTTGTGAGAAACCATTTAGTAGTAAAATTAGAAGACTTTGAAGCCCGTTTTTGTAAACTGTTAATGTGATATAAAAATATCTCTTTCATTTACCCTTATTATGTACATTTCCCTGTGTTGCTTGTGCTACCTTTCTTTATCTTTCCAGGCTAATATCTACTGACCAAATACTTTTCCCTTGTCTTATGTCAGTGTTGCCTGTACCTAGCAGTTATGATGCTCAAAAAACTGCCCGAGTGTTGATTATTAATTCTTATTTCTTCCTTCTGTCAGCTAATTTTCCTTTTTTAGTAAACTCAGATCTTGATGTGAGTTGGAAAGATGTCAGCCCTAGGTGCATTTTTCTTTACCTTGCATGGGCTATTTTTGACAAATGATATTTAGTGTTGCTATTGTGGCAGGAAGTTTCAGTTTCATACCAGTTTGTTTTCTTCTAAGTAGGCTGTTTGTTGGTGGCAATGAAATGAAAAGGACTTCCTTAGACCATAAAGCATTACAGCACAGTCCAGGCCCTTTTGCCCATGATGTTGTGCCAACCTTTTAACCTACTCCAAGGTCAATCTAACCCTTCCCTCTCACATAACCCTCCATTCTTCTATCATCCATGTGCCTATCTATGAGTTTCTTAAACGTCCCTAATATATCTGCCTCTACAACCACCCATAGCAGGGCTTTGCACACACCCAATACTCTCTGTATTTAAAAAACACTCATCTCTTCCATCACCCCCACATTTTCCCCCAATCACCTTAAAATTATGCTCTTTGAATTAGCCATTTCCACCCAGCTCCTTTCCAAAATAACTTTTCTTTGATATTTTCAGGTTCTGATCGCTTCACACTTGCCTTCCTATGAGCTGCGACATAATCAGGTGGAGTCCTTGTTCCTGTCTGCTATTGTTATGTACGGACACCAGTTCTGCCCTGACAATCTAAAGGTATGTACGTTATATGTTATGTGTCCATGATTATAAACATGTGTCCCTGACCATGGACGTGTGTCCATGACTATGGAAGTGTGTCTCAGACCATGGAGGTGAGTCCATGACCATGAAGGTGTGACCATGACCATGAAGGTGTTATATTTGAAACGTAGATTAAAATGAGGCTGATTGACGTAGTTTACCCATTTCATTCTCCCTTTTTATTTTATCAAGATTTTTTTTTGACTAAGAAAGCCTTATGGAAATCTGTCTTTACACAAATTCTCCCATTTATTTCTAAAGCATTTTTCAAGCTATAACAATAATAGTAACAACATGTTTGACATTATTCATTATTGACTGGTACATTATATATTATATTAATTATGGACATTGTTGGTGTGATCACTGAATATAGAGTGATATGATATGGGTTAAAACAGAAGATCAATGTGGAGAGACATCTTATGCACAGTTCTCAGGATGAGAATTTTAATGTTACCCAAGAACTGCCTGTAGAGAATTCTAAATTCAATACCATCACCCCCATTCACATAGACTGTTAATGCACTGTAGCAGACATCCACAAACTAATTAAACAGAATCACTGAGGTTTTATGAAGGCAAATCATGATTGAAGCTGTAAGCAGCAGAGTATATAAATTAGAATTAATGTGTGTAGCACATAAGGACGCAGCTAGGGGCACCGTCAGGCCAGATGTTTTCCTAAGGACTGATCTTAGATCTGCAGCAGTGACTGGGGGTTCGGGTACACTGGAGGCTGTTGGGGTAAAGGTTGTGTAACCCTCAGACTTGGCCAGAACGCGTTCATCTAGGCTAGGGGAAAACAACTTCTGGCCCCGCTAAACTGAGAAATCAAGTTTGTGTGGATGCTGCATGATATTTTGCCCAGTTCCAAATCAGTGCCACAAAATATCAGACAGCACACCATATGCAATTAAATGATTGAACTTTATAAATCTTAATCTGGATATAGGGTTAGTAAAGAAAATAAAAAACAAAAGGGCCCATTTTAAGGGAAAAGTCAAAAGTGCACTTTGGAGCTCACAAATACAAGCATTGCCAACCTTCGGACCCTTGTTCCCAGTCCACTCCGTCCAGTGGTCTTCCAGCTTTCTCCACACGCGTCTTCCTTCTTCTTCTCTCCCGACAAAAGACCATGAAAATCTCTCTTCCAGACTCGCAAGAAAGAACAACATCCCTCTCATTGGATAATATACATTCCAAAGCCCCAGTTATCTCTAGTCATAACCCAAACTTTGCTGCTACAGAGAAACCATTACATTAGCAGTGAAACCTTATAGTGCGTTACAGTTGTATGTCGGTTTCTTATAAAAATCAGGGTCACCTGATCTGAGTGCTGCAGACCAAATCATTAGGAGTGAGTGGATCTGCAGGACCATCCATGGTTTTCAATTTGATAACACTCAGGTTGTCCTCCATGGTACTTAGTCCTCACACAGTAATATACAGTATAAGTTAACAAGAGTATAGCTAGCAGATAGGGAGAGGAATGAAATATTATCCTTCAGGGTTCACATTCCATTGGCAAGGAGTTAATAATTCAGGTCTGAGTTGAAGGAAAAATTCTTCTCAGAATGGGACAAGTTCTAGAAATCTAAAACTCCTTGGTCTATAGATGCCTGATAAACAAGGATATTTAAGATAGAGATAAATAGAATTAAATGATGTAGAAATTTTGGGATGAGTGTGAGAATTTCTACTTCTGTTCACATGTCTTAAGTCAGTAGGTTTAGGATGGAGTGTGTTTTATGGAGGCATCATGGGGTTTTGAAAATGAAGTTGTGATAGGCTGTCAACCACTTTCTTATAGAATGATGGAACAGATTCAAGAAGTTTTGCAGCACTTTGCCACTACTAGTTGTGTTTACTGCCATGGTAAAGCCTGACCATTTCTCCCCAAAGTCGAAACTATCCTGAACTTGCATGCCATTATGGTCAGATTTACAGCTATATCTTTTTTTTTTGCTCAAACATCACTTTAGTGCTCAGCAAACCAATAATTAAAGGGAAATTCCCCACGAAGAATCCAAGATTAGCAATTAATGCACATCAATAAATCTGCATTAACGAGTGTTTGAAATGAATAAATATAACATGTTACTTAAAATCCTAAAAGGTATTGAAATTAGTAACAAGTAATTTAGAAGCAATGACAAGATATTATCTTTTAGTGCAAAGCATGGTTATTTGGAGTACTTCCAAATGGAGAAGTGAATGAAAAAGCCTGGGACCACTTAAGATAAAACTACATTCTACAAACAAATACAAAAGCAAAATATTACCCATTCTGGAAATGAGAGTACGACTCCAAATATTCTGGAAATACTCATTGGAGCAAGCAGTATTCATGGGAAAAGGAACATTACAGGCCAATGACATGAGGGTTGATGGGATCTCACAGGAAGAAGACAGTTTGAATGATTTTTGTACTTGGTGTAACATTGTTTATCTACAGCACAACAGACAGATTGGTGTTTTTACTTGTCATACTATTCTTGCATACTGTATCATTATTTTCTTACTCATAGCAGAGTTGCTGTAATTTTATTAAGGGATGACTACGTAATTTCTCTTGAGCATGAAGGCCATGGTTAAATATGAAATGTTAACCCTGGATTGGTGGACTGGGCACTGACTTTATTGTTTGTTTTTAGAAATTGATCCTCTCAGAGACTTCCATTTTTGATGTCCTTCCCAATTTTTTCTATCATGTCAACCCAGTGGTACGGATGGCTGCTTTAGAGGTAAAATTGCTATTTACTGATCAAATATTTTAGATTGGATGTGTCATTGAATTAAAAGGATTGTATTCTTCCAATTGTTTTCTTGAACACAATTTAAACATAAAGGTTTCTTCTATATTTTCCCCCTTTTAGCCTTCTCTGATTTCAAAAGTGGTCACACCATTCTCCCCCAGGAAAAGTCCTTCTTCATTTGTTATATCTTCAAAACATTTCTGATTGCAACCCTTATCATAAGCATCACGCATAAGACATATTGATATGATTTAACAATCAGTACAGATTACTAATTAGAAGGTAATTCATTAATATGGGCATATTCTAACTTTCTAAAGCAGCCGTCATCCTGTGATCTTCTAAATTTAAATTTATCACTCAGCTGCCTCATTGGCCAAAAGCATGTATTCTAAGCTATGTACATCTTATAGTGCATGCACAGTGTTGGCATACTGTTATGTTGTCATTGGATCGATACCAAACAAATAAATAAGCAGGTGCTCGAATCTGAAACCAAAATAGAAGTGTTAAAAGCACTCAGCCAGCCAAGCAGCACATGTGGATGAGAACACTCATTACGACAGGTCAGCAGCCCCTGCTCCAGAACAAAGTGGGAAGTTTACTGTTTTACAGCAGGCAGGGGTAAAACAAAAAGCAAAGAGATAGTTTATGGTAGATCAGATGATAAGGAACATGAATACTGACTATTAGCTAGGCATTTTACAGAGTGTGGCTGAGAAAGTGGTGTACAACAGGAAGCTCAAACACATGTAGACTGAGCACAGTTGCTTCACAAAATGATCACCAAGTCTTCAACCTAGAGGAGGCCATGTTGTGAACATCAGATGCAGTGTACTAGACTGGAAGCTCAAGTGAATCTCTGCTTCCTGAAATGATTGTTTGGACCACTGTGTAGTGGGAAGGGGAAAAAACTGAGTGGACAAGTTCTTGTGCCAGTTTCCTGTTCCATGACACTTTAATTCTCAGTCCCATTCTTTTCCTGTTCTGACTCTCTACAGCATCTTCCAATGACAGAATGAGTCCCAACATAAACAAGAACAGCATCTAATCCTGATGTTCCTCTTAAGTAATTTCCGATTTGTAGATGACAGAGGAGTTGGCGTCGAGCTAAAACAAAGTGCCTAGATGAATCAATATCAGTTTTAATATCTCTGGCATGCAACAAATTTCACGACATAAGACAGTGACATTGATTCTGATTCTGATTTTGATTCATCTCGTCACTTTGTTTTAGATCTATGCCAACTGCTCTGTTATCCGTGAATTGGAAATTGCTTAGAAAAGGGAGCCTCATATCTTTCCACTCTCATCACTCAATCTCACCCTCTTTAGTTGTAATGACATCACTGCCATTCTGACTCACGTCTGACTTGATGTTTGCACAGGTCGGTTATGGAAGCCTGAGTAATGGATCATAATGGAGAACCCAGTTTGAAAGAAACTGCATCTTTTTTACTTTATCCTTCCATATGTTAAGAAAGTCTCTGTCTATTTTTCCCCATTATTGCTGCTTATCCAATGCTCTGTGTCTGTGATGTTGCTGCATTTCACCCATGTATGTATTGACTTTGACCTCTTTAAACTAATAGCTCTGTTTTGAGACTTCACATGTTTATTGTTTCAGTGCTGTGTCTTGAGATTAGTGATTTCATTGCAGAGGCTTCAGTTTACCAGCTCATGAAAAAACTTTCCACATCTTTAAGGTTTATGTACGTAGATCATATATCGCCTACGAACTCAACAGCGTACAGCATCATCAGCTGCACAATGGGATTCGTGTAGTAGATTTCCAGTTTCTGCTTCCTTCATCTCATCCAAACAGGTACTGTCTGGTTTAAGTTAAAATCTCTGTAATAAATTAGTGCTTCATTAGTTCTTTACAGGATTTTTATGTTTTTCTTAAGTCAAAAATATTTTCTCTGGTCTGCATTCAGATAGTTCCTGCAAAGTGCCAATAGTCTGTATGTTGGCACAGCCTGCACGACTACACAAGACCAAACCATTCACTGTTTCCCTGCAATTACGATCGATTTGTTGAGATATATTAAAATTGTGGATTGAGATTCATTAAAAAGACTATGGACAGCAAAATAGTTACTTATAACAAAAAAATTATTGAACAGTAATATTAACAACTAAACTGGGGTCCATGGAACACTAAACCAATCAACTAATCTCCCAATATCTTCCTCTTTGATTATTCACTTGCTTAAAAGTTGAAGTCCTGGTTGGGTTGAGTTGTTCTCCAATTTTGGCAATTTGCTTGTAAGTGTTTCATCACCATACCAGGAAACATCATTGTGCACTGTTAATTGTGGTATGTACTCTGAATGCTTAGCTTATACATCAATCTACCGATTGGTTGTCATTATGAAAACCCGTTTGGAATTCTAGACCATCACACACAAAGTTTGCCACACAACCAGTCAGTGATGAGACTTCCTCCCTACATCACAATTGAGTTTCTGTAATGATGACCAATCAGATGATTGATGAATATATAAAGAGCAGGCTTTCAGAGGACATGCTACGATCGATAGCACACTGATGATGTCTCCTGCTATGGTAATGAAATGTTTACAAGTAAATGGCCAAAATTGGAGAACAACTCAACCCAAACATCAGTCACTCAAGCTACACATTTTCAAACTTATTTCTAGTTGTAGTCCTCTTTGGTGCTGCATACTATAATGATCAGATAACATAGCTAGAATTCTGAAAGTGGTTACTTGAAACTGATCATTTAGCTTAAAATTTATTTAAATCCATAAGTTGAACTATATGTCCTTAACCTATTGCCTGCTGTTGCTTTATGTAAAAGGAGCAACACACACAAAATGCTGGAGGAACTCTGCAGTCCAGGCATCACCTGTGGAAAAAAGTACAGTCGATGCTTCAGGCTGAAACCCTTTGGCAGGACTGAGAAAAAAAGGCTGAGGAGTAGATTTAAAAGATGGGTGGGGGAAGAGATAAACAGCAGGTGATGGGTGAAACCTGGAAGGGAAGGGATGAAGTAAGGAGCTGGGAAGTTGATTGGTGAAAGAGACAGAAGGCCATGGAAAACATGTTCCCAGAAAGGATACAGGACTGTAGTAGTGGGTTTGGGTAAGCACGTGTTCAAAGAGATGGAGAGCAGCCAGGATCACACCGGCGAAGCAGAAAGAGAGAGTTTCACTGAACTCCCATCATAGGGAAGATTTAAACTTCTTCAGGGTAGGAGGAACTCTTTCTTCCTTACTCTATAAATTATGGTTTAGGAGAGGTTGAGAGAGCTGTAGAACAAACCTTGGTAAATCTGCCTATGACCTCAATCTTTAAAATACATAATGAGAGTGCCATCATCAAACTGTTGTAAATCAGTTTACTTTCAGAATCTCTTTGTCACTCTTCCTCACTTCCCAAATCCAGTTCATTTTGCAAGTAGTGTTTTCCAGCCTCATGTTTATATCAGCTTCTGTTCTATATAAGAACTTTCAATGATAGTCTTAAAGCCATGGGATGAGTGAAAAGCTCACCATAGTAGTGGAGGGCTGGTGGGCCTGTTTCTGTACTCTATAACTCAAACTAAAGAATGTGAATGGCACTATTCCAACATAACAAATCATTCTCTTGAAATCTGCAGAGTTTATGTAGCAGAAATCATGAAACAATAGCTGATCTTCAGGTCTCTGTACTCCATAAATGTGCATTCAGTGAAGATAATTATAACACCCCCTTGGCTCCCATTTCTCAGTTAACTTGCCTCAAATAGACTCAAGATTGAACTCACCATCTCAGCCGTTGTAGTGTCATTCAGCACGGCACAATGCTCATAACCTCTGAATTTTCAGAAATAGGTTTTGAGAAGTCTTTTTTCTGGATAGAGTACCAAATATTTTATTTAATTAGTATGCTAAACTGTCTATGTATTGTGCATTATTGGGTAAAAAAAAGTGCTGTTTTATCTTTCTTACTTTTTGTGTGTTAAATGTTTAATTTCAGAGGAAGCAATCCTACGATATGCAGGTATTGTTTCATCTATTTATTGCATGAGCCAAAAGATCAAAGGAAAAGAATATTGCCTTGCAAACGATGAACAACTAACCCAATTGGTGAAAAATTAGGAAAATGCAGAAAGTGAGGCTCAAAATCTTAACCAGAATTGAGCATGCCTGTGTTGAATGTGATTGTTACCAGTCCTAAACCAAGCTGGGTTGTTGGATTCAGACAGACCACATCTAGATTATACTAATATGATGGATTACTTTATCTAACAATTAGAAAACATTGTAAAAAAAAATAACATTCCACTACAATTAGCAAAATTGACAAAGGAGAAGAAATGGATTTTTGTATTGTTGGTTTTTATAATGTTGACACTTAAAGGTTAACTGGCACAAAGGGCAACTTGCAAATAGTCGTTAAAAGATAAAATTAACATGTTGCAGTTGGACATAATCTATTTGTAGTTTAGGTCAAAGGGTGTCAGGCTTTGGTCAATCACATAATCATCTGAAAACTTCAATAAAGGGATTCATAATTATTTCTGCTTAGCTTAAATAGTTTAGAACCTCTCTGTGCATCAGAGAGTATCCCACAAAATACATTGGCTTTTAACTGAATGCCTGATTCCCAAAACTTTTGCTTTCCTACCTTTTCTATATTGTCAAGTGCTAACAATTGGTATCTTGCCTACTCAAGCTAATTCAGTGCAACACAATGACAACTCTTCAAGGTTCACAAAGTATTACAGTTTTAATTTGCAAACACGAGGAAATCTGCAGATGCTGGAAATTCAAACAACAACACACACAAAGTGCTGGTAGAACACAGCAGGCTAGACAGCATCTATAGGGAGAAGCGTCGACAGTTTTAATTTAATAAGATTGAAGAGGGAAAAGAGAATATTCTGCATTCAAGCATATGCTGGTACCAAAAAGAGAATTAAAAGACCATTACTGGCATATAATTAAATTAGGGGTGAAGTACATTGAAAAGACAACTACTAAAATTGTTGATTTGTGGCTTACAAAATCTTTTGTAATCCCAATACTTTTGCACTTGCATTTTTGTTGCATTTTAATTACAGGAACTGTCTAATATTTATCCTATCCTATGCTTATTTGAACACTCCAGATCATTATTTACTCCCCTTTTTGTTAAGAATTCAGTGTAAGAGGCACTGTTCTATATTGTTGATTAAGATCATTTTTTTTATTATTATTATCCTGTGTTGTGTAGTATAGAAGGAAACTCAGCTTTAGAGGGTCAAAAGCTTTTCTTATTTAATTCCAGAATAATTTAATTCACTAAATCTGGAATGAAGAAGGAATCTAACTTCTTTTACATCTGCATTTAACTGTCCTTTCTCCCCCTAATTTATAGGATGTGTATTCCGCATTATGAACTGAATCGGCAGAGCAATGATCCATACATGACCAGCATACAGACATCTCTGTGTCAACGAATGGGTATTATAGTTGCGTTTGAAACATTCGATGACTTTGTTAAGTAAGTACTGTAGTCTATTCAATGTTTCAGTAATATTGAGTAATATTGTAAATATATTGTTTGATTTAGCACTCTTTGTTTACATAAGTCATTATGGGTTATATATAAGAAGTGTGTGAATACCATACGGCATCACATCACCACATCAGATGTAAGCACCTCACTAAACTGCAGAGAAAAATTACACTCAGATTGACAGAGAGACCTTGAGCCTGATTTGTGGGTATGAAGCATTTCAACCAGCACCTGTAGAGGAGAGAATTTACCCTCATTACTGATCATCAACACAATCCATAGAAGGGTGCTCAATAACTGCACCAGCACAAATGCAGAGATGAGCACTGTTTCTTGGCGGGTACAATTAAAAGAACAAATCAAAGAGCATAAATGATCATGGAAATACTGATGGATTGTCCTGTTTACTCTTGGAACAGGAAATACCTGAAAAAGTGACAAAAGAAGACAGCTGTCAAAGTAATACAAATGGTAAATCTCCCTGTTAAGGCAGAGATGATCCAAAGGGAAACCAGAAAAGACCCCTCACTGTCTCAGGTCTACATCACCACCCAAAATGGTTGGAATGTGCTGCAGAAACTCCAGTTCCCCCATTTTTACCAGCACTGGGTTGAACTTGCCCTTGATGGGGTTTACATTATGTGGGGATTGAGAGTTGTTATACCATCCAAGTTGGAGCATCTAAATCTGATCAAAATGAATGTTTTCTGGTGGTCTGGGGTAGATCAGCAGTTCAAACAGCTTGCCATGCGCTGTTCAGCATGCCAACACGTCCAGAAGATGCCAAGAGCAGCACCTCTCAATCCTTGGGACTATCCTGCAGAGATTCATATGAATTTTCCTGGACCATTCAAGGGCAAAAGTTTCATGGTAGCTGCAGATGTAGCTACAAAGTGACCAGCAGTGTTGCCAACTGCCTCCACTGCAGCCTCGCACACTGTAGATGTGTTGAGAAACCTCTTCTCAGGAACTGGTGTTCCAGTACACTCCATCAGTGACAATTGTCGAACAGTTTCAGTCATTCCTGGAAATGAATGCAATAAGACATATTACGTCTGCACCATCCCACCCAGCTACAAATGCCTTGGCAGAAAGTTTTGTTCAGTCTAAAGAAAGCACTGTGAGCAATATCAGTGGAACACTTACACTGAATCAGAAGCTCACCAATTTCCTCCTTGCATATTGCAATGTAGCAACTCTGCAACCAATAACTCACCGGCTACGCTGTTCCTGGGTTGTCCCTTGCACTCTCGCTTGGATCTCCTCAAACCCAATCTCAGAAGGAGTACTCTGGACAACAGGGGTGATCAAAAAGTGCTTGATGCAAAAAGTTCTATTCTTTAAGGATAGAACTGGACCACTCTCTGTGGAGATGGCATCTGATGTAATCTGGAGATAACAGATCTGTTTGTGGAGATAGTTTGAGGAAAAGGTGTCCAGAGCAGTTAGAACAACTTCCTGCCGGTCCAAAGTCAACTCCTACAATCAGGAAAGACACAGCAATTTAATCTTTAGGCTTGAATTGGATGAATTAACATTTACTACGTTGTGGATATCTATATAGTAGTTGTACTGTATAGTATACTGCATATATAAGATGACTGGAGAGCAATAGACAATAGACAATAGGTGCAGAAGTAGAGCATTCGGCACCTTGAGTCTGCACCGCCATTCTGAGATCATGGCTGATCATTCACTATCAATACCCAGTCCCTGCCTTGTCCCCATATCCCTTGATTCCCCTATCCATCAGATATCTATCTAGCTCCTTCTTGAAAGCATCCAGAGAATTGGCCTCCACCGTCTTCCGAGGCAGTGCATTCCACACCTCCACAACTCTCTGGGAGAAGAAGTTTTTCCTCAACTCTGTTTTAAATAACTGACCTCTTATTCTCAATCCATGCCTTCTGGTACTGGACTCTCCCAACATCTGGAACATATTTCCTGCCTCAATCCTATCAAATCCTTTAATTATCTTAAACGTTTCAATCAGATCCCCTCTCAATCTCCTCAATTCCGGTGCGTACAAGCCCAATCTCTCCAATCTCTCTGCGTAAGACAGCCCTGCCATCCCAGGAATCAACCTAGTGAATCTACGCTGCACTTCCTCAATTGCCAGAATGTCCTTCCTTAAACCTGGAGACCAAAACTGTACACAATATTCCAGGTGTGGTCTCACCAGGGCCCTGTACAAATGCAAAAGGACATCCTTGCTCTTGTACTCAATTCCCCTTGTAATAAAGGCCAACATTCAATTTGTCCTCTTCACAGCCTGTTGTACTTGCTCATTTATTCACATTTATTCACATTGAATGACATCTGCCAAGTATCTGCCCACTCACCCAGCCTATCCAAGTCTCCCTGTATTCTCCTAAATTCCTCTTCGCATGTCACACTGTCACCCAGTTTAGTATCATCAGCAAACTTGCTGATATAGTTATCAATGCCCTCATCTAAATCGTTGACATAAATCGTAAAGAGCTGTGGTCCCAATACAGAGCCCTGTGGTCCGAGAAACACCCATTCACTGCTACCCTTTGCTTTCTATCTGCCAACCAGTTTTCTATCCATGTTGAAACCCTGCCCCCAATGCCATGAGCTCTGATTTTACTCACCAATCTCCTATGCGGCACCTTATCGAATGACTTCTGAAAATCTAGGTACACAACATCCACTGGCTTATCCTCGTCTAACATCCTTGTTACACCCTCAAAAAACTCCAACAGACTAGTCAAGCATGATTTGCCCTTGGTAAATCCATGCTGGCTCGGCCTAATCCTATTACTGCCATCAAGATATGCCACTATTTCGTCCTTAATAATGGACTCAAGCATCTTCCCCACGACTGACGTTATGCTATAGTTAGGCTAAACGATAGTTCTCCGTTTTCTCCTTCCCTCCCTTCTTGAAAAGTGGGATAACATTAGCCACTCTCCAATCTTCAGGAACTGATCCTGAATCTAAGGAACATTGGAAAATGATTACCAATGCATCCGCAATTTCCTGAGCCACCTCTTTTAGAACCCTCAGATGCAGACCATCTGGACCTGGGGATTTATTAGCCTTCAGTCCTATCAGTCTACTCATCACAGTTTCTTTCCTAATGTCAATCTGTTTCATTTCCTCTGATATCGTATGACCCTGGCCCATCCATACATCTGGGAGATTGCTTGTGTCCTCCCTGGTGAAGACAGATCTAAAGTACGCATTAAATTCTGTTGCCATTTCCCTGTTTCCCATAACAATTTCACCCAATTCATTCTTCAAGGGGCCAACATTGTTCTTAACTATCTTCTTTTTCTTCACATAGCTAAAAAAGCTTTTGCTATCCCCTTTTATATTCCTGGCTAGACTGAGCTCATACCTGATTTTTTCTCTCCATATTGCTTTTTTAGTTAAGATCTGCTGTTCCTTAAAACTTTCCCAATCATCTGTATTCCCACTCATCTTAGCCCTGTCATACTTCTTTTTCTTTAATGCTATACAATCTCTGACTTCCTTTGTCAACCACTGTGGCCCCTTCCCCCTCTTTGAATCCTTCCTTCTCATTGGAATGAACCGCTTTTGCATCTTTTGTATTATCCCCAAGAATATCTGCCACTGCTGATCCACTGTTTTTCCTGCCAGGGCATCCGCCCATTTAACTTTGGCCAGTTCTTCCCTCATGGCTCCATAGTCTCCTTTATTTAATTGCAACACTGACACCTCTGATCTGCCCTTATCCCTCTCAAATTGTAGATAAAAGCTTATCATGTTATGATCACTACTTCCTAATGGCTCCTTTACTTCAAGATCACTTATCAATTCCTGTTCACTACACATCACCAAGTCCAAAATAGCCTCATTCCTGGTTGGCTCAAGCACAAGCTGTTCCAAAAATACAACCATTAGACACTCCACAAACTCCCTATCCTGGGGTCCAGCACTTACCTGATTCTCCCAGTTCACCTGCATGTTGAAATCTCCCATAACGACTGCATTACCTTTAGCACATGCCAATGTTAACTCCCTAATCAACTTGTACCCAATATCCACGCAATATGTATCATTTTTGAGTTGTTGATAGCTCAGCAATATTTCAGTAGTATTTGAGTAATGTTGGGTCACCAGTGATCTGAAGGCTCTTCCCAACCACAAAAAGAGAGCCTTTAAATCAGGAGACAGGGAGGAATTGACACATGTGCAGAGGGAGCTAAAGGAGAAGATCAAGATGGCTAAAGAGGAATACAGGAGAGAGCTGGAGAACAGGCTTGGGCAGAGTAACACACAGGAAGTGCGGAGAGGATGAAGAACATCACTGGCTTCAATCAGCCTGACTGTAGAGCCTCAGAATGCAGCCGTGAATGGGCTAATGTGTTAAACCAATTCTTCAATAGGTTTGATAATTGCCCTTCTGTTCACACCCCCTTCAGCACACCAGTCCAGGTGTAAAGGCATCTAATGCTTCCTCAGCACCAACGCCTCCCTTCCGGCCTCCCACTCCCTTCATTTCAACATATGGATGAACAACACAGGCTACCACTGTCTACATCTACCTGCTGAACAAGACCTATCCTCATATGGATAAGCTGGGCAGCACTGTGAGGATCATGTTTTTTGATTACTCAGGTGCCTTCAAAACCATACAACCCTCATTGCTGAGGGGAAAAGCTCCATCAATGCAGATTAGTGCTTCCATTGTATCCTGGATAATGGACCTCCTGACTGGAAGACCACCGGTTGTGCGGCTTCAGAGCTATGTGTCAGAGATGGCTATAAGCAGCACTGGGACCCCACAGGGGACTGTATTGGCTCCCTTCCTCTTTACCCTGTATGCCTCAACTTTAGATATTACACTTAGTCATGTCATCTGCAGAAATTCTCTGATGACTCAACACAGTTAGGTGTATAAAGGGAGAATGGGAGGATGAATACAGGGCCTTGGTGGAGGACTTTGTCAAATGGTGTAAGCTGAATCATCTGCAGCTCAGCATCAGTAAGACAAAGGAGATGGTGACGGGCTTTACCATATAATCATATAACAGATACAGCATGGAAACAGGCCATCTCGGTCCTTCTAGTCTGTGCCGAATGCTTACTCTCACCTAGTCCCACCGACCTGCACTCAGCTCATAACCCTCCATTCCTTTCCTGTCATATACCCATCCAATTTTTTTTTAAATGACAATATCGAACCTGCCTTTACCACTTCTACTGGAAGCTCGTTCCACATAGCTACCACTCTCTGTGTAAAGAAATTCCCTCTCATGTTACCCTTAAATTTTTGCTCTCTAACTCTCAAATCATGTCCTCTTGTTTGAATCTCCCCTACTCTCAAAGGAAAAACCCTATCCACGTCAACTCTGTCTATTCCCCTCATAATTTTAAGTACCTTTATCAAGTCCTCCCTCAACCTTCTACGCTCCAAAGAATAAAGGCCAGCATACCAAAAGCTCTCTTCACCACCCTATCCACATGAGATTCCACCTTCAGGGAACTATGCACCATTATTCTTAGATCACTCTGTTCTACTGCATTCCTCAATGCCTTACCATTTACCATGTGTGTCGGTAAATGTCCTATTTTTATTAGTCCTACCAAAATGTAGCACCTCACACTTATCAGCATTAAACTCCATCTACCATCTTTCAGTTCAGTCTTCTAACTGGCCTAAATCTCTCTGCAAGCTTTGAAAACCTACTTCATTATCCACACCACCACCTATCTTAGTATCATCTGCATGCTTACTAATCCAATTTACCACCCCATCATCCAGATCATTAACATATATTACAAACAACATTGGACCCAGTACAGATCCCTGAGGCACACCGCTAGTCACCGGCCTCCAACCTGACAAACAGTTATCCACCACTACTCTCTGGCATCTCCCATCCAGCCGCTGTTGAATCCATTTTACTACTTCAATATTAATACCTAACAATTGAACCTTCCAAACTAACCTTCCGTGTGGAACCTTGTCAAAGGCCTTTCTGAAGTCCATATAGACAACATCCACTGTTTTACTCTGCTTTATGAAGACTAAACCTGCACTGCTCCCTGTTGCTATTGATGGAGAGGCCATGGATGTCATGAGGACCTGCAAGTACCCTGGGGTTGCACCTGAATAACAGACTTGAGTGGAGCACCAATGCAGAGGTTATGTAAAAGAAGGGCCAAAGTTGTCTTTACTTCCTGAGGAAACTGAGGACTTTTGGAGTATGCAATGTTCTATCAGTTCTACATGTTCTATCAGTCTGTTACTGCCAGAACAATCTTCTATGTGGTGGTGTGCTGAGGCAATAGCATCAACATGGGTGACACCAACAGGCTCAATAAATTGATTAGAAAGGCTAGCTCTGTTATAGGAGTCAAACTGGAGGCTGTGGTAGCACAAAGAACCCTACAAAAATTCCTGGCAATTCTAGACAATGTTTCTCACTCTGCATGCTACCTTAACTTAACACTTTTAGTAATAGACTGAGACAACTGCGTTGCTCCAAAGAGCACTATATGAGGTCATTCTTACCCTCGGTCATTAGGCTCTATAGCCAGTCAAGCTATAGCCGGGGAAGTGATGACCCCTTCCTGTTAGACTGTTTGAGGCAACTTCTTTTTTATCCTTTCTTACTTCCCTTCTAATATTTGTATACCTGTGCACTTGTAATGCTACTGTGATACTGTCAGTTCCTTTGGGATCAATAAAGGATTTTTATTTTCCAAGATTTTTAAATTCCACTAGTAATTTCTTCTACTTTTATTTCAGTAACATAAGTATGCAAAATTTAGATTTGAGTTATCAAAAGTGACAAATTTTGAAATGTTTCATACCTTCTAGTTTCTGTCATTATCAACGACATTAAGAGATTTCATGTGACCATAGCATATAAAACGTTCTGGATTTCTCTGTGTTCCAGATGCATAATAATCTCTTCTCTTGGTAACTTCCATTGTTTTTTGTATCATTACTTCTTATATACCAACTGTCCATATAAGAAGTCCCATTCGCATTAGGCTTTTGTAGCACCACTCTCCGTCATCCTTGAATCTACAGGCAACATTGTTTAATTGGCGTCTGTTCAAGATATAGAACAATATCTTTTTACTACAAACTGTTGGTCTAGTTTTCAGCTGCTCACAGAGATGGGACCCAATATCTACAGTCTTAGGAATCTTACAAAGTTAGTAGGTAACCATTCAGCAGGGACAGGAGGTTTGTTCACTGGAAACAGAGAATTGGAATCAGTGAGTCATGTATGGGCCGCCACAGATATCGACACTACAGCCTTCTACGTTTACATTGATGATGATGATTTGGTGAAAGGAGAATGTGTACTGTAGACATATTTGATAGTGGTACAAAATCAGTGACCTAAGTAGTTGTGGTAAGGTTACAAAGAGCTTGCAAAGTTATAGTGAAGTTGCAGATGGAGGATTACGTGGGGAAGTTCAATTTTTGAAAGAATAAATTATTATTTAAAAAGACTGAGCTGACACAATATTACAGTTCAATGGGATCTGATGGTACAAATATCACAAACACCAGAAAAAGTTCACTTCTGGGTACAGCAAGTAATGAGGAACACTAACTGAACATAGGTCAGGTAAGGTCTGTATAATTTCACAGGGAAATGCTGAGATCACATCTGCAGTACTTTGTACAGTTTTGGTCTCCATCTGTAAGTAAGGATGTTCTTGCATTGCAAACAGTCCAGATAGGGTCACTAGTTTGGTTTTCAGAAAGCAAACAGTGGTATCTGAAAAAAATGTTGTGCAAGTTGTTCCTACACTTATTGGGGGAAACATTAAAAAGATAAAGTGATCTTTTGAAACTGTAGATGATTTGAAGGGCTTTGACAGGGAGAAGGCTAGGAGGATGTTTCTCCGAGTGGGGCACCTAGAACAGGACGGCAAGTTTTCAGAGTAAGCAATCACCCATTTCAATGGAGATAGGAAGGAATTTCTTTCAGAGGATTCTGCACCTTCTGCTGAGACCTATGGTGATAGAATAATCGATGTATTTATTTACCAATACAGTAGGGTGTAGGCCCTTCTGTCCCAGCAATCCCACAGCCCTGATTAACCTAATCACAGGACAATTTACAGTTGTATTCATGTATTAGCAGAGGATCAAGTGGTATGGGGACAGAGCAGAAAGGTGATATTGGGGTAAGATTGGATCTGCCATGATCTTCTTGAATGACACAGCAAGGTTAAGGGGATAGCTGCTCCTGTTTATTTGATCCTTTTCATGGAAACCGGTCATTTAAACCTCTACAAAAGCACATTTCTTACTTCTTAATTTAACTCCACTCTAGTAGAAATCATACTTTTCCTTGACACAAGATTCTACTGATGCTGGAAATCTAGAGCAACATACACAAAATGAAGGAGAATCTCAGCAAGTCAGAGCATTTCCTTGAGATCTTTTTTGTGAACTTCTCCATTTATGCTCCAAAAATAGGTTCTCATATCCAGTCTTCAGATCAGTGTAAAAATTAATATATATTTACTATCTCAGAGAAGCCAACCTGTATCTCTATACTGTCAAAAATAGTGTCCAACAAGTTACATAAATATATCAGTTGTAAAAAAACATAAAGCGAGTGTTTTCATATTATGGTGTACAAGATTGAGCAATGCAATGAACACCTAATATCAAGAGAAATCCACAATAAGTTATATGTTGTTGCATCATATAAATTATGTAATGATCTCTGTAATTAGTGTGTAAATCATTTGAATATTTGTACTTTTAAAGAAACTTTGAAGAAGTGATTGGCTGCTTTGCTGACCCATCTCTGGATAGTCCATTATTTTCTGAGACAAGGTCAACCTTCTTTGATCAGGAAGACAGTAAGGTAATTCTTAATCTCCGTGCTTTACACGTAGAAGCTTAAACTCTAAGTTATTGTTCTTCCTTTGAGCTTGCCACTGAAGATTTTGAAATTAGCACTTGCTAGACTATTGAATTTCTCAATTTCAAATCAAGAAATCCTGGAGATAAAGGTAAAAAGAAGGAGAGTATTGACTGAGGAAGATTAAATGAAACCAAGATTGCAATTTCATGTACGAGAGGAGAAATGAAAGATGAAGAATATTAAGCTCCTCAGATAGATCATACTGAGTTTAGAATTTAGTCTCCTTATTGAATGACTCAGAATGAGAAGGATCTCCTGTCCATGGAGAGTGCAATAACAATTCCCTAAGAAAATGCCAAGGATATGTACCTGTAGGGAAGGCAAGAGTGATGCAACTATTTTTCCTAGGAGAACAAAAGAGGAGACTGAAGAGGTACTCAAAACTAAGAGAGATTTTAGGAAAATACTATTTGGGATAATGACTTAATAAATATTAAACAAAAATTTTAATAAATCACCGTAGTAATCAGAATCAGGTTTAATATCACAAGCATATGTCATGAAATTTGTTGACTTTGCAGTGCTGCACAGGTAATAATAGAGAAAAGGAATTGTGAATTACAGTAAGTATATATATATTAGTTAAATTAAATAAGTAGTGAAAAAATAAAAAAAATTAAAAAGTAGTGAGGAAGTGTCAATATCTGATGACAGAGGGGAAGAAACTGTTGAGTGTGTAACTTCAGGCTTCTGAACCTCCTTCCTGATGGTAGCAACAAAAAGTGGGTACACCCTGGGTGATGGGGGTTCTTAATGATGGATGCCACCTTTTTAGGGCATCACTCCTTGAAGATGTCCTGAGAGAGGTTAAAAAGACCTTATTTTATGCAATAGATATTTAGGGTGACCAGAGTTCTATGATGGATAGGATAGAAAGAAGAACTATAATAGATTTAAAGAGATAATTGGTTAAGCATGGAAATGAAAGGGAAGAAAACTGACTCAGGCAGGGCTTCCCAATCATTTTTCATGGCATGGAATCAGACCATTAACCAAGGGGTCTATGGACCCTAGGTTGGGAACCCCTGTTCTCCAGAGATGAATGAATTGAATAAGGTGCAAGACAGATTGAGACCACTGGAATTTTCAATGGACGTTGCTTGAGAAATTAACCTGAAGGTAATAACATCATGACTTCCAAATCTATCTCTGGTTGCTTGGATAGTCTACCAGCCTATAAACCTTTTGATCTCAGAAACCACGAGAAAATAAAGTTCAGAATGCTGGTGACCAAAGCTAATTTTTAAAAAATAAAAATAGATTATGAGCTGGAAGTGAGAAAATCTGCCATATGAAATATGAATCTATGTACGGTTAGGACAGGGATTCTTAACCTGGGGTCTATGGACCCCTTGCTTAATAGTATTGGTCCATGGCATAAAAAAGGGTGGGAACCCCTGCTCTAGGAGATTGTTAATGTTTATCATGTATTGTCTGGGATATACTAAAAAAAGGCTTTAAAATGCTACTTTTGTAAACAGGATTTGAAGGACGAACCCATCCATATTCTGAATATTGCACTCAGAGATGGTGATTGCGAGAAAGATGATGAATTGGTGATGATCTTCAGTATATTCTGTCAATCCAAGGTATTTTTGAAAGCTTGCCTTTTAAACTTGGCAACTCTAGGCTAACCTCCTGGCCATTATACATCTTCCCTTTCATCAGAAATGATTTTCAGAAAAGAAGTATCAACAAAATAGGCTTTGTATTATGAAGTTTTTAAAAGTATTAGACGTTTATTTTAGATTTTGCTATGAAAAACCATCAAAGGCTAAAAACCATTCTTTTCCCTCTGTGTTCGCAGAAAGTCCTTTTGTGTGAGTATGGAATCCGACGAATCACCTTTCTAGTTGGACAGAAGGTGAGCTTTTCTAAATTTTTCTAGTTGTCTACTTGAAAAGTTTTGCATTAAAATGCTTATATTTAATTATTAGCCATATGATCATTAAATTTCAGTTTGTCTTTCCCATTCTCTTTTGCTTACAGCGAGAATTCCCCAAGTACTTCACCTTCAGGGCAAATGCAGAGGTACACAAAACTATTTACTATTTATGCAAGACCAAGAACTGTTGCCTCTTTAAGTTATAATTGCATATCTTTTGGATCAGGAAGAAAATTCCAAGGTACTTTCTGTCCTCTGACTTCTAGGACATGACCTTAAAAATCCATCTGGGATTGTTTCCATTCTGTTCTAGCCAGCATGGTTTTTACTAGGTTAGCATAAATCCTTTCTGTTATTTGCTGCCGATTTTCAGTCTCAGCAAAAGAAATAAAGGATGGAAATGTGAGAAATAGGAACGTTATTCAGATGTACCAAGAATTAGACAACGGAGATTGATAGATGTGTGGGTTATGACAGAAGAAAAAATGGCTGGAGTCAGCACTTTAGTCCAAGGGCGTTTCCGAGCATCAAAAATCCAACTTACAAAAATTAGCAATAGCGGGAAAAAGAAAAAACTGACAATATTTACAGAAGGATCAAACACAATAAAAACTCCACAGCATAGAAGGGTCTCGGCCCAAAAGGTTGACTGTTTACTCCTTTCCATAGATGCTGCCTGACCTGCTGAGATCCTCCAGCATTTTGTGTGTGTTGCTTTGGATTTCCAGCACCTGCAGACTTTGTCATGTTTGTGTCATACTCTGTCCAGTGTGAACTCCTGGCAGCCCCGGTCTCCCTCTCCTACTGAGGGCAATGAACCTTGTTTATTAGGCTCTAGAACATACTATTTCTAATTACCCACAAAGTTAATTTAAGACTACACATGAATTAGAATATGATACACCCCACAGTGTAGTTACAATCATATTACAAAATAAACAAGTATTTACTTTAAAAACAGTATACAAACAGCATCTGCACATTTACACATCCCTATTACTGAAGAAATGAAATATTCTACTGAGTATGTTGGAAAGGCATCATAAAGCTAACCCTTTATAACAAAACGCCAGGGAACACAATGAAGTGCACACACTCAGCACATCGACAGCAGATTGACAAGGCAAGCTTTGTGTGTGTGTGTGTAAATGTGCATCTGTAAGGAGTATGTTTACCAATTGCTCTCTGTCACAGAGGTAAGTGAAGTCATCACTTTTTATTGTTATTTCGACCATAGCTGCTTGTACAGTACAGAGTAAAAACGAGACAACGCTTTTCAGGACCATGGTGCTACATGAAACAGTACAAAAACCACACTGAACTATGTAAAAAAATAACAAAAAAAAACTACACTAGACTACAGACCTACCCAGGACCACATAAAGTGCACAAAACAATGCAGGCATTACAATAAATAATAAACAAGACAATAGGTACAGTAGAGGGCAGTAAGTTGGTGTCAGTCCAGACTCTGGGTATTGAGGAGTCTGGTGGCTTGGGGGAAGAAACTGTCACATAGTCCGGTCGTGAGAGCCCGAATGCTTCGGTGTCTTTTCCCAGATGGCAGGAGTTTGTACGAGGGGTGCGTGGGGCCCTTCATAATGCTGTTTGCTTTGCAGATGCAGCGTGTGGTGTAAATGTCTGTAATGATGGGAAGAGAGACCCCGATGATCTTCTCAGCTGACCTTGTCTTATCTTCTCAGATAAAACATTTGGTCTAGAAGAATTTAGCATTTGCTGTGTCTAATCAGACCTTGCTTTACATAGAGAGCTGGATATTTATTCTCTATTAAAATTAACAAATATTTACATTTAGGATGCTAAAATGAGAACTGAAAATCTAATCGTTGCTGTGTTTGTGAACACTTTCAAAATCTTTAGTAATTTTTAAAACATTAAGAGATGGATTCCTTTAATTTATGTCATTAAATTGAAAAATCCTAAATCTAAGAAACTTGAGACATGAAGGAATTTCTTGAATGCCTTCTGATGTTGGGATAGTTGCAGTAATGTTGCAGTGATGATGTCAATAAAACATCAACATCTTTTAATATTGAAAGAAACAGTTTTAATAATTCTAGTTTACAGAACCTAAGATGAAAATCTTATCTTTATTTCAGAACATTTATAGTTATTGATACCCTAAAACAAGTTTTTTATTTTCAAGTCAAGAGTGGGGATGGGGCAGACATTTCATTTGCATTTAGAAACCTGTGATCTCTTTGTGCGTCGAGCCTGAAATCTCACCATTCAGTTTGCAGAAGATCGTATTTATCGGCATTTGGATCCAGCCTTGGCTTTCCAGCTGGAACTCAACCGGATGCAAAACTTTGACCTCACTGCTATTCCGTGCGGTAACCACAAGATGCACCTGTACCTAGGTGCTGCCAAGGTGAAGAAGGGAACAGAGGTCACTGACTACAGGTTTTTTGTCCGCGCCATCATCAGACATCCTGACCTCATTACTAAGGTGAGGAGTCTCAGGCTCACAAAGCACTTGAGTGCTACCCTTTGGTTACAGTTCAATATTTCATTTGGCATGATGGTCCTTGCATGACAAAAACTGAATCAAATCCAGTCAGTGGGACATTCTA
Organism: Hypanus sabinus; assembly: GCF_030144855.1. Taxonomy (NCBI): domain Eukaryota; kingdom Metazoa; phylum Chordata; class Chondrichthyes; order Myliobatiformes; family Dasyatidae; genus Hypanus; species Hypanus sabinus. The sequence continues at coordinate 74,236,554 of NC_082718.1, read as the reverse complement.
ATATAAGAAAGTTTGAATAAATATGGTTACTTGATCCATCTAGCTTACTTGCATCCGAATTTATGAGGACAATCTTTGCCCATTATGAACTATGCCCCAGCCATTTTGTCATAGTGGAGGAAAGTCCTATGCATAGACTTCATGATTCTCTTAATTTTTCTAATTATCTTTGAAAATTAAACCATTAATCCTTTTACATTCTTATGAGCCCTGAATGTGGCCAACATTTCTCATCACAGCAGTGGTAGCATTTTATCCATCCCTTATTCCCAACCTGATACCTGCAAATCCCATTCCAGGTTAACAAAGCTTCATCTCCACATTCTGCATCAAAATGAAAAGGACCCAAACCAAATTCAGAACTTGTTTTAATTTCATTCTTTCAGGAAGCCTCTTTCGAATATCTACAAAATGAGGGGGAGCGCCTGCTGCTTGAGGCCATGGATGAACTAGAAGTGGCTTTTAACAAACAGACTGTGCGCACCGATTGCAACCATATTTTCCTTAACTTTGTGCCGACTGTAATAATGGATCCAATGAAGGTTTGAAGAGCTCATATTTTTTGGTTATGGTTTTTATCTCAAAAATAACATTCAATTTATTGTTCAGGTTTCTATCATTAAAACCAAAAGAACTTGCAGTTGAAGTACACCTGCTCTTTTAAAAGTATGCAGTAAACTTTATCCCAAGCTCAGTAGGTGAGGGAGTAATGAGAAATGGTGCCTGAGCTGTGGGTGGCGGGAGATGGAGGCTGGGAATTGCCTTTGGGGAGACAATGTGAAGGATTGGGAGGGTACAGCTGAGGGCTAAAGAGATCTGAACTCAGACCTAATCCAGAGGGATCCATTAAACAGTGCTATTGTAGTGGGCTATGAAAGCATGCAGCATGACCTAGGAAATAATAATATCTCATGTACAATTGATACCGAAATTGCATCATTGACACAGACATGCAAGACAGTGCCCAACTGGAATTTCACATTGCCAAAATTCAGCCTAAAAATCCCTATAATCATATTCCACTCTTGAAATAAGCAAAGTTCAGATACATACAAATGGAAAACTAAAAGTGCAGAATGCCTGACTTTCGGGCAATGAACAGTTCCTGTGTTTCTGGTGAGGAATGCCCTTGGTATATAGTACTAGCACATGGTCCAGTGTACAAACGGGGCAGCTGTCCCATGTTCTATGGTACAAACCTGTCAGAATTACAGGTACAATGCTAGAATTCTCTTTCCTTTTTAATCAGAAGTTAATGCCACAGCTATGGTTTATCACATAATTACTTGAGGTACTATTAATCTTTTGACAGAACAACTGTAATCTAATTATAGTCCAAGTTGGATATAAGACCGTAAGATATGGGAACAGAAGTAGGCCATTTGGCCCATCAAGCCTGCTCCGCCATTCAATCATGGGCTGATTCAATTCTTCCAGTCATCCCCACTCCTCTGCCTTCACCCCATACCCTTTGATGCCCGAGCTAATCAAAAAACTGTCTATCTCTGCCTTAAGTGCATCCAATGAATTGGCCTCCATAGCTGCTTGTGGCAACAAATTCCACAGATTTACCTGACAGACAGACATACTTTATTGATCCTGAGGGAAATTGGGTTTTGTTACAGTCGCTCCAACCAAGAATGGTGTAGAAATATAGCAATATAAAACCATAACTAATTAAATAATAATAGGTAAATTATGCCAAGTGGAAATAAGTCCAGGACCAGCCTATTGGCTCAGGGTGTCTGACACTCCGAGGGAGGAGTTGTAAACTTTGATGGCCACAGGCAGGAATGACTTCCTATGACGTTCAGTGTTACATCTCGGTGAAATGAGTCTCTGGCTGAATGTACTCCTGTGCCTAACCAGTACATTATGGAGTGGATGGGAGACATTGTCCATGATGGCTTGCAACTTGGACAGCATCCTTTTTTCAGACACCACCATCAGAGAGTCCTCTCTTTAGTCACCCTCTGACTAAAGATATTTCTCTGCATCTTTGTTCTAAATGGATGTCCTTCAATCCTGAAGTTGTACCCTCTTGTCCTAGACTCCCCTACCACAGGAAATAACTGCCATATCTTATCTGTTCAGGGCTTTTAACATTTGGAATGTTTCTGTGAGATCCCCTGTCAGTCTCCTGAACTCCAGGGAATACAACCCAAGAACTGCCAGGCATTCCTCATTCAGTAACCTTTTCATTACTAGAATTATCCTCATGAATGTTCTCTGAACCCTCTCCAATGTCAGTATATCCTTTCTAAAATAAGGAGCCCAAAACTGCACACAATACTCCAAGTGTAGTTTCACAAGTGCCTTATAGAACCTCAACATCACTTCCCTGCTCGTATACTCTATATCTCTAGAAAAGAATACCAACGTTGCATTCGCCTTCTTCACCACCGACTCAGCCTGGAGGTTAACCTTTAGGGTGTCCTTCATGAGGCCTCCCAAGTTTGAATTCTCTCCCCATCTAAATATTAGTTTATCCACTTATTTCTTCCACCAAAGTGCTTGACCATACACTTTCCAACATTGTATTTCATTTGCCACTTCATTGCCCATTCCCCTAAACTATCTAAGTCTCTCTGCAGGTTCTCTGTTTCCTCAACACTACCCACTCCTCCACCTATCTTTGTACTGTTGGCAAAGTTAGCCACAACTCCATTAATACCACAGTCCAAATCATTGACATACATCGTAAAAAAGCACCGACCCCTGTGGAACTCCACTGGTAACCAACAGCGAGCCAGAATAGGATCCCTTTATTCCCACTCTCTGTTTTCTGCCAATCAGCTAGTAATGCTAGTAACCCCCCTGTAATTCCATGGGCTCTTATCTTGCTAAGCAGCTCCATGTGCGGCACCTTGTCAAAGGCCTTCTGAAAATCCAAGTACGCCACATCTACTGCATTGCCTTTGACTACCCAGCTTGTAATTTCCTCAAAAAATTGCAGTAGATTAGCCAGGCGGATTTTCCTTTCAGGAAACCATGATGGTTTTGGTCTATCTTGTCATGTGCCTCCAGGTACTCCGTAATCTCATCCCTAACAATCGATTTCAACAACTTCCCAACCACTGATGTCAGGCTAACAGGTCTATAGTTTCTTTTCCGCTGCCTCCCACCCTTCTTAAATAGAAGAGTAACATTTGCAATTTTCCAGTCAGCCGGTACAATGCCAGAATCTATCGATTCTTGAAAGATCATTGTTAATGACTCCACAATCTCTTCAGCTGCTTCCTTCAGAACCCAAGGGTGCATTCCACCAGGAGACTTATCCACCCCCTAGACTATTAAGCTTCCTGAACACCTTCTCAGTTGTAATGCATTTTCACTGCACATACAGTTGGCCCTCCTTACCCGTGGATACCAAAAATCACGGATGCTCAAGTCCCTTATTTGACCTGAAGCAGTGCGGTGGTCTTTAGGACCCAGCAGAATCCCGGACTTTATTTAACATGTTCAGATCGGTGGACATGAGGACCTGGCATAGCTCTGAATCCACGGTGTTTCTGTACACAAAAATAATCATGATTGCGATTGAAAATAAGGTGGAAGTAATAAAGCGATCGGAAAGAGGTGAAACGCCATTGGTCATTGGAAAAGCGTTAGGCTACAGTCAGTCAACGGTCGGAACAATTTTAAAGGAGCACGTGAAAGACCCTGCCCCGATGAAAGCTACAATTATTACTAAGCAACACAGTGGTTTAATTATTGAAATACGTATGTTTCTTAAGTGTTTTATATGCATAGAAAGGTAAAATATGTACTATACACTAAGAAAAACATTTGACTAACTGATGCTAAATAATACCGGATGTACCTGTTCCAACTTCAAATCTGACTTAAAGACGGACTCAGAAACGGAACTCATTCATAACCCAGGGACTGCCTGTACTTTTAAGCCATTTCTAGATTACTTGTAATACCTAATACAATGTAAATGCTATGTAAATAGTTGTTATACTGTATTGTTTAGGGAATAATGACAAGAAAAAATTAGTCTGTACGTGCTCAAACAACGAGTGCTGGAGAGAGAACTTCCAGGTTTTCCCGATCAGTGGTTGGTTGAATCCGCGCAATGTGCATGAGGGCCAACTGTACTTTACTTCACTGACACTCTTGAATGTCTGGTATACTGCAGATGTCTTCCGCTGTGAAGACTGATACAAAATACGCATTCAGTTCCTCTGCCATCTCTGTGCCTCTCATTACACTATCTCCAGCGCAATTTTCTATTAGTCCTATATCTACCCTTGACTCTCTTTCACCCCTTATATACGTAAAAAAGCTTTTAGTATCTTCTTTGATATTAGTCGCCAGGTTCCTTTCATAATTCATTTTTTCCTTCTTGATGACCTTCTTAGTTTCCTTCTGCAAGTTTTTAAAAGCTTCCCAATCATCTATCTTTGGCTAGCTTTGGCTTCCTTGCATGCCCTCTCTTTTGTTTTTTCTTTGGCTCTGATTTCACTGTAGTGTCCTTCCTCCATTTGAAATTTTTTTCTTATTTGGAATATATCTGTTTTGCATTTTCGTCGTTTTTCACAGAAACTCCAGCCATTGCTTCTCTGCTGTCCTTCCTGCTGGTTTCCCTTTCCAGTCAACTTTAGCCAGTTCCCCTCTCACGTCATTGTAATCTCTATTCCACTGAAATACTGACACATTGAAATTTAGTTTCTCCTTCACAAATTTCAAAGTGAACTTGATCATGTTGTGATCACTGTTTCATAAGAGTTCCTTAACCTTAAGCTCTCTATCACCTCTGGATCATTGCACAACACCCAATCCAGTTCCCCTAGTGGGCTCAACAACAAGCTATTCTAAAAAAATGATCCTTTAGCCATTCTACAGATTTTCTTTCTTGAGGTCCACTACTGGCCTAGTTTTCTCAATCCACTTTCATGTTAAAATCCCCAACAATTATCATGACATTGCCTTTCTGACACACCTTTTCTATCTCCTGCTGTAATTTGTAATCCACATCCCAGCTGCTGTTTGGAGGCCTGTATACAACTGCCATTAGGGTCCTTTTACACTTATCATTTCTTAACTCAACCCATAGAGACTCTACACCTTCTGATCCTATGTCATCCCTTTCTAATGATTTAATATTATTTCTTATACACAGGGCCACACCACTCCCTCTGCCTACCAACCTATCTTTCCGATACACCGTATATCCTTGGACATTCAACTCCCAATGGCAGCCATCCTTTAGCCAAGTTTCAGAGATGGCCACAATGTCATACTTGCCAGTCTGTAGCTGAATTTCAAGATCATCCATTTTATTTCTTATGCTGCGTGCATTCAAATATAACACTTTCAGTCCACTAGTTGTTGTTTTCTGTTTTAACTGCACCATGCTTCAATTGCCCTATAAATCATCCCACTGGCTTTGATTATGCCTCATCTCCTGCCTGTCCTTTCTATCATCTCTGTTCCACACTATGTGTGATTTATTTCTGTTTCCCCTTCCTCAGCCCTATCACTCCAGTTCCCATCCCCTGCCAAATTACTTTGTAGTTTAAACCCTCCCTAACAGCTCTATTAAACCCACTTGCTAGGATATTGGACCCCTTTGGGTTTAGGTGTAACCCGTCCTTTTTGTACAGGTCATACCTCCCCAGAAGAAGCCCCAATGATCCAGGAACCCAAAGCCCTGCCCCCTACACCAGTCTCTCAGCCATGCATTAACATGCCTGATCATGCTCTGCATGTGCTCGTTAGCATGTGGCACAGGCAGCAATCCTGAGATTACTACTCTGTTTAGTGTATATGTTTAGTTTATATGTATACATTGTGAAAAGTCAGCTACACACTTGCATTTATATCATTTTCAACTTGCACTGTTCATGGAAGCAAGTAGTTTGATCAGTTAACCTGTTTTGATAGCTGATTTGTCTATACTTATAACAATATTCAGAGTTTGTATTAAAGCCTGGCATACACCGTGAAAATGTACAATATGATAATACATTGAGATGGTGAAGTTACTCAAACACTCATTACAATATCTTGATTGTTAATTCAGGCCCAATCACATTCTCTTCCTTGAAGAACAGAAAATCACACGTTAAGTTTACTAAGATTATGATTTATTTCAAGTTTTGTAGTAGACACTGTTGTCAGAGTTTAGTAGCTTTTTCTTCCTTAATTAATATACAACTATGTACCAAACTGTTAAATACATTATTGCTTCTTTTGTGAGAAAGGATGCGTGTTCTTTCCCATTTTAACACTATAAATATTGAGCCTTGTTATTGCAGAGACTTAATGTCTTCTCTATTTTTAGATTGAAAAGTCTGTCCATGAAATGGTGATGAGATATGGAAGCAGATTGTGGAAACTCAGGGTCATGCAAGCTGAACTGAAAATAAATATCCGTCTAACTCCCGCTGGAAATGCAATCCCAATCCGCTTGCTCCTCACTAATGAATCTGGATATTATCTGGATATGAGCCTATATAAGGAGGTGGCAAATGCTAGAACCGGACAGGTACTTCCTTCCTGAATTGTGGAATGTATCTAGAAAATGTGAAGCTTCTTCCCCATTAGAACTGCAAAAGGAAAAGTCTCAACTGTTGGCCAGAACTGCAAATACTGTAAATCTGAAATAGATGTTTAATGAGATGGGGGTAGTCCATAACTCTTGGCAGTCTGAAAAAGAATGAAGGGGTCAAATTTTATGAGAGCACTTGATCATAATAGACTATATTGCAGATAGATGGTATTTCAAAGAGAACAGTGCAAGAAAGGCAGGAGAATGCTATTTAAGTTAACTTGAATTAGCATGACTTACGCTTAGTAGGAAAAACAGATCCTATTTCTTGCACTTGCACTTGTATTCAACATAACAGTATAGGCCAGAAATAAAAATGAGAAGGGAATTAGATAATAGGTGATGAACAACTTCAGGTCACATTCACAGAGGTATTCAACAAGCTGTTCAACTAAACTGTATTTGAATTTCTGATGACAATTGAATGGGTCTGATGATCAAAAACCGCTGTCCAAGGACTTGCAGGCAGTTTACCCAGAACGAGCACTTAGTGAAATGTGAAGGTGCCATTGATGTGAATGTTGAAACTGAAAGTCAGGCAGCAATTCCTTCAGATATCAGCAAGCGAGGGTGATTGATGAAGGAGTCATTCTGAAAATGGAAAAGGTGATGCAAGACACCCAGTGGATGAATGGTGGTACCCCAACAATACTTGTGAAAGAGGAAAGAAATGACAGAAAGAGCACAAAAAACTAATAGATCTAGTTCCAGGGTTCACAACCTTTTTTATGCTGTGGTTGCTTAATGTTAACTGAGGGATTGGGGACCCCAGGTTGGGAAAGCCTGCTGTAGTTGAACATACTGCCCGCCTCAGGGGAGTAGGATCCATACCTGAAACTATTTTGGAAGACCTGGAATGGGAGACTAATGAATGAAAAAATCAGAAAAGGTAAGATACAGGAATGGAGTCCTAACAGAAGCCAGCTAGTAGAAGTATTTGAGATGCAATATGAATCACAATAAATGCCAATAGAAAGCCATTCCAAGAGATAGAGAAACTAAGCAATTAGCTTTCATTCTGGAGACCTACTGCCATATTCTTTCTATACCAAGATGTAATGTCTGTAACCATTATTTTTCAGCTGGTTTGCCCTCTAGCTAGAACATATTAGCCCCTAAAGTGCAGAGTTGTTGGATTAAACAAAACCTGATGAATTTCCTTTTTAAAAATTGTAAGGTGATAGTTATCTGTTGTGCTTTTATTCAGATCATGTTCATTTCATATGGAGAAAAACAAGGACCCCTCCACGGAATGTTGATGAGCACTCCGTATGTCACGAAAGACCTGCTCCAGGCAAAACGGTTTCAGGCACAGTCCTTGGGAACAACCTATGCATATGATTTTCCTGAAATGTTTCAACAAGTAATGTTTGTTCATCTTTCTTTACTAACATCCCTCAGAAATCTCAGAAAGATCCTTTTGCGGGATGTTGGTCACTCCAAATTTTTAAAACTGCGATTACATCAAACCTACACACAAAGCAAAACAAACAAAATGCTGGAGGAACTCAGCAGGTCAAGGAGCATGTTTGGAAAAGAATAAACGGTCCACTTTTTGGGCTGAGACCCCACTACCTGACCCACTGAATTCCTCCAGCATTTTGTGTGAGCTGCTCCAGATTTCCAGCACTTTCAGTCTATTGTGTGGCATAGATACTCAAATATGTCTTCACAAACTCGTGTCTGATCAAATATGTCAAGTCTTTGGCTTAGTAATCAGATCACACAACAAGGGATGTATTTTAAAAGACAATTCACTTTAACTGTATAATAATGAACCACGTAGCTTGATAATTTACTACTGAGAATAACTCATTTTATTCTTTGTTCACATATAGAAAATTTACATGTGATTTTAAGTAATGTATTTTCTCTGTGGGGCTGAATACTGTTCAATGTTGCTGTCTTCAGAATGTAGAAATGGTGTCTGAAATATTTTTTGTTCTCCTAAGTACATAGTCAGTAGAGTACTTTCTCTAATCTGAATGCTAAATCTCATTATCTTTCTTCAAAGCCAAGTGGCAGAGTGCAGCCTATTCTGGTGATGTCCCCTCCAGTATCATATCTCAGCAGTTGTTGCTGGATGCTACTAATGAACGAAAATCCTAATTGGATATTACCCATAAACACAAGAAATTCCAAAAATCCAAAGTAATACACACAATATGCCAGCACACTACTCTTTCTGAGTTACTGAAACCATTGTGTGTTTATCTGTGGTTATCTCATTCATCAAGTCCTTTCTTGGTCTTTGTAACTAAATATTATATCATTGAGAAGTGTTTTGCCAACTTTTTTTTGTCCACTTTCAATCCTAATAGCTGTATCGAATGATGGAAATCCTTACTAAACATTTATTTAATGAGATCCACAGGATTGTTCCCCTGTGTATCAAAAGATCTATTAGAAAATAGGAACGTTTTCTCTAACATTTTGTAATTATGATCCAGGCTCTCTTTAAGATGTGGGGATCTGATGTGGAATATCCAAAAGAAACACTGCAGTGCACAGAACTTGTGCTTGACTCTCATGGTCAGCTGGTACAGATGAAAAGAATTCCTGGAAGTAATGAGGTATGTAAATTAGATTTTGATCTTTGAGTAACTGGGTAGATCAATGTCACAGTACAAGTTCAAAATTATTGCCATTCAACCTTATACATGTGTAAAAGCCATGCATCTATTCTGTATCTGCACTGTATTCTGTGTTGCATGTTTATAATGGTTAACTAGTCGCGTGGGTGGAGGCATGGCATAGTGAAGGGTTAACTACATATTCGTGCTTTATTTGGTTAGTTTAAAGCTGGGACAAAACTGGCTGTGATTGCTTTTGTTGGTCGCTTTATTATATCTGAAATCACTTAACTCTACTTAACTTCACTTAAGTACATTTAATATCTCAAGTTTTAGTTTCATAAGTTTTATCGCTTCAAGATTGTGTGTATTGCTAGTTGCTAATAAACGATCGAATACAGTTCTTCGATTCTTTGGCCATTATTATTGGATTGATACAGGATAACTTCTCTTGCACGTTGTCTAGCAACTGCATGGTTTGTTTGTGTAACTGCTGCAACATGTATACTGCCAAATGTAACAATGCTCCTCTGGACCAAGGTGCACAACATAGAACACACTGTAACTCGCAAACAGCACATAAAGTAATATTACCACTAATTCCAGAAGATACTGGCCAGTATCACTAAAAATCTTTAAAAAAAGACAGAAGATCAAATTTATTTAAAGTGTAGCTGGTGCATTTGCTAGAGGGTTAGCATAATGCCTCATTATTATAAACTACATAGATTCAAAACAAGAATGACTTATACAGCATGCATTACACATACTGACATCAGTGGTTAGATATGTGTACATTTGTGGATCCAACTTCTTTGTTGTACGAAATTCTAGACTATAAAAGTAAAATATCTGGTATGAAATGTATCTGAAACCTAGTGTGATCTGGACATGGATCTCAGAAATGTGTGAATTAGTTGATAGGCACACTTAATAGCAAACTAGTTTTAATAACATGAGAAAAAAGGGAGGAACCTGCGTCTTTGTGTTAGATCAGGGGTTCCCAACCTGGGCTCCACAGACCCCTTAGTTAATGGTAGGGATCCATGACATAAAAGCAGTTGGGAACCCCTGTGTTAGATGAAGAAAACAAAATACTTTCACAGAGCATTGATAACAAGCCAACCATCACAATTTACCAGTACTATAAATTCAACATCAATATTATGCTTTTTAAAACCTCTAGAAGTCACAAACTAGTGACTTCTAGCTGTGATGCATTTTTGAAGGTTGAATGGCAGTGTATTGCAGGGAAAATTTACAAAATTCAAAGCAAATTTATTATCAAAGTACATATAATGTCATCATATACAACCCCTGAGATTTATTTTCTTGCAACATACTCTACAAATCTACAGGATGATTGAAAGCTCACACCAATTTAAGTACAGAGTGCAGAAGGCAACAAACAGTGCAAATACAAAAAGCAAGAGTTATAATAATAATAATAATAATAATAATAATAATAAATAGATAAACAAATAAATAGATTGGTATCAAGAACATGGGATGAAGTTCCTTTATGTACATAATTCCATGCAAAGCAGTGAAAGAAAGAAAGACTAGCTTTATTTGTCATTTTTTGCATCATTTGAGTCAATAACCAACACAGTCCAAGGATGTGCTGGGTGCCACTGGAAGGATGTGCTGGGTACCACTACAAGGATGTGCTGGGTACCACTACAAGGATGTGCTGGGTACCACTACAAGGATGTGCTGGGTACCACTACTAGGATGTGCTGGGTACCACTACAAGGATGTGCTGGGTACCACTACTAGGATGTGCTGGGTGCCACTACAAGGATGTGCTGGGTACCACTACAAGGATGTGCTGGGTACCACTACAAGGATGTGCTGGGTGCCACTACAAGGATGTGCTGGGTACCACTACAAGGATGTGCTGGGTACCACTGGAAGGATGTGCTGGGTGCCACTGGAAGGATGTGCTGGGTACCACTACAGGGATGTGCTGGGTACCACTACTAGGATGTGCTGGGTACCACTACAGGGATGTGCTGGGTACCACTACAAGGATGTGCTGGGTACCACTACAGGGATGTGCTGGGTACCACTACAGGGATGTGCTGGGTATCACTACAAGGATGTGCTGGGTGCCACTACAGGGATGTGCTGGGTACCACTACAGGGATGTGCTGGGTGCCACTACAGGGATGTGCTGGGTACCACTACAGGGATGTGCTGGGTACCACTACAAGGATGTGCTGGGTGCCACTACAGGGATGTGCTGGGTACCACTACAGGGATGTGCTGGGTACCACTACAAGGATGTGCTGGGTACCACTACAAGGATGTGCTGGGTATCACTACAAGGATGTGCTGGGTGCCACTACAGGGATGTGCTGGGTACCACTACAGGGATGTGCTGGGTGCCACTACAGGGATGTGCTGGGTACCACTACAGGGATGTGCTGGGTACCACTACAAGGATGTGCTGGGTACCACTACAGGGATGTGCTGGGTATCACTACAAGGATGTGCTGGGTACCACTACAAGGATGTGCTGGGTACCACTACAAGGATGTGCTGGGTACCACTACAAGGATGTGCTGGGTACCACTACAGGGATGTGCTGGGTATCACTACAAGGATGTGCTGGGTACCACTACAAGGATGTGCTGGGTGCCACTACAAGGATGTGCTGGGTGCCACTACAAGGATGTGCTTGGTACCACTGGAAGGATGTGCTGGGTGCCACTACAAGGATGTGCTGGGTGCCACTACAAGGATGTGCTGGGTGCCACTACAAGGATGTGCTGGGTGCCACTGGAAGGATGTGCTGGGTACCACTACAAGGATGTGCTGGGTGCCACTACAAGGATGTGCTGGGTATCACTACAAGGATGTGCTGGGTGCCACTACAAGGATGTGCTGGGTGCCACTACAAGGATGTGCTGGGTATCACTACAAGGATGTGCTGGGTGCCACTACAAGGATGTGCTGGGTGCCACTACAAGGATGTGATGGGTACCACTGGAAGGATGTGCTGGGTACCACTACAAGGATGTGCTGGGTGCCACTACAAGGATGTGCTGGGTGCCACTACAAGGATGTGATGGGTACCACTGGAAGGATGTGCTGGGTGCCACTGGAAGGATGTGCTGGGTACCACTGGAAGGATGTGCTGGGTATCACTGGAAGGATGTGCTGGGTGCCACTACAAGGATGGGCTGGGTACCACTGGAAGGATGTGCTGGGTACCACTGGAAGGATGTGCTGGGTGCCACTACAAGGATGTGCTGGGTGCCACTACAAGGATGTGCTGGGTACCACTGGAAGGATGTGCTGGGTGCCACTGGAAGGATGTGCTGGGTACCACTGGAAGGATGTGCTGGGTACCACTGGAAGGATGTGCTGGGTACCACTGGAAGGATGTGCTGGGTACCACTGGAAGGATGTGCTGGGTACCACTGGAAGGATGTGCTGGGTGCCACTACAAGGATGTGCTGGGTACCACTGGAAGGATGTGCTGGGTACCACTACAAGGATGTGCTGGGTACCACTACAAGGATGTGCTGGGTGCCACTACAAGGATGTGCTGGGTACCACTACAAGGATGTGCTGGGTACCACTACAAGGATGTGCTGGGTACCACTACAAGGATGTGCTGGGTGCCACTACAAGGATGTGCTGGGTACCACTACAAGGATGTGCTGGGTACCACTACTAGGATGTGCTGGGTACCACTGGAAGGATGTGCTGGGTGCCACTGGAAGGATGTGCTGGGTGCCACTGGAAGGATGTGCTGGGTGCCACTGGAAGGATGTGCTGGGTACCACTGGAAGGATGTGCTGGGTACCACTGGAAGGATGTGCTGGGTACCACTGGAAGGATGTGCTGGGTACCACTACAAGGATGTGCTGGGTGCCACTGGAAGGATGTGCTGGGTACCACTGGAAGGATGTGCTGGGTGCCACTGGAAGGATGTGCTGGGTACCACTGGAAGGATGTGCTGGGTACCACTGGAAGGATGTGCTGGGTGCCACTGGAAGGATGTGCTGGGTACCACTGGAAGGATGTGCTGGGTACCACTGGAAGGATGTGCTGGGTACCACTACAAGGATGTGCTGGGTGCCACTACAAGGATGTGCTGGGTACCACTACAAGGATGTGCTGGGTGCCACTACAAGGATGTGCTGGGTACCACTGGAAGGATGTGCTGGGTACCACTGGAAGGATGTGCTGGGTACCACTGGAAGGATGTGCTGGGTACCACTACAAGGATGTGCTGGGTACCACTACAAGGATGTGCTGGGTGCCACTACAAGGATGTGCTGGGTACCACTACAAGGATGTGCTGGGTACCACTGGAAGGATGTGCTGGGTGCCACTGGAAGGATGTGCTGGGTGCCACTACAAGGATGTGCTGGGTACCACTACAAGGATGTGCTCGGTACCACTACAAGGATGTGCTGGGTACCACTACAAGGATGTGCTGGGTGCCACTACAAGGATGTGCTGGGTACCACTGGAAGGATGTGCTGGGTACCACTGGAAGGATGTGCTGGGTTCCACTACAAGGATGTGCTGGGTACCACTACAAGGATGTGCTCGGTACCACTACAAGGATGTGCTGGGTACCACTGGAAGGATGTGCTGGGTACCACTGGAAGGATGTGCTGGGTGCCACTACAAGGATGTGCTGGGTACCACTGGAAGGATGTGCTGGGTACCACTGGAAGGATGTGCTGGGTGCCACTACAAGGATGTGCTGGGTGCCACTGGAAGGATGTGCTGGGTACCACTACAAGGATGTGCTGGGTACCACTGGAAGGATGTGCTGGGTACCACTGGAAGGATGTGCTGGGTGCCACTACAAGGATGTGCTGGGTACCACTGGAAGGATGTGCTGGGTACCACTGGAAGGATGTGCTGGGTGCCACTGGAAGGATGTGCTGGGTACCACTACAAGGATGTGCTGGGTACCACTGGAAGGATGTGCTGGGTGCCACTACAAGGATGTGCTGGGTACCACTGGAAGGATGTGCTGGGTGCCACTACAAGGATGTGCTGGGTGCCACTACAAGGATGTGCTGGGTACCACTACTAGGATGTGCTGGGTACCACTGGAAGGATGTGCTGGGTACCACTGGAAGGATGTGCTGGGTGCCACTACAAGGATGTGCTGGGTGCCACTACAAGGATGTGCTGGGTACCACTGGAAGGATGTGCTGGGTGCCACTGGAAGGATGTGCTGGGTACCACTACAAGGATGTGCTGGGTGCCACTACAAGGATGTGCTGGGTGCCACTACAAGGATGTGCTGGGTGCCACTGGAAGGATGTGCTGGGTACCACTGGAAGGATGTGCTGGGTACCACTGGAAGGATGTGCTGGGTACCACTGGAAGGATGTGCTGGGTGCCACTGGAAGGATGTGCTGGGTGCCACTACAAGGATGTGCTGGGTACCACTGGAAGGATGTGCTGGGTACCACTGGAAGGATGTGCTGGGTGCCACTACAAGGATGTGCTGGGTGCCACTACAAGGATGTGCTGGGTACCACTACAAGGATGTGCTGGGTACCACTGGAAGGATGTGCTGGGTACCACTACAAGGATGTGCTGGGTGCCACTACAAGGATGTGCTGGGTGCCACTACAAGGATGTGCTGGGTGCCACTACAAGGATGTGCTGGGTGCCACTGGAAGGATGTGCTGGGTGCCACTACAAGGATGTGCTGGGTGCCACTACAAGGATGTGCTGGGTACCACTACAAGGATGTGCTGGGTGCCACTACAAGGATGTGCTGGGTGCCACTACAAGGATGTGCTGGGTGCCACTACAAGGATGTGCTGGGTACCACTGGAAGGATGTGCTGGGTACCACTGGAAGGATGTGCTGGGTGCCACTGGAAGGATGTGCTGGGTACCACTACAAGGATGTGCTGGGTATCACTACAAGGATGTGCTGGGTGCCACTACAAGGATGTGCTGGCTGCCACTACAAGGATGTGCTGGGTACCACTGGAAGGATGTGCTGGGTGCCACTACAAGGATGTGCTGGGTGCCACTACAAGGATGTGCTGGGTACCACTGGAAGGATGTGCTGGGTACCACTACAAGGATGTGCTGGGTACCACTGGAAGGATGTGCTGGGTGCCACTACAAGGATGTGCTGGGTGCCACTACAAGGATGTGCTGGGTACCACTGGAAGGATGTGCTGGGTACCACTGGAAGGATGTGCTGGGTGCCACTACGAGGATGTAAAGCAAGCTAGCTGCTACGTTACCATGCCACTAAATGTTATGAGTTGTAGCTTAGACAGCAGAAAAGCCATTAATGAAGCTATTAATTGTCCATTTTGGTTATTACAACTTCATATTTCTGGTCTTGTATTCCTTTAAATGTGAGTTACAAGTGAAATTAAATGAAGTTTAATCCCCAATGGATGTAATTACAGCAGCTTATCTCACTCCTCACCTCATTGCCATACACACGTTAACAGCCCTGTTCCACACATGTTGCACTTTGAAAGTGAAGTGTTAGACCATAAGACAGGAGAAGAACTAGGCCATTAGGACCATCAAGTCTGCTCTGCCATTTGATCATGGCTGATCCTTTTTCCTCTCAATCCCATTCTCCAGCCTTCTCCCTGTAACCTTTGATTTGTGTTTTGGGATGTCCTGAGGAAATTGTACAAAAGTAAGTTTGGTTCCTGTTTTGGCTGATTTGTTCTTCATGGTAAATGCCAAATGCCAATTAAAATTGGACTAAAACTTGTTCAAATTATATTGGAGAATTTACCCTGTTTACTATCCAATGAAAGCTGGTTTTGTTAAGCAGTTCTAGTTTGCTATTAAGATATTAAACAGAATGATTAAAATATTCTTCAAGGTCATGTTTCCGTTATCTGCAATTATTACCAGTATAATTACTAGGGAACGTTTAAATCAAAAATAAAATGCTTAACAAATGCTTCCACAGATGCTGCCTGATCTCCTGAGTTCTTCCAGCATTTAGCTTTGCTGCAGATTCCAACTTTCAGATGTTTAATATAATCTTCCATGATAAATAAGAAAGGCTTTTGTTAAGATGTTGCCTTGACTAATTAAATCATATCTTTTTAGATGTAATAATAATTACACTATATATATATGGTTTTACATAAACTATGACCGTATTGTAATTTCTTCAGGTAGGAATAGTGGCTTGGAAAATGAGTTTAAAAACTCCAGAGTATCCTGAGGGGCGTGAAATTGTTGTCATTTGTAATGACATCACTTTTAAGATTGGCTCATTTGGCCCAGAGGAGGATTTGCTGTTCCTGCGGGCATCACAATTCGCCAGAGCTAAAGGAATTCCAAGAATTTATATAGCAGCTAACAGTGGTGCCAGGATTGGGCTCGCTGAAGAGATAAGGCACATGTTCCAGGTTGCTTGGGAGGATCCAGATGATCCGTACAAGGTGAATTCTACTTTCCTGTTCTTCTCTCTTTGTTTAGTGTCAGTAACCTAGTTTGGGTGGTGGGGTGGAGATGCGCCTCTACCAAGGAGATGTAAGACTTTCTTTCCCTCTGCTAGCCTGGTCATATGCGCAGCTGGTGCGGATCACAAGTCCTGGTTATGTCACCACTGATGCTAGGCAGACAGTATCTGAGCAGTAGCGGTAATGACTGGGTTCACCCGTCTTTATAAAGATACTGTCCAGAAGAAGGCAGTACCGAACCACTTTTCTGTAGGAAAATTTGTCAAAAACAATCATGGCCATGAGACCATGTTTGATGGCCTATATCATACGACATGGCACATTATGACAATGATGAACCTGACCATTGAGCTACCCTGATACACTTCCATTTCGCTAATGGAGGAATGCTTTAGGCAGAGATAGATTTAAGTCTAGCTTTATTTTGTTTTATTTACATCTGAAGAATGTCAGACAGAAAATGATCCTATGATCCATACAGCTTGTCCCACACAGTTGTATTTTTTTTGTTTACTGCAATACATTTTCTTCTCCCCTCACGTTAAAAACAGTGTGATCTCTTAGAGAAAGCAATTTGACAGGATAGTGAGCAGAGAGGTATTTCTGGCAAATTGCATCTTGAGCCATCAGGCTAAACCAGAAGATCATGCTGCCTCTGGATTATTTAAAGACATTATACACAATGCTCACCCTATTCAGGTCCAGCTGACTCCTCCAGTGTAGATTGAGAGAAGAACTGTTGTTGAAAGGCTGAACTTCATAGGCACAGAAAGCACAAGCAGAATAACTATTTCACAAGTATCTATAGTAATATGCTAATATTATACTACAGCATAGGAACTGAAATAAATGGAAATAATGCATAAAGTTTGTAGCTCAGATGGTTGATGGTTGGACTGAGTTGTTCTCCAATCTTGGCAATTTACTTACAAACTAAGTCCGTCATCATCATATGGTGATGAGACATTTGCAACTAAACTGCCAAGATTGCAGAACAATTCAACCCAACTGAAATAAAACTTATCCTCAAATGCAAATCATATGGATTTTCTAAATGAGGAATCCTTAGTTTGAGTTGGTTGTTAACACAATCAACACTTTTCATTCTATGTTTTGATGTACGTTTGATAAATAAATAAACCTGAATCTCCACTAGTCAAGAATGTAATTTTGTTAGATGTTTACATATGACTTTTGGGTCCATTGAAATGTGCAAAGGGAGTTCTAATTCCCAATGTTTAACTGCTTTCCTAATATTCACTTTCTTTGTTAGGGCTTCAAGTACCTGTATTTAACACCCCAGGACTACACCAGAATTAGCTCTATTAATTCAGTGCACTGTGAGCATGTGGAAGAGGATGGAGCATATAGGTGGGTGTCATAGCAGCTCATATTCAATGTCTGAAATCTCTGGTTCACATCTGAAAACGGCGGAGCGGGCTGTTAAAGGGCACTACAATTCTGCTGTACTTTTATTGATGAGTTGATAAAGATTGTTACAAATAGCTTTCTCAATGTTCCATTTTATTTAACTTTAAATATTCCTTTTAATAGACAAACCACACTCCTATTACTATTCTTTCCTCTAGTAGCTCTCAATTACAATCGAATAATGGTGCAATGGTTCAATTTAATATCAGAGAATGTATACAGTGTACATCCTGAAATTCTCACTCTTTGCAGACATACACAAAACAGAAAAAGATAGGCAAAGAACCTGGAAGTAAAACATATGTGATTGTAGTACTGGGTAACTAATAAACCTACTATGTAAAGAACAATGATCATTTATGTATGTCTCAGTCTAATGAGATGGAGTGCTTTAAATTACTACGGCATTTGATAGAATAGATGTTTCCATCTGAAGGCATAGTCAGATCTAGGGGCCATAGTATATCAACTGAGAGTTCAGGAAAAACTTCTTTCCAGTGAGTGAAACATACCACCCAAAGTAGTAGCAAATACAGTGGATGTATTAGAGGATAAGATAAATGAGCATGCAGGATCTAATGAGGATAAGCATAATGTGGTTCATTAAGTATCAATACTTAACGAGAGCTGTTGGGAGAATGGCCTTTTGCTGCATCTTGGGCTAGAAATTTGGTCTTGTCAGGCACAAAATGATTCAACTGAAACAAATCATTTCCTAAATGGTATGCAAATGTATATGAATGTGTATAATTCTGTATGCCTGGAAATGCCATTCTTGGTGTAAGTATTTTGTTAAACAGCAAAATTGTGTTATCCCTGCTCTGTAATAATGTATCAATGTCTGGAGCTCTCTGTGTGTAACACAAATGCCAAGAAATTGGACTTCATCCTTGGTGCACAAAATGGAAGCCCCATTTAGTACTAACATCCTCTTGGTTTTCACAAAAAATTACAAAATTAGGCAAATACATAATTAGTAAATATTTGAGGATGGTTTTCATCCTGATTGTTACTATAAAAATGCAACTGTGTAGTTGCTAACAGCCCAGGAGAGGAGATACCGGAGGCAGTATTGGAGAGAGCAGAGGTTGCTGTAGCCATGTCGGACTCCGTATTGGCCTTGCCTATCAATGCTGACCTCCAGTGTCCACATGGTTGAAGTAGAGCTGGACCAGGACCAAGGGTAAATCATGCTTGACTAATCTGTTGGAGTTTTTCGAGGATGTAACCAGGAAGTTAGACGGGGGAGATCCAGTGGATGTAGTGTACCTCGATTTTCAGAAGGCATTTGATAAGGTCCCACATAGGAGATTGGTGGGTAAAATCAAAGCTCATGGCATTGGGGGGAAGACATTGACATGGATAGAAAACTGGTTGGCAGATAGAAAGCAAAGGGTAGCGGTGAATGGGTGTTTCTCGGACTGGCAGGTGGTGACTACTGGGGTGCCACAGGGCTTGGTATTGGGACCACAGCTGTTACAATTTACATCAACGATTTGGATGAAGGCATAGAAAATAACATCAGCTTAATTTGCTGATGATACTAAGCTGGGTGGCAGTGTGACATGTGATGAGGATGTTAGGAGAATTCAGGGTGACTTGGATAGGCTGGGTGAGTGGGCAGATACTTGGCAGATGGCGTTTAATGTGAATAAGTGTGAGGTTATCCACTTTGGGAGTAAGAACAGGAAGGTGGATTATTATCTGAACGGTGTAGAGTTAGGTAAGGGAGAAACACAAAGAGATCTAGGAGTCCTTGTTCATCAGTCACTGAAGGTGAATGAGCAAGTGCAGCAGGCAGTGAAGAAGGCTAATGGAATGTTAGCCTTTATTACAAAGGGAATTGAGTACAAGAGCAAGGAAATCCTCTTGCATTTGTACAGAGCCCTGGTGAGACCACACCTGGAGTATTGTGTACAGTTTTGGTCTCCAGGGTTAAGGAAGGACATCCTGGCTGTAGAGGAGGTGCAGCGTAGATTCACGAGGTTAATTCCTGGGATGTCTGGACTGTCTTACGCAGAGAGGTTAGAGAGACTGGGCTTGTACACACTGGAATTAAGGAGATTGAGGGGGGATCTGATTGAAACATATAAGATTATTAAGGGATTGGACAAGATAGAGGCAGGAAATATGTTCCAAATGCTGGGAGAGTCCAGTACCAGAGGGCATGGTTTGAGAATAAGGGGTAGGTCATTTAGGACAGAGTTAAGGAAAAACTTCTTCTCCCAGAGAGTTGTAGGGGTCTGGAATGCACTGCCTCGGAAGGTAGTGGAGGCCAATTCTCTGGATGCTTTCAAGAAGGAGCTAGATAGGTATCTTATGGATAGGGGAATCAAGGGATATGAGGACAAGGCAGGAACTAGATATTGATAGTAGATGATCAGCCATGATCTCAGAATGTCGGTGCAGGCTCAAAGGGCCGAATGGTCTACTTCTGCACCTATTGTCTATTGTCTATTATCCCACGCACCATCAATCTATAAGCCATGCCACTCAGGGACTTGTGCTATACCATTCTTTTCTGACTGTATGTTTTTCTGCTAGCATAACTGTGCCGTATGCAGTGTGCTGTTGGTATCTTGGCCCCAGAGGAACGCTGGTTCATTTAGCTGTATTCGTGTATGTGGTTGAATGATAATTAAACTTGAACTTGAGCTGCCTGCAAAGGTTGAAACAATCATATTTTTGCCATCTATAATCAAGGTTTCAGCCTTAATGTACCCTTCCCAGCACAATAGCATGAAGCAGGAAGGGGAGAGAAAAAATGAAGGAGAGGAAACACATATCGTCAATATGCATTGGAACAGTACACCCCAATCCTGCAACAGTTTAGGACTGGTCCTGAGCTACAAGGCACAAGCTTCCCGGTCTCCGTTGTGCATAGCTGTGCTAGATACCGTAAGATTCAGAAACAATTTGTAAAAAATGTCAAGTATTTTATGTGCAGACAGGCAAATGCAGGGAGCAACATATTGTTGTCACTTCATTTTACACCTTTTTTGGCTATAAGATATGCAGCTTGTTGTACCAGGAATTGCTAATAAAGTTGATATATTGTTCCAGATTCTGTCAGGAAGGCAAAGATGACCCTTGATGATATTATTATGCAAATCAACTATGACAAAGCCATAACAGCTCCACTGAAGTGAATCTCTCCCAAAAATACCTGGTCCATTTCCACAGGGCTGGATTTCAGCAAGACATGGTTATTGTCACATTAAAGCTTGAATGACTCTGCATGTATGCCCAATTTGCACAGAGAATATTGGCATAAATTAATCAACTTCTTTGGCTTTCATATTAATATATTTAATATTCTGCATGGAAATTAAGTGCAAGCTTTGTTGATATGCATATCTATTATGCCTCAGCCAATTTGTGAAGCTGTTAGGGTTAGCTGTTAGCTGTTACTGAGTAACTGTGAAAGTTCACAAATTAAATCTTTTACATGCACACGACCTGTTTGTCTGCATGAAAATTGCTCTTTCAGCTTAGGATAAAATTGCCTTGGGTTTCCTATGTTGTATCATTTTAGTCCATGTTTCTACCTGTGATACAACTTCTAGGCTGAAGCATGGTTGGCATCTGTCTGTCTCGAAGAACAATAGGTGATAGAACATAAAACATAGAATAGTACAGCACAGTACAGGCCCTTTGGCCCACAATGTTTTGCCAATCCTTAAGCCCAGCATCCCATATATCCCCCCACCTTAAATTCCTCCATATACCTGTTATTAAATTAAATTAAATGTGATTTAGTTTTGTATTCCCCACACGTGCATTTTACCTAATCTTGTCACCTTTGTTAATTTTTATCCATTCACATTTCAAACACACAGTTGGAGATCTTATGCCCCTGTTCATTGCAAAGCTGCTTCACCAGAGAATTGGTTACAAGACATAACTTTCCTTCTGCTTTCTTGGTTAACAATATCTGCATGCTTCACCCATACAGCTGTCCAATCTCTTCCCAGAATGATCTCATCCAATTGCTACACATTAACAGCCTATATCTTTGGATCCATATCTTCTAGAAATCCCCAGATGTAAAATTACAAGCCTGCTTGTGTGCCCAATAGAATATTCTGTTAACTAAATAGAAAGCAGTGACCAGAGCTCCAGCACTACGACTCAGAAGGAACAAGAGGTGAAGTTGTGGTAGGATATCCCATAGTTAAAGGAATACAGATGAGATTCTATGGACATAATTAAGACCACCAGATGTCTTGGAGTGGGTCTGCAGCATTCTAAAGGTGGAGTGTGAGCAGCCAGAAGTCTTGGTGCATATTGGCACCACTGG
Organism: Hypanus sabinus; assembly: GCF_030144855.1. Taxonomy (NCBI): domain Eukaryota; kingdom Metazoa; phylum Chordata; class Chondrichthyes; order Myliobatiformes; family Dasyatidae; genus Hypanus; species Hypanus sabinus. The sequence goes on along the minus strand of NC_082718.1, from coordinate 74,214,247 downwards.
CATAGGTAGGAAAAGTAACAAGGTCCTGAAGAGAGATATCAGGATATCATGATGATATCATCCTCACAAGCCTGGGTAGAATGTATGAAGATCCTGAGATGCCTCTTCGTCAGGATCCCCCTCTCGGCTTCACCACTGTTCAAAGGGAAGCTTGCGAGGCAATACATTTGGCACCAGCTTAGCCACAGGAGCTGCCGGAAGGATGCTCCGTGGTATCCAGCCGACTGAGGGGCTCCACTCTGGATTTTCTGTTCGGATTTACTCCCATACCTTCATCTCTCCCGAGGCTGCCCACAACGCATTGCTGGGGATCTGGTTTTCAAGCACCGGGGCATGTCCACACACCAGTGGGCCTGCATACTACTCGTGCAGTGGCCAGACCTCCTCCCTGTCCTCTGTAGTTCAGCCTGATTTCTGAAAGGAGTTCAGTTTCCTTGTGTCACCGGTGAAGAGGCACTATGTGAGGCTTGCTGTTGGAGAAGCTATATACTAGCAGGGAGAGACTTACACATTCAGCTCTCCTTTTCGCAAGACTGCCAACCAGCAGAGGAAGCTGAAAGTGAGAGCAATGAGCACTACCCACTACACTATCATACTAGACGTGTCACTACAACCATTTTGACACCAGGCTGAAGTACATACATTATGAAACTTCAGAAGTTCCTTCAGTTCAGAAGGGCCGAACGGCCTACTCCTGCACATATTTTCTATGTTTCAGTTCGAAGTTCAAAGCCAATGATGCATCACATCATGGCACTAAAATTCACTTCAATTTCTGTTTGTATTATTTGCTGTTCCCAGTTAAAACTTACTGTAGAAATCTGGAATAAGTCATGAATGCAGATATTACAATTGTTAAGAATTTTTGAAGAGAAGGAATTTTATCTAACCAAGATCCAGTAATCTCCTAAACCTAAATTGACATTGATGGACATTCTCAAATGGATTAACCATTCTTCCAGCTACTTCAACTAACACTATGAACCATAAAAATATTCCAGTGACTATAATGATAGCAATTAACTCTCTTTTATGTCTGACATGACAGCAGGAGGGGTCTACTTCCCCAGATTATCAGAAAATAACGTACAGTATGTTTTTAGTGAAGTTATGACTTTGTATGGAAGCAGCATTTTATTAGTGATAATACTACCTTTGGGCTTCATTCCAGGCAGAAGTTATACCAATGTATGTAGGCTCCTAAATGTGACCTTCCTAAATGTTTTCTAGATATGTCATAACTGACATTATTGGCAAGGAGGAAGGCTTGGGGGTGGAGAACCTACGTGGAGCTGGTACCATTGCTGGAGAATCCTCCCTAGCTTACAATGATATTGTTACAATCAGTCTGGTAAGTGTGACTAACCCTGCTCCATCAGAGTCAAGTTTATAAGGAAATATACAATGATGTTGCTCAAGTAAGCTGGGTGAAAAGCTGAGCAGGCTAGGCAGCATCTATAGAAAAGAGTAAACAGTCAACATTTCAGACCATGAGCCTTCTTCAGAAGGTAAAGCTGAAGTCCAGAAGGAGGGTCTCAACCCAAAACATCAACAATTTACTCTTTTCCATGGATGCTGCCTGACCTGCTGAGTTATTCCATTATTTTGTGTGTTGTGCTTTGGATCTCCAGCATCAACAGATTTTTTTTTCATGTGGGCGATAGGCTGCTTTGCAAGGATACACATGTATTCTACAGTTTATTGTTCTGATGAGCAGGAGTCTGGTGCTCCTTCAAGGTTAAAAATTCAAATAATATTTGTAAATAGTGATTTCAAGAAGTGAGGTGAGAGTGACTGCCCTTGACGTCATAGCAGCATTCAGCTGAACGTAGCATCAAGGCTCAGGTTTCTAGGCTTCAAAGGCAAAGCACTCCAGCAGCTAAAGTCAAACTTTAAGTAAAAGGAACATGATCATAATTGTTGGATACCAAACATCACAGACCCAGTACATCAGTGCAAAAATTCCTCAAAGCAGTGTTTGGGATCCAAACATCAACTGTTTCCCAAATTAAGAAATAGAGATTTCTCAGTCCTGAAGAAGAGTCTTGGCCCAAAATGTCGACTGTTTATTCATTTCCATAGAAGCAGCCCAGCCTGCTGAGTTCCTCCAGCATTTTGTGTGTGTTGTTCAAAAAATCGAGATGTTTACTGATGATTAGAGCAATATTCCAACACCAACTTTCTAAGGCAATTAGGAATGGGAAATAAATGGAGGATTTGCCACCATACGCTCAAATCTGAAAAACAAATGTAAAAGAAATTAATCCCAATTAGATAGGTTTGTATTTTAAGCAAGTGGTTGGCCATAAACTTGTGACTCTTCCTTGATATTGCTGATAGACTGGCTGACATTTTTATAAAAGTGGGAAGACAGTTGGGCAATTTCTTAATTTAGTTTTTAAATACACATCATTCACTTCCAAATCCCTCTGTGACTTCCCTCAGTATTACTGCAATTTCTCTCTTAACCCTCAGCTAGCTGCATTCACTTCTTCAGTATCCTACTTAGTTAATGTTTGGACTGATCAGTCTAGATGGAATGCATACAAAACTTTTTTCACTGTATGTGACAGTAATACACTATTTACCAGTTAAAAATCTAGAGCTTTAGAATTCCCTCTGTCACTTTGAATCTCTCTTGCCTTCTTTATGATACTGCTCACAATCCACCCCTTTATAGATGCCAAGTTCTCATGTACTCAATATTACATTTAACTTGGCAATACTTCTGTGAAGTGTCGTAAAGTCTTAGGTATTGAGAATCGTTGTTCTAATTATGTTTATGCAGTTGTGGGGAATGAAATAAATGTTTAGGGGATTAAATTGAATTACAGAGGAACTGAAATTATAGAGGAATTTAATAATTGCATTGTCAGGATTCTTATTTTTCATGGATTGTAATAAAGAGGTAGTTTAGTTTGATTTAGTGAGTTAAAGTAAAAGTGTAATAAACAAATTATATTCATTTATTTAGAGTAATATATATGACAGTATTAGGCAAAAGTCTTCAGCATGTAAAAATTCTGTGAAGTGAAAATGTATTCAAAAATAATCAATTGAAAAGTTTTTGAATATCAAAAAAATTACTATGAAGAGCAGTAAACAGTAAAAACTAAATCAATCAAATCAATATTTGGTGTGACCACCTTTGGCCTTCAAAACTACATCAATTCTCTTTGGTACACTGTTGTGCAGTTTTATAAGAGAATTGGCTGGTAGATTGTACCAAGCATCTTGGAGAACTTGCTACGGTTCTTCAGTAGACGTTGGCTGTCTCGCTTGTTTCTGTTTTTTCCAACTTATCCCAGGCAGCCTTGATGATGCTGAGGTCAGGGCCTTGTGGAGGACATGCCATTCGAAACCATCTCAAAAAATCTCGCATGCATAGTACTACATACAGTATATTCCCTTTCAGCCATTGAGGCTTTTCCTGAGAATAAAATAAGCCCATAATGCCATAAAACATAGGAGCAGAATTAGGCCATTCACCCCATCAAGTCTGTTCTGTCATTCCATCATGGCTGATCCGAGATCCCACTCAACCGATACACCTACTTTCTTGCCATATCCTTTGATGACCTGACCACAGTCTGTGACAGAGCATTCCAAAATTCACTACTCCCTGGCTAAAAAAAAATCCTCCTTACCTCTGTTTTGAAAGTTCACCACTCAATTTTGAGGCTGTGCCCTCTAGTTCTGGACATCCCTCATCTTAGGAAACACCCCATCTTGTCCTTTCAACATTCAGTAGGTTTCAATGAGATCCCCCCATATTCTCTAAATTCCACCAAGTACAGGCCCCAAGCTGCCAATGCTTCTTCATATGTTAACTCCTTCATTCCTGGAATCATCCTTGTGAACCTCCTCTGGACTCTCTCCAATAACAACACATCCTTTCTGAGATATGGGGCCCAAAACCTTTGACAATTCTCCATGCAGCCTGACTAGTGTCTTATAACGTCTCAGCATTAACTCCTTGTTTAGCTTCTATTCTCCTTGAAATAAATGCCAATATTGCATTTGTCTTCTTTACCACAGACTCAACCTGTAAATTAACCTTCTAAGTCTCTCTGCATCTCTGATGTCTGTACCTTCTCCCCGTTTAGATAATAGTCCGCACTATTGTTTCTTTTACCAAAATGCATTATCATACATTTCTCAACACTGTATTCCATCTGCTACTTTTTTGCCCATTCTTCCAATTTGTCTAAGTCCTGCTGCAATCACATTGCTTCCTCAGCACTACCTACCCCTCCGCCTTGCTTCATATCATCTGCAAACTTTGTCACTTAGCCGTCAATTCCATTATCCAAATCATTGAAAAACAATGCAAAACCAGCCACTGAGGAACACCACTAGTCACCGGCAGCCAACTAGAAAAGGCCGCCTTTGTTCCCACTTGCTGCCTCCTGTCTGTCAGCCATTCCTCTAACCCTGCTGGTATCTTTCCTGTAACACCATAAGATCTTATCTTGTTAACCAGCTTCATGTGGCACCTTATCAAATGCCTTCTGAAAATCCAAGTAAATGACATTTACTATCTCTCCATTGTCCACCCTGTTTGTTACTTCCTGGAAGTAACAGATTTGTCAGGCAAGATTCCCCCTTACAGAAACCATGCTGACTTTTCACTTATTTTATCATTAGTCTCCAAGTACCCCAAAACCTCTTCTTCAATAAATGACTGTAACACTTTTCCAACCACTAAGGTTAGGCTAATCAGCCCGTAATTTCCTTTTGTTTGCCTCCTCCCCGCTTAAAGAGTGGAGTGACATTTATAATCTTCTGGGACCATGCCAGGATCATGTGATTCTAGAAAAATCATGACCAATGCATCTATTATCTCTTCAGCAACCTCTCTCAGGACTCTGGGATGTAGTTCATCTGGTCCAGGTGACTTATTCACCTTAAAACCTTTGAGTTTGCCTAGCACTTTTTAATTTGTAATAGCAATGGTACTCACGGACCCCTGGCACATTGCTAGTGTCTTTCACAGTGAAGACTGATGCAAATTACTCATCAAGTTCATCTGCCATTTCTTTGTCTCACATTACTACCTCATCAGCATCATTTTCCAGTGGTCTAATATCAACTCTGAGCTCCCTTTTACTCTTTATATAACTGAAAAACTTCTAGTATCCTGCTTTATACTATTGGCTAGTTTGCCCTCATATTTCATCTTTTCCCTTCTTATAGCTTTTCTAGTTGCCTTCTGTTGGATTTTAAAAGCTTCTCTATCATCCGACTTTCCACTCACTTTTGCTACATCATGTGCCCTTTTCTTGGCTTTTATGCAGTCCCTAACTCCCCTTGTCAGCCACAGTTGCTTACCCCTGCAATTTGTGAACAACTTCCTCTGTGGGACATAGCTATCCTGCACCTTGTGAATTATTCCCAGAAACCTCAGCCACCTCTGCCTTGCCATCATCCCCACCAGTGTCCTCCTCCAATCCACCTGGGAAGCTCCTCTCTCATGTCTCTGTAATTCCCTTTATTCCATTGAGATACAAATACAAATGATTTACACTTCTCCCTCTCAAATTGCAGAATGAATTGAATCGTATTATGATCGCTGCATCCTAATGCTTCCGTTACATTAAGCTCCCTAATAAGATCTGGGTTATTACACAACACCCAATCTAAGATAGCCTTTCCATGAGTAGGCTCTAACATGAGTTGCTCTAAAAAGCCATCTAGTAGCATTCAATAAATTCCCTCTCTTGTGATCCAATGCCAACCTGATTTTCCCAATCCCCTTGCATATTGAAGTCCCCCAATATAATTCTGTCAATACCCTTAATACATGCCATCTGTAATAATGTGATCTGACTGCTCATTTGCTCCATATTATTGTTGTGTGGAACATGGAGAAATATGGTAAAATGATTTTATTTCCGTCTTGTAATATTTTCAGGAACTCAGGGCAAATGTAGATACAATTGGCATGGCTGCTCAGCTTGTAATCATGGTCATTGCTCTGAATGAGGGTAAGGGGCAAATTTTAAAAGCTGCAAAAGTCATCCAAAGGAAAGGAGTTAAAGTACAGTGATGGTTGTGGGTGAAGTACGTTATTAAGGGTGATGGATATTGATTGTCCCATTTCCCTTTTTTCAGTTTGGTGAAGTTATTTAAGGTTTTTCCCCATGTTTTAATGGTTCAAAGCCTCAACAAAAGTAGATGAATTGAGATTTCAGCTGAACTTGTTAACAAGCTAGAAACAGATATGGAAAAGGGAAATTCTTCAAATGCTAACTGTCTATAGAAGCTCACATTTAAATATTTTATATGTGCTTTGCAGGTAACATGTCGTGCAATTGGAATCGGAGCATACTTGGTGAGATTAGGACAACGTGTCATCCAAGTGGAGAATTCACATATTATTCTCACTGGAGCCAGTGCACTGAACAAGGTCATAATAACATTTACCAGTTTCTATTAGAGCTAGCAAAATGGAACTAAATTAACCAAAGTACATTGGAAGCTTTGAATGACTGAAGTTCCTGTTTTTGTTGTCACATCATGGTGGAAGAGGCCAGTGAGGTATCATTGATGGATACAATTAACATGCGTATAGTGGGCAATGAACTCAACATATTCTGAAATGGAGAGAGTGAAAATCAAGTATAAGTTCTCGACAATAAGTCAGGGTGTTGTGCTTTCTTTCTAAGCAATTGTATGCATATTCTGTAAAGAATATATTTATGAAGCTATCAAGTCTCCAGTTGGACGGATCCTACTGGTAATTAATTAGACATTAATTTCAGTTTTAAAATGAGCAGAAAAGGCCAGCAGGGCAAAACTGTCACTGATACATTATTTAGATCTTAAATTTGTCCTAAAAAACAGAGGAAGTTTGATCATTGCAGTAAAAAGCTAAAGCACTTTTTGGAGACAGAATAAAATGTATTTTGTTCTTTATGGAACGATGGTTTATTTCACCTAAAGCAACAACAAAAAAACTTTAATAAATAAAATATATTTTGTTTTCTAAGCTGAAGGATCACCCTGATTTTCACTGACTCACAAGATTTCTCTCTTTCCTCATTCATTTTTTGAACCATTAGTAGCTATTTTCAGTTTCTTGCTATAATATTGTTTCTGAAGTGTGTACTAATTCCAGGGGAGGATTTATCTGTGGTCCAAGTCACAGTTAGAGGAACACTATTACAGCATCAGCGACCTGGGTTCAATCCTGCTGCTGTCTGTAAGGAGTTTGCACCTTCTCCACGTGACTGTAGGTTTCCTCTGGGGGCTCTGGTTTCCTACAATGCTTACAATTAACCTACACAAGACGTAGGTTAATTGGTCACGTGGGCAGTAATTGGTCATTGACGCTACTACCATGTTGTATCTCTAAATGAATAAATAAATGGAAGTCGTGGGCTTCCATGACCACAAAGGAAGTGGTTGTGCTCATTTTTACTCTCACTGAAGTCATTGTTTGTTTTAACTTTCCTGACAGGTTCTTGGTCGTGAAGTGTACACATCCAACAACCAGCTGGGTGGAGTTCATATAATGCACAACAATGGGATTTCACACATCACTGTTCCTGATGATTTTGAAGGAATTTATACCATTTTAGAATGGCTCTCTTACATGCCTAAGGTATTCCTCTGTAGGTTTCATGTTTAACTTTATGGGACTACATTTTGGAGTAAAAAATGGAAGTTCCTTTTCAACTGTTGAAAACTTTTAAACTTGCAAATTTTTTGAAAGGTTAAATGAATGAGTACATTAATAAGGTCAGTGATATAATGGCAACACGAGTGAATCTGCAGATGCTGGAAATAAATAAAAACTCAAAATGCTGGCAGAACTCAGCAGGCCAGACAGCATCTATGGGAGGAGGTAGTGACAACGTTTCGGGCCGAAACCCTTCATCAGGAGTGAAGTAACATGGAATGGTTGAGGGGGGATAAGAAGTGGGGGGAGGGATGAAGTAGAGAGCTGGGAAGTGATAGGCTGAAGGGAAATGAGCTAGGGGGAAGGTGGAGAATTGTGGGAAATAAAAGAGAAAGAAAGGTAGGGCTGGGGGGAGATTATAGTGAGGGGGGAAAAGAGAGAGAAAGAGAACCAGACTAAAATTATAGATAGGGATGGGGTAAGTGGGGGCAGGGGTATCAACGGAGGTCTGTGAGTTGAATGTTCATGCTGGCAGGTAGGAGGCTACCTAAGCAGAAGATAAGGTATTGCTCCATCGACCTGCATGTGGCCTCATCTTGACGGTAGAGGAGGCCATGAACTGACATGTCGGAGTGGGAGTGGTCTGTGGAATTGAAGTGTGTGGCCACAGGGAGATCCCGCCACTGCTGGAATGAGCGCCGGTGTTTGGCGAAACGGTCTCCCAGTCTGCGGCGGGTCTTCTCAATGTATAAATGGCCACATCGGGAGCACCGGATACAGTATATCACCCCAGTTGACTTGCAGGTGAAGTGGTGCCTCACCTGAAAGGATTGCCTGGGGCCTGGGATGGTGGTGAGGGAAGAAGTGTGGGGGCAGGTGTAGCACTTCTTCCGCTTGCAGGGATAAGTGCCTGGAGGGAGGGATGGGGGGGGGGGGTGATGAATGGCACCACTTCACCTGCAAGTCAGCTGGGGTGATATACGGTATCCGGTGCTCCCGATGTGGCCATTTATACATTGGGGAGACCCGCCGCAGACTGGGAGACCATTTCGCCGAACACCGGCGCTCAGTCCTCCAGCAGTGGCGGGATCTCCCTGTGGCCACACACTTCAATTCCACAGACCACTCCCACTCCGACATGTCTGTCCATGACCTCCTCTACCGTCAAGATGAGGCCACACGCAGGTCGATGGAACAATACCTTATCTCCCGCCTAGGTAGCCTCCTACCTGCCAGCATGAGCATTCAACTCACAGACCTCCGTTGATACCCCTGCCCCCCACCCTTACACCCATCCCTATCTATAATTTTAGTCTGGTTCTCTTTCTCTCTCTTTTTCCCTCTCACTATAATCTCCCCCCAGCCCTACCTTTCTTTCTCTTTAATTTCCTATAATTCTCCACCTTCCCCCAACCCATTTCCCTTCAGCCTATCACTTCCCAGCTCTCTACTTCATCCTTCTCCCCACTTCTTATCCCCTCTCCACCATCCCATGTTACTTCACTCCTGATAAAGGGTTTCGGCCCGAAACGTCGACACTACCTCCTCCCATAGATGCTGTCTGGCCTGCTGAGTTCTGCTAGCATTTTGTGTTTTCAGTGATATAATGTCTATTTTCCAAGCAACTATGTTCTGTGGAAAGGGGAGAAAGGAGGAAGAATTTAAGAAATGCCATGAATATTCAGACAGAAGTAAAGAATAATTAATGGATATTACTTCTGTCTCTTTCAGTTAAGAAGCTATATTGTTTCAAACTAAATTTTCCCCTATCCCTTAAGATTTCTTTTCTTTCTTGTACAGAGGATGGAAATTAGTAAATAAGGACTGAACTACAGGTGCTATTTGTGTTTAATATTGAAAGGGTTAATGATGGTTTGGTTTCCAATAGGGCCCTTCCAAGCCTCCAGTAGATACACAAGCTAAAATACATTTTTAAAAAAATATTCTTTTCATTTCAGGGTTAGTTGTGTTTTAATCAGTTGGACCTTACAAGTGGATAGTTAAATCTGAATGTCAAGAATCAACACTTGTTAAATCAAACACAAACACACCATCACTAGTTATTGAACAAAACATTTTGGGGATGAGGTAAATTGTAATTCAGTGTGTACCACAAGCTTTGTACATTAACTAATGCCAATTCTGAAGATAGTCCCACCTGCTTTCCCTGCTCCTGCATGTACTAGATCTAATAAATTAGTTTTTAATTTCTATGTTGTTAGGCTGGTCTTGCATTATTCCTTGTGGGATATAGAATGAAATAATCTGTGAGTAAATGTCTTACTCTGTTAATACAGAACAATACAAGCCCAGTGCCTATAATCTCCCCCAAGGATGGCCCTGAGAGGCAAATTGATTTTGTACCAAGCAAAGCCCCATATGATCCTCGCTGGATGCTGGCTGGCAGACCTCATCCAAGTAAGGCAGTATTCGGAATTTTAAAGATGATTCACCACCTATCTGCAAAGTAATGCATGCAATTATAGACAGTTATATTCAATGAGTAAATCTGTCAATATTATGTCATTAAAGTTATGGATTATCTGTGAATAATGGGGGAATATTTAACCAAATAGCAGAAAAGACAAATACTGAATAGTCTCCAGAATGTGAATGTGACTGACTTAGGGGAGCAGATTGTTTTTTACACCATTTTCCTTCCTCTACAGCTGTCAAAGGTGCTTGGCAGAGTGGTTTCTTTGACCATGGATCCTTCAAGGAAATTATGAAACCTTGGGCACAAACGGTAGTGGTGGGAAGAGCAAGGTAAGAGTTACTAAACTGCTACTTTGATAGGTTTTTGAGCCTAAAGTTGGGAAAAGAACAGATAAATACTAGCAGCTTTAATCTGTACCTTGTGCTTTTCTCCCACGCTAAGGTTTCTTTAAGTGAAGAATCTTTCCACCATCTATTTCCTCAACTGAGGTTATTCCACAGCCTTTCATTGTTCCTAAAATTTACCCAAAATCTACAGTCTTTTTATTAGCATTGGCTACTTCAGCTTCATCTTGCTTCCCAGAGCTGTGGAGCATGGGGTTCTAACTTTATCTTATACCTATAAATTACATTGAACTTACAATGCATTTCTCAAAGAGAATTAGAACTCCCATTGTGGTTACTTCATTATGATCTCTATTTATGAAACACTCTAAATCAATGTTCATTCATCACCTGTGTAACTTTGAAATGCATGTCAGGGTGGAGATACATCTTTACCAAAGGAGGTGTAAGGTGCTCCTTCCCTCCGCTAGCCTGCAGGTCACACTTGGGCAAGGTGTAGCACCTGCTTATCCCTCCACCTCCAGTCAGGGTAAATTAAAGCCATGGGAGCAGGTGATGGGTGGTCACATGAGCAGTTGGTTATGCAACCACTGATGCCAGGCAGAGAATCTTTGAAGAATATTGATAATGTTTGGAGTCACCCGTCTTGTAAAGACGTTGCCCAGAAGAAGGGAACAGCAAACCACTTCTGTAGAAAAAATGTCAAGAACAAACATGGTCATGGATAGAGAAAAGAATCAGAACAAAGCAAAGGGGATCTTCCCCAGGGGTAACGATCATGCTCGCCCATGTCGTATGACACAGCACATGATGATGGTGATCAACCTTGAAAACTAAATGCAGTCGATGACTGCAATGCTGCAAAGGAGATTATGCTGTGTTAAGCTTTTCAGATATCATGAATTTACATCATAACCCTGTATTTCTCAAACATACTCTGAAAATGAATTAATTTTGAAATGATACAACTTCTGTGTTGATAAATTTGGTATACCACGTAGATTGCTATATTTATTGCAAGTTTCGAACTGTCTTACATTAAAACTGCATTGGTTGGAATTTTGAGATTATGTTAATAAAGAAACATAGAAACATAGAAATTAGAAAACCTGCAGCACAATACAGGCCCTTCGGCCCACAAAGCTGTGCAGAACAAAGGCCTACCTTAGAACTACCTAGGCTTTCCCCATAGCCCTCTATTTTTCTAAGCTCCATGTAGCTATCCAGGAGTCTCTTAAAAGACCCTATTGTTTCTGCCTCCACCACCGCCGCCGGCAGCCCATTCCACACACTCACCACTCTCTGCGTAAAAATCTTTTCCCTGACATCTTCTCTGTACCTGCTTCCAAGCACCTTAAAACTGTGCCCTCTCATGCTAGCCATTTCAGCCCTGGGAAAAAGTCTCTGACTATCCACACGATCAATGCCTCTCATCATCTTGCACACAATGTCAGATGGAATTATTGCTTGAGCTAGAGAACAGGGACATTCCAAATAATAAAATTATTTTATAAATTAATTAATTAAACCAAATAAAATGCCAATTTTGAAAACTATAAAAATTACCTCAAAAATAATTTTTGAAGTACTTTTTGCTTTTTAAACTGGAAGATTTATTTCAGTAAAATGGATACTTTGTTGTTGTTCTTGAATTTTGAAACAATATGTTAATTCATGAGCAACATCAAGAAAAATCCATATGTAACTATGCAAAATATGCTGACTATTCACTAGAAGATTCCAGATTACAGTCTGAAAAATTTGGAAACAATATGGAATGAAGAAACAATTACTTCACCAGTTCTGTATACATTTGTTTCAAACTCCTTTCTAAATATAAATATGTGCAAGTATAATCTCAGAATATGCCACAGGAATATTACTGGATTTATTTCTGTTTTATCACTGTCTAGGCATTTAGTGATCGAAAATCCCTAATATATCCTTAGATGGTTTTGTTGCGCCACCATCTTAAACCATTGCAATGCTTCTGGTGAAACCACCCCTGCGTTGGTGTTGGTCAGGGAGTTCCAGGAGGTAGACCCAGCGTTAATGAAGAGCTGTTGATGTAATTCCAAGTCAGATAAGTGTGCACTTTCGATGGCACCCACAGTTAGTGTGGTTCCAATGCCCTACGACTTTGTCCTTAGAGACATTGGTTGTAGTTCTTGAGAGATTCAAAGTTCAGGGTACATTTATTTTCCAAGTACGTATGCAGTATACAACTCTCAAATATGCCTCCTCCAGACAACCATGAAACAAAGAAAGCTATGGAAACCTTTCGGACAAAGAATCAACTGCGACACGTGCAAAAAAAAATGCGCGAACTGCAACAGGAACATCAAACCTCCCCCATACACAAAAACACAAATCATGCAAACAGCAACAAGAGTATCACCACTACCCCTTCCACCCCTCTCCCCACGCAAGAAAACCAACAAATGTCAGACATGGCAACTAGAAAGAATGGGTGGAAACACAGAATATAAAAATATAAAACTGAACAAGTTCACAAGAGAGAGAGAGAGAGCGATACCATCACCCAAGGACTTCGTCTTCTGGGAGCAGCAAGTGAGAGGCTTGCAATGGTGCTGAATACAGGCCTTGATGTTCCAATCTTCTTCCATGCTGTAATCGGCAATATTGGTGAATAATGGAGTTGACCATGGTCTCTAAGCTTCTCGGCCTCGAAGCTGCTCACCTCTTGTAGTCTTCTTGGATACAACAGAGGACCAAATTGCTCAATCAGATTGTAGATCACTGGCTCCATCAGTACCAGAAGCACATTCAAAATGAAAAGAAGTGGACATTTGCAAAGATGAGGTAGTGTTGTTTACATGACCCCATCTTGGGTCTGTTGGAGAAGCCGGGGGAGTAACTGGATTACATTTTGTAGACGGATACACATTCCAGCCATTGATGGAGACAGAATGCTTCAGATAGAACAATCAAGCACCAGCTGAAACATTTGGAAGGCTGTCATACAGGTGACTTTATTGTAGATAGTCCTAACTTCTTGAGACTTAAAGTTATAAAGCATGGCCCTTCGGCCCATCTGGTAATTCTGACAAAGATACCTCATCCAAGCTAGACTCATTTGCTAGTGTTTGACCCAAGACATGTACTTCCATGTACTTGTATTTCCAAGCCATGTACTTATTCAAATGTCTTTTAACATGCCCCAAATTAGATGCCAGCTGCCAAATGTTTGTTAAAAGAACCATGTTGCATGAGTTGGAAGAACCTTTACTGTACCCAGATTCAGTGCATGGATGGGTAGACGTCCAGTCTTAGTCCTTCTCCAGCATGAATGTGGTACTGGGAAATTTGACAGGCCATGTCAGAAGGCATTGAAATGTCAGCACATGGGCTGGGCCTGGGGCAGGATTTGAACTCAAATTGTTTGTTCAGATCTCTAGATTACTGTTCTGGTAATTTAACCACTGGACCACAGCATACCAGTGGCTTCTTTAGAAGAAATGTTACCTAACTTCAATAATCCTGAACTAGGGCCCGTCATTATTTTGCACAGGTTAGGAGGAATCCCTGTGGGAGTTATTGCAGTGGAAACTCGGACTGTTGAAATGACGAACCCAGCAGATCCAGCTGACCTGGAATCAGAGTCAAAAGTGAGTAAGTAATCTCCATGGATAAACTCACACAAAAATGCCAGAGGAACTCAGGAGGTCAGGCAGCATCTTGCAGGGAAATGAACAATTGATGTTTTGGGCTCAGACCTCAGTTCTGATAAAGGTTCTTAGCCTGAAACATCAACTGTTTATTTCCCTTTATAGATGCTGCCTGACCTCCTGAGTTCCTTCAGTAATTTGTGTGTGTTGCTCAAGATTTCCAGCATCTGCAGAACCTCCCATGTCTCCATCAATAAGCAATGTTTTAGAACAAAGACAGACAGCACCTTCTAAGAAGAGGAAATCTACTCATTGGGTTAATCAATGAGGACTCCTTTTGCAGGCTATTGATTAGAGTTTCTGTTATTTAACAGATTGTTCAGCAAGCTGGACAGGTGTGGTTTCCAGACTCTGCCTTTAAGACAGCACAAGTTATTAAAGACTTCAAGCGAGAACAGCTTCCGCTCATGGTTTTCGCTAACTGGCGGGGGTTTTCTGGTGGAATGAAAGGTAATCTTTATGGTTATCATTGAGTCATAGGGTCATAGAGCACAGAAACAAGTGGTCTGGCCCACCATGTCTATGCCAGCTGATGCTTCTATCTATACTAAAGCTATTTGCCCATTCAGCCCAGAGTCTTAATCGGCTTGGTGACTCACTGCTCTTTATTTTTGTTGAATGAGCTAGCTTTCCTCAAGTCGGATCCCCAGCAACTAAAGGTTAAAGATAAAGACTGGCTTCATTTATCAGTTGAAACATAGAGTGGAATGTGTCTTGTGCTTCAAATCAAATCAGTGAGGTTTATGCTGGGAACAGTATCATCATTATTCTGGTGTCAAGATTGCATGCCCACAATTTACTAATTCTAACTCAATATGTAATTGGAATGTGAGAGGAAACCTACTTGGCCACAAGGAGAACATACAAACTCCTTACAGATAGCAGCAGGAATCGAACCCTGATCAGTGACAACTGGTGCTGTTAAGTTAGTGTGCTAACTGCCACACTATTGCGCCATTGTCAGGCAGTCGGACAGATATCAATTTAAAAGGTGGGCTATTGAACTGGGAGTTCACGGGCTTCCACTTTTGTTCATTATATGGTGACAGTGACTCATTTCGACATCTCTAATGTTGGATTTATTTTACTTCATTTCCTAAGTGCAGTCTAGACCTGATGGCTGAAATGAACCTTAAAAACAATCTTTAAGTCCATTTTCTTTTGCTTTCAGATATGTACGATCAGGTTCTGAAGTTTGGTTCCAGTATTGTAGATAGTTTAAGGGAATTCCAGCAGCCAGTGCTGGTTTACATTCCCCCGCATGCTGAACTCCGAGGTGGTTCGTGGGCAGTTATTGATCCAACGATCAATCCGCTTTACATTGAGCTGTATGCAGACAAAGAAAGCAGGTACCAAACAAGGAGAATGGCATTTTTAAATCTTTTGCTCTGAGGATATATATCTGACTTACTTTTAGATGTATTGCAAGTCCTTCGATCAGTTCATTGGTAATTATCTTTGGAGCACACTTTAAAAAGTTCTCCCTTTCACTCATTCCTCAGAGGAGGTGTGCTGGAACCTGAAGGAACTGTGGAAATCAAGTTCAAGCGGAAAGATTTGGTGAAAACGATGAGGAGGCTTGACACCATTTGTTCAGACCTTGTTGACCAGTTGGGTAAGGATAATATTACCCTGCTATAGGAGCATGTTAATATTAGACATAGACACTCCCTTCCTGGTGTGCCACTCTGGGTCTTCTCATGTGTAACTTTTGTAGGTTCTCCTGAGCTTTCTGAGGAAGTCCGCAAAGACCTAGGAGCCAAATTGAAAGCACGAGAGGACTATTTATTTCCGATTTACCACCAAGTGGCAACGCAGTTTGCTGATCTCCACGACACTCCTGGTCGGATGCAGGAGAAAGGAGTTATTACAGTTAAGAAGAATTCACTGCATTTTCTCAGTCTTTACGGTAGTTCTTAAATAGAAATAATGCCAAAATTTGTAATACAGGTTTAAAACCCAAGGATGAGGAACTAGTCCAAGCAGTCACTTTGTGTAAAGGGAGTTTTATGATTACAAGATACACTTTCACAGGAAGGCAAATGTGAAATGCGAACTAGTGAAGCTACTTCAGTATGCCAAAGCAGGTTGATGTCAGTCATGTATATGAGAAAAGTAGTCCAAACTCCCACAAGTCATAGGCTATCCATTATAGGTCCAAGTTTACTATTACTATGTTAGTCATAGAACACTACATCACAGAGACAGGCACCTTGGCTCACCAAGTCCATGCCGAATCTGTCTAGTCCCAATGATCTGCACCTGGACTATATCCCTCCGTACCCCTCCCATCCCATCCCTGTACATATCCAAATTTCTCTTTAAACATTGATGTCAAACATGCATCCACCACTTCTGCTGGCATCTTCTTCCACACTTACATAATCCTCTCAGTGAAGAAGTTCCCTTTCATGTTGCCCTTAAACATTTCACCTTGCTTGTTTTGCATTAACCCTATCTAGAACCCTCATAATTTTGTATACCTCTATTCTATCTCCCCTCATTCTCCTATGCTCCAGGGAATAAAGTCCTAACCTATTCAATCCCACCCTGTAACTCAGGTCCTCAAGTCCTGGTATTTTTATGATTGTAAATTTTTCTGCATCTTAGGTGATGTAGGCGACCAGGACTGCACACAATACTCCAAATTCAGCCACACCAATGTCTTATACAACTTCAGCATAACATCCCAACTCCAGGACTCAATACATTGATTTATGAAGGTGAATGTTCCAAACGCTGTCTTTATAACCCTATCTACCTGAGACGCCATTTTCAAGGAATTCTGGATCTGTGTTCCCAGATCCCTCTGTTCTACCACACTCCTCAGTGCCCTACCGTTCACCAAGTAAGTCTTGTATTGCTCTGTTCAATACTGAGTGTAGAGAGCGACTTTTAAACAACACTTTACATTTGCAGCCAGGATGTCAGTCAGGTGACGTGATTTCTCACCATGTTCCTAATTTTATGACTACTTCATACAACTCAAATTCTGGCCTTGCCACCATAATCAGAAAGAAACTTCTCCTTCACTGTTATTAAATAAATAACTTTCTTTTTGAATATGGTGCATGTTACCTACTGGAATAATCTTCCCACATAGAACTGTAGGATCTAACTTTTTGTTTTGAGTTTAAAAGTAGCAGCTTTCCATCAGTGGCTTAATGGATAAATGAGAGAGATTGAGAGCAGCAGGAGACGGAGGAATCCTTTGGTCAGCTGTGTCAGCACTCACAGATTTGGTTTCCTCATTGCCTTCCTTTCTTGGAAGAGCGGGCAACTCAGTCAGAGTTCTGGAGAAAACAAAGGCTGGAAGATAAGTCTGTATGATTTATGATCTCATTAAAAACCTTGCACCCAGTAGTGTATCTGTAATCTGCTACAGTATGCTAGATTTTTTCATCACACAACATTATTCATCTTTATCACTCATTATGATCATTTTGCTTCTGGGATGAATTGTGTCTACTGACTGTCCTCTTTTGGTACAACTTCTCAATGCTGCTGTCAAGCCAGCCTGGATCTGTTTGGTGTGTTTCAGGATGTTTTGGAGTGGAAGACTGTCCGTGCATTTTTCTACTGGCGTCTGCGGCGACTGTTGCTGGAGGAGGTGGCAAAACAAGCCATTATAAAAGCAAACCAGGAGCTGAGTGACGGCCACATTAAATCCATGTTGCGGAGGTGGTTTGTAGAGACAGAAGGCACTGTGAAGGTCAGTGGAGAAGTCAGTATTGTCGATGTGAAAGCACAATCTATCAATGCAGTCTTTAATAAGTTATTAGTTATATTTCTGAATTTAAGTTGATGCGATTTTATTTATTATTTATTTTTTGAGATACATTACAGAGTAGACCCACCAACTGCCGAATTCACAGGACTAATTACAGGGCAGTTTACAATGACTGATTAACCTACCGACTGGTACACCTTTGCATTGTGGAAGGAAACCGGAGCACCCGGAGGAAACACACACAGTCATGGGGAGAATGTACAAACTCCTTACAGGCATCAGTGGGAATTGAACCCGAGTCGCTGGCACTGTAAAGCGTTGTGCTAATCCCTACATTACCATGATGTCAACACTGCCCTATATTGAACAGTGTTCTGGCCTATCCAGTATCTGCAGTAAATACTGAATGGTTCTGACACAACAGAGAAACAATGACCTATCCTCATGTTTTTTTTGTCAATACATGATTTTCCTCCATGCCCAGTGTGGTCTCATATGCTTTTATTTCCCTTTCCCTCAAATGCCAATCTATCATGATACCTGCTTCACACTGACCCACAACCTCACAGCATACTAGTTAAACTTAATTTACTAAAAAAAAATTAGCTGTTTGTTTCCTTAAATCTCAAGAAGGAATCTCTTTCAATCTCTGCTTCATTCATCATTTAACCCTTACATACTGTTTGGGTCAAATTTGACCTGTTTTGACATTTGACAGCAGTAAAAACACCTAAATGCCTTTTTTTAAATCCAAAATTTGATGATTTTTCCTAAAGTGACCCAAAATGGGCAAAAATTAAAATACTTTAAAACGTTATACTTTTGTACAGGTGCTACAAATTTTTGTACATTGAGGCTGTTCCGGGTCAAATTTGACCTGTATCTATTGAAATGGATTTTACATCTCTGAAACATTCATTAAGGATTAATCACCCATTTAGTAATGTCAGATAGGCTATTCATACATTCTAAATAGATCTATGGTTCAGAGTTTGGTATAGACACTTGTTATGAGGGGATTCTTGGGCCAGGTCAAAATTGACTCAGACCATGCTGTGTGTGGTGAACTACATATACCTGTCTGGATGCGCCCCCTGCTGACTGCTCCTGTGGCTCCTCCCACAGACCCTGGTATAAAGGTGATTGACGCCTGAGCCCGGCCCTCATTCTCCAGGATGTATTATGGTGGTCAACTGCTGCTTGTTCTTTCTTCCAGTCAATAAAAGCTGATATCTTGCCTTTACGTCTCAGAGAGAGTTATTGATGGTGCATCACTGTGAAGGTATAGAATATGAACTGTATGTAAGGGTTAAATATCTCTGTTCTGTTTTGATGGAATGAACTGGGAAAGCTACTTCTCAGCTTTTTCTTTGGTAACACAAGTTTATCAATTAAAATGTTACTAACTGTGAGGAAAAAAATAATAATGTTTTCTCTATTGAGTAGATTTATTGAACTATGAGGTAGTTTGATGTAAGCTAAGGCATTTGCCAAGCTGAAGATTCTCTTAAAATAAGCAACTCATACATATGAAAAAATAAGGTCCTTCAGAGCAGAAGATTAATTTTTCTCATAATAACTCATACTCATAAGTTGTTCCTGAATCATTGAGTGTGCATCTTCAGGCTCCTGTACCTCCTACCTGATGAACAATGAGAAGAGAGCATGTCCTGGGTGATGGGGGTCCTTAATGATGGATGCTGACTTCTTGTTCCTTGAAGGTGGATGCTACGGAGTTGAGTGCCCATGATGGAGCTGACTGAGTTTACAACTTTCTGCAGCTTATTTCGATCCTGTGTAGTAACCCTCCCCCACCCCCGCCACCGCCCACCAGACAGTGGGATGCAGTCAGTTAGAATACTCTCCATGGTACATTTGTAGAAATTTGTGAGTGCCTTTGGTGACACACCAAATCCCCTCAAACCCTTAATGAAATATAACCAGTCTTTACAGCTGCATCGATATGTTGTGCCCAGGATAAATCCTCAGGGATAAAATAATATTGTCAGCTGTTTGCTGGCATTTTCCCCAAGGGCAGTTAATGCTCATATTTTGGATGTTCTTGTAATGTGCAGGCGTATCTGTGGGACAATAACCAACATGTGGTGGCATGGCTGGAGCAGCATCTCAATGAAGAGGACAATACTCGCTCTGTAATATGGGAGAACATCAAGTATCTGAAGCGGGATTATGCACTAAAACACATTCGCAAGTAAGTGAATTTATCCTTGCAGGAGGAGTCGATGGTGAGCATTGTTCAGCTGAAGACCTGATTACGGGGGGGGGGGGGGGAAGGGAGGAGTGTGTGTGTGTGTTGATTACAGTGTGTGTCTGTGTCTCTGTGTGTGTGTATCTGTGTATTGATTACATTGTGTGTGTGTGTGCGCGCGCGCACATACATTCACTTTCCTACTCTGTCAATGTGCAGGAACTATCATGACAGACTAACTAAGATGACTGTAACTATCCCTGAATGTCAGTTCTTGTCGGTGAATCAGCTTGTGTTTATCCTAGGCAAAACAGACAATTAAAATATAAACAATTATTACGAGGAGGTTGTCCATTGTGTCTGTTGATGACAGGAGACGTGTGTGGGAGAGTTTTTAATGTGGAAAACCCATTGCACTGGGGCATTTCCTTTCTCTCGACCTCAGAAGTCCGGGTCCGGTGGTACGAATACGTATCACAAACTGGGGTCTTCCTTTGTTGCAGCGGATGATGGTAACATCTCCTGTGCCTTGTCATGCCCTTCACTCAGCATGGAGCATTGCAGTACTGCCTTCCTGGCCATTGCATCTCATCCACCTAGTCTACTGGAGCTGATTTTGCATGCTAGGTCAGGCATGTCCCTGTCTCACCAGGGTATGAGGCCGCTGGGTGCCCTCACCTACTTTAGCCTGCCTGTCAAAGCTGTATACTGACATGTGGCTGCTGTTGCAGCTGCTCGGAGACAGAGGGGAGAGCTGAGTGTCCAGTGGAGACCAAAGGTGAGTGAGCTGCCCTGGAATGGACAAGACAAGCCCCTTCACCAGAGGTGCTGCCTGGAAACGCAATACATCCCCTTCAAAGGAACCACATATTTAAAAGTACATACTGTAAGAGTGTAAGAAAGAAGGCAGTTGACTCAATTCCATTTGACTGTGTTCTTGTTGCACAGAAGCCATAATTTAGTTTAGTGATATCTTGTTCTTTATCCAATCAGTCCCTTTTAAAATATTAAGATGGTCTAATGGGTCACCTCCGCCTTTTTCTAAGAAAAGGGCACCATTCCCTTGAATGTTTCTTAGTAAGTGTAGCCTCTTAATTTTGTCCTTGACATTTTTTAAAATTTTTCTCCAGTATGTTTATATCCTTTTTTAACAATGAAGTACATTTTAACAATTAGTACATCCTGAGGTCCAACCATTACCTCTCTACTATTAAATTCAGTGCTTTGTTATGTCAATAACCTTAGTCTGCTGGTGACATATACAGGAAAGTTGGAATAGGTTAAAGGGACAGGAGAAACTCACATGGACAATTTTAGATCGTTTAGTTTAATACTGGAATAAATTACCAGCACAATAATGATCTGAATATAGAGTGGAGGCAGGTCGGTGCAGAGGTGCGGCATGAGATCCAGTGACCTGGGTTCAGTGCTGCCCCTGGGTGAGTGGAGATTCCCTGTAGTTTTGTGAGTTTCCCCACCCCTGATGTTCCAGTGTCCTCCCACACGTGTTGTTCAGTTCATTGGTTACCTTAGTGCAGGTGGGCAGCAGGTTAACTGGAGGGTGCAGCCAAAAGATAAACAGAAGAATGAGCGACACGCACAGAGAAAATGCTGGAGCAAGTTGGGTGGCAGCTATCGAGGGGAATAAACGGTGAGTAGAAGAATGGGACTGATGCGTGTGCTCTGAGAGCCAGCTTAGACTCTTTGGACCAAATGGCCTCCTTCTGTGTCATAAAACAATATGAGAAATAAACAGCATTTTGTATAAATTCAGAGTGAAATTGGTTAACAAACACTTGTCTGGGGCATATAAAATGGTATAGAGGCAAGTGGAGAGTAACACTGAAAGAGTGTTCCAACTCCAATAGACGCACACACAAAAAAATGTGTCCATTACTTTCATTTCCAGCATCTACAGATCTTCTCTTGTTTGTGATCTGACCCCATTAGTTCCATTTTATTGTGATGCATTTAGTGAGTGAAAATAGGCAGTCTGTGTAAATCATTGAGAGTATTAGAGTCGGAAAGTGAAGCTGAACAAACATGGACTTCCATTAGACTCTACTAAGCAAGTCCCATTCAGCAACAATGGATAAAAATGAAAATAATTATCAAACTGCATCAGGGGTTAACCTTAATAGTAACTCACCAGGGAGACAGACAGACACATTTTATTGATCCCGAGGGAAATTGGGTTTCGTTACAGTCACACCAACCAAGAATAGTGTAGAAATACAGCAATATAAAACCATAAATAATTAAACAAATAATAAACATAAATAAATTATGCCAAGTGGAAATAAGTCCATGACCAGCCTATTGGCTCAGGGTGTCTGACACTCTGAGGGAGGAGTTGTAAAGTTTGATGGCCACAGGCAGGAATGACTTCCTATGACGCTCAGTGTTGCATCTCGGTGGAATGAGTCTCTAGCTGAATGTACACCTGTGCC
Source organism: Hypanus sabinus (assembly GCF_030144855.1). Lineage (NCBI taxonomy): Eukaryota > Metazoa > Chordata > Chondrichthyes > Myliobatiformes > Dasyatidae > Hypanus > Hypanus sabinus. The sequence goes on along the minus strand of NC_082718.1, from coordinate 74,191,764 downwards.
TAACCAATACATTATGGAGTGGATGGAGACATTGCCCAAGATGGCATGCAACTTGGACAGCATCCTCTTTTCAGACACCACCGTCAGAGAGTCCAGTTCCACCCCCACAACATCATTGGCCTTATGAATGAGTTTGTTGATTCTGTTGGTGTCTGCTACCCTCAGCCTGCTGCCCCAGCACACAACAGCAAAACATGATAACTCTGGCCACCACAGACTCGTAGAACATCCTCAGCATCATTCGGTAGATGTTAAAGGACCTCAGCCTCCTCAGGAAGTAGAGACGGCCCTGACCCTTCTTGTAGACAACCTCAGTATTCTTTGACCAGTCCAGTTTCTTGTCAATTCGTATCCCCAGGTATTGGTAATCCTCTACCATATCCACACTGATCCCTTGGATGGAAACCCCTTGGATGGTACTAAAGGAGGTGGCTCTGGAAATTGCGGATGCATTGGTAATCATTTTCCAATGTTCCTTAGATTCAGGATCAGTTCCTGAGGATTGGAGAATGGCTAATGTTATACCACTTTTTAAGAAAGGAGGGAGGGAGAAAACAGAGAACTATGTTAGCCTAACATCAGTAGTGGGGAAAATGCTAGAGTCCATTATTAAAGATGAAATAGTGGCATATCTAGATAGCAGTGACAGGATTGGGCCGAGCCAGCATGGATTTACCAAGGGCAAGTCATGCTTGACTAATCTATTGGAGTTCTTTGAGGATGTAACCAGGAAGTTAGACGGGGGAGATCCAGTGCATGTAGTGTACCTCGATTTTCAGAAGGCATTTGATAAGGTCCCACATAGGAGATTGGTGGGTAAAATCAGAGCTCATGGCATTGGGGGGAAGATATTGACATGGATAGAAAACTGGTTGGCAGATAGAAAGCAAAGGGTAGCGGTGAATGGGTGTTTCTCGGAATGGCAGGTGGTGACTAGTGCGGTGCCACAGGGCTCGGTATTGGCACCACAGCTGTTTACCATTTAGATGAAGGCTTTGAGAATAACATCAGCAAGTTTGCTGATGATACTAAGCTGGGTGGCAGTGTGACATGTGATGAGGATGTTAGGAGAATTCAGGGAGACTTGGATAGGCTGGGTGAGTGGGCAAATACTTGGCAGATGACGTTTAATGTGAATAAGTGTGAGGTTATCCACTTTGGGAGCAAGAACAGGAAGGCAGACTATTATCTGAATGGTATAGAGTTAGGTAAGGGAGAAATACAAAGAGATCTAGGAGTCCTTGTTCATCAGTCACTGAAGCAAGTGCAGCAGGCAGTGAAGAAGGCTAATGGAATGTTGGCCTTTATTACAAAGGGAATTGAGTACAAGAGCAAGGAAATCCTCTTGCATTTGTACAGGGCCCTGGTGAGACAACACCTGCAATATTGTGTACAGTTTTGGTCTCCAGGGTTAAGGAAGGACATCCTGGCTGTAGAGGAAGTGCAGCGTAGATTCACAAGGTTAATTCCTGGGATGTCCGAACTGTCTTACGCAGAGAGGTTAGAGAGACTGGGCTTGTACACACTGGAATTAAGGAGATTGAGAGGGGATCTGATTGCAACATATAAGATTATTAAGGGATTGGACAAGATAGAGGCAAGAAATATGTTCCAAATGCTGGGAGAGTCCAGTACCAGAGGGCATGGTTTGAGAATAAGGGGTAGGTCATTTAGGACAGAGTTAAGGAAAAACTTCTTCTCCCAGAGAGTTGTGGAAGTGTGGAATGCACTGCCTCAGAAGGCAGTGGAGGTCAATTCTTTGGATGCTTTCAAGAAGGAGCTAGATAGGTATCTTATGGATAGGGGAATCAAGGGATATGGGGACAAGGCAGGAACCGGGTATTGATAGTCGATGATCAGCCATGATCTCAGAATGGCGGTGCAGGCTCAAAGGGCTGAATAGTCTACTTCTGCACCTAATGTCTATTGAAACAGGGGTCACCAGTGCCTTGGCCGTCCTCAGGTCCACCACCAGCTCCTTAGTCTTTTTCACATTAAGCTGCAGATGATTCTGCTCACACCATGTTACTTAGTTACTTAGTAACTTAGGAGTTACTTAGGCAGCCAGTACATTGGAGTGAAGAGCCATATGGCCAAACCCAAGTCGGAGGTATGGATTATGAAGAAAGATGGTAAAAACTTGGCCTCATTAGTTTGTCAGAGTTTGTCATCTTTAACATCATTTTGTGGCGTATCTTATGACGTGGATGACCATGACCCTGATTGTTCCTGACAATTTTTTCTACAGAAGCAGTTTGCCACTGCCTTCTTCTGGGCAGTGTCTTTACAAGATGGGTGACCCCATCTATTATTAGTACTCTTCAGAGATTGTCTGCCTGGCCTCAGTGGTCACATAATCTGGACTTGTGATATGCACCAGCTACTCGTATGACCATCCACCACCGGCTCCCATGGCTTCACGTGACAGTGATCGAGGTGGGGGGCGCGGGGGGCTAAGCTTTTGCTGCACCTTGCCCGAGGGTGACCTGCAAGCTAGTGAAGGGAAGGAGTGTTTTACACCTCCTTTAGTAGAGACGTATCTCCACCCTGCTTACCCATTATTGTCATAGCGGATGACACAATTCAGGAATGGGATGGAGAACACCAATTTATAATAAATAAGCTTTCAGCCAGCATTGTAATTACATCAAACTGTGTATATGCTAGCTGGAGTGCTATTTCAATTTTTTGATAACCAGACCAAACAAGATACAGGTGGAAATCCTGAATTGTTGAAGCATGATATTTAATACATCTCATTGTCCATTGCATTCTGTTTTCAGCTTGGTTCAAGCAAATCCAGAGGTGGCAATGGATAGTATTATCCACATGGCACAACACATCACACCAGCCCAACGCGCACAGATCAGTCATCTCTTAACGGCCTTGGATGACCCTGTATCACCGTAAGTGATGGCCATACTGGATATATAATATCAGCAAGACTGACCAGGATTCATATCACATACAAATTAAGGAAATGTGAGGCGGGGTAATTTCAGAAGTATTGACCCTGTGCATTCTCCAAATCGTTTGCTGATGATCCATGAACAAATAATGGTGGAAATTATATCCACAAATGTGTAATTGATTTTCTGAGTCTTGGCCATAGGGCTCATGGTGCTCTGAAAATAAGTTGACTTTGGTGCAAAAGTTTGACATGAAATTAACTTGGTTTTCTATTGCCTGAGTATGCACACACTCAAGCAAACATCTAACTAGCCTCAGCATCAGGATACTAGCTGAATGATGTGCATAAAGCCCGTTCTGGGACTGTTTGAAACACTGAATAGCATGACAATTCGTGAGGTTTCTGGGTTGTCTTTGCCTGTTAAGTGTAATCCAGATTGTGTATTGCACAAAAGCAAAACAAAACCCTTTATTGTCAGTTAAATATTGATTGTGTTGAGTTTAATAATGCTTAATCTTAAGTGATAAACTTTGATCTTATACAAAAACTTGCTACAATGTAGCAATTGAAATTATATCATATTAAATATCTATTTTCCTTGTCCGAAAAAAGCCCTCAATCAAAAATTCTTGCATGAGACCATATTGAACACGATCTTTGTTACCAAATATCATTTTTTAATGATTGCTTCTGTAGGCAGTGCAGTTCAGAAGGCAAATTCTGCTCTTCTGAATAAATACAAATAAAATTATTCTTGCATGGGGCCCAGCCATGGTGATTGCCACTAGCAATAATAATTAAGTGAACGTAAAGTAACCCAAAGCAACACACACAAAATGCTGGAGGAACTCTTCAGGTCAGGCAGCATCAATGAAGGGGATTAAACAGTCGACATTTTGGGCCAAGGCCCTTCTTCAGGAATGAAAATGAAAGACGAAAATGCTGGGGCGGTGGGGAAGAGGAAGGGAAGGAGTACAAGCTAGAAGGTGATAGGTGAAGTTTATAAAATGCTGAAAATTCATTCATCTGTAAGTTGGTGACCAAACTCAGACTATTCCTGCTCCTTTAGGTCTTTATAACAAGGAGATTTTTTTTTGCCTGCCACACTACAATCATACTATTTAGTTTCATCATTAGCACTTCGTAATTTTAATCATCTCAAGCACTATTACGAGACCCAGAGCATGATATTAAAGTTATGCAAAGACTGATTCTAAAGCAAGTTATTGGATAAAAATTGGTTATATTGCAAATAAGAGTATCAATATTGCCATATGGTTCATCCTGAGGATATTAATTATTGTTTTTATTGTAATTATGCCATTAAAATACATTATATACATTTATCTGAGTTAGGTTGTCCCTTATTTTATAAATGTGCCGGTGACTGCCTAGAAATTGTTTTTTGTGATTATGACTTCTATAGAAAACTTGATCTGGAAGTTTTCAAGCATAGTGAATCAATACAATTGGCCAGCAATCTTCCCTTCATAGAAACAGATTGAATTAAGAATAATGCAAAATGGTACAGGCTGATACAATATCTCCAACAACCAACTTTGAAGTCAGTCTCTGTCATTTGATTCTGATTGTTGCATCATAGAGACTTGAGTATGGTGGTCTCGGCCATAATTCTGATAGACTACCTCAAAAAAAGGGGTTCTCAACCTGGGACCCACTGCTCCATAAGACCATAAGATATAGGAGAAGAATTAGGCCATTTAGCCCATCGAGTCTGCTCTGCCATTTCATCATGGTTGATCCAATTTTCCTCAGCCCCAACATCCTGCCTTCACCCCATTTCCCTTTATGCCCCGACTAATCAAGAATCTATTAACCTCTGCCTTAAATATACATACAGACTAGGCCTCCACAGCTGTCTGTGGTACCGAATTCCAGATTCACCACTCTGGCTAACGAAATGCCCTACTTCCATTCTAAAAGGGCACTCCTCTATTCTGAGGCTTTGTCCTCTGGTCTGAGACTCTCCCACCATCCTCCCCCACTTCCACTCTGTTAAGGCCTTTCACCATTTGATAGGTTTCAATATGGTCATCCCTCATTCTTCTGAATGCCAATGAATACAGGCCCAGAGGCATCAAACATGCTTCATATGACCACCCATACAAACCTGGAATCATTTTTGCAAACCTCCTTTGAACTCTCTTCAGTTTCAGCACATCCTTTCCAAGATAAGGCCCAAAACAGCTCACAATACTCCAAATGAGATCTCACCAGTACTTTATGAAGTCACAACATTGCATCTGTGCTTTTATATTCTAGTCCTTTTGAAATGAATGCTAACATCGCATTAGCATTCCTCACCACAAACTCAACCTGAAAATTAATCTTTAGGGAATCCTGCACAAGTCCCTTTGCACCCAAGTTTTTTTTTAAAAAAATTCTCTCCATTTAGAAAATACTCAAAAATTTCACCTCTTCTATTAAACACTTCCCACACTGTATTCCATCTGTTACTACTTTGCCCATTATCCTAATCTGTCCAAGTCTTTCTGTAGCCTCCTTTACTTCCTCAAAACTATCTGACCCTCCACTTATATTCAATTGTCATCAATTCCATCATCCAAATCATTAACATATAACATAAAAAGAATCAGTCCCTACACAGACCCCTGAGGAGCACCACCAGTCAACAGCAGCCAATCAGAAAAGGCTCCCTTTAATCCCACTCTACCTCCTGCCAGTCACTTTATCTATGCTAGAATATTCCCTGTAAAAGCATGGACTTGTAGATTGTTAAGCAGCCTTATGTTTGACACCCTGTCAAAGGCCTTCTGAAAATCCAAATCAACCAATTCTCCTTTGTCTATCCTGCTTGTTATTTCTTCAAAGAATTCCAACAGATTCGTCATGCAAGATTTTCCCTTGAGGAAACCATACCGCCTACAGCCCATTTTGTCATGTGCCTCCAAGTTTCCTAAGACCTCATCCTTGATAATTGATGCCAACATCTTCTCAGCCACTGAGGTCAGACTAACTGGCCTATAATTTCCTTTCTTCTGCCTCCCTTCTTGAAGAGTGAAGTGACATTTGCAATTTTCCAGTATTCCAGAACCAATCCAGAATCTATGATTCTTGAAAAATCATTGCTACTACCTCCACAACCTGTCTAGCCACCTCCTGGGGCATACACCATCTGGTCCAGATGACTCATCTACCCTCAGAGCTTTTAGCTTCCCAAGAACCTTCTTGCTGGTAATGATAACTTACACATCTGATGATCCCAACACCTGGAACTTCCACCATACTGCTAGTCTTCCACAGTAGGTTAATGCAAAATACTTATCCAGTTTATCTGCCAGCTCCTCATTCTCCCATTATTACCCTTCCAGCATTGTTTTCCAGCGTCTGATATCCACACTTGCCTCTTTTACACTTAATGCATTTTAAGAAACTTTTAGTATCCTCTTTAACATTATTGGCCAATTTACTTTTATATTCATCTTTACCTTCTCAATGACTTTTTAGTTGCCTTCTGTTGGTATTTAAAAGCTTCCCAATTCTCTAACTTCCTATTGGTTTTTGCTCTCTTTGCCCTCTGGTTTTGACTTCTCTTATTAGCCACATTTGTGTCATCTTTCCTTTAGATGACTTCTTCCTCTTTGGGATGTATATATCCTGTGCCTTCCAGAAATTCCAGCCATTGCTGCTCTGCCGTCATCCCTGCCAGTGTTCTTTTCCAATCAAGTCTATCCAACTGCTCTCTCATGTCTCTGCAATTCCCTTTAATCTACTGTAATACTGATGCATCTGACATTAGCCTCTTCTCAAAATTTAGGGTGAGTTTGTTCATACTATGATCACTTACCCCTAAGGGTTCTTTTACCTTGAGCTCTCTAATCAATTCTGATTCATTGCACAACATCAAATCCAGAATAGCTGATCCTCTCATGGGTTCAGTCATGAGCTGCTCTAAAAAGACATCTCAGAAGCATTCTCGAAATTCCCCCTTGGGAGCCAGCAGCAACTTGATTTTCCCAATCTACCTGCACATTGAAATCCTCCATGACTATGGTAACATTGTCCTTTTGGCATGTATTTTCTATCTCCCATTGTAATTTGTAGACAACATCCTTACTACTGTTTAGGGGTCTGTATACAACTCCTATCAGGGTATTCTTCCCCTTGCAGTTCCTTAGCTCTATCCACAACGATTCAACATCTTCCAACCATATGTCACCTCTTTCTAGTAATTTGACTTCATTTTTTAAACCAGAGCCACTCCACCCCCTCTGGCCTCCTGCCTGTCCTTTTGATACTATGTGTATCCTTGCCTTTAAGCTCCAAGCAAAAATCTTCTTTCAGTCATTATTCAGTGATGCCTACAACATCAAACATGCTAATCTGTAACTGTGTTACAAATTCTTCTACCTTATTCCATATACTGTGCACAGTTAAATACAACACCTCCAGTGCTGCATTCACCCTTTTCAATTTTGTTCACCTTTTACATTGCAACTGGTCCTGTCGACTGCAATTTTGCCCTATCAATAGCCTTACTTTACTAGGAGTCTCACTACACACTGCCCCTGTTTGTAAACCAAGAGCCTCATCCTCAGCACTATCAGTCCGATTCCCAACCCCCTGCCAAATTTGTTTAACTCTACCTGAACAACTTTAGCCAGCCTGCCCACAAGGATATTGAACTCAACCCCTCACAGTCAGGTGTAATCAGTTCCTTTTGTACTGGTCACACCTTCCCCAGAAGAGATCCTGATGTTCCATAAATGTGAACCCCTACCCCCTGCCCCAGTTCCTCAGCCATGCATTCATCTGCCAAATCATACCATTCTTACTCTCATTGGCACATAGAGTAGGCAGCGACCCAGAGATATTCTACCCTGGAGGTCCTGTTTCTCCATTTTCTACCTAGCTCCCTAAAATCTCTCTCCAGGACCTCCTCACCTTGTCTACCCATGTAGACAAGGTGATGTGAATATGCTCCAAGACTTTGGCTGCCTACCCTACCTCTGAGAATGCCATTGACCCAATCCAAGACATCCCCGGTCCTGGCATTGGGGAGGCAATGTACCCTCCAAGTGTCTCTATCATACCCACAGAACCTTGTCTCTGTCCCTCTGACTATGGAACCTCCTATCAACACTGCAGTTCTCTTCACCTCTCTGCTCTTCTGAGCCACAGCACCAAACTCAGTGCCAGAGACCCAGTCACTGTGGCTCTTCCCGGCAGGACATTCCCTCAATAGTATTTGAAGTTGTATGCTTATTATTGAGGGGACAGCCACAGGTGTACACTTCACTGGCTTTGCATTTCCCCTCCTTCTCCTGACAGACACCCAGTTACCTGTCTCCTGCAACCTTGGGGTGACTACCTCCCTGAAGCTCCTATCTATCACCTCCTCATTCTCCCGTATGAGTCAAAGGTCATCGAGCTGCAGCTCCAGTTCCTTAATGCGTTCTCTCAGGGGCTGTAGCTTGGTGCACCTGTTGCAAGCGCATTTATCCGGGAGAATGGAGCTCATGCATACACAGAACAGATCACTACCCCTTGAGCCATTCTCACTATACTGTGCACTGATAGATGAGGGATGAACAAATAAGGACAGAGAGAGTAACTTACAAGACAATTGACCTCACTCAAACCTGCTGTCACCTAAGGAGCCAAAGCTACTCACTCTCAGACAGACACACTCATAAGAATGGTCAGTCTGCTCACACCTGTGCTATTTTCATTGGCCCTTTCTAAAGAATCCCTCTTGCTGATTGGTCACTCCTCAACTGAGAAAACTGCCGCAAAACTCTACCTTCAAAATCTCCATCGGCGCCCTGATTAAAAAGTAGCTGTTTTCACACACCTTGGCGTGGATTGTCTTACTCAGAGAAAACTAGTTCTAAAGCTCTGCTTTTTAAATCTTGAACGTGGACCTGACTGAAAAGTAGCTCTTTTTTACACAATACTGCTTGCTGACTGGCTGCTCCTGCTGAGAAACTGCCTTCAAAATCTGGTTCGTTGCTCTGATTAAAACAACTCTTTTCATTCACCCTGGCATGGATTGTCCAACTCAGTTAATGGAAAGCCTCAACTGCATGGAAAAGGCTGGGAACCACTGGTCTAAAGCTTCGATTTGGCAGGGACGGTGAATGTGGTGATGCCTCTGACAGAGTATCAGAACAATCATTAAATTGGAGCATGGTAGTATGTATGTTAAATTAAGAAAATATCAGACCATTTGTAATATACATGATCCGGAAATGTTTGATAGCAAAACCAGAAGCCAGAGATCAGGAAAGAAACAAAACAGGGAAATGTATTGCCTCATAATGGCAATCAAAAATTTGTCAAATCATAACTAAATCAAAACTGAAATTCAATTTAACTATTTGTGCCCATATACCTGGATAAGGAGTAGACAAATACTGTAGCAACCCCAACTGTAAATATAATAATAAATTGGCCTCCTCAGCCACCGGCTGAAGAACTTCCTCCTCACTTCTGTTTTAACGGGGCATCTTTGTGTTCTGACTCTCTGCCTCCTGGTCTTAGATTCCCCCATAACTGGAAATATCTGCTCCAGGCCCACTTTATCAAGTCTTTCAATATTCGGTAGATTTCAGTAAGGTTCCCCTCCTCGTTCATTCCAGTGAGGAGAGGCTCAGCTATCAACTGCCCCTCCAACATTAACCTTTTCATTCCTGATATAATTTTTGTAAACTCCCTCTGGACCCCCAAGGAGAGGGAAAACATGTCATCTTACAAAGCTACTGAGCATCACCAGACATCACCTGTAGGTCCCAGTACCACTTAATACTATTCATTTCATTTTTAGACCATAAGACATTGGAGCAGAATTAGGCCATTCAGCCCATTGAATCTGATCCACCATTCCATCATGGCTGATTTATTATCTGTCTCAACCCTATTCTCCTGCCTTCTCCCCATAACCTTTGACACCCTGAACAATTAAGAAACTACACTTTAAATATACTCAATGAATTCCACAGGTGGACTACCATCAGGCTAAATAAATTTTTCCCTGTTTCTGTTCTCAATGGATGTCTGTCAATTCTGAGGATGTGCCCTCTGGTTCTAGACTCACCTATGATAGGAAATATCCTTTTGATATCCACTCTATCTAGCCCTTTCAATATTCGGTAAGTTTCAATGAGATGTCTCCCCATGCCCCCCCATTCTTCTAAATTCCTATGAGTACAGGCCCAAAGCTATCAAATGTTCCCCATCTGGCCGAGTGGTTAAGGCTTTGGGCTGGTGATCTAAAGGTCATTAGTTCGAGCCTCAGCTGAGGAAGCGTGTGTGTCCTTGAGCAAGGCACTTAACCACACACTGCTCCTGCACGTTTATAGCCAGTGGTGGCGGTTGGTGCAGTATGGACAGGACAGGACAAGGATATGTTAACCATTTAATTCCTGCAATCAGACTCATGCAAGTCATCTCCAATGCTAGCATATCTTTTCTTAGGTAAGGGACCCAAAACTGTTCACAATACTCCAAGTGTGGTCTGACCAATGTCTTATAAAGCCTCAGCATTATAGCTTCATTTTTATATTCTTGTCCTCTTGAAATGAATGCTAACATTGCAATTACCTTCCTTACAACAAACTTCAGCTTAACCTGTAGGGAATCATGCACTGGGACTAGCACCTCTGATTCCTGAATTCATTTTCAGTTTATAAAATAGTCTGTGCCTTTATTCCTTCAACTAAAGTGCATGATCACATGCTTCCCAATACTGTATTCCATCTGCCACTTCTTTGCCAACTCTCCTAATCTGTCCAAGTCTCTGCAGACTCTGCTTTCTCAATAGTAATATCCACAGACTTTTCCACAAAGCCATCATTACATCATTTAGATCATGGACATATAATGTGAAAGGTAGCAGTCCCAACACCAATCTCTGCAGAACACTACTAGTAACTGGCAACCAATCAGAAAAAAGCTCCCTTTATTCCTGCTCTTTGCCTTCTGTCAGTCAGCCAATCTTCTGCCCATCTTTCCTGTAATACTTTGGAATCCTATCTTGCTAAGCAGCCTCATGTGTGGCATCTTGTCAAAGGCCTGAAAATCCAAGTAAACAACATCCACTCAATCTCCTTTGCCTGTTATTTCCACAAAGAATTCCAATAGATTTGTCAGGTAAGATTTCCCTTTAATGAAACCATGCTGACTTCAGCCTACTTTATCATGTGCCTCCAACAACCCCGAAACCTATTTAAATTTAATCTATTTATTTTCTGTGATGTTATATATAATTGATGTAAAAAATTATATTGTATTAATCTAAGTTGAACATTTATTGTATTTCTCATACTATCAAAACATAATCTTGACCAGTTTTTCCCATCAATTTTAACATTCAAATCAGATTCCCATTTTTGTCTTTTTTTACATCAATTATATATAACACCACAGAAAATAAATAGATTAAATTTAAATATGTCTGACCAATGTTTTCGATGTAATCAAGAAATTGGTACCTTTTAACATTCTACTTGGTCTTGTTTTAAAATTCAACGATTTTGGATAAATTTAAGACTTTTATTGGAACAAATTACTGGAGTACAACTCCCACATAGTCCACTATTATTTTTATTAGGAGACACTGAAGGGACAATACCAAAACTTAAATTGAACAAGTATCAGAAAAAATTTATAAAAATTGCATTGGCAGTAACCAAAAAAAGTTATCGCAGTTAGTTGGAAATCTGATTTATATTTAACTATGGATCATTGGAATAATGAAATACATAGTTGTATTTCATTTGAAAAAATTACATATAATTTAAGAAATGAATATGATATATTTTTGAAAATTTGGCTCACACACTCCATGGAGCATGTGGGGATCCTCCGATATCCAGGTAATCTTTCTCTTCTTTCTTTTTTTTTCTTTAGATAAGGGTTAAGGGGGGGGGAGGATTAATATTATCTTTCTTACTATTTTACTATTACATTTATTCTTTGTAATTTCTAAAATTTAATAAATTTAAAAAAAAAACCCCGAAACCTCATCCTTAATAATGGGCTCTAATATCTTGAAGTCAGGCTAACTGGCCAATAATTTCCAGTCTTTTGCTTCCCTGCCTTCTTAAAGAGTGGAGTGACACTTGCGATTTTCCAGTACTCCAGAAATGGAAGCTAGAAGCTCGGGTACTGGTTTTAATGATGTTGTTTGTGACAAATGGATTAATATTTGTGTATTATAATATTTATATTGCTACAAAAATGTTAAAGTAAAGAAAATATTCCTAGTTTAGAAGTATGAAGGATATGAAAAAACTCTATCTGTATACATCTATTTTGTATAAGAAAGTTAACCAGCCTCATTCTTACAAATGAGATAATAAAACATCATATAATTAAATAATCTTGGTTTGTCAGGCAATAATGTATTGAACTGTATAACCCTAAAATCACCATTTTGAAGATGTTCTCTTTTGAATAAGGTCTCATGATTCCTATAAGAAATTATATCTAAGGATAAAATTGTCTTGTTCATGCACTCCACTATGGTCAAAGATCATGTGACACTTAAGGGAGATAATAGTAAGAATCTGGGTTTAGAATTTGGGTATAGAATTAGCAATTTTCCAGTTCTCTGGAACCATTCCAGAATCTAATGATTCTTGAAAGATCCACAATCTCTTCAACTACTTCTTTCAGAACCCTAGGGTATAGTCTGGCTTATTTAATGACTTATTTACCTTCAGACCTTTCAATTTCCCAAGCACCTTCTCCTTGGTAATGGCAACTACACTCACTACTGTCCCCTGACACTTAAACTTCTGTCATACTTCTAGTGTCTTCCACAGAGAAGACTGATGCAAAATACTTGTTTATTTCCTCTGCCATTTCTTTATTCCCCATTACTACCTCTCCAGCCACATTTCCCAGTGGCCCAGTGTCCATTCTCACCTTTCATGTCTTCTTTATATACCTGGAAAAATCTTGGTATCCTCTTTGAAGTTATTGGCTAGCTTACCTTCATATTTCATCTTTTCTCTACTTTTGTTTTTTTTTAGTTGCTTTCTGCTGGCTTTTAAAACTTCCCATTAAGTTTTGCTTTTATGCTGTCTTTAACTTCCCTTGCCAGCCACAGTTGCCTCATCCTCCCTGAGAGTACTTCTTCATCTTTGGGATGTATCTTCCTGTGCCTTCCAAGTTTGTCCCAGAAACTCCAGCCATTGCTGTTATGCTGTAATCCCTGTTAGTATCCCCTGCCAATCATATTTGACTCCTCGCTTGTGCCTCTGTAATTCCCCTTGCTCTATAATAATATGGATACACCTGAATTTATGCTCTCCTTTTCAAACTGCAATATGAATTGTATCGTATTATGATCACAGCCTCCTAAGGGTCTCTTTACCTTAAGCTCCTAATTAAATCTGGTTCATTACACAACATCCAATCCAGAATTGCCTTTCCCTATTGGGTTCAACCACAAGCTGCTCTAAAAGGCCATCTCGTAGGTATTCTACAAATTTTCCCAGTCTATCTGCATATTGAAATCCCCCATCACTATCATAACATTGCCCTTTTCAGATGCCCTTTCTGTCTCCCATTGTAATTTGCATCCCGCATCCTGGCTATTGTTCAGAGGCCTGTATATAACTCCCATCGGTGTCTTGCAGTTTAACTCTACCTACAAGGATTCTCCATCTTCCCATCCTACGTCACATCTTTCTGAGGATTTGATTTCGTTTTTTACCAACAGAACCAAGCCATCTCCTCTGCCTATCAGCCTTCCTTTCAATACAATGTGTATCCTTGGATGTTAAGCTCCCAAGTATAATCTTCTATCAGCCACGACTCAGAGATGCCCACAACATCAATCCTGTCAAACTCTAAATACTCTACAAGATTACTTACCTTATTCACTGTTTGCATTCAAAAATACCATCTCCAGTCCTGTATTCATCACCATTTTCGATTTTGCCCATGTTACACTTCAGCTTATCCCACTGATTTCAGTTTTGCCCTCTCATCTGCCTGTTCTTCCTCAGTCTCACTACACACCGCATCAACTTGTATAGAACCTGCCCCATCTTCAGCCCCGTCACTCTGGCTCCTATCCCCCTGCCAGCTTAATCTAAACCCTCCCCAACAGCTCTAGCAAACCTGTCCAAAGGATATTGGTCCCCATTGGGTTCAGGTGTAACCCTTCCTTCTTGTACAGTTCACACCTTCCCCAGAAAAGATCTGAATGATCCAGAAATCTAAAACACCCCCCCTGCACCATGTCCTCAGCCACTCGTTCATCTGTACTATCATCCCATTCCTGCCCTGACTGGAGTAATCCAGCGATTACTACATAGGAGATCCAGCTTTTCAGCCTGTCATTCGTACTAGTTGCACCACCACCTCCAGCTGCTCACTCTCCTTGCGAATCTTCTTTAGCTGCTTTGGGACTTCCTGGACTTTAGCACCTGGGAGGAAACACACTGCCCTCATTTCTCTTTCGCGGTCATAGAATCTGTTATCTGTCCCCCTAACTGCTGGGTCTCCAATCACTACCACCCTTCCCTGCTGAGCCTCAGAGCCACTGGCCGAGCTGCTGCTGCTGTGTCTGACAGGCCATTCCCGCCCCCCCCCCCCCCCGCACACAGCCGTATCCAAAGGTTGCTGAGGGAAATGGCCACAGGGGACCCCATAATGACTGAAACTTAGTCATTATATGTGTATTCATTTTCTGGCAACTGAGTTTCTGAATAAATGGGATGACCATATAATGTTCAACGTTAGAAGAAACACTGATTTGGCTCAATAAAGTAGTGAGGAAGCATGGGCATTGAAGAACAGTGTAAGTCAGGTGGACTTGATACTATTCCTCTTCTTGTATATGTAGTACAATCTTTCCCTCTCAATCTGCTACAGCTCTGAGGTAGGCATTGTCCTAAACAATACTAATGTTTGGAATTTGTACTTGTTTGCTTTTTACCACTTGTGCAATTTGTTCATTTTTTGCGTGCTGGGTGTTTGATGTTTGCTTGAACAGGTTCCAAGCTGTTTCTTTGTTTCATGACTGCTGGGAGGGGGAGGATGAAACTCAGGGTTGTATTCTGTATACACACTTTGATAATAAATGTACTTTGAATCTTTGAAACCGGGATACCAATGCATACTTCTAAAACTGAAAAAGCTAGTGGATGAGTAATTCCTAAAAAAAGAAGTTCTGTTGGAGTCACATGGCTATCTGAAGATATTTTCTTGAATGGAACATCAATTTCTTAAAGTGTCTTGTTCTTTCTTGGAAAGGAATCTCAACTCCCTTAAATACAGTTATGACCCCTACTGGCTGCATTTGAAAGGATTGTTTTCTGCCAATTGGAGGTACTGTGCACTTATTGAATGGCACTCATTAAGGACACCATTAATCTTACCTTTAGGCTTGCTAAACAACTTGGAACGCAATGTAATTTAAACAATATAATTTGCTTTAAAAACGTAAAATGGTTTTAAAAAGTGTTCCTGTAGGACATTTGGGTATAACAGTGCATGAGAGATAATAAGATTGAGCTTTGCTGCAGCTTACTTCCATAGTGATCAAATTACTTTGTTGAGATGCAGCAACCATGTGTTTTTTTTCCACTGAATGACAAACATTTCTATACTTTGTGTCCCAAGGCAGAGGAAAGTCAGTAGGTCTCAGTGTGATATTGTTCACATTTTAAACATTGGTAACATTTTTACACAGGAAGCAGAAGGGAGGAAAAGTGTGCCTGATCATTACCTTAAACCTGATGGTAAGCAGCACTACAGTAACATACAATACAGAAAATAATTATTAGAATTGCATATTTAAGGTACTTGGAAGAGGATATAAACTCTGTTTAACAAACCCAACAGGACCAATTCTAACTTAAATATTTATTCATATACCTAACACATTTTACATAAACAATTTCATTACATTCTAGTTAAAAATTCCCAACTGATTTAAAGCTAGGTGAGGAGGAAAAATCTTAAAATATTTCTTTCATCCCCACAGCCTCACAGATAAAACTCAATTGGTATTCAGTTAATTACTTTTTCAAGGAATATTATATCAGTGGTCTCCACTTGCTGGCTCATATGAAAATACACTTTACGAAGAATATAAGATCTGTAAAAGCTGATTTACAACTAAGATTTATAATGAATCTTTTGAACTTATGCTTTTTCCCAATTCATATCAATCAATTAGAGAGTATATATGTCAAAAGCACCACTAACTCACTTCTCTTAAGAAGTGCAATAAAACTCTACTGTTGGTGTTTTTTTTGTATTATCAAGATTGCTGATCAGTGCAATTCAGCAACTCAAGTCCCATAAAGATTCTCAGTTTCTTCATACACAGGCAAATTATATTTTATTTGATATTGTGATTGAATTTGAAAAAGAGAGGCTTTTTTCCAGGAAACTTTTATAAACAAAGTAAATATTCATATCTTTATTTTAGATAAGTGATAAATTCAGTATATTTTAGAAAAGTTAACTAATTCTGCTATGTTTTCCAATTATTTTGATGTAAGACATAGAACATAGAAATTTACAGCACATTACAGGCCCTTCGGCCCACAAAGTTGTGCTGACCAGGTAACCTACTCTAGAGACTGCCTAGAATGTATGGTATCATGAGAGCCTCTTGATATTTGAGTTAGCTGTAGAAGATGATTACATTTATGAAAATCATTTCTGCACGTGACAGTTATCATCAGGAGTCTATCAAAGTGTCAATGTAAAGGCATCAAACTGTGCCTTTCTCAAAACTCTTGACAAGTTTGAACGTTCTAGTGGTACATTGATCTTGTTAATCTTTGCAGAGAGCAGCCCCTGTAAGAAACCATGTTGGAAAGACAGATTTCAGGTAACACAGACAGTGCTTGCCAATTATTCACAGGAATGATCCCAGGATTATAAAACTAACACCTTTGCATCGGTTGCTTTAAAAAAATACTTTTTAAACAAAGAACAGCCAACAAGTGGAAACAATGTACATTTTAAGAAATATTCTTGTAAACAGTGCTTAGTTCAAATGAAGCAGATTATCACTTATCCTTAAAACAATAAATATAAATAAAACAAATATACAAACAGTATAATACTGCCTATCACAACAGCACCGACACATTTCACTGTACTGAGCTATCACACGGCACGGAACATTTACAAAGCAAAAAAATACATTTGCAATACTAGCACCTACTAATTTAAAAGCCATTATTAAGGTCCAATTATGAGCATTCAGTGTTGGTTTTGCTTTGCTTCCATTGTATTTTGCGGGTAAGCTGCTGTCATCCTCCAAATACTGTACATGTATGTTAATCAACCTCAAACACATCTCCTTTGAAGCACCCGCCTACATACTCTGCTTGACATTATTGCAAGAGGATTTCAAATTTGGAACAGTAAAGTAAATTCAACGAAGGGATTGTTCATCATCTGTGAATTAAAGATGAAGGTTCTGTATCTCTTCTCATGCTCACCTTTTTACTTGGTCATTAATCAAACATACTTTCAGTCAGTTGAGTCCATCTTTTAAAAGCACAGCAATTCTTCCACAAGGAAACAAAAGATCTTGAGCTTGAGCCCAAATACATCATCAAAATCTAGGTTTCATATTAAATGAATGCTGTCCTTCCATCATATTGGACCTCACTCTGAAGGACTATATCTCTTTCTTACAGGCTGAATAGGGAAATGATTCATTGAGATGTAAACTATACTAAAAATTCATACATTTAATTTGTTTTATTAAGAAACTCTTTTCTTTGTTTTTCCATCTCATATCAGTGCTATTATATTTCAGCTAATCAATATATTTTTTCACAAATATTTCTCCTTTACTCAATGAGAATGGTCTGGATCTCTCCAGGTGCATCCGTTGCAAGTAATGTCATTTTCATGCTCAGTGCTGCATTTAAGTTCCTAGATCTTGCACGTTCCATACAATGTTGTTTCAGAAGTCGAAATAAGATAGCCAAACCATTGAAAACTACAATGTTATGCATGCCTAATTCTCAAAGATGGGCATGGGAACTCTTTCTGATAAATATCTGTTGACTGTACAACTTCGTTCAAAGCTGCATGTTATCAATAATTCCTGGCAGTTAGGAACAGCTCTTCTTCATTGCAACGCTATTGGTTTGTTGCCTTGTGAATTCAGGTACTGAGTTGGCACGGTTTCCAAGCTGGCATAAGTCGTATAGAGACCAGTCAGCTGCAGGTCAGAGAAAGAATTCTCACTCCCACCAGACACAGGAGTGAGGCTCACCGTTCCTAGGGGAGAGTCTGACAGACGGAGTGGGGATGTACTAAATGTGCCAAGTGTGTCCAGGTTAAAACTCTCATCTTTCATTTCTTCCCATAGGTTTCCTGTCAGAGAAAATTGGTTGAAAGAGCATAAAGATTTAGATTTGTCTTAACAAGGGAAAAGCACATTGGCAAGGTCATACTAAAAATTAACAGTGCACTGATAATGTCTCCTCGTATGGTGTTGAAAGGTTTGCAAACTAATTGCCGAGATCAGAGAACAACGCAACCCATGCTCATACTAAATCTGCTGAAAATTGCCGTAGTCATTACATGTTAAACTTCTGATCAAAGGAAAATGCAGCATAAGAATTATTATAGTGCATGTGTACTAAGAGCAGGAGTAAGTAACTTTACACTGCCTCCCAAAGATAGTGTCTCATCTGTTTGTAACCTTAACTCTGTGTTCCCACCTACCACCAGGAAACTTCCTTGTTTACCAAGAATCTATCTACCTTTAGCTTAAGATGTTCAAAGACTCTGCAAACACTGCCCTTTCAAGGAGTGTTCCAGAGACTCAACCCACTGGGAGAGAAAAAATACTGTTTTATCTGTCTTAAATGACAATCCTTTTTTTTAATATAAATAGTGGTACCTAGTTCTATGCGTTGACAATATCAGCATTTAGCTGCACACACACAAAATGCTGGAGGAACTCAGCAAGTCAGACAGTATCTATGGAGGGGAATAAACAGTCGATGTTTTGGACGAAGATCCTTCATCAGGACAATGGAGGGTCTCACCCTGAAACATAAACTGTTCATTTCCTCCACAGATGCTGCTTGACCTGCAGAGCATTTTTTGTGTGTTGCTCAAGATCTTCAGCATCTGCAGAAACTTATATTTATCAGTTGCATTAATGATGCTCAAGTTCAAATATCAATAAATAACTCAACTCAAGATTCAACACATTATAACGTTCTGGCTCAGAATTTGAGCTCAGTAGTTTCCAATAATGAGGCTGCCATTCCCATGCAGATCCCCTCGAGACATATCTTGGTTTACAAGAAAATAAACCTCATCTTTTGTGTAATTTACTTCTTCTACACTCCTACAGGCATTCGCTTTGCTCTTGCTCCCCTTCCCAGCTTTTCCTGTCTCTGCAAGGCTTAAAGCCTGTGATATCCCCCAAATCAAACTGAAATCACCACTGCTTTGCTCCCTCCAAAGGTGCTGCCAGAACCTGCTGAGTATTTCCACCATTTTGTGTTTGCATTTCTTTTCTCTATGACAGGGGTTCTCAACCTTTATCGTGCCATGAACCCCTACCATTAACCAAGGACTCCTTAGAGCCCAGGCTGGGAACTCTACAGAAATCACTCACCGTGCAAAGCAAAGTCCATGATGGTCGGGTCCAAGGCGTCGACATCTGTGCTCATATCCGTGGTCATGCAGAATAGGTCAGAAGTGACCCTGCTGTCTCCCTGGTGCTGCACAGGGCTGTGGCTCAGATCTGGTATGGCATGGAGAGGAGGGGTCTGAGCTGGTGCTGGTGAGTCAGGGGTAATCCTTGTCTGTTGCTGCGGGATCTGGTGGTGCAACGGCAGGGAGTGCAGGGAGAGGGTGTTAATGGACTGGTGGGGAAGGTGTGGCACTGTGATGCTTCCCTGTGTGGATGGCACCTGTGTTGTCATGTGGATCGTTCTCTCGGAATACTTTGATGGCCTTCTGCAGTTTTCAGGCCGATCGGATATCAATTTGTCCAGCTCATCTGTAAAGAAAAACAGATTGTAGTGAGAGGCTCGGGAGATCACTGAATCTAAGGCAACAAGCAAACTACTGGGGGCACTTGGGTCAGGCAGTTTCTCTGTAGAGAAATGGGCAGTCTATGTGTCAGCTCAAGACCTTTTGCCAGTTCAGATGAAGAGTCTTGTCCCTAATCACTGAACATTCCTAGATTGCTTCATTGAACTTGTGGCTTGATGTTTTATATTTTGTGATTTTTCACTCGGTTTTAACCACTTGCATGATTTGTTGTTTTTTTGCGCGTTGGGTTTATTTTCAATGGGTTCCATTGTGTTTCTTTGCTTCGTAGCTGTCTGTGGAGAAGACAAATCTCAGGGTGCATAAATACTTTGATAACAAATATATTTTGAATCCTATGAATCTTTGAACATTGACCATCCATTTCCCTCCAAAGATGCTATCTGACCCGTTGAGTTCCTCCACAACCTTGCTGGTAAGGTCAGGTCCTTGAGTAAAAATTTCCTCTCCTGTTCTGAAATCACTTCCTTCGGTATAAATATGGTTTCCCAACAACTTTGTTAGCTGGTCATAGATTACTGAATAAATATGAGCTCCCTATCACCCTTACCTGGGTTGGCCATGCTCCTTCGAATCGCTGCAAGATCTTTCCGCTTCCATTTCTGCATCTCCTCCTCCATTTTTTCTATCTTTGCTGGATTAAGGGCCCAAAGACATCCTTTACGTGACGAGCCACTCAGTTTGTTCTCTACCTTCTCAAAGCACTTGTTCAGGGACAGATTATGTCTGACAGAATTCTTCCAGCCATCTGGAGCAGTCTGAGAAAACCACAGAGGGGAAAGGTTCAGAGCTGAATGACTGTTGCCATTCTGGTTGCCCCTTTACTACTTCTGATCACCTCATTACAGGACGGATGTAGAGGCTTTGGAATGGGTGCAGGTGAGGCTCATCAAGGTGTTGTCTGGATTAGAGAGATTGGAAAAACTTAAAATGTTTCCTTCTGTTAGCCCATGGGTCCTTAACCTGGGGTACGTGAGTAGATTCCATGGGGACCATGAAATGAACTAAAAATTTTAACTCGCCTGTATTTTGAATGTATAGTCTTGTTATTCAATATGTTAATAAAGAAGTACATATATCACTATACCACAAATTAGTTTTTTTAAAGTATTTGTATTTCAATAGAATTGGCTTAATTTGTAATCCTATGTATTTCATTTAACATATTTAGAAACATTATTCTGAAAAGGGCTCTCTAGGCTTCACCGGACTGCCCAAGGGGTCCAGAGGCTTCACTGGACTGCCTAAGGGGTCTATGTTAGTCGGAGACTGAGAGGACAGCTGACAGTGGCCTATAAAATTATGAGAGGCAGATATAGGGCATGTAGCCAGAATTTTCTCCCCCAGAGTAGAAATATTAAATAATTGAAGGCTTAACTTTTGGTAAGAGGGG
Organism: Hypanus sabinus; assembly: GCF_030144855.1. NCBI lineage: Eukaryota > Metazoa > Chordata > Chondrichthyes > Myliobatiformes > Dasyatidae > Hypanus > Hypanus sabinus. The sequence goes on along the minus strand of NC_082718.1, from coordinate 74,170,408 downwards.
TTAAGTTTAAAGAATGTGTGTGGGAAATAAGTTATTTTTTTTGTCGCGAGAGGTAGGTGCCTGGAATGGCCTGTCAGGGGTAGAAGCTGACAAGTAGTGGTGCTTAAGGGCATTTAGATAGATATTTGAATGCACAGTGGCTGAAGTTATATGGATTATATTCAGGCAAATTGGTTTAGTTCAGTCTAGCATCAGGGTCTGTTCCTGTGTTGTAACATTCTTTGGATCGTTCTATGTTCTAATTCTCCTTTTAACAAGTAACAGTGACTTATTTGATCTCTTAATCTATTTAGTTAGTGTTAACTGCTTCTGAAAATCTTGCTTATTTTAACAAAAAGTCATCCTGACTAAGCAAGAGACATTAGTTAAGGAATAAGGCATTTCCTGTTTCAACAATAAAGATCAATGTCGAATACAAAGAGATTGGACTTGTATCAGTCTCCCACCTTGAAGTAGGGGAAGTGTTCCTTCATGAAGCTATAGATCTCACTGACCGGGAGACTACCTGTTTTGCTGTTCTTCAATGCCATGGCAATCAGGCAGCTGAAAGAAATCCAAAAATCAAAGACTGTAAGGAAAATACACAAATAAAACTCTGAAGTTTGTGTGTCTTTGGCTATTGTTGTGCTGCTGTGATGGAATTAAATGTTAGCCCAACATCAGCATCGAATGCACCCAGGTTAACTTATTTACTTACAGAATAATGCTTCCTTTACATTGCACATCAATTAACCTTATCATTGGACTAATATTTCCTACCATACCTTTTCCATTTCTTCAAACAGTCACCCATTTTGGTTCACCAGAACTGCCATCTTCCATCAAATTATGGGCAGCTGTGACAGTCAGCCAACAACCCAAGACTGTTCCACATTTATATTGTCTCAGGCCATTAAAAGCCTGAAACATGAGATATGTTTCAGCTAATCAAGCTAAACCAATTTAAGCCCAAGATTCAAAGTAAAGAAGAATGGATGCAATTCAATATTTCGCTCAACTGCTTTAGCTCTGAAGGATGGTCCTCAACCTGAAATATTGAATCTGTTTCTGACCTGACCTGACCTGAGTAATTCCAACAATTTCTGTTTTGATTTTAGATTTCCAACATCTGTAACTTCCTTTGATTTTCACTGTTTTAACACAATCTCGTGTAACCCTTGCAAGACATCAATTACATTTCCTCTTATGATATAATAAACCTCATTCTGTCCAAAAATGAACAAAAAATACAAGAAGTCCTTCAGACACACCATCTCTTTTACCAAGAATTTGTGTCCATTAAACTTGTCACCTTCCATCCATCTCATAGTGTCACTGTATGAGACTTTTCCCCCATCCTTCTTTCTACTCTTTTTCAGTTAAGACGGTAATAAGCAAATTGTTAAAAATTTGATGCTACTTCAGATGTAGCTGTTTGGTGACCAGCAAAGTCTAGGGCAGGGGTCAGCAACCCACTCTTAGGGTTAGGGTCCAGTAAAGTCTAGGGGATTGAGATGGGCCAAGGGTTTGGGGATCAGTAAAGTCTAGGGGATTGAGATGGGCCAACAGTTTGGGGATCAGTGCTGAGACGTCAAAGGGCATTTAAGCTTGATAAGTGATAGACTCTGAAAATCCTCCAGTTTCAAATGGCTTGGCCAAACCATCCCAGTGGAGGAAAGTATTCGAAACAGTAATCCATCTTTCTCTCTTGGTTAGCCATTGGGATCAAATTTCCAATCTTTGCTTCTCATTGGCGCTTTTGTCATCTCCTTATGAGTGAGGGTGAGAACATTAATTCCTGTCTCCGTCTGAGATTGTTTCAATGGATTAGACTTGCTGACCCAAATGGGAAAGGAGGGGGTCTTGCTCACACTGCACACTCTGGCAAAGATAACACAGGCACACCAGAAGAAGCAGATGCTGGGATCTGGAGCAACGCACAAAACACTAGAGGAACTCAGCAGCACCCGTGAAGGGAAATGAACAGCCAACATTCGGGGTTGGCACCAGCACTCTGCCTCTGTGATGACGAAATCTGTTCATTACTACAGGCAATGTTTTGTATCAAGCTTTTCAGTCTGTCCATGTGCATGACCAACACTGAATCTAATTTTAAGTCAAAGTTCTTTTCAAGGGAACCTTTTGGAAAATGGACTAGTGAGAGAGAAAACATGCCATCTTACAAATGCCTGAGCATCACCAGACATCACCTGTAGGTCCCAGTGCCATTCAATATCATTCGTTTTACTTTTAGACCATAAGATGTAGGAGCAGAATTAGGCCATTCAGCCCATCGGGTCTGCTCCGCCTTGCCATCATGACTGATTTATTATCTGTCTCAACCCGATTCTTGTGCTTACTCCGTGTAACCTTTGACACCCTGACTAATAAAGAAACTATCACCTCCACTTTAAATATACTCAATGATGTGGCCTTGATGGCTGTCTGTAATAATGAATTCTACAGATTCTCCAACCTTGGGCTAAATAAATTTTTCCCCATCTCTGTTCTAAGTGAATGCCCCTCAATTCCAAGGATGTACCCTCTGGTTCTAGACTCTCCTATGATTGGAAGGATCTTCTCTATATCCACTTTATCCACACCTTTCAACATTCATTAGGTTTCAATGAGATTCCCGCCCCCCTTCCTTTCATTCTTCTAAACTTCTGTGAGTACAGGCCCAAAGCCATCAAATGCTCCTCATATGTTAACCTTTTCATTCCTCTAATCATACTCGTGAACCTCCTCTGGACCCGCTCCAATGCCAGCACATCTTTGATACAGGGCCCAGAACTGCTCACAATACTCCAAGTGTGGTCTGACCAATGCCTTATAAAGCCTCAGCATTACATCCTTGCATTTATATTCTAGTCCTCTCGAAATGAAAGCTAACATTGTATTTGCCTTCCTCATCACTGACTCAACCTGCAAATTAACCTATAGGGAATCCTGTATGAGGGCTTCCAAGTTCCTTTGCACCTCTGAATTTTGAATTTTGTTGCCATTTAGAAAATACTGTAATGCTTTTATTCCTTCCACCAAAGTACATGGCCATACACTTCCCTACACTCTATTCCATCTGCCACAGCTTTGCCCATTCTCCCAATCTGTCTAAATCAACACTACCTGCTTCTCCACCTATCCGCAAATTTGGCCACCAAGCCATTAATTCTGTCAACCAAATCATTGACATATAACGTGAAAAGAAATGGTTTCAGCACCAACCCCTGCCAACAAATCACTAGTCACCAGTATCCAACCAGAAAAGGCCCCTTTTATTCCTACTCTTTGCCTCCTGCCAGTCAACCAATCTTCTATTGACGCTAGAATCTTTCCAGTAGTATAATGGGCTCTTAGCTTGTTAAGCAGCATCATGTGTGGCACCCTGTCAAAGTCCTTCTGAAAATCCAAATAAACAACATCCACTGACTCTCTTTGTCTATCCTGCTTGTTGTTTCCTCAAAGAATTCCAACAGATATGTCAGGCTAGATTTTCCCTTAAGGAAACAATGCTGGCTTTGGTCTATTTTATTATGTGCCTTCAAGTACCCTGAAACCCTTTCCTTAATAATAGACTTCAACATCTTTCCAACCACTAAAGTAAGTCTAGTTGGCCTATAATTTCCTTTTTTCTGCCTCTCTTCCTTCTTAAACAGCGGAATGTCATTTTCAATGTTCCAGTCCTCCTGAACCATTCCAGAATCTAGACATTCTTGAAAGATTATTACTAATACTTCCACAATCTTTTCAGCCACCTCTTTCAGAACCCTGGGTTGGGAGACCGCCTCTGTCTGTCGATGGAGTAGCACTAATTCTGTGCTGCTCTTAGTTTTCTCTCCCTCTCCCCAGCTTAAATTTTGAATTTAACATTTTTAATTGCTGATTCTTGAAGGGGAGTAATATGTCTATGTCTGCAAGAAGTGGGAAGAACCTGCATGAACCTACTGACAAAGGTAATGGAAAAGGAAAGATGCCGAAGGAAAGATCTGATGAAATGCCAGCATGGGCTGAAGATATCGTTCGTACACTGAAATCAATTCAAGATCAAAATAAGGCAATTAAAGATCAACTGGAAAAGAATTATAATGAAACGAAGTTATTTCTGGGAAAACTTAAAGATGTGGATACTCAAGTTACTAAACATGAAGAGGAGTTGAAGTCAAGTAAGCAAAAACTATCTGAAACTACAACCCGTTTGGAAAAATATCGTAATAAGATTATTGATTTGGAAACTAAGTCTCGCCGAAACAACATACGAATTGTTAAATTGCAAGAAGGAGCTGAAAATGGGGACTTAACGGTTTACTTTGGTAAGCTCTTTCATGATCTAGTTCCGGCTATTTTATCACAGTCACCTGCTATTGAAAGAGCGCACAGGCTGTCCACTTCAAAATTTAAAGGCTCAACCAGACCAAGATTTATTTTGGTTTGTTTTCATCACTTTAAAATTAAAGATCAAATATTGCGACAGGCAAGAAAACAGAGTTTTCAGATTCAATGAGTCTGAGTTCAGTTTTTATGAAGATTATCTGAAAGAAGTAATGGAACAAAGAGCAAAATTTGCTTTGGTAACGAAACAAGCAACCGTTAAGAAACTCTTTGAGTTAACCGACAAGAATGAAAGTTTTTCCTCCTAATTCTTCCCAACGTACTTTCTTTGATCCAAAAGTCGTGCTGGATTTTGTCACCACCACTGACGTTACTACCGAATGAACTTTCGGAAAAGCTGTTCGATTATCTGTATATTACATTTCAAAAAGAAGATATATGAAGGCTATTTGGATATTTCATTGACAGATTAATAAAAGAAGAAAAGAAAATCTGCTCATCAATACATCCTATTGGATTTTTTATTGGAAAGAAGATTTACGGTTCAAGTTTGACTGTTTAAATGGTTAATTACATATTTGACTGAGAAAAGAGGATAAAAGGATTTGTTCCTTTTATCTAATATTTGGGTTGATGTTTTTTTTGTCGTTTCTTGAATTACTAACTGGTAGTTGTTTTCCTACCAATAGGGTTTCTTTTTATATATATATCTGGGAGGGTTTAGTTACTATGATATTACTAATTAATATTTTTGTAAATTTAGTTCAGTTAAGTATATTATTAACTTATCTGTTTTATTATAGTGCCCTATAACCAAATTTAAAGTTTTCTTAGGGATTTAAAGCTAAATTTAAGATGGTGCTGGTTTTTCTCTCTAAGAGACTATATTATTTTGGTTCTTTTTCGGTTTAATACATGATGGAATGTAAACACTCTCCTTTGTCGAGACGTTACTGTCTTTCTTGCAAGGTCATTTTATTTTTTTATGTACTGGCTGGGTGGAGGGAGAGACGAGACCGACAGAGCGGCCCACGGCTTCTCATCTATCTTAGTTTGCTTGCCTTTTTTCCGGGCTTTTGGGAGGGTGGATGGGTTTAGAGTTAGGAGTTTTTTTCCAATTGGGTGGTTCCGGAGCATGTGTGTTTTCTATATGGCTGTATTCTTCATCACCACCATCTTTGATAATGCCGTATTGATATGTGTTCTGCGCGTGTATAAAGTAGATTGGAATAAAATAATAGTATGGCAGTTAAACAGATTAATGTAATAAGTTGGAATGTACGTGGTTGGAATCATCCTATCAAATGAAAAAAGACTTTTAAAATTATTAATCAATTCCAACCTGATATAATTTTTGCTCAGAAGACGCATATCGAGGCAGGATATCAAAATAGATTTTTTCACTGGTGGAACAGAATACAACTCCATGCTACTTCTCAGAGCAAAACTAAGGGCGTGTCTATCTTTATTAAATCTAATATATTTACTCAAGAGGATATTGAATCGGATTCTAATGGTATATTTTTAATTGTTAAAAGAGTGACTTGTAATAGAAAGGTTGTTTTGGTTAATTTGTATGGTCCTAATTTAGATGATCCTTTTTTTAAAAAAATATTTGCTTTATTGCCAGATTTAAACGAGTATATGTTGATAACGGGTGGGGATTTTAACTGTTATTTAAATCCTATGATTGATAAGAGAACTAATCAACGACTTCCAAATCGTTCTGCATCAGCTATTAACTCCTTTTTTGACCGATTTTGGGTTGATCGAATTATGGAGGCATTTACACCCTGATAACAGTGAATATTCTTTTTTTTCACATGTTTATAAAAATATTCGAGGATTGAATATATTCTAGTTGATCCCCATCTTTTGCCTAATGTTAAAAACTGTGAATATGACGCTTTTGCTATATCTGATTATGCGCCTTTGAATTTGTCCTTTGAATTTGATTATGTCATTTTTGTCTGTCCACCATGGCACATGTCTCAGACTTTATTGCAAAACTCTGATTTTATCAGTTTTATCAAAAGCCAGATAAAAGATTTTTTTCTTTTTAATGATATAGGAGGTATGTCTAAATTAATTATATGAGATACATTCAAAGCATTTTTACATGGTCAGATTATTTCTTATTCAACTAAACTTAAAAAACAAACTAAAGCAGAAATAGATAAAATTTCAAAACAAATTAAAGATTTAGATTATATCTTTGCAACTTCCCCTAAAGGTTGACTTATTTTAAAAAAAGGGTGGAACTTCAATCACAATATAACCATTATTAACTCATCCAATTGAAGGTTATCTACTTAAGTTAAAGAACCAATTTTATATGTTTGGAGATAAAAATAACAAACTACTTGCATCTCAATTAAAATCAAAAGGCAAATTTTGAAAATTCGTAGAAAAGATGGTAGAAAACCGTAGAAAATTCGTAGAAAACCCTGGCTCGGGATTATGAAGAAATTAATAACATTTTTCAAGATTTTTATACTGAACTTTATAAATCTCAATGTCCAGTAGACCCTTCTGAAATGAATGCTTTTTTTTTTACAAAAGATTGCTTTTCCTAAAATTTCGGCTCAGGATTAAAAAACTCTTGATGCCCAAATTACTGAATCCTAAATTCATAAAGCTATTTTCTCAATGTAATTTGGTAAGGTCCTGGGACTAGATGGTTATCCAGTAGAATGTTATAAAAAATTTGGAAAATTGTTTTCTCCATATATGTTGGAGTTGTTTAAAGAATCTTTTGTGAAAAGTGATTTACCCTCTACTTTTTCTGAAGCTTCTATTTCTTTAATTCTCAAAAAGGATAAAGATCCTACTGATTGTGCCTCATACAGACCTATTTCATTATTGAATGTTGATGCTAAGATTCTCTCAAAGATAATGGCCAATTGGTTGGAGTGCATTTTGGGTAAAATCATTTTTAAAGATCAAACAGGCTTTATAAAGGGTCGTTATTCTTTCTCAAATGTTCAGAGATTATTTAACATTATATATTCGCCTTCTAAAACTCCACAATGCGTTACATCTTTGGATGCTGAAAAAGCATTTGATCGAGTTGAATGGAAATATTTATTTAATGTTTTAGAAAAATTTGGTTTTGGTATTAATTTTAATAATTGGATTAAAATTATATATAAAGCTCCTGTTGCTACTGTTGTCACCGATAATTGTAGGTCTCCCTTTTTTCAGCTATCATGGGGGACAAGACAAGGTTGCCCATTAAGTCCTTTGTTATTTAAGTTAATATTAGAACCCCTTGCTATTGCTCTTCATGAAGCTGAAAATATTCATGGGATTTTTATGAATGAAACCATGCCCAAGATCTCTCTTTACACTGATGATTTATTGGTATATATATCTAAGCCTGAAGAATCTATTCCTGCTTTGCTAAAATTATTTGTCAAATTTGGAGACTTTTCAGGATATAAAATAAATTTTAGTAAAAGTGAATTACTTCCTTTAAACGAATCTGTCTCTATATATGATAATATTCCTTTTAAAGTTACAGATTCATTTAGATATTTAGGTGTTATAATTACTAAAAAATATAAGGATCGTTATAAAGCCAATTTTCCTCCTTTAGTGGACTCTATGAAGTATTTCTTTAGTAGATGGAGCCCACTTACATTTTCACTTGTTGGTTGTATTCATGTAGTTAAAATGATGATTTTACCAAAATTTTTATATTTATTTCAGAATATTCCTGTTTTTTTTTGACTAAGAAGTTTTTTGATCTGATTGATTCTATTCTTCTATCTTTTATTTGGGATAATAAAAGACCAAGAATTAGTAAATGTCTTTTACAAAAGTTGAAAAAGGATGGAGGTCTCACTTTGCCTAATCTAAGAATGTATTATTGGGCGGTTAATTTGCGGTATATGTCCTTTTGGTTATATTGGGGTGATAGGAAGTTTGGGGAGACCTGGAACTGAGAGCTGTGAAACAGTTTTATTTAATAGAAGTTGCTCTACCTATACAATTAGCTAAAGTTGCTAATTTAAACCTATATCCTGTGGTTAAGCACACTTTACAAATTTGGATCCAGTTCCGCAATTTTTGTAATCTTAAAAAATTTAAACTTTGTAGTATAATTTATCGTAATTACTTTTTTAAACCTTCTTGGAGTGATCCAATTTTTTTACTTTGGAAAAATAAAGGTATTAATTCTTTTTTGGAAGGCAGATTGATGTCTTTTGAACAATTAGTTGATAAGTATTCTCTCTCATATTCACACTTTTTACAATATCTTCAAGTTAGACATATTTTACAAAAATATTTAAGTAATTTTCCCTACATATTGGAGGCTGACTTGTTAGATACTATTATGAATATGAACCCCTTGTTGAAAGGTTCTATTGGAAGAATTTATAATTTATTATTATAATGGGATAAGCGCTACTTAAGATTAAACAGGATTGGGAGAAGGAACTTAATTTGACTTTTATATGGGAGGATTGGACAGGGATTCTGAAGCTGGTAAACTCTTCTTCGATCTGTGCTACTCATTCACTGATTCAATTTAAAATTATACACCGTTACCATTTGACAAAGGAGAGACTCTCTAAAATATTTCCCAATGTTGACAATTATTATGATAGATGTGAAACTGAGATAGCTACACTGACACATATGTTCTGGTCATGTTCTATATTAAAACAGTTTTGGAAGTCAGTCTTTTCGACAATTTCTACAGCACTCAGAATCAATTTACAACCTAATACATTGACTGTGCTTTTTGGAATAATTCCTCAAAATATCCATGGTATTTCTGTGTCTGACCAACATGTTATTGCGTTTGTTACATTGATAGCTAGGAGGGCCATCTTGTTGAAATGGAAGGATACATCAGCTCCTACTTTGTCACATCTCTCAAGTGATGCTGTGTCTCAGCTTGGAGAAAATTAGAAGTCGAACCTTTGAACCTTTATTTGGTTTTGAGAAGAGATGGGGCTCATTTGCTCGTTATTATCATTTCAGTTAACTGACAGATTTCCTCCACGATCTAAATGTAAATTTTTTTTGATATATTGTTGGCGGTTTGATGCTTATTTTTAGAAGCTCTCTGTTTGACGCATGGCTCCAGGGTTGTACCCCCAATGGGTTTTTTTCCCCTTACTTTTCTTGCTTAGTAGGGTTTTTTTTTATTCACAAAATTTTCAGTCCTTAAGATAATTTCCTCTTTTAAGAGGTATTGTAAGTGTTGTTATTTCAATGTACTTTGAAATGTGCTATTTTTGAATAATAATAAAAAGATTTGAAAAGAACCCTGGGTTGTAGTCCATATGATCTAGGTGACTTATTTCCCTTCAGGCGTTTCAGCTTCCCAAGCACCATCTCCCACACTACTCACTTCTGACACTCTCGAATCTCTGGCATACTGTTAGTGTATTCCACAGTGAAGACTAAAACAAAAGTTTCCCCGCCATTTCTTTGTCCCTTATTACTACTTCTCTAATGCCATTTTCCAGTAGTCCGATATCCACTTTCGTCTCTCTTTTACTCTTTATATATCTGAAAACTCTTTTTGTAAGCTTTTATATTATTGGCTAACTACTTTCATATTTCATCATTTCTCTCTTTATGGCCTTTTTAGTTGTTTTTTTTAAAGCTTCCCAACCCTCTAATCTCCCACTAATTTTTGCTATTTTCTTTGCCCTCTCTTTAGCTTTAATACTTCATTTGACTTCCCTTTACAGCCACGGTTGCCTCATCTTCCTTTTAGAACACTGTTTTATTTTTGCGGTGTATCTTTCCTGCGCCTTTAGAATTTCCCCCCAGGAACTCCAGCCATTGCTGTTCTGCCATAATTCCTGCTTCCTAAGGATCCCTTTACCTTAAACTCTGCAATGAAATCTGGGTCACTACATTACACTCAATCCAGAATTTCTGTTCCCCTAGTGGACTCAACTACAAGCTGCACAAAAAAGTCATTTCTTATGCATTCTACAAATTCTCTCTCTTCGGATCCAGCACCAATCTGTTTGCCCTCAATCTACTTGCATATTGAAATACCACATGACTATTGTAACATTGCCTTTTTGTATACATTTTCTGTCTCCTGTTGTAATTTGTAGTCTACATCCTGGCTATTGTTCTACTTCTAACTCCTATCAGGGTTTTTTACCCTTGCAGTTTCTAACCTCTACCCTCAAGTGTTCTACATTTTTTTGATTCTATGTCACCTTCATCCTAAGGATTTGATTTCAATTTTTACCAACTGAGTCACCCCAACTCCTCTGCCCAACTGTCTGTCCTTTCAATACAATGTGTATCCTTAGATGTTAAGCTCCCAAAAAACATTTTATAAGACAGTTACATGGATAGGAAAGATTGAGAGATATGGACCAAAGAGTGAATGGGACTAGCTTAGATGGTCATCGTGCTTGGCACGGATGAATTGGACCAGAGGGACTGTTTTCATGTCATATCTTCATTCTGCTGTTAAAGCAGGTGGAAGCGGTAAAGATTAGCAAGGTTTCTACCGTACAAATGACTTCCCAGTTGCTGTTCATGCCACTGAGTTCTTCTAGCAGATTACTTGTGCTAGCAAATTTTTTATCATACATAATTACATCAGCACTGTAATGACTACAAATTACAAAATAGCTTTCTGTTCATCTTAAATCAGCTTATATGTTAATTTTAATGAAAATTTTATCTCTTGGAGTTAGCATGGTGTTCAATTCAGTCTTTACGTACCTGTATGAGTAGATGGGTTTGGGATAGGTTTTGGGTTGGAGATCTTGGTCATTATGTGGAGCAAGTCGGGGCTGCACGTACTGAGTCTGTGCATGGTAAACAGAGTTGTAGATATTGCCAGAAGAGCACTGGAAAGAGAAAGAGAGGTCAAGATAGAGAGAGAGAGAGAGAGAGAACAAACATAGTTAAATTACCACAAGCTTAAAATAACATCAAAGTATGAAGAATAAATAGTAATCCAGACACTCAGAGTGGTGGAAATACTCTGCAGGTGTTGGGACATGCAAAACAGAATGATGGCAACACTCAGCAGGTCAGGCTGTATCTGCAGAGAGAGAAACAGAATTAATGTCTTAGTTCAATGACCCTCTGTCAGAATGGACAAGGAGGGAAAAGAATCTTGTTGAGCTGCAAGGAGGGTGGGGGGAATTTCTCTAATAGGGTAAAACATGGTTATCATTGTTTTACTCGTGAGGACACATTTCTGTTAGCTCACCCTCCCAACAGCTTAACAAGATTCTTTTCTCTCCTTTCCCGTTCTGAGCCGGGGCACTCAAACTCTGTTCCTCTTCTCTCGGGTGTGGCCTGACCTGCTGCCTATTCCCATCATTATCTGTCTTCATACAAAACTCAGACTGATCACTGATAAACTTAGTCCAAATATATTTAATTATCAATAACAATGACCATAAAGCCACAAAGAAAATAGATCTGCTGTCCTGAACTAAACTAAAGGCTGTAACACTGGACCCACACTCTTAGTCACTCCAGTAGATAGTTTAGCATGACTCATAGACCCAAAACATGGTGGAATATTGCGTGCTGTGTTAAATAACCATCCTCCCACTGGCCTCACATGATGTGACTGCATATTGCATGGTATCAGCCTTATAGAAACATTATTCAGAGTGGGCTTCAACCAATATTTGCAAAATGCATATATATCACAGTGGACATCACAACTCTTTACAACACAAGCTCGCTCTCACTGTTATTTTTATTTGCACTGTTTGTTTTCTTTTTTAAACATTGGTTGTTTTTCAATCTTTGTTTATGTATAGAATTTCATAAAATTCTATTTTTCTCTGTAAATGAAAATTAATATTAAAATAATATATGGTAACATATACACACTTCGACCATAAATTAGTACAGTGTACAAATCTGGGAATATCTGTAATTCCTTCTGAAGGCCACTGGAGGGCGAAGTACTTTAAAGAAAGATGCAGAGGAGTGAAGTTTGTTACTGTTAGGTCTAAACCAGGGGTGGGCAAACTTTTTGACTTGTGGGCCACAAAGGGTTCTAAAATTTGACAGGGGGGCTGGACCAGGAGCAGATGGATGGAGTGTTTTGGTAATACACCTCATAAGAGAAAATAAAATATCATGGGATATGTAGAAAACATGTGCTTTAATTTCAATTGAAAATGAACAAATGCATTACAACAAAATATCTGTCTTTGAAGTCCCATGGTATTTAGCTATTTATTGAAATGACTTTTAAAACACTGAAAATTAAATGAATAAAATACAGCTTTTTTAATAGTAACAGTTATTATTTTAAAGCACTGAAAATTCTGTTATCCTTCAAGATATTATCATCATCACTCTCCTCCTGCCTGTCTTTATTTCAAAAACGGTAGGAGATGCAGGTCTACTTGTCCTGCTCCTTCTTATTCAATTGTCCCCTGTGCCAAAACTCAACAACGACCAGCACAAAGACAGAACAGTGACAGCGCGCCAGTATGCAGAGCGCGTTATTTGATCTGGAGCGCATTTTGTTATTTTGAGAATGTACGTGCATCTGTGCACTACTCATGTCCATCACATAACAGAAATGACATGTAACATGTAAGGCTTATTGAAAAATATATTTTCAACTGCATTTTTTACATAACCCAACGAAGAAACTTATTTTTAATTTCAGTGGGAACAGTATTGTTGGTCTCCCTTTTTAGCCAGCGCATCAAAGTCTGGATTTAGTTTTGTTGTGGCGATTCTCAGGATGGATCTGAGGTGTTGGTCAGTTAACTTGGATCTGTGGCTGGCTTTGTTGATGTTCATGACGCTGAACGCCTGTTCACACAAATAGGTCAAGCCGAACAAAGAGAAAAGCGCAAATGTGGATTAATACGCTGCACCTCAACAAAGGTCAATGTATATAGAGTGCGTCATCTATTGGGAAAACGCCAGAATTGCGGGGAAAAAACGTTAACAAGGTTTATTAATATAATTTCATCAAGTTCTGCGGGCCGGATTAAAAAGCTTAACGGGCAGCATATGGCCCGCGGGCCGTAGTTTGCCCATGCCTGGTCTAAACTCTTCAGGTACAAGATCACAGTTTGGTTTGTGAGGTCTGAACCCTTCCTAAGACATGCATTTGCTTTCAGTGTAAGATAAATATTGAAATAGAATTAGTTAATTTTGTTTTTTATCTATCACATAATAAAGTTGATTTTGGTAAAGTGCCTTATGCTTGTTGGATGTAAATTTAAGATTGTTTAATGTCATTTCCAACACACAAGTGCAAAGGAGAACAAAATAATTGTTACTCTGGATCCGACACAGCACCTAAGAAAAAGTTCAATATGATAAAGAACACAATAATAATAAAATGAATATGTAAAATAGCTTACACACATAGATCCACAAAGTAACATGAGGTACAGGAGTGTCTGTACATACAGTAGTTGAAGTAGTGGTAATTGGGTGTGGGTTAGTGGACAGACGGGAACTCAGCCGGTTGGGCAGCATCTATGGAGAGGATATTAGAGGACAGCAAAGATCATAAATGTGGAGCAGTGATGGAGGGTCTTATTGAATTCCCATCAAAGAGAAGATTTAAACCTGAAAAAGGATCTAGTGGTTTCCCGATGTATATGATGAATAAACTTTTCTTGGGCTTCCAGCTGGGTACAGGTGTCAATTTTAATGAAAGTTTCGATGACAAAATCTGCCTCTTCATCTGAACTTTGGTGGTATGTGGTTTCAGGTTTTGTGTCTTCTGCCCATGGCAGAGGGGAGGAGAGAGAATATCCTGTGGTAAACTATGTATACCTGTCTGGACACGCCCCTCTGCTGAGTGCTCCTGTGGCTCCTCCCACAGTCCCCTGTATAAAGGCGATTGGGGCACTGCTCCTCCCTCAGTCTCCGAGATGCCATGCACCGTTTTGCTGCTAATAAAAGCCTATCATTCTCCTCCCATCTCCAAGAGTTATTGATGGTGCATCATATCCCTATCCTATCTTCCCTTTCCAGCTAACGTCCTTCAGGGTAGGATTAATTGCTGGGCCAAAGTGAAAGACCACAGAGACACTATCTGAGTGTTGACAATTAATGGCGCCATACCTGCTGACCAGATTGTGAAAGGCTGTACAGTTGCTGAGAGTTGGTTTGATAGAGGGTCTGCTGTGTCTGAAACGTGGATGGATGCTGCCCTGCCACAGAGTACTGGGACATCTAAGCGGAGAGTGGAAAAAATGCTTACATTCATTATCTCCTTTTAAAAGTGTATGAAGCTACTAACCAGCAGCCTCTGTGCTGTCACATTACAACATCAAACACAAAACCTTAGCTCAAGGATAAATTATTAGAATGAAATTAATAAGCAGATTTGAAGCTCAAACTTTTCCAATCAAATATTCCTTCCAAATTTTCTTTAAGAGCCAAGCAAGCAATTATTAATTTTCTTAAAACTTTGGAAGAAAATGATAGGAGATACGGTCAGATCGTGGAGGGTAAAGATGAGAGCCAGAAGAAACAGTGAAGATCTTTGGAGAGGTGGGATACTAATGAAGCAGGAAGACCTCTTGCCTCACAGTTCCAGAGACCCACATCAAACCTAATCTCGGGTTTTGACTGTGGGTTCCACACCTTCTCCCTGGAACCATGTGACCATTAGAGTGGAGACCGTGGACCAGTACACGGATGACCATGTGACCATTAGAGGGGTGGGAAACTGATGTATCAGGCTGAGCCACCATCTCACGGTCCCAGAGACCCATGCCAAACCTAATCTCTTGTATTGACTGTATGGAGTCTGCATGTTCCCCCTGTGACCATGTGGATTTCCTCCAGGTGCTCTCGTTTCCTCCCATATCCAGAAGACATGTGGGTTTGTATGTTAGTAGGCCACTGTAAATTGTCCCTCATATGCAGAATATGATTATATGTTAGAACATGAGGAGATCTGATGGGAATTGTGGGATTGGTTTAAGATTACTCTTGTTTAGGATCAACAGACCTGTTTCTATCCCATGTCATTCTTTCTCATTAATCTTTATTATTAAAAAAATCACAATTTCTGTTTCATGAGGATAGGTTTTTCTCTTTGGAGAGAGGGAGGATGAGTGGTGATTTGATAGAGGTGTACAAGATGATAAGAGGCATAGCTCAAGTGGACAGTTGAGACCTTTTTTCCCAGGGTGGAAATAGCTAACTGAGGTGGCCAGTTTTAAGGTGATTGGAGGAAAGTACGGGGGGATATCAGAGGTCAGTTTTTTTACATGGAGAATGGTAAGTGTGTGAGGCAGATACATTGGGGACTCTAAGACAGGCATATGAATGGTAGGAAGATAGAGGGCTACTTTGGAGGGAAGGGTTAGATTGTAGTTTAAAAGCTCGGCACAATGTTGTGGACTGATGGGCCTGCATTGTGCTGTAATAGTCTATGTTCTAACTGGTAAAGGTTCCAGTGTGATTTTGTTCATTGGATGTGCTAGGGCAAGATGCCCTCACGTTCCAATAAGGAATGAGCAGTCAGAACAGTTTGAATTGGAGTAGTAGCATTGGTAAGAAATGAACTAGAAGTTCCAATAGACACTAGCCTGGAGCAGGAAAACAAACTACTGGAGGAACTCAGAAGGTCAGACAGAGTCTGTAGTAGAAGGCATTGGCAAACATTTTGGTTCAAGACCTGTCCACTCTCCTCTCCGATCAGATTCCTCCCTCTCCAACCCTTTACCTTTCCCACCCACCTGGCTTCACCTTCACCTATCCTCCTTCCTCTCCACCCATTTTTAAAAATTCTGGCATCTTCTCCTTTCCTTTCCAGTCTGGATGAAGGGTCTCAGCCCGAAACATCAACTATTCCTTTCCATAGAGACTGCCTGACCTGTTCTTACAGCAATTTGTGTGTGTTAATCAGGATAACTCTTAAAATTGCTTTTACTGAAAAGTATTGAGGTGCTGATTGTGGAGATGGACAAATGCAATCCACCTAACCTCGTGACCTTTAGAGCCTTTTTTAAAAAAATCCTCACACCACATTTGTATTATTTATCCTTGGTATTAAAGTCAAAGTACCACTTGGCCCATTAAAATCATATTGGATCACCATAGATCAATCACATCTGTCACATCCCTTCTGCCAGTATGTATCATCTCATACTTCTCTGTATTAAATTCCATCAGATATATTTTCATCTGTCCTATATCTTTCTTCAGATAACTAGTAAATCATGACATGCCTTGTTGGCTAACTTTGAAAATTATTTTGAATTCCTATAGGCCATTCAGCCCATCTAGCCTGGTCCACAATTCTATCATGGCTGATTTATTATCCTTCTCAGCCCCATTTTCCTGCCTTCTTCAAGTAGCCTTTACTATTTAAGAACCTATCAACCTCTGCTTTAAATATACCCAATGATTTAGTCTCCATAGCCATCTCTGGCAATGAATTCCACAGATTCACCACTCTTTGGTTAAAGAAATTCCTCCTCATCTCTATTCTGAGGCTGTGCCCTCTAGATCTAGACTCTCCCACTATGGGAAACACCCTCTCCACCTCCGCTCTGTCTAGGTCTTCGAATATTTGACAGGTTTCAATGAGATCCCTCCTCATTCTTCTGAACCCAGAGCCATCAACCCTCCTCATACATTAACACTTTGATGCCCGGGATCATTCTCCAAACAAAAAGCAGTGTCTTCCACCATCTCTAAGGAAATGTTATTTGTCCGTTATCCCCTATTCTGAATAATAACCACTTACCATAACCCACTGCTTTATATCCTTACGCAATTTTTAAAATTCAAGCCAACATTCACTCTTCATTCACAGTTTAGTTAACCAGTGAATTACTTTGAGAAATGCTTTAGCAAAGTCTTCATCTATTGTTACTTCTTCAAAAAATTCAGTTGGGTTAGTCAAACACTACCTGCCTTTCAGAAAATTGAAAAATCTAATTAATTACAAACCTTACCAAGTGCTCAGTAATTATGTCCTGATTTTTGTTAAAGCTTTACTAGTACTGATTTTAAACTGACCAGTCTGCAGTTACTAATGATGTTCTTATACCCTTTCTTGAACAAAGGGTGATACATCCCCATTTCCCAATCTGCTGGATTCTTCTTTGCTGTTTTGAACTGGTCTCTTAGCTCTTCTGTTTCACTCCTTCTAAGTTCGGCATGACAAGCATTGACCACACTTCTTGCTGCGATGATGTCAGGATGTTTCGAGATCCGGCTTTTTTTGATTCACTTCACAGCACACAGACTCTTTGTTGCATCTGTGTGTACGTCTATGAGCTGTTGACATAGACTGTTCGGTGGCAGTCTCTTCCTCCTCCCTCTCCAGTGGTACTCTCAAGACCGTAAAGAATGATACCATTAAGAAAGTCTTAGACTTCAAGTACCTCAGGTCAAGAATGCTGAGTTCGGAGAAGGATATAAAGATACAGAAGGTGCTGGCGTGGAAGGCTATGAACGACATGAAGGAAGTCTGGATGTCGACCCTGACCAGAGGGCTCAAAAAGAGGTTCTTCATAGCAGTCATAGAGTCTATTCTCACGTACGGATGTGAGACGTGGACACTCACCAAGACCAAGTGAAAGTCACTAGATGGTTGCTATACACGAATGCTCCGGATGGCTCTTGACGTGAGCTGGCAACAACACATGACGAACGTTGAGCTCTATGACGACCTACCGATGCTCACCACTAAAATCGAGGCGAGGAGACTGCAACTAGTGGGGCACTGTCTACACCACCCTGAGCTACCTGCCAGCCTAGTCATCACATGGGTGCCCAACCATAGGAAGATGAACCCTGGGCACCCTCCCAAGACTATGGTCAACACGCTCCTAGAAGATAGCAGCGCGGTTAATGTAGATGAACTGAACACACTGATGAGGGAGAGGAGAGTCCGTCATTGCACCCAACGCAAGCCCCCTAGGCCTGAGTCAATGTAGTAGTCTGCTGGAACCTCCTGCATTTCCCAAGAAAATTAGACTAAGGCTTCTGTTACCTCCATACCCCCACCTCCTCTCTTATCGAATAGATTGCAAATTGTTTGACTTAACCACACAGAAACACTAACTGAAAGTGGGAAATGAAACAATTAAACAAACATGGAAGTTCAATTACTTAGGGAGCACAATAACATCTGACGGTAGGACTGATGTTGAAATTAGAAAGGTGGGGATTGCTAAATGCACATTTGAGTGTTTAAGCAAGATACAAAAAAGAACATAATTTCTATGGGTATGAAACTCAGAGTGTTGTGGTGCTATGCTCATTCCACACTAACATATGGAAGCGAATGTTGAAACAATATCAAAGCAAAATGAGGGAAGACTCGAAGCTGTGGAAGGACAGAGTAACAAGTGAGGAAGTGTTGTGAAAAGCCAGAATAAGAAGCAAACTGATGTCATCAATCAGGAAACTGTAGCTGGAATTTCTGGGACGTACTGAGGAAAGAGAATCTTGACCATGATCGCCCATGTTATACAACATGGCACTTAATGATGATGATGACTTGGAGCATAGCCAATCTTTTGCTTACATCCTGCATATTAATTTTCATAAATCTATTTGCTCTATCATTTCTATTTCCATTTACATCTTGTCAACATCCTCTTCCTTAGTAAAATAGTAATGAAGATAATATTATTGATCTCTTTCTACATTTTGAATATCAGTGTTTATTCAATAGCATTACAAATCAATTTGGATGTTATTGTGAACTTACACTTTGTCCATGAGTTGCCATGGCGTTCATTCCCATAATGCCATGCTGCATGGATGCTTGTACCTGGATCATGGCCCCTTGCACTGAAGTTGGAGTCAGGTTGTTGGACATGTCATGGAGCACTAGGCCTAAGAGAATCCATTCAAAGTGAGAATTAAGTAGAAGTACTCTATCAGACTGAATGTAGAACCTGGTGAGATAAATTCACATTGATGTGATTACTGAGAATTTAATTTACACCAGATTTAAACTTTCTCCAAATTCCTGGTAGTGTTCCTGCACTCCCAGCTGATATTATAGTGTTTCAAGCAATAGAACACTGGCAAGAAACTTGTCATCCCTATAGTCCCCAATTGGTACGTCAGTGATGAAGGGTGGTGAGAAAATGACTCCATCTCCCACCAGTCCTCGTGCAGTCTCTTCTTATTGTTTCTCTATGGTAGACCAATCACAGAGTTTGAGCTTAGAACAGGGGTTTCCCAAGCCCCTCAGTTAATGGAAGAGGTCCATGACATAGAAGAAATTGGGAACCCCTGGCTTAAAAGGATGGGGGGAGAGGGAATCGCATTGAAACCTACCAGATACTGAGAAGCCTGGGTAGAACGGAAGAGGAGGGGATGTTTCCATTAGTCAAAGAGTCTAGGATCTGTGGCATAGTCTTGAACTATTGAATAGAGAGATGTCTCATTAAGAACAGAGGAGGTGAATCTGTGGAATTCATTGCCACAGAGGGTGTATTTAATGCAGAGGCTGATAGGTTCATGATTGGTAAGGGCGTTAAGAGTTACTAGGCGGAAATAGAAGGATGGTGTTGAAAATAAAAATCAGTCATCATTGAATGGTGGGGCACACTCAATGAACTGAAAGGCCTAATTCAGCTGCTGTACCTTACAGCCTAATGGTTTAACCAGAACCTTTCTACCTTTCTGCATGCAAAAAGATACTCTTGAGTTGATGTATGCCAAGGTATGAAAAGGGCACGGTAAGGGGGGGGGGGGGGAGGGAATAGCCAGAGGGAAAGGAAGAGTGCAGGGATTGACCATTGAAGTTGAAACTTTACTCAATTAATTTACCTGAGCAGTAAAAGATGGAACAATGGGAAGTGGAGAAGGCAGGTCCACTCCTCGTAATCTTCACCCTAGCAATGAGGAGTGATACTTCCTTCACCAGAAAAGTGAACTGGGAATGCTCCAATTAGCTGGCACAAACTGTGGCTGGGAATCAGAGCCACGCTCCGTTAGTGACCACTGCTCCATTGGCTGGAGATCACCTCATGAAGTGGTGGGCGCTAACAAGAGGCTGAAGTGTGGTGGTCTGTAGGAAGTGGAGGGAACAGGATGGACAACCACTACAGATATACAGTATCATACGAAATGTGCTTCATACATGGAAGCTGACTACAGTAATATCATGTGGCATGAATATTCTCCTCAAGTAGAATCCACCCAAATACTGCTTCCGGACAAATGAGAATTTGAATATTCTGAATAGAGAGGACTTGGGATTAAGCTTTGAACCATTCTACTCTGTAAGGGATTCCATGACCTTCAGTCACACGAAATAACTCATATTTGCTGTCCAAAATGACTGTTGCCAGCACTAACCATGAACGCATTACAACCTGCAGCTTCAGTGATACCTGTTTGTGTTGTCAGTGTCGGATTCTGGGTGTTCAGGTTAAAATCCATTCTACCTGTGGCCATCTGCTGTAAGCGGGGCACATCAACAGATGTCAGCCAGGACAGGGACTGCAGGTCACTTGGGAGGTCATCCTCGCTCAGCTGAGATGGGTCAGGGGTCAGGAGGCCGGGTCTGGAGGTAAAGAAATGTGATTTTGAGTAAGGCTACAATCTGCCTTTTATTGCTCTGTGTCAATGCATTGAATCTCATTTAATAAAAAGCTGAGATGGGGGTAGAGGTTGCCAGCACACTCTGTGGACTCGCAATTGTCACTTTAAATCAACAAATAGATATGCAAAATTACAGGCTCTCTTATAACATGATCAAAAGTAATATCTCTGAAAATATTCTCCTCTATCCTGTTAACACTTCACTCCTTAATGTCTGGATGATCTTTGCACCCCAGTTGAAGTACACTTAACTTGGTCCTTTCCCTGCCTATCTTTGAAAGCTTCCCCATGAGTGGGTGTAGCTGCAAGGCAGTGGAGGTTCGAGATCAGAGTTTTCCCTCTCCGAGATGAGCAATTCTCTTTGAGTGTGCTTTCAAACACCCTCATCTAATTGTGGCACACATACACTGTAAAAGCAATGCTGGGCCGCTTGCACCTTGGATTATGTAGACTAGACAATGTGTAAAATACCACTGTGAGCGGTGGCAAGGAGCATGCATTAGCTTTGCTTTCTGGGATAATACAGAATCCTGAAATAATTTTCCTTGGTTCCTTCCCTCCAAGTAAAAGCTTACTGGCTCTCACCCTACCTGTTCTCCAAACATTTGATTGTAATAGAATACTAAAGCCCAGAGATTCTGTATGGTTGTTATAGCCGGGGGTGGTAATGGGGACAAGCTCCCACTACCTATTAAATGCTTCCAAAGGTGTGCATCTCAAAAATGCTCTTACAACCAAGTCTAACTCCTGGCCTTCACATTGGCTTAGCTAGTAAACCTGACGGAACCATTTCTACTGACAGGAGAAGGGGCAAAGGCAGGTTACTGGCTCCTTAAAACCAGTCGCTTCAGACAGTTGGAGCTCATTGGCCAAGGTTGGCAGCTGACCTTGGAGAAGGAAAACTCCGATCTCAAACCTCTGCTGTTTTGAGGCTACACCCACTCATAAAGAAGACTTCAGGAGTAAGCCCTGAGGAAATATTCAGAGGTGTAGTCCCTAAGGCAGTTCTACGTTGAGTTCAGCACTGACTGGCAACTCCTACGAGATTGTATCAGTCTCTGCCGTTCCTTTGGATTCATCAACTGCGCGGAGATGGGGGGGGGGGCCTGCCACACAGGCAACAGCTTGCTCTGCACATCATTCTGCCCAGGCCTGTGCATCTAGACAGCCATGGTCAACCCTGACTCACAGAGTAAAGCAGGATAGACAACAGGCAATAGGCAATAGGCAATAGGGGCAGGAGTAAGTCATTCGGCCCTTTGAGCCAGCACTGCCATTCACTGTGATTATGGCTGATCATCCACAATCAGTACCCCGTTCCTGCCTTCTCCTCATATCCCTTGACTCCAGTATCTTTAACAGCTCTATCTAACTCTCTCTTGAAAGCATCCAGAGAATTGTCCAGCACTACCTTCTGAGGCAGAGCATTCCACAGATCCACAACTCTCTGGGTGAAAAAGTTTTACCTCAACTCCATTCTAAATGGCCTACCCTTTATTCTTAAACTGTGGCCTCTGGTTCTAGACTCCCCCAACATCGGGAACATGTTTCCTGCCTCTAGTGTGTCCAATCCCTTAATAATCTTATATGTTTCAATCAGATCCCCTGTCATCCTTCTAAATTCCAGTGTATACAGGCCCAGTTGCTCTGATCTTTCAATATATGACAGTACCACCATCCCAGGAATTAACCTCATGAATCTATGCTGCACTCCCTCAATAGCAAGAATGTCCTTCCTCAAATTTGGAGACCAAAATGGCACCTAGTACTCCAGGTGTGGTCTCACCAGGGCCCTGTACAACTGCAGAAGGACCTCTTTGCTCCTATACTCAACTCCCCTTGTTATGAAGGCCAACATGCCATTAGCTTTCTTCACTGCCTGCTGTACCTGCATGCTTACTTTCAGTGACTGATGAACAAGGACTCCCAGATCTCGTTGTACTTCCCCTTTTCCTAACTTGACACCATTCAGATAGTAATCTGCCTTCCTGTTCTTGCCACCAAAGTGGGTAACCTCACACTTATCCACATTAAACTGCATCTGCCATGCATCTGCCCACTCACCCAACCTGTCCAAGTCACCCTGCATTCTCCTAACATCTTCCACACATTTCACACTGCCACCCAGCTTTGTGTCATCTGCAAATTTGCTAATGTTACTTTTAATCCCTTCATCTAAATCATTAATGTATATTGTAAATAGCTGCGGTCCCAGCACTGAGCCTTGCAGTACCCCACTAGTTACTGCCTGCCATTCTGAAAAGGACCCGTTAATCCCTATTCTTTGTTTCCTGTCTGCCAACCAATTTTCTTTCCATGTCAGTACCCTATCCCCAGTACCATGTGCTCTAATTCTGCTCACTAATCTCCTATGGGGTACCTTATCAAAGGCTTTCTGAAAGTCCAGATACACTACATCCACTGGCTTTCCCTTGTCCATTTTCCTAGTTACATCCTAAAAAAATTCCAGTCAAGCATGATTTCCCCTTCGTAAATCCATGCTGACTCGGACCAATCCTGTTACTGCTATCCAAATGTGCCGCAATGTGCCAGGATTTCCTAACCTTGCCTGGTATGGTGTCCTCTTCCCCAAACAGTATGAGGCACTGACTCCATAACAACATTCTCAGATACACAGTTCACTTCACCATGGAGAAAGGGGGTACCACAGTCATTCTGTCATTCTATTCACAGTTATATTGAAATATTACATTCAATAATTTTTGTTTTCAGAAGCGGTGCCTGGTTAGTGCAACCACAGTGAACCCCTGAGTTACTGCAGCTTGATAACTCCTGACAGAGTTTCATAAATCATCTGAAAATTCACCCTTATCATATTATCTGAGGGAAAAGCAAGTTAAACACAAAATGTAGAAGAGACAGAAAATATTATCAATTTTTGTCACGGGTTCGAAATAAGGAAAATCATGATATGGACAGTTTTCTGGGAACAAAACCCCTCGGTAATCTTGCCTTTAATGGGGCAGACATAGCAGTCTGATCTATTAGTGTGGAAAACCTCCATCTGCAGGGCATTAAACTTAAGCCCTAAAAAACACTGAACATACTAATGTTTCCTTAAAGGGAATACTTCCCAAATCTTGTCCTGATGCTGCTGCACCCCACTCTGTGACTGGAGGAGTTCCATTAACTTTATTGACAACTTAGGAAAAAAGTTTAACAAATGTAATTGCAAGCTTGCTAAGTGTTGTAGGCACCGGTGTCAGTCTTAGACTTTTTCTTTGAGCTCCGCAAGGAAGGAGGACGAAGGGAAAAAAATTAAAGTGGCAGTTTGTGTGTCTTTACTACCAGAGAAAGAAAGCAGTTTGAATATTCAAAAGAGAGCCAATTACAGCCAGCCCATGATTAATAACGCACCCACTACTTAAAGAACAATAAAATTGGGGTTGCCATAGCAACAGAAACCAGGCAGTTAGTATTAAGTCATGCAATTCAAAAAAAACCTGGGGTGGAGGGGGTGTACTATCAGGTGACCCTTGTCCAGATTTGCAATTGGATAAAATCATAAGACAACAAGAGAGAAATGATTTGAAAGCCAGTTAGACCCATGTCATAGGCAACAGTTGTCTCTTGTATGGTTGGCTGATGGCCCCATTGTCTTCTGAAACGGCTGCTTCACCAGAGGCACGTGGGCCTTTTGTGTCTCTCACTATCCCCTTAATTGCGTTTTTTTAAAACTCTACATTAATCTGAGGAAAGGGGTGGGGGCGACAGCAGGCACTTAACAGACACAGAATGCCATCTGCCACTTCAAGGTCTGGCCAAACCACCCAGAGGTTTCACCTCAACCTCTCAATCACTGGCTCTCCTGTCGGGCTGTATATTCAGGGAGGGGAGTTCACAGCTGACAGCACACATCTTCAGCATGAAGTAAAAATCTTGTGTACAAACATGCAGTTTGGTTAATCCACCACTCCAAACTACTGGTTATTTAAAAAAGGAACATCAATTAGGGCTTAGTCTGTCTGTGCTCTCCTTAAAGGGAAACTAAACATCTGCCGCCAAGTTTGCTTGCTCTAAAGTCCACATCAGTCAAAATAAAGCTCAAATTTTCATTTCACCTTTATTTTCTGCTGTTGTTGTGAACAACAAGCTTGGCCAAAAAAAAAGCTTTCAGTATTTGACATGGATACGTTCTCCTGAACTTGCCAATTGCATGGTGATTAAAAGTTCTCTGCTGCACAATGCAGTGAAGTGGTGCCAACAGAGCCAGTGGTTGCTCCGGCCAAGTCTGCTGTTGTAAGAGAGCTGTGTTAACTATTATGTGTATTGAAGGGGCAAGGACTGAGCAAGCAAGCTCAGAATCAGAATCACAGTAAAAAGTTATGAAGTTCGTAGCTAGCAGCAGGAGTACTTTGCAACTCATATAAACAAAAAACTATAAATTATAGTAAGAACTATAAATATATTTTTTTAAATGTTAAATAAGTAATACAAAAAGATTTAAAAAATAAGCAGTGGGGTGGTGTTCATGGGTTTGATGTGTGTTCAGAAATTAGATGGCAGAGGGGAAGAAGCTGATCCTGAATCGTACAGTGTACGTCTTCAGGCTCCTGTACCTTCTCCCTGATGCGTCAAAGGCTTATTCTGGGTGATGGAGGTCCCTAACAATGGATGCCGCCTTTTTTGAGGCATCGCTCCTTGAAGATGTCCCAGAAGCTGGGGAGGCTAGTGCCCACTGAGCTGACATCTTTCTGCAGCTTATTTCGATCCAGCAGTACTGATAACTAGGACAGTGTGTTAAAGAATTAGTCAGCTGCCGCATTGCATGACTCAACCCATTTCCTACCACAGTGCATTGGCTCTATGGTGAGGTGTCATATGAGCAGTTTTGCTCTCCCTTCTTCAGGAACGATGTAGTTGCACTGGTGGCAGTGTGGAGAAAGGAAAGAGAAAAAGAACGGGAGAAAGACAGAAAAGAAAGAAAAGCTTCATTTGTCACAAGTACATCCAAATTTACAGTGAAGTCCAAGGATGTGCTGAGGACTATCCTCAAGTCTAGTCACATTCCCATTCTCACAACTTACTAACCCTGATCCATGGGAGGAAACCAGAGCATTCGGAGGGAGCCCACCGGGAAAACATACCAACTCCTTCAACACAATGGTGGGAACTGAACCCCAGCCAGTAACTGCTGACACGGTAAACTATTGCACGAACTGCTAGATTCACTGGGTTGATTTTTAGGGTAAAAACTGAACAGATCAGGCCTTGATTTATTGAAATGTAAAAAATGTGAGCTGAACATACTGACAAGTAGACTGCCCAGGGGGGATTGAGCAGGATGATTCTGACAAGAATTAGAGAGAATAATCACAAGACAAAGAGAAATGGTGAGGAAATTCTTCTCTCTAAGGTTTGTTCATCTCTGCAGCTCTCTACCTTGGATGGCTGTGGGTACTGAGTCATTAGATATTAAAGGCTGAGGTTGATAGGCTTTGGAGCCAAGGTTTACAGCAAAGGAGACATAAGGGCCACTGTTACAAGAGATGCTAGAAACCCAGAATAACAGACAAGATGCTGGAAGAACTCTGCAGGTTGGGTATCATCTATGGAAAAGAATAAATAGTTGATGTTTTGGACCATAGACCCTTCATCAGGACTGTGAAGGAAAGGGGAACAAGTGAAAAGGGGGAGTGGAAGGAGTACGAGCTGGCAGGTGATAGGTGAGAGAGAAGCTGGGTGGGTGGATGGGGCGGTATATCAAGTGAGAAGCTAAGAAGGGATAGGTGGAAAAGGTAAAGGGCTGAAGAAAATAGAATCTCTTAGGAGAGGACGGTAGACCATGGAAGAAAGGGAAGGAGAAGGAGAACCAGTGGAAGGTGAGGAAAAGAGAAGGGGTGAGGGGGGAGCAAGAAAGGGGAATGGGAAAAGAGAGGAGGAGGGAGGAGGAAGAAATTACCAGAAGTAAGAAAATCAATTTTAATTTCATTGGGTTGGAGGCTACCCAGATGGAATATGAGATGTTGCCCACCATCATTTCAGCTATGATTTCACTGAGAGACACTGGGGGGTGGGAGAGCTCTACTGCCTCCCCTTGAGATAATTCTTACATTCTTGTGCAAAGCAGATCTGTAAAATGGAACATGCCAGCTATTTCCACAGGTCTCCTCAGTGGTAGATGCAGTGTGCCTTAGCTCATTGCCGTGTACTGAAGCCAAGCAGAGGGAGGGAGTCTGTGCAGAAATGGTTTAGGGAAGATATTCCATACAATAGCATTGGCAGTTTACAATAAGTAGGCTGAAAATCAGGACATAATACTAAGAAACAAGGTCATGAACAAGGCATATTGGGAATCAGTTCAGTCCTAATTCCACAAGTCACTTAATTGAATCAAAGTGACCTCAGTAGTGTATGCACCTCCTGTGCCTCGTAAAGTGGATACTGAGTGCATGTTAATGACCTTCTGCCACTATAGCCCATCCACTTCAAGGTTCAATGAGTTGTGTGTTCAGAGATGCTCTTCTTCTGCACACCACTGTCGTAATGAGTGTGGTTATTTGAGTAACTGTCGCCTTCCTGCCACCTTGAACCAATCTGGCCATTCTCCTCTGATCTCTCTCATTAACAAGGCATTTTCACCAACAGAACTGCTGCTCACTGGATGTTTTTGTATTTTGCACCATTCTCTGCAAACTCTACAGACTTGTGCATGCAAATTCCAAGAAGTCAGCAGTTTCTGAAATACTCAAACCACCCCGTCTGGCACCAACAATCATTTCACAGTGAAAGTCACCTTCTTCCTCATCCTGATGTTTAGTCTGAACACCAAATGAACCTCTTGACCATGTCTGCATGCTTTTATACATTGAGTTTCTACCACACGATTGGCTGATTAGATATTTGCATTATCAAGCAAGTGTACAGGTGTACCTAATAAAGTGGCCACTGATTGTAAATTCAGCAGGAGTTGTAGCATTAAATAAGATTGTGTTTTACTAAGTAAGACCAAGGAAACATGAGAGAAGTTTGGATAAGAACATGGATGGAAAAGGTATAGAGGTCTATAGTCCAGATGTGTGTCGATGGGACCAGGCAGAATAAGTTTGGCACAGACTGGACTGGTCAAAGGATCTGTTTCTGTGTTGTACTGCTCTACAACTCTGACTTTATGAATCCTGGATATTTTGGATCCAAGACACAGTTTCTTAACTTCAGAGATGGTACATGATGTGGTTATGCCCAAGAGATTGTACATGATGTGGTAATGCCAAGAGATTGTATGTGACGTAGTCATGCCCAGGGGTGGTACGTGACACAGTAATACCGAGGTGGTACTTGACGTGGTCATGCCCAGAGATGGTACGTGACGTGGTCATGCCCAGGGGTGGTACGTGATGTGGTCATGCCCAGAGATGATACGTGACGTGGTCATGCCCAGAGATGATACGTGACGTGGTCATGCCCTGAGGTGGTACATAATGTGGTA
The DNA here is from genome assembly GCF_030144855.1 of Hypanus sabinus. Lineage (NCBI taxonomy): Eukaryota > Metazoa > Chordata > Chondrichthyes > Myliobatiformes > Dasyatidae > Hypanus > Hypanus sabinus. Next base: position 74,142,120 of record NC_082718.1, on the reverse strand, counting down.
ATTTCAGTAATACTTCCTAATACTGTCAAAGTGTTTTTATTCCAGTGCTGTTACCACATGGACTACAGTAAGTGCACGGGGGATCTGAATATTAAAGGATTCATACTGTATAATAAAACTGCAGGTGATGGGAACCTGTAAACTGTAAACACACCCACTCTTCCCCCAGTTTTGAGGAAGGAATACTGACAGAAAAATGTTGACTGGTTTCTCTTTCCACAGAGGCTGCTGGACTGGGTAGGTTTTTCCAGCAGATCTGTTTTTGTTGCATTTTGTTTAGAGTATATTAGTGCTTGAGATTTCAAATAAATTGAAATCTTGGAGGGTAAGAAATAGAATGCTGGTGCCTTGCAGCTGTGATTTTAATAAATATCAACCTCTTAATGCCATCATAATCATTGTTTTTCATTTATTGCTCCCAAGTAGTCTTCTTTCGCTTTCCATTAACACTCTCCTGAAAACAAAACTGATCTTCCCCCAGGACCTACTGTGGGACTATTCTATATCATTCTGTCTACAAGATTAAAACGATAGTAAAATCAATATTCCAACCTAGTGCAACCACGTACAACCTTGTTCCTCTGCCATCCTAGGCCTTAATCCTGCTGCCCCACTTCTTAACGAACTAAATGTGGATTGCAGCAGGATAAAGAATCCAAAGTAGATTGGGAAGGTCTCAGATAGACCAATTCACTTCACCACACTGGGCAGAACCATGCAGAAAGGGGAAGAACAGTTAAAAGGCTGTCATTCTATTCACAGTTATATTTAGTTATTAAGTTCACTGGCTTCCTGAAGTTCAAAGTCAATTTATTGTCAAAATAGATATATGTCACCATATATAGCCTAGAGATTCATATAGTAACATGCACAATCTGTACTTTATTAATAAATTGACTTTAGACTTTGAACTTGAAGCCAGTGAACTTAATTTGTTGTTCCACCATTAGCAGCCATACTGAATCCTTAAGTATGAAATCCACCTCTCCAATCTCCTCTGACTCTTATATTTTATAATGCTCCATTGAACTTTAACTAAATGTTCTGATTTGGAGAGCAGGAAATCTCTCTTGAAAGCTACACTGAGACTGCTGTTGGAGCAACTGACAAATGACAAGCACCAACTCCTGCAAAGTCTGCAGGAGTCTTACTACCTTCTCCACTCCTCAGTTGTATGGGACTGAGCTGCCAATTCCTGGCATCTGTAAGGGCAAACAAGTGATGGGGTTACTGTATAATAACTTTCAAAGTAAAAACATAGAAAATAGGTGCAGGAGTAGGCCAGTCAGCCCTTCGAGCCTGCACCGCCATTCAGTATGATCACGGCTGATCATCCAACTCAGAACCCTGTACCTGCTTTCTCTCCATACCCCCTGATCCCTTTAGCTACAAGGGCCATATCTAACTTCCTCTTAAATATAGTCAATGAACTGGCCTCAACTGTTTCCTGTGGCAGAGAATTCCACAGATTCACCACTTGCTGTGTGAATAAGTTTTTCCTCATCTCGGTCCTAAAAGGCTTCCTCTTTATCCTTAACCTGTGACCCCTCATTCTGGACTTCCCCAACATCAGAAACAATCTTCCTGCATCTAGCCTGCCCAATCCCTTTAGAATTTTATACGGTTCAATAAGATCCCCCCTCAATCTTCTAAATTCCAGTGAGTATAAGCCTAGTCGATCCGGTCTTTCTTCATATGAAAGTTCTGCCATCCCAGGAATCAATCTGGTGAACCTTCGCTGTACTCCCTCTAAGGCAAGAATGTATTTCCTCAGATTAGGGGACCAAAACTGCACACAATATTCTAGGTGCAGTCTCAGCAAGGTCTGGTACAACTGCAGTAGAACCTCCCTGCTCCTGTACTCAAATTCTTTTGCTATGAATGCCAACATACCATTTGGCTTTTTCATCGCCTGCTGTACCTGCATGCCCACCTTCAATGACTGGTGTACAATGACACCCAGGTCTCGTTGCATCTCCCCTTTTCCTAATTGGCCACCGTTCAGATAATAATCTGTTTCCCTGTTCTTGCAACCAAAGTGGATAACCTCACATTTATCCACATTAAATTGCATCTGCCATGAATTGAATAAGTAGATTTAATATCAAAAGCAACATGCACAAAATGCTGGAGGAACTCAGCAGGTCAGGCAGTATCTACGGAAAAGAGTAAACAGTTTTCATTTCAGGCCGAGACCATTCTTCAGGACTGGAAAGGAAGGGGGAAGATGCCTAAACAAAAAGATGGGGAGATTCTTAATATTTTCTGTTAAGATTTATTAAGATACATGTTTATTAAGCAGGTGACAGGGTAGACTGGAAGTTTTACTACCATTACCGCTTGGTTTAGAGGGCATGTGCTACCATGGAAGGCTGGATAAACTTGGGTTGTTTACTCTGTAGCACCGGAGGTTGAGGGGAGATCTGATAGAGGTTTACAAGATTATGAAAGGCATAGATAGAGTGGACAGAGAGTATCTGTTGCCCATGGTTGAAATGTGTAAGACCGAAGGGCATGCATTGAAGGTGAGAAGGGGTAGGGTAAGGGGGGATGTGAGGGGAAAGCCTGGAATGCCCTGCCTGGTATGCTGGTAGAGGCAAATACATCAGTAGCTTTTCAGAGACGTTCAGATAGGCATATGAATGTGAGGAAGTGGAGGGATAGGGACTTGGTGTAGGTAGGAGGATTAATGTTTGAGTGTTTTTGATTTACTCTTTAGCTGGTTTGGCACAATATTGAGGGCCAAATGTGCTGTAGTCTTCTATGTTCTATGTATGTTTTCTAAGATGACTGCACCAGCAGGTAGTCAGATTCTATACGTACAAAGATCAATAGTACTTTCCCAATCCATCTGATCGACACAGGAAAACTTCAGGTAAATTTTTAATTTTCATGTAATAATATTATTCTGTAGATGGTTAATGACTTAAAAATAACAATTCCGTTGGCTTAGTTCTAGCCTGGACTCTGGAGTGTTAGGTTATCATTATGTAGTGACGGGTTATTAATGTCAGAGCAATAGGGAGGGAGTGAAGCACAGGAGATGCAGGAGGGGGAGAACTCTTCAAATCAAGTTCACACTCACACTCTCAGGAGCAGGTCCACTGTTGGAGTTTGTCCAGCAAGACCAGCGTTCATTATACTTCCCTACTGACCTCAGGAAGATGGTCGCTGGCCAGTGCCTGGTCTTCTACCAGACCTTCGAACAGTCACTGAATACTTAGCCTATTCACAACACGATGACGCTTCATTATTCCAGCATTACCTGTCAGTGCCAGCAATAGATGCAATTCCCCAAAAGGAGATAGACTAAATGGAGTCATTTTCCAGAATAGGTCCCACACCATGAGGTTCAGGAATAGTTATTACCCTACCACCACCATGCTTCTGGACCATCATGGGTAACTGTGAACTACAAAGTACAGTCTAAAATCTACAGACTCTTTCATATTCTCAGCATGGTACTTATTTGCACAAATTATCTTCTTTGCAGATTAATTGTTTGTCAGTCTTTGTTTATGTGTAGTTTTTTTTTTACAAATTCCATTGTATTTCTTTATTTTCTTGTAAGCTCCTGCAAGAAAATGAATCTCAAAGTACTATATGGCAATCTTGATAATAAGTTTGCCTTTGACTTTGACTAACTCAACTATCTGCTAGCTGATGAACAGTGATAATAATTCACTCACATAGTCAACTTTAAGTCAATCCCTTTGTTGGTTATTTTGGATGAAATATTACCTGGGATGGCAGAAAAATGTCATAACTTAAAAAACCAACTTCTGTCTTCCTAACAAAAGCTTGGTAGACAAGGACTTACCTGGGTTGTGCTTTCCTCCACCATTCTAGAGGTCATTTTACCTGTCATCCTTGGGGATTGAGGGAGCTCCTCTCATCAGTTTGCCAGCTTTCACTCTGTGATGGGTACCAGGCTGTTCTCCAACCCAAAGGGTCAAGGGTTCAAAGCAGACATTCCAATAACAGGAATCAATCACTGAGATTCAAACTAAGATCCCTTGGAATGTTGATTGACCCAACCACTTGGCTAAGGAAATATCTCTTCCCAGCTTGACTTTCTCCTCAGGGAGTGTTCTACTGATACTACAGGACATTTCATTCATTCTTCAAGGCATCATGGAATACTGTATTGTTGATTGTTTCCCATCTGAGAATTGCTACTTTGCCACTATTATTCAAATTCAAAGTAGATTTATTATCAAAGTATGTATATGACTCCACATACTACCCAGAGATTCATTTTCTTGCAGGCATTCACAGAACAAGAAATACAATAGAATCAATGAAAAACTACACACGAGCCAAAATTGACAAACAGTCAATATGCAAAAGAAGACAAACTGTTATTATGATCAAACCTGGAATCTCTCTTTTATTAACAGTTTAATTCCACACCATTCATTCGTTATGTTCTGTGTTGTATGACGTAGGCAATCATGGTCTTTCCATGACCATGATTGTTCTTGGCGAAATTTTTTAACAGAAGTGGTTTGCCATTGTCCTCTTCTGGGCAGTGTCTTTACATACACCAGCAAGTGATCATCAGAGGAGTTCCAAGGCTTTGCTCTTCAAATCTAAGAGCTGAATGAATTCCTGCATTTTACCTTGATACCTTAGCCCAGGAGATCTTGTTGACTCTGACTGTGAGTTGCAAATGAATTAATATTCAGACCATAAGACACAGGAGCAAAATTGGCCTATTCAGCCCATAGAGTGGCCCACGTACTGTATATTCCATTGATTAATGTAATCTTACATGTCTGTGTATGTCCAACAAACTCAACCCTCCACTAAGGCCTTCACTAGATCACTTCATTGTCCTTTGCTTAGGTAGAAGCTAATGTGTGAGTGCCAAGTTAAAATCAAATACAAAAGACTAACCTAACCAAATTGCCAGTGGTTTTGATTTCTGAAACACAGACTGATGCCCACTAACACTGAGATGCTGACTGAAAGTGTAATTTCTGAGCCTGGCTTAGAATCCATTTGCATTGTAAGGGTGCTAGCTTCCTGCCTCTACACTCAGACTGAAATGAAACTGGGCCCTTTAAACAAAGACAGATGAGAGGTGTGGTCGGAGGTCACTCAGGACTGTCAACCAACATTATATAACAGTTCAAAGTACATTTCATCAAAATACATAATGTCACTGTGTACAATTGGAGACTCATTTGCTTGTGAACATGCTCAATAAATCTATGGAATAATAACCATAACAGAATCCGTTAAAGACAACCAACTGGGGCATCCAAACAGAGTGCAGAAGACAACAAAAAATAATCAAGCAATCAATTAATTAATTAATAAGCAAGTAAGCAATAAATATATTTAAAAAACATGAGATGAAGATCCCTTGAAAATTAGTCCATAGGTTATGGGAACATTTCAATGATGGGGCAGGTGAAGTTGAGTGAAATTACCCCCTTCGGTGCAAGAACCTAATGGTTGAAGAATGGTAATTGTTCCTGAATCTGGTGGTGTGAGTCTTGAGGCTCTTGTACCTTCTTCCTGATGGCAGCAGTGAGAAGGCAGCCGCAAGATCTCAGGCATCACTAAAACTGTATCGGTGGCCAAGTCTGGATTAAGGTACACTGCATGTAAAAGCAAGAATGCTTGATTCCGATGCTGGATAAGGTCACTACCAATGACATCACCCAGTGTTAAGCTCACAGAAATAAGATGAGATAGACAATTGTACCAAGAGACATAAAAGCAGAGGCAGCCAGATGAAGTACAGTGCACCATATTTTATCATTTCTAATACAGTAACTGAACATATTTACAGTTGTAAATGGACTAATGAACACTGAATAAACATTCAGTCTTCAATAGTGAAGATGCTAGAATTTTCAGGCAGGCTGGTGGACCAAATGAGGTTTGACTGCAGAAAGGAGGAGATAATACATTTGGGTTGGAAGGAATGGTAAAAGGAAATATATGCTGAATATCAGTGTTAAAGGAGAACACTAAAGAACTCTTTAATGACAATTAATGAATGACTAATGAGCATGATCACAAATTAACATGTAAAGTGAAAAATCCATATGTTTATGCTATTGCCCGAGTAAAACATGTTTGGCCCAAATTGGAGAAACATACAGTACTCAATTCTGGGAATGTGAAGGCTTTGAGAGGGTATTCCAAAACTGTGGAATTATAATTGCATTGATAGTCCGGAGAATCTGGGACTGTCCTTTAAAGGGTGGGGGAGTCTAAAAAGCAATGGTATAGTTTAAAACCAAGAATGGTCTAGATAGCAAAGATCAAGACAGAGGTACTTTACAGAAGGGGTAAGAGGGTACAGATTTAAGGCAAAGAAACCAGAAGCAACACCAGGAAAACCCTTTTAAGCACTGAGTGGTGAGGAAAAAGAAACAAATCTTTGATAGGCTGGTGAATATAAATTCAATAATGGATCTTCAGGCAGAATTGGGGAAATACTTGGTGGGAATAGGACATAGGAGAAAGTGGAGAGAATAATTAATCTCTTTGGGTATTCAAACTCAGCCTGACCACTGTATAACAAAGCCTGAGTACTCAGAATTTTTACCGTACCTGACCTGGTGGCAGGGAAATAAACACACATTTTGCTACACTAATATTACTGTTGGTTAGGGCCCACCATATTGATGCATTCAGTACAGAGGAATGCCGGTAGCTATACTTCATTAAGAATCAGAACCAGAATCAGGTTTAATATCGTTGGCATATATCGCAAAATTGTTGTTATGTGGCAGCAGTACAATGCAACAGGTAATAATACAAATACAATTACTATTGTAAATTACAGTAAGCAATATAAATCTAAAAAGTCAAATTAAATAGATAGTGCAAAAGGAAAAAGAAGTAGTGAGGTAGTTCATAGGTTCAACGTTTGAGGAAATTTGGTATGTCACCAATCAGTCTAACAGAGTTCTACAGATGTTAGCATGGAGAACATTCAGACTGGCTGTATCACCATCTGGGATGGAGGCACCAATGCACAGCATCAGAAAATGCTTCAGAGGGTTGTAAACTTAGCCAGCTCCACCACAGACACAAGCCTCCCCACTATTGTGAATAACTTCAAAGGCAATGCCTCATGAAAACACTTTATAGTTATATATGTATTTATTATTGTGACTTCTAGTAATTTGTTATGTCTGAACTGTACTGTGACCCTAAACCTGATTCTGACATCTGCAGCAATACTAAGCAAGTCATCCTGATCGAGATCAATTATTGAGATGATCACCACAGCCTGCTCTAACTCTGAAACCATAACCAACACCACTGGATCCCATCTGTCTTGTGAGCGAGCCTGAATCGAAACTGCATGGCACTCTGAAACAGTCAATATCAAAGTCAAGTTTACTGTCAAATGCACAGGTACACACATACACAGGTACACACATGCACAGGTGCAATGAAAAACTGACCTGCAACAACATCACAAACGCATGGCATCAGATAGGCAGCGTTCACAAGCATTCACATAAACTATATACAGTAAGTCATGGAATGTTTACAGACAGAATTAAATAAAACATATATCACAGCATTTGTAATTGTAAGTCTAGATTCAATCACTTGTCTACAATTCATATTTGCACAGTGTCTTTGGCAAATGGCCCATATTTGCCTTGTAGCAGTGTGTGTCTAACTGACTGGCTGCCGTCACTAAGACAGAGGATCAGTGGAAATCCCTTTTCTGCTGCTAAAGGAAGGCTGTATAACTGTGGCCCACACCCTTTAGAGACTATCCCTCCCCAACCAAGGGGATTCTTGACACCAGTAATAGGTAAGAAATTCATTGTAATTTAACTTCAGGACAAAAGAGCAATTTTTATTTGCTTACAGTCATTTCCTTTGGTTGCAGGTACAGTATAAAGGCACAGCCTCTCCATTCAAATGGTTGTGAGTTACAAATTTCTTTCTGGCCATCCATTTGTCGTTAATTATGTAAATGTTCTTATGCCAGGTTCAGAGATTGCACAGAAGCAAAAGACTGATTTATCTGAGAGAGGGGTTTTAGAGTGACGAGGTTTAAAGTCAGGAGAGTAGATATCGAAGTTAAAGAATGGAAACTAAACAAAAAATTTTGATTTCTGGATGAAGCAAGATACAAATCAGGGACTTTAAGAAGTCCACTCTTCCCAAAGGTGCTGCCATGTTCTCAAACTCTTCACTGTACCTCTGTAATCTTCTACTTGTCACTTACTATTCTTCTGTGCTTCTTCAGATTACAGTACAGCCTTCGCACCATTCTGCTCTTTTGTGCTTTTGGTATTCATTATTGTATTTATTCTTACAATGTATGCTTGTTGAACCAATTGAGACAGTTTGTGATGGCTACTCATAGCACTGGACCTAGACTTCCGAGGTAGAGAGAGCAAAACTCCCCCAGTGCAACGGCTCTTCCATTTTAAAAACTCTCCCACACAGGTCTCCTGTCATTGTTGGACATGACGGACAACCACCTTCCGTCCTTCAAGCAATGCCACCCAGCAACCCATGATTGAACCCTAGCCTAATCATGAGACAATTTACAAAGACCAATTAACCTACTAACTGGTACATCTTTGTCAGTGGGAGGAAACCAGGGAACCTAGAGGAAACCCACATGGTCATGGGGAGAACATATAAACTCCTTACAGACAGCAGCGGGAACTGAACCTGGGTCACTGGTATGCTACAGACTGGTAACCACTACACTACCATGCTGCAGACAAAGAATTTCATGGCATTCTGGTGCATATGACATTAAGCTAATAGAACATAGAACACTGCAGCTCAGACTTTATCCAAGCTTTTAACCTCCTCTGAAATCACCAAACCTTCCCTCCTACATATCCTTCCATTTTCTATCATCTAAATGCCTACCTAAGAGTTAACATTCCTAAGGTATCTGCCTCTACCATCACCCCTGCCACCACTCCCTGGGTAAAGAAATCGTCTCTGACATTACCACTTACACTTTTCTCCAATCGCATTAAATTTATGTCCCCTTGTATTAGCCACTTCTGCCCTGGGGAAAAGTCCACTCGATCTATGCCTCTTTTCACCTTGTATACCTCTCATCCTCCTTCACTCCAAAGAGAAAAGCCCTAGCTCAGTCAACCTATCTTCATAAAACATGCCCTAATCTAATATGAACAAAATATTTTTTCATATGGCCTGTAAAATTTAAGTATCAGCATGGGCTCTCTGCTACCACTGCTGTGCCATCAAATGCTTCTCATGTTAACCCTTGCATTCCCAGGTTGTTCCTGTGAACTTGTTCTTCTGGACCTTCTCCAATCCTTTCTTGGATAAGGACCCAAAACTGCTCACAGCACTCCAAAACACAAGAGATTCTGCAGATGCTGGCAATCTAGAGTAACACACAAAAAATGCTGTAGGAACTCAGCAGGTCAGGCAGCATCCATGGAGGGGGATAAATAGTCGATGTTTTGGGCCAAGGACCTTCTTCAGGACTGGAAAGGAAGGGGGAGATGCAAGAAAAAACTGTGGGGGGGAGGGGGGAAGAGGATAGCTAGAAGGTGATATGTGAAACCAGGTGGGTAGGAAAGGTAAAGGGCTGGATAGGAATCTGTCAGGAGAGAAAAGTGGACCATGGGAGAAAGGGAAGGAGGAGGGGACCTAAGGGGAGGTAACTGGTAGGCTAGAAGAAATAAGGGGCAAGGGGTGGGGAATAGAAGAAGACGGAAGGGGGAGGGAAAAAGATTACCAAAAAGAGAGATCAATGTTCATGTCATGAGGTTGGAGGCTACCCGGATGGAATATGAGGTGTTGCTTCTCCATTGTGAGAGTGACTTCTCTATGACAAAAAGAGGCACCCAGGTCAGAATGGGAATGGGCATCGGAATCAAAATACCAGTAGTTGGCCACTGGGAAATTTCACTTTTGGTGGATGGAGTGGAGATCTCGACAAAGTGGTCCCCAATTTATGTCAGGTCTCAGTGGTACAGCAGGCCACACTGGGAGCACCAGGAACAATAGACAACCCCTAACAGATCCTCAAGTGAAGTGCTGCCTCACCTGGAAGGACTGTTTGAGGCCCTGAATCGAGGTAAGGGTAAGTGTAGTATTTCTGTCACTTGCAGGGGTATGTGCCAGGAGGGAGACTAGTGGAGAGGGACAAATAGGGTTAGGGTTATGCCCTTTCATATTAGCCATTTCTGGGAAAAAGGGAATAGCTATTCACTCTATCCATGCCCCCTATCATCTCATACACCTCTACCGTCACCTTCCATTCTCCTTTGCTCCAAAGAGAAAAGCCCTAACTCACTCAAACTTTATTCAAAGCACTTTGATTGATGGTTGAAATCAGGCAAGAATTGAGATTGTGGTTATTCTCACCCCCACCCCCGCCCACACCCCACTATGACACGCCGGAGCCAGAAGCCCGATTATTTATCAGACCCTGTAGTCATAATTTTCAGAAGAATCTAAATGGCCTCCAGTTTGTAAAGGGGTTCATGTATGGAGGGATCACTGAATGGGATCAGAAAAACCTGCCAAATGTCGTAAATTCAGCAAGATCCATCATGGGCTCTAGCCTCCCCACCATCGAGGACACCTCCAAAAGGTCATGCCTCAAAAAGGCAACATCACCCAGGACATGCCCTCATCTCATTACTACCATCACAGAAGAGGTACCAGAGCCTGAAGACACATACTCCATGTTTTAGGAACAGCTTCTTCACTGCCATCAGATTTCTGAATGGACAATAAATCTATGAACACTATCTCTATTTTCACTCTCATTTTGCACTAGCTACTTAATTTATACACACACACACCCACGTTTCTTATTAAAATATATAGTATATTTGGCTTATGGCCACAACAAATTTCACGACATACACAAGAAAATCTGCAGACGCTGGAAATCCAAAGCAATGCACGCAAAATACTGGAGAAATGCAGCAGGCCAGGCAGCATCTATGGAAAAGAGTAAGAGTCAACATTTCAAGCCAAGACCCTTCATCAGGTCCTGATGAAGGGTCTTGGCCTGAAAGATCGACTGTTTAATCTTTTCCATTGATGCTACCCAGCCTGTTAAATTTCATGACATACTGTATATCAAATGACATTAAACTTGATTGTGATTCTGATGTGGCATGTCTAACTTTCTGCTGCTTTTATCCAGGTGCAGACCTGAACGTGATGCTCCTTGCTCCTCATTGTGCTTCCAATAAACAGCAAGGGTAAAAATCACTCACTATTTCTAACCGAGGTCAATTTGATGGCAAAAATAGTAAAGAATTATGATCAAAGGTAATATTTTGTAAAAGATCTTCTTTGGGGATGAGCATAACAGCAACAGTATAGCAAGTGCTGCTGGCCCATCTGAGAGCACTGGTCACGGCAGACAGCATGCAGAGCCTTAACTGACATATGCAAAGGGACAATCATTGCTGGAAATACTTCAATCATCACAGTAATCCCACTTCCTTACAAGTCTGGACTTGGTCAATTCTTTGATCTGAGTCCTTTGATACAGAGTACTGCAAAAACCACTTAAACAGAAATATTCACTTACAAGGGACTTAATGATAATTCTTTGTATTGGCTTCATATTGGAAGGAAATGGCTGGGTTACATGTCATGTCTCACTCTGACCATATTTAACTGGACAATGCAGGTCACTGGATGAAACAACAGAGAAAACACTCCCCTCTCTCACGATGAGTGCTTTCAGAACCTCCGGTACCTGAGCACATGGCAAGTGGAGAGCTGCTTTTTAGCTTTAAATGAAACCCAACTTCAGCGACCTTTAAATGTGTGCATAAGCACAAAAAGCAGTGGAATTAATTTATTCTGAGCATGTTGTATCTCTGCCTGCATTTGCGCTCGTTTCAGTGCAAGGCTCTTCACACACCATCAGCACTAAATCCATTGCTCCCAACACATCCTCCCACCCAAAATGGTCCTATCCCTCCTTAAAATGCATTGCAGCATTTTACCATAAGACCATAAGACAAAGGAGCAGAATTAGGCCATTTGGCCCATCGAGTCTGCTCCAACATGTTTCCTCATAGCCCAAATCTTCCTGAATCTCTTCATGCCCTGACCAATCAAGAATCTATCAACCTCTGCGTTAAATACACATAAAGACTTGGCATCCACAGCTGCCTGCGGCAAAGAATTCCACAGATTCACCACTCTCTGGCTAAAGAAATTCCTTCTTATCTGTGTTCTGAAGCTGTGTCCTCTAGTGTTAAACTCTCCCACCATAGGAAGCATCCTCTCCTCATCCATTCTATCAAGGCTTTTCATCAATAGATCACCCCTCATTCTTCTGAATTCCAGTGAATACAGACCCAGAGCCATCAAACACCTTTCATATGACAAGGTGTTCAAACCTGGAATAATTTTCATGAACTTCCCTTGAACCCTCTCCAGTTTCAGCACATGCTTTCTAAGATAAGGGGCCCAAAACTGCTCAGAATACTCCAAGTAAGACCTCACCAGTGCTTTATAAAGTCTCAATACTTCATCCTTGCTTTTATATTCAAGTCCTTTTGAAATTAATGTTAACATTGTATTTGCTTTCCTCAGCAAGGACTTAACTTGCAAATTAGCCTTTAGGGAATCCTGCACAAGCATTCCCAAGTTCCTTTGCACCTCAGTGTTTTGTAGTTTCTCTCCATTTAGAAAATAGTCAACCGTTTCATTTCTTCTACCAAAGTGCATGACCATATACTTCCTGACACTGTATTCTTCTGCAATTTCTTTGCCCATTCTCCTAATTTAAGTCCTTCTGTTGCTTCTCTACTTCAAAACTCCCTGCTCCTCCACCTAGCTTCATATCATTTGCAGGCTTTGCTACAAAGCTATCAATTCCATTATCCAAATCATTGACATATAATATAAAAAGAATCAGTCCTAGAATAGACCCCTGTGGAACACCACTAGTTACTGGCAGCCAATCAGAAAAGGCTCCCTTTATTCCCACTCTTTGCCTTCTGGCAATCAGTCAATGCTTTACCATGCTAGAATCTTTCCTGTAATACCATGGGCTCATAGGTTGTTAACCAGCCTCATGTTTGGCACCTTGTCAAAGGCCTTCTGAAAATCCAAGGACACAACATCCACTGATTCTCCTTTGTCTATCTTGCTTGCTATTTCTTCAAAGAATTCCAACAGATTTGTCAGGCAAGATTTCCCTCAAGGAAGCCATGCTGACTTTGGCCTATTTTATCATGTGCCTCCAAGTACCCCAAAACCACATTCTTAACAAGCAATTCCATCATCTTCCCAACCATTGAGGTCAGACCAACTGGCCTATAGTTTCCTTTCTTCTGCCTCTCTTCCTTCTTGAAGAGTGGAGTAACATTTGCAATTTTCCAGACTTCTGGAACCATTCCAGATTCTAGTGATCCTTGAGGGATCATTACTAATGTCTCAACAATCTCTTCAGCCACCTCTTTCAGAGCCCTGGGATGTACACCATCTATTCCAAGTGAGTTATCAAACTTCAGACCTTTCAGTTTCCCAAGAACTTTCTCCCTAGTAATGATAACTTCACACACTTCATGACTCCTGACAACTGGAACTTCCACTATATTGCTAGTGTCTTCCACAGTGAAGACTGATGCAAAATACTGATTCAGTTCATCTGCCATTTCCGTGACCCCCTTTACTACCTCTCCTGATTGTTTTCAAGTGGTCCTATATCCACTCTCACCTCCCTTTTACACTTTATGTATCTGAAGAAACTTCTGGTATCTTCTTTAATGTTTAGAAGTAACATTCCAAATTCCTGCAGGGGATTCTTTAAAAATTGAGATCCTTGTGTTGTTCCAGCCTGGCAAAGGCACCACACAGGCCACCTGAAAATATCACACTGTAGTGAGCGGTTTACAGTACACACCCCAATAAACTTTGGTCTGTTCTTGGAATTGGAGAGGGTCTAGAGGAGTTTGATGAGAATGATTCTGGGATTAAAAGAGTTAACATATGAGGAGCAGTTAATGGTTCTAGGCCTGTATGGCTGGAGTAAGAAGAATGAGGCGGGATCTCATTGAAACCAGTCGAGCATTGAAAGGCCTAGACGGAGTGACTGTGGCTGGAAAGAAAGGATATTTCCTGTAGCGGGAGAGTCTAGGGCCAGAGGGCACAACCTCTGAATACAAGATTGTCCATTTAGAACAGAGATAAGGAGGTAATTCTTTACCCACAAGATGGTGAATCTGTGGACTTCGTTGCCACAGTTGCCTGTGGAAGCCAAGTCATTGGGAATATTTAAAGCAGATGTTAATAGGTTATTGATTAGTCAGGTCATCAAAGGCTACGAAAAGAAGGGAAGAGAACGGTGCTGAGGAATAAAAAAATCAGCATGATGAAATGGTGGAACAGACTTGATGGGCTGAATGGCTTAATCCTTCTCCTATGTCTTATGGTCTAATTTTGAATGCACCTAATTATTTTCGAGACACACGGATGAAACAAAACGAAATGAAGATAATTGGTGCAGACCTCTGTTGAAATTCAGATACCTCCCGTCTTTCTTTCCCTGTACCCTGTCAGTAAATCACTGTGCCGCAAGACTGGCCTCAGTACAAGGAAATGTTTAAAATAACAATTATTACAGCCATTGAAATGTGAAATATCAAACCTTCATTTACCTACTGAGTCATTGTGTAAAGATTCCTCAAAGCACATTACAAAATCAATTATTTAAGATTCGTTAAATTGATATATTGGACCTTCAGTCCAATTCAGAGTCAATTCACAACCAGATGTTCGATGCTACATTAATCTTCCTATTTGTCAGGAAAACACGGGGAAACAACTGGTTCGCTTTCTTTCACGAGCAAGCTCTCAAGGAATGGGCCGAATGGTCTCTTCTTTGCACCCAGTTTGTCATTTAGGCGGTATTTGTTGAGACGAGAGACCATTCGCCCATTTGACTGATGCACTTTAACACCTGCCTCAACTATTGATGACCGAACTGACTTGCGAACCGCCCATCCCAACCCAAACGAAACCCTTGCTAAAGCTGCAGTTTCTCCCCGGTGCTGCTGTGCAGTGCGAGGCAAAACATCTGTAAAATGGGGTCCACCCTCCGACCTCTGTGAAGATGCTACGGAATCGCTCCGATTACTAACGTCCCACAAATAACACAGCAGGTGTGCGGATGACCCCGGCCTCTGTCACCTTCCTTTTCAAAGTGGCAGATAAAGAAGTGACTTTAATCAAGGCATCTCGGGGCAGCGGGGCTTCCAGTTGCGCCTACCCGGGGCAGCGGGGCTTCCAGTTGCGCCTACCCGGGGCAGCGGGGCTTCCAGTTGCGCCTACCCGGGGCAGCTAACTGACAGCGGCACGGTCGCCTGCACCGTCCGGTGACACACAGACAAACTCCCAAACAATGACGAAGCCATGCAGCACACGATTATCCCGGTCCATTCCTTCCCCACACGAGTCCACTGCGGCTAAAAGTTACAAGCTTTTCAGAAAGTGCACTGTCCCTTCACAGTGTAAAGCGAGCAGGACTATGAGCTACTGCAGTTACAGCGGGAAAGGAGGGGCGGGGCGACAG
This sequence comes from Hypanus sabinus, assembly GCF_030144855.1. Taxonomy (NCBI): domain Eukaryota; kingdom Metazoa; phylum Chordata; class Chondrichthyes; order Myliobatiformes; family Dasyatidae; genus Hypanus; species Hypanus sabinus. The sequence goes on along the minus strand of NC_082718.1, from coordinate 74,126,573 downwards.
ACTTAGATACACTTTGTGTTGGGATCTGGTGTCACAATACACCGTTCGACAATAAAAGTTCAAGTTAAATACCTTAGAATTAAGAAGGCGGGCGCTTGTCCCATTGCACTTGCGCCGTCCATCTCGAGGTGCAATAATTTCTGTTTAAATTCTAGAAATATAAATTCAATCATCCTCAACATTACTCTTAACTCCTTTCTCCTTTCGGACAAGGCATTAAAACACGAGTTAGCTTGCGTACGCAATCAATTCTATTCAGGGAAAAAAAAACGTCCTCTGGTTTCTCAGCCTTCCCGTTCGCTTCACGTTCTCCCCTCCAAAAAGGAGCCTTTCTTACCTGTACTCCTGGGCTGGATGGTGAGGATTGTGCTCTGATGTCCTTAGAATCCCTGACATTTCCGATCTGATCTCGTTTTCTATCATCTCCTTCCAGCCACTAAAGGATGCACACACAGACACACATAGACAGAGAGAATATTGTGGTTTTGCCAGCCATCTGTAGGGGTTTAACTTGTAGCTATCCAACACTTCAGGAGAAGCTCAACGCCGGCCCCAAACACACTCACGGATAAAATGAAACCCATGCCGTCAACCCCAGCAACAATAGTTCCCGCAACACTGTAATAAATGGGTATCATTAAAGCTCTCTCACTTGTTTGTGTATTGGTAATTACTTTATGTTCTAAATATTGCAAAGACGGTGGCTGCACAGGTAGAGTCTTCCAAATAGCCCAAAACAAAATGCACTAAACAGCCATTATTTTTCCAAAGCATTAATATTTTACAGGAGGATCTGGTTAATAATTAGCTGCTAGGATTTGTTCAGCATCGTACATAAATGCATCCTAAAGTTTAGCACTGCATTTAGACCTGCGCATCGCTCAATTAAAACGCTTCTGCATCATCAGAGATTTGTTTGTTCTGAGTCAGAAAGTTACTGAAGAAATGCCTGTACCTGATGAGATTTTCCTATTGCTCCGATCTCCTGTTTGAATTTTTGAATCTACACAAACGGTTTTTAAATTTCCCGGCTCTGGCAGGCAGCCCTTCTGACGCATGCGCGATGCCCGGAGGTGATTGGGGGAGGGGTGAGGAAGGAGAAATCGATTTGTCGGATCGGCGAGAGATTTACGATCAATTCCAAGGCTGCTTGCACCTGCTGCTACATTTCCACCTTTAGACTGGTCAGGGGCTGCAGGACGGCAGCACTGCTCGTTCACAGGAGGAGGCCGGAAAGATACAGACCAAACTCTTAGCTCAACAATAACTTCAAACAAAAGTTATCGCCGAGTTACAAACTTCTTTGGATTTGTGTTCCAGCGAGCTTATAACCGATGCTGTAAGCCTTGCGCCTGAAATTAAAATATTATACATATATAGACTGAAAATAAAATGTGTAAATCTATTTTCTTCCAAAACGATATCCTTGTTCCCTCTAAGTTTTAGAATGTCTGGTGCAGGAAGTTTGCTCTCTCCCTGGTCCTGGAACTAACTGTGTGTGTCTCTGTCTCTCCCTCTCCCTCTCCCTCTCCCTCCCTTTCTCCCTCCCTCTCGACAGCGGTGATTGAAAGAAACCGTTGGGCCGGTATTCTTTCACCCACGGGTTCGTGTTGAGGGTGCAACCCCGCCTCCCACCCTCTGCTCCCCCGCCACTCTGCCCGCGCCTCCGCCCGGCTCCCAGTGGCTTCGCGGGAAAAGCGGCGGGAGTGGCGCGGCCCTCCTGAATCTCGGGGGCTGGGAGACCCGCGAACGCGCGTTGGGTGTCTGCCTATCTGTGGGGTACGGGGTTGACTAAAGGGGGAGAGAGAGAACAGCGCTATTAATTTACACAATGCTCTCGGCTCTCCGGAACCTCTTTCTCAAAGATCAACAGGCGAGTTCGGTTACTGTAAATGAACTCAGGATTAAGATATATTTTCTTTAAATTCTAAACGAAGCGTTCTTTTTGTGTTTGCAATAATTCTACTTCAATTATACCTACATTTTAAAAAATTTCTTGATCTAAGCAGACCTCGTACTTCACCAACTGCTAAAGACCAGCACCCACAAACTTTTCTCGGTGGCGGTTCCCAGCTGGCTCGGTAAATACCTGACTAGCTTTGTGATGTACACAAGTTCAAAGGTTCCTCTCCACGCCCCCCCCCCCCCCGCCATATCCTCTCGCTTTCCTCCCAGGAAGGAATTAAATCACGTTCTGGGGCACAGGTCTACACTCGTGAGCTCAGGCATTTGATGAGGGTGATGTGTGTCTGTGGGTAGGGGATGGAATGGGCGGTAGGTGAAAGGGAAAAGGAACCTGCTCTTTCCCGTGGCGTTTAGTCAATTCCTGAGCTGCTCCACCTCATTATCTCGGTTCTTTCGCCTCCTCACCTAGAGAGCAGTCTTGTGGGATTCCACAGTCACGCAGCAGCTAAGAAGGTGCCCCCTCCTCCATTTGTCTTTCACAGTCTCAAAATCTCTACAACTCTGCAATCCAATGAGATATTAGAGGATTACTAGCATATACTGTAGATGAGCAAATAATACTAACATTAGGTTAAGGTGAAGAGTAAAGGGGTTTCATTAAGAGGTGACATAGGGAAGTACTGAAACTGGAGAGGGTTCAGATGAGGCTCACAAAAATAATTCTGGGACTGAAAGACTTGTCATATGAGGAGCATTTGATGGCTCTGGGCCTCATTGGAATTCAGAAGAATAAGGGGTGACTTCATTGAAACCTATCACATGTTAAAAGGCCTGGATAACATGGATGTGGAGGTGATGGTGGGAGAGTCAGAGCAGAGGACACAACCTCAGAATAGAAGGATGTCCTTTTAGAATTGGCGATGAGGAGGAATTTCTTTAGCTGGAGAGTGGTGAATCTGTAAATTTTTTTTGCCACAGGTGGATGTGGAAGCCTAGACACTGAGTATATTTAAGGCAGAGGTTGATTGCTCAGGGCATAAAGGAATACGGGGAGATGGCAGGAATAGAGGCTGAGAGGGAAAATGGATCAGCCATGATAAAATGGCAGAGCAGACTTGATGGGCCAAATAGCCTAATTTTGCTCCTATATCCTAATGTCTTATCATCTTTTTACAAAAACACAGTTACCAGCAGACCACTTTGACATACACCTGTATTCTTTGTATCAGGGTTGTCTAAAACTCCCTCAGTGGCCAGTCATTTTAATGCCCCTGCCCATTCCCACATTGCCCTGTTTGTCCTCAGCCTCCTCTACTGCCAGGGTGAGGCTAACTTCAAACTAGAAGAACTGTACTTTATATTCTGCTAGTCAATGGCATGAACATTGACTTCTACAATTTCAGGCGACCTGCCGCCCCTCTGTTATTTTTCTCACTCCTCCTAATCCATTAAATTCCTCCTACACAACCCCCTCCTCACCCGGTGCTTCATCCCCTCCTCCACACATGCCTCCCACTAGGTCTCCTTCCCTCACAGTTCCCACCTTCCCACCTCCTTTATGTAGTTGCATGCTCCACCCTCACTGTCCAATCAGACTCCATCATCTGCAGCCCTTTCTCGGCTCCATCTATAATTTCTCTCCTGCTTCTGCCTGCCTCGTCTCCTCACTTGAACCCTCCTATCACTTGCCAACTTTTCCTCCACCCCCTCCCTTCAGCTCTTTATACTGTCTTTCATTCCAGGTGAGGGCTCAACTGCCCATTTCCCTCCACAGATGCTGCAGTAACTCCCACAATATCCTCACTGTCTTTAGTTAATTGTGCTTTGGTGTCGTGTTACCTGCAGGAAAATGCACATGGCACAGTGTTACACATTTAACATACATATTACACACAATGAAACATTGTTACTTATAGGGTAAGATAATGCCAAATATGTCTGATAAATTGTTAAGAAAATATTGATTGTGGCATTATTAACAGAATAACATGGTACGTTATTGTCAATACCACTGATTGCTACAGGTACACACAGTGAGTTGTTACAGGATGATGAACATCATAATTTGTTACTCTGATATCAGAATATGATGTATTGTCATATACACAATAAATTAAGACCATGAGATATAGGAGCAGAATTAGGCCATTTGACCCATCAAGTTTGCTCTGCTATTTCATCATGGCTGATCCATTTTCCCTTACAGCCCAAATCTCCTGCCTTCTCCCCATATCCCTTCATGCCCTGACTAATCAAGAATCTATCAACCTCTGCCTTAAATATACATAAAAACTTGGCCTCCACAGTTGCCTGTGGCAACGAATGCCACAGATTCACCACTCTGGCTAAAGAAATTCCTCCTCATCTCCGTTCGAAAAGGACATCACTCTATTCTAAGGCTGTGTGCTTTGGTCTTAGACTCTCTCACCACAGGAAGCATCCTCTCAACATCCACTCTATCAAGACTTTTTACCACTTAATAGGTTTCAATGAGGTCACCCCTCATTCTTCTGAGTAGAGGCCCACAGCCATCAAAAATTCTTCATATGACAACCCTTTCAATCCTGGAATCATTTTCATGAAGCTCCTTTGAACCCTCTCCACAGAGTTCCCAACCTTGTTAATGCCATGGTGCCTTACGAGGGGTCTGTGGATCCTAGGTTGGGAGCCCCTGCAGTAACAAGGTAACATATTACAATGCCACCTACAGTTTACAATCTAATGTGTAATGGCCCATGTATCTGACTGTTTGCCTGCACTGCACTTTCTCTGTAAATATATTCTACATTCAGTAACTGCTTTTCCCTGCTTAGGTCCCACACCACCAGGTTCAGGAACAATTATCACCCTTCAACCATTGGGCTCCTGAACCAGAGTGGATAACTTCACTCACCTCAACTCTGAACTGATCACTGAACACAACCACTTTCAAGAACTCTATAACTCCCATTCACAGTATTATTTATTATTATTTTGTATTTGTAGTCTGCCTTTTACATGCTGGTCATTTGTCAGTCTTTATCATTTTTCACTGATTCTATTTTATTTCTTTTTTCAGCTCTGAATGCCCACAAGAAAATGAATCTCAGGGTAGTATATGTTGACAACTTATATGTATGTACATGGATAATTAATTTAATCTGAACTTTGAATTTTGACTTGGTTCCCTTGAAGAACTAAACTCTGCACTCTATTTCTGTACATGTAACAACAATAAACCCTTTCTGATTCTAATTTCAATCCTCACCAAGCATTAATTGGGAAAATACGGATTTTAATCATCACCATTGTTATTATAAATGTACATATATATCACTATACACTACTCTGTGATGCATTTTCTTGAAGGCATTCACAGCAGGACAAAGAAATACAACAGAATCAATGAGAAAAGACACACAAAGACTGACAACCACCATGGAAAAGAAGACAGACTACGCAAATACAAAATAATAAATAAATATTATTGAGAATATAGGTTGCAGAGTCCTTGAAATTGAATATATACTTGTGGCCAAACCATTCATTGTTTAAAATTCAGAGAAATAATGCCGAAAGAATCCTTCCCAATTCAGATAGTTTTTCTTCTCTTTCGTCCTTTCTGCCTAGGGACCACACTGACAACTACCACCCACACTGACAATCAAAAAAGCCTGTCATCGTGAAATGCAGACTGAAAATCCAGTGGTTTACTATGCAATGCTGAAGAAAATTCCAGGATCACACAAGGGAAAGTTGCTGAATTAATATTGACCCTGGTGAACTGTAAAATGTTATTCAAGGAACAATGTTGTCAGAAGTTAATTCCATAGTATAGAACATTCTTCCAATAGCTTGGAAGCAGGTGTAATTCCAGATTGGAATTTGCATAGAATGACAATCTTTTTATAGAGAGATAGTGTGGTAGGGTGGAGATACATCTTTACCAATGATGGTAAAAGGTGTTCCTTCCCTCCGCTAGCCTGCAGGTCACCCTTGGCCAAGGTGTAGTACCTGCTTAGCCTCCCAATCAGGGTCACGTGAAGCTTTGGGAGCAGGTGGTGAATGGTCATGTGAGTAGTCGGTGCATATCACGAAGTCCTGGTTATGTGACCACTGATGCCAGGCAGACAATCTCTGAAGAGTATTGGTAATGGCTGGGGCCACCCATCTTATAAAGACACTGCCCAGACGAAGGCAATAGTAAAACACTTCTGGAGAAAAATTTACCAAGAACAATCATGGTCACAAAACCATGATCACACACATCATACAACAAGGCATATAATGATGAAGATGATACAAAGAACGGAGGAATCCTGTACAATTAGAAGCCGGCATTTGATACAGAAGCAGAGACAGACTGTGGAGCCAATAAATTTTGCAGCCTTCTTGATACACTCAGACCTGTATCTGCTGGGTCTGTATAAAGCCATGCTGGAAAGAAAAAGAACCTTATTTTTAATATTTCATATTATATTCTTATATTTTCTTATGCCATTTGGCCCTTTGAGTTTATACTCCAGAGACAGATTCTATTCTGAGCACTGTCATGGGAAGAGGTTTCTGTGTGGATGAAGTGAGGAAGGGTGAGACTGAGAAAAAGCTTCAGCAGTGCTGAACCATCCTTGAAAGACCATCCCTGGTCTGTGACTGCACAAAGTGGAGGAGGAACATCCAAGATGACAGTGAGGACATCAGGTCCAAGCATTGGGAGTATGTCTAGTGCTTAAACCCAACAGAGATTGCACTGTCTGTCTGATCACTCATTCGGGCTCTTCCTGCACCATCAATGGCAAAGTCAGAAGGTCCCTCATCAGCCACTTTAGATCCCACTGAACTGAGTCATTCTCAACCCTGAACAACAAACCCAGAGAAGACAATGATTATGTAGGCCCCACACCCAAGCTCACACTTTCTTCCCTGTGAGCAGAATTTTACTGGGAATGTACTGGGACCATGCGTCACAGTAAAACTCCTGTCAACATCTCCACTCAATTTTCATCAAGGGTTGGACAGTAGCTACAGACTGTCAACACTGGATAACGAGCATCTATGGTCTCCCAATTCAGTTGCCATTTTGCATATTAAAAGAGCTGGTGTCCTCCAAATAATGAGTACTTTTGGAGATCGGGTATAGGGCAGCATCAGTCTGCCATGCAGTCAATGCACTGAGAAATAAACCTCAAATTATTAACCAGTAGGTGTTCAGAAGCACCACACCTGGCCTCTTGTGGTCATTGTGTCTCTCACCTGTTCATTCCCCTCTGCAGATGCTGCCTGACTTCTGTGTTCTGTGAAAATGTCAATCACTTTTGAAGATGGAAAAAATTATAAATAGGGCGACCTGCTATAAATTAATCTTTCTTGTCAATCACCTACAAGTGAATCAGAATCAGAGTTGTTTTCACTGACTTATACATTCAGTGGCCACTTTATTAGTTACCTCCAGTAGCCCATCCACTTCAGAGTTTGACATGCTCTGTGCTCAGAGATTCTCTTCTGCACTCCACAGTTGTAATGCATAGTTACTTGAGTTACTGTCACCTTCCTGAATTAGTCTGGCCATTCTCCTCTGACCTTCCTCATTAATAAGGCATTTTTGCCCACAGAACTGCCGCTCACTGTATGTTTTTTGTTTTTCACACCATTTGCTCTAAGCTCTAGAACAGAGCTTCCCTTTTATACCATGGACCAATACCATTAAGCAAGGAGTCCATGGACCCCAGGTTGAGAACACCTGTTCAGAGACTGTTATGCATGACAATTCCAGGAGGTGTTTCTGAGATACTCAAACCACCCCATCTGGCACCAACAATCATTTTGCAGTCAAAATTACATTGATCACATTCCTTTCCCATTCTGATGTTTGGTCTGAAGAACAACTGAACTTCTTGACTTAGGGACTCCATCTCTGCAGCTTTCCCAGGGGTTTACTCCTGAAGCCTGCCCCAATGAGTAGGTATAGTTGCATGCCTTTATGCATTGAGTTGCTGTCACATGATTAGCTGATTAGATATTTGAATTTATGAGCAGGTTACAGGTATGCAGTAGAATATTACAATGGAACCTTAAGGTTGGCATAGACAGGGGTTTGGGGGGGGGAGATAATGGGGAGACGCTTTTACTTTCTATTAAATACTCCCAATGCCTTGTGTCCCAGGCTTCACATGAGGGTTAGCTATTAAGCCCGGCAGATTTGTTTCTACTGACAGGAGAAGGGGCAAAGGCAGGTTACTTATGCTTTAAAACCAGCCTCTTTGGGCAAATGGGACTTGTCAGCTGTTGTTGGCAGCTCATCTAGGAGAAGGAAAACTCTGATCTCAAACCTCCGCTGTCTTGCAGCTTTACCCACTCCTGGGGAAGGCTTCAGTAGTAAACCCCTGGGAAAACTGCAGATTTGGAGTCTCTAAGTCAGTTCAACATTGAGTTCAACACTGGCTGGCTACTCCTGCAATGCTGTTGGTGTCACACTGTTATTGGTCACTGCCGTTCCTTTGGGTTCATCAGGTGCATGGAGAGGAGCAGCCTGCTACAGGGGCAACAGCTTGCTCTCCACATTGTACTGCTCAGGTTTATATCATGTAGTTGGATGGGACGCAACATCCCATGGTCAACCCAACCAATGGAACATCTCAACAGTACAAAGACATTGAATGACTATAAATTAAAATAAGTATATAAATAGTGGAAAAAAATAACATGGGTTCATGGACTATTCAGAAATCTCTTGGTGGAGAGAAAGAAGCTGTTTCAGAATACTTGAGTGTGCATCTTCAGGCTTCTGTACCTTCTCCCTGAAGGCAGTAATGAGAAGAAAATGTCCCAGATGGTGAGGGCCTTCAGTGATGGATGCCACCCTTTTGACACACCATGTCTTTGATGCTGTCCCCAGAGGTGGGCAGGTTGTTCTTGTAACAGAGCTGTCTACGTCTACAACCCTCTGTAGCCTTTTTGAGATCTTGTGCATTGGCATCTCGATAACAGACTTTGATGCAAGCACTCAGAATGCATGCCACCATACATCTATAGATATCTGTAAGATATCCACATATTGGTGGCAGTCTGAATCTTCCTAACTCTCAACAAAGCAGAGCTGCTGGTGTGCCTTCACTGGCCCAGCATAGATCCTCTGGGATGTTTATGCCCATGAACTCACCCTTTCCACCGTTGACCTCCTAATGATTTTCTTGAGAATGATAGTCTAGAGAATATAATACTGTCTTAAACACAAGAGATTCTGCAAATGCTCAAAATCTTGAGCAACCCGCACAAAATGCCAGAGGAAGTCTCTGCCAAAAATATTAACTGTTTATTCCCCCCTGTTGATTTGCTGAGTTCCTCCATCATTTTGTGGATTTATAATGAGAATGTTTCTGGGACTCGAGAGCCTGAGTTATATGGAGGCTAAGACTTCATTCCTTAGAGTGAAGGAGTGGCTTTATGGGTGCATATAAAACAATGAGGGGCATCGAAAGGCTGAATGCAGACTATCTTTTACCTCAGGAAGTAAATCAAAAATCAGAGTGCAGGTTTAAGGCGAGAGGGGAAACATGTAAAAGGGATAGTTACTTCACCCAAAGGATGGTACATTAAGTGGAATGAACTGCCAGAGAAAGCAATTGACACGGGCATAATAACAAATAAAGACACATGGACAGGTAGATAGAGAGGAAAGGTTTAGATGCATGTGGACCAAACACAGGCAAACGGAACTAGATTAGATGGATATCATGAGGGTATAACTTCACTGACCACAACACTGAACTGTTCCCACAATGATGGACTCACTTTCAAGGGCTCTACATCTCATGCTCTTGATATTCATTGTTGATTTATTTATTTATTTGTACTTGCATGGTTTGCTATCTTTTGCGCATTGTTTGTTTGTCCATCTTGTTATGTGCAGTCTTTCATTGATTTTGAAGAAGGGTCTCGTCTAAAAATGTCAGCTGTTTATTAACTTCCATCGATGCTCCCTGACTTGTTGAGTTCCCCCAGGGTTGATCCTCTTGTGTTTCTTTGTATTTACTCTGAATACTCTGAAATTTACTCAAGAAAATGAATCTCAGGTTTGTATATGGTGGCATATATGTACTTTGATAATAAATTTACTTTGAACTTGGGTTGTTGGGCCAGGGCCTGTCCCCATGACAGCTCTATGGTTCTATGGGTTTATCTTTTGATTAAGTCATGGGAAAGCTGTCATCATTTTGCTCTTTCAAAAGGTTTCTCTGAGGTAGTGCGATTAATGTGGAGGTAGGTGAGCAAAGCAAAGCATGCTTGAGTGTTCATTGCAGAGAGGGTGGGCTGGTCAAGGAGGACTAGTCCTGAGCCACGCCAAGGTGGCTGTTCACAGATTGAGATGGGGGCCATCAGGGTCCCTCCAGTGTCCCTGGAGATGGAGCTCAGTGCATTCTTTGGTAAACTAGTATACAGCACAGGAGCTGGAATGCTTCACTGCTGTTGAAGACCATGTCCTTATTCATGTTTATTTTCTCTTGATAGTTTTGTGTGCATGAAGTTTCAAAGAAAATTTGTGAAGAATGAATAGGGAGCCCCGCTTTAAAATGACCTGATCTGGATTAAAATAGAATATAGAACATTACAGCACAGAGCGGAGACCCTTCAGGCCAGAACATTGTTCCGACCTCTTAACCTACAGCAAGATCAATCGAGGCCTTCCCTCTTACCTAACCCTCCATTTTTCTTTCATTCATGAGCCTATTTAAAAGTCTCTTAAATGCCCCTAATGCATCTGCCGCTACTACCACCCCCAGCAGTGAATTCCACTCACCCACCACTCTCTGTGTAAAACATTTACTACTGACATCCCCCTATACTTTCCTCCAATCAACTTAAAATTATTCCCTCTTATAGTATTGGGAAAGAGTGAAAAAGATGCTGGCTGTCGATGCTCATTGCCTCTTATCAATTAGAATTTGTAGACTCATAGAGCTACACTGTACTACATCATAGAAAGAGGCCCTTTGGCCCAACTAAACCATGCTGAGCAAGGATTATGAAGAACAAGATCTTTCATTTGTGTCAATAAAGTTACCTTTGGTATCTTTAACTACCCAAGGGTACTTCAAATTGATTTGCAAACAGTGAAGTAGTTTTGCAGTGAATTTAGGAATTCAGGCAGTTTTTTTTTCCACAGTAGGAATAGACAATAATCATCATCTTCATTGTGTGCCATGTTATATGATGTGGGCGATCATGGTTTCAGGACGGTGATTATTCTTGGCAATCTACAGAAATGTTTTACCATTGCCTTCTCCTGGGCAGTGTCTTTATAAGACAGGTGACCCCACCCATTATCAATACTCTTCAGAGATTGTCTGCCTGGCATCAATGGTCACATAACCAGGACGTGTGATATGTACCAGCTGCTCATACAATCATCCACCACCTGCTCCCATGGGTTCACGTGACCCTGATTGGAGGCTAAGGAGGTGCTACACCTTGCCCAAGGGTGACCTGCAGGCTAGCAGAGGGAAGGAGCACCTTACACCTCCTGTGGTAGAGACATATCTCCATCCTGCCACCCAATTGCAAAGATCAGAATATTGAACAGATATTGGTCAGTGGACTTCTCTGATCTCCCGAAGAAAACTCACCGTGCACCATACACCAAACTGGACATTTTGGGCCAAAGGGCTGCACTGTTCAGAGTTCTATAACCTAACTCCAGCGATGCTCCAATGAGTCTGTTCAGCAAGGTCATGCATTCTTATTAAGATCCATGCCTAAAACACTGAATGTCTCCTTATGTGTTATTTGAGCTAGCTATGAATAAATTGGAATTGCTACACTGTCTGCATTTTGGAAACAATACCGAAGTTGGCTGTGGAATACAAGCAGCCCAGAGAATGTTTCAAACTTGTCAAGAGTACAGGGAAATAACATGCATGGTGTGAGAAGTACAACTGTCTATTTTGCTGCTCAGAAAGACTGGTTTCAGGGGACCCAACAAAGGCCCGATAGGCATTTTAACCGCAAGCTCCTGGCAGCCTCCTTAGCTCCTTCTCACTCGGCCAGTGAAGGTAATCCCTGACTGAGCTGTGCAGAATAGAAAGTTAGGCCTGAGTTAGCTGGCCAATCCGGATAACAAAGAAAGAATTGTGGAATGAAATCACTCAGCCGGCACAGCATAGTGCCTTCGCCTGCTCTGGCAGGACACTTCAGGGACTTTTGTTTATATCAGGTGAGTGAGTTTGCAACAGGAGTTGGATAGGCTGGTTCAGAAGGAGGAGTCTCCCTGCAGGCTGACTCACTCTGCCCGGAAAGATGGGCACTGTTCGCTCATCATACCCAGGTTCATGCGTGTGGCATCATTCACATCACAAACTTGGACTATAAAACATAGGTGCAGAATTAGGTCATTTGGCCCATTGATTCTGTCCTACCATTTCATCATGGCTGGTTTATTATCCCTCTCAACCTCATTTTCCTGGCTTCTCCCCATAACCTTTGATGCTCTTGTTAATCAAGCGCCATGGTATGTAGCATTTAGCATGACCCTATTCCAGCTCGGGGTGTCAGAGTTCGGAGTTCAGTTCCAATGTCATCTGTAAGGAGTCTGAACGTGAAACGTGTGAGTTTTCTCCGGGTGCTCTGATTTCCTCCCGCAGTCCAAAGACATACTGGTCAGTGGGTTAATTGGTCATTGTAAATTCTCCTGTGATTATACTAGTGTTGAATATGTTAAATAGGTGCTGGGCAGTGCAGCTAGGAGGGCCAGGAGGACCTAAATAAATAAACACAAATAAATATACCGTATAAATAAATCAAGAACCTATCAACCTCCGCTTAAAATATATCCAGTGACTTGGCCTTCACAGCCGTCTGTGGCAACAAATTCCACAGATTCACCATCCTCTGGCTGAAGAAATTCCACCTCATCTCCATTTTAAAAGTACTTCCCTCTATTCCAAGGCTGTGCCCTCTGATCCTAGATTCCCCCACCACAGAAAACTTTTCTCCACATCCAATCTAGCCTGTCTATATTCAACAGGTTTCACTAAGATCCCCGCCATTCTTCTAAACTCCAGCGTGTTCCTTCCAAACCCGTTCCAGTGCATGCAGTTAGAGAGATTAGACTCTGTTTGGCCAGAGCGAGTAACACTGGTCTGATTCCCGGCAAGAACCAACACCTTTACAACCAAAATGCAAATCGCAGGAAAAATACAGAAGAGAATTACCAGCTTAATTTTAGTGAAGCTGCAAGAAGTACAATGATATCATGTAATTATTATTTTTTCTGATCGACCTCTGCTTCTATTTAAGCATGTGGTTACATTATAACTAACATAAATAGGACAAAGTGATTCAGAAACAAATTCATTTACACTCAGAGGCCAGTGTAGGGGCACTTGTTCTCCCAGTGACCATTAAACATGTCAAGGATGCACACACGCAGATTAGTAAGTTAATTGTACATAGCATGTAGATGCACATTAGAGACGATGACAGAGTTGAGGAAAATGGTGACATATTAAGTCCTGAACATTGACTCCAGACACCATGATGTCCCAGAAAGCCATGGACCATCAAGGATATAAACAAGGAGAGATTAAACGTTAGCTTCTTTTGTCACATGTACACTGAAACATACAGTGAAATGCATTGTTTGCATCAAATCACATCAGCAGGGATTTAGCATGGCCACAACTCACTAATCCTAATTGCACTTTTCTGGACTATGGGAGGAAACTGGAGTAGCTGGGGGAAATTCACTTGTTCTTGGGGAGAACATGCAAATTCCTTACAGACAGCAGCAGAAATCATACCCTGATCTTACAGTTGGCACTGTAAAGCATTATGCTAACCACTACAATACATTTCAACACCCTCCCCCCACACCTCCAATGACCATTTACCCATCTTCCCTCTGCTCAAGAAACAGTGCTTTTCCATGATGAAGGACATTTGGACAAAGGGTTCAGAATGTAGATTGGGTGGGGTGGGGGACTTCATTGTCCATCATAAACTCAGCTGATTGAGACGAGCACAACTGGATCTACAACAGGTCATGAGTGGATCGATACAAAGGACCCACTCAATCCTGTCTTCACTGATCTACCCGTGTAAGATGTGTGGAGTGGCACATTGCCGCAGCAGATCATGCTGCCGCCTCACAGCCCCAACCAATCTCCAGTGCTGTCTGTGTGGAGCTCACATGTTCCCCCTCTGAGTACATGCATTTCCCCCGGGGTTTTCAGTTTCCAGCCATGCAGTTTGGTAGGTTAATTAACTGCTGTAAATTGCCCATAGCATGTAGATGAACGTTAGAATTGATGGCAGAGTTGAGGAAAATGGGGAAGAACTTAAAAAGGGGATTAATGTAGAATTAGTGTAAATGGATGGTAGGCAAGTAGCCGATGGGCTGAAGGACCCATTGCTCTGCTGTTGATCTGTATAACTCTATTACTTTAATTGAAGTTGTTATGATGAGCTGAAGGTTACAAAAGCGGGTAAAGAGCCAGAAGAAGGATTAGTGACTTATCCTTAATCACCTTCTCAGATCGTGTTTGTATATGGATCAGTTTGAACACATTCAAACACAACTATTGAGCCAAAGCTTGATGCCTAAACTTGCACACAAAACCGTTGATACAGATGTCATCCCAACTGGCTTGAGGATTTTGTCTACTAGCAGCAAACAGAAATAACTATGTCTCTGTCTGAGAGTTGAAGTGATGTTGAAGGCACTGACATCTATCCTGAAGTAAACTGCTGAGGGCAATTTGTTCAGTTGCTCTAATTGCACTTTCCATCATCTTCCTCAATCTCACCCTGAGTTTCATTTGCCAATAGGGACGTCACACTTCAATAGCATTCTTTTTGTTATACCCATTCATAGGTTCATAGAGTCATAAAGCACTACAGCACTGAAACAGGCCTTTCAGCCCATCTAATTCATGCCAAACTGTTATTCTGCCTAGTCTCATCAGCCCACACCTGGACAATATCCCTCCATGCCCCATCGGTTCATGCTCTTATCCAAACTTCTGTTAAATGTTAAAGTTGAGCCTACATCCACCACTTCTGCTGGCAGCTCAATCCACACTTGCCAAAACCCTCTGAGTGAAGAAGTTTCCCCATGTTCCCCTTAAATATTTCAACTTCACCCTTAATGCATGACCTCTAGTCCTAGTCTCCTCCTGCCTTAGTGGAAAATGCCTGCTTGCATTAACCCGATCTACACCCCTCATAATTTTGTATATGAAATTGCCCCTTATTCTCCTATGCTCCAGGGAACAAAGTCCTAACTTATTCAGCATTGCCCTATAACTCAGGGCTTCAAGTTCCAGCAACACCCTTGTAAATCTTCTGGGTAATCTTTCAATCTTATTGATACCTTTCCTGTAGGAAAGTGACCAGAACTCCAAATTCCACCTCACCAATGTCTTACACAACTTCAACACAACCCCCACTAGGTACTCTGCAACTGAAAATTTACGTATGTCTCTCTTCCGCAGTTCTGATAGAAGGTCTCAGCCCTGAAACGTTAACTCTGTTTCTCTTTTCACAGATGCTGCCAGAACTGCTGAATGTTTCTAGCATTGTCTATTTTTATTTCAGATTTCCAGCAGGTGGAGATTTTTCATTCATATTTTGATAGTATGCAGATCAAGTTGTAAAAGTAGCCATTGGAAACAATAAACACAATGGATCAATTCATAATTGGGAAGTTCATCCAGACAATGATGAACTGGGATTGTATGATATCAGCTCCACAAGAAATTAGAAGTGGTTAGCCTGGTAGTGTAGCATAGCATTACACTATAACAGCATCAGCAACTTGGCTTTAATTCCCGCCTCTGTCTGTAAGAAGTTTGTACATCCTCTTCTCATTGCCACCATCAGGGAGGAGGTGCAGAAGCCTGAAAGCACACACTCAAAGATTCAGGAACAGCTTCTTCTCCTCTACCAAAGTCCCCTCCAAGGTGTGTGCATCTGCACTCACACATCTTCTGCTATGAGCACACGGAGGAATATAAACTATGCACAGAAGGTTGCCACCCTCTACCTCTTTAGCATGTTGTGTTAATATGGTATACAATCACATCTCCTTTTCTGGCTTCTGGTGTGGATGGTGCTGACAACGTAGAGTTTGCGATGATTTGTCTATAGATTTTAGAACTGGCTTATTTATACTTCTTCTTTTGAATAAGTTGCTGATTCATTTGGTCGAATTCCAAAGAAGCAAAAAGTGTGAAGCGTAAAAGAATCATGAGTTCATTTAAAGCAGAATGGCTGATTATCCTTAGAACAGGTTCAGGTTTATTTCCATTCAAAAATTCATTTAAAAACGACACATGTTGTTGTCAGTGGGCAACAAATTGCACATCTTTGTGCACACAGGTCATTACAAATCAGAGGAAACATTGCCTCTGCCATCGGATTTCTGAATGGATGTTGAACCTATGAACACTACCACATTACTTTTTAAAATTTAAATATTGTAAATGTATCTATATATATGTGCATGTATATATATGGCTGGGGTCACCCACCTTGTAAAGACACTGCCCAGAAGAAGACAATGGCAAAGCACTTCGATAGAAAAATTTGCTGAGAACAATCATGGTTGCCATGATCACCTACATCATACAACATGGCACATAATGATGATGTCACACAACATGGCTCATATTGATGATGGTGACTGAAGAATGACAATAAACAACCTAAAGGAGTGTTGAGATTTATGTTTACATCTATTTTTTTCTCACCTGCCTGTTACTTTTGCCTGGGTCCCCTCCTCCTTCCTTTTTTCCTATGATCCACTCTCCTCTCCAGATTCCTTCCTCCCTAGCCTTTGATCTTTCCCACCCACCTAGCTTCACCTATCACCTTCCATCTAGCCTCATTTCCCTTCTCCACCTTTTTATTCTGGTCTACTCCTCCTTCCTTCTCAGACCTGATGGAAGGTCTCGGCCTGAAACATTGACTGTTTATTCATTTCCATAGAGGATGCCTGACCTGCTGAGTTTCTCCAGTATTTTGCGTGCGTTGTTCTGGATTTCTATCACCTGCAGGCTTTCTTGTGTCTATGTCTATACATTATGGGCTTGTCTGAAGCGACAGCAGTGCTCAGTTCTGAATTAGACTGTTCACATATTTTGGGAAGCAGACTGGTATTGTCTGAAAATGAAAGATCAAAATCTGAACTGAAAATCAAATGCTGGAAGAACTCTGTGAGTTAAGCAGCATCAACTGGCTTTGAATAGACAAAACCTGAGATGTGTTAATCAGCAAAGCTCCCAAGAACAACTGCTCTAAGAGGAATAAACTTTGCTCGGGCTTCCAGCCATGTACAGGTATCAATTATCACTGGTCTCAATGACAAACTCTGCCATCTTCTTTCGGGATGATGCCTGGACATGTTTAGTCCATTGGTATTTATACTCCCTTAGTCCATCCCTCCTGATTGGTTAGTCCTCATCCAATCAAGTTTCTGCTCTTCCACCTTGTTTACAATCAAATTCCAGTTCTTACTTACAATGATACATGGAGAAAATTCATCATTAAACGTTTTCATCTGAATATCAACAATCCCTTTTCCCACACAAATGCTGCTCGACCTGCTGAGTTTCTCCTGGAGATTATTGGTCAACAAAGCATTCCTTGGCCAGCTTCATGCTGAAGTATATAGCGGCTCTAAAACATTGCAGAAGAATGCGGATCTATGGAACAGATGATGAAGAGAAGTTTGAGAGCAGGAGCCAGTGGATATAGACTTGAAGTGATTGGTGGAAGGATTTAGGGAGGGATACAGAAAATGTCTCTGCCCAGATGGTGCCAAAATCAAGAGTTTTGTTGCATCTTTCCTTGGAGTGGTGTGTTGGCACTGGAATATGAGGCAACTCTTGTGAGCTGCCCCCAGCATGTCCTTGGGTTGTGCTGGTTGCTAATGCAAACGATGTATATAAATGTATCTGAGACCTGAACCCACAACATTTAGTTCAGACATGAGAACATCACAAACTGAGATGTCAAGGCTAATCTGGGTGTGGTGCCAGGAAGACAGTAGAAAGAATATTTAGTACTTTAAGATGTAAAAGAGAGGAAATTCAGATGCAAATTCATATCATTGCTCTTGGGGAGAAAGGAGATAATGAAAGTGAAGATGAGGGATAGTGTATCCCGGCAGGAATAGTGAGATGTGTGGCTCTTGGGGAGATCAGCTTTGGAATTTGCTGCTCATGAGAAGTCTTCAGACTAGGTCAAGGCAAGGGTGGTAGGGCCATGATAAAATATAGAAGGAGGAGCAGTTGGGAAAATAAATGACTCTTATTCAAACTTTATAATTAAATGGGAGAATGGTGGAGCAATTAGGTAGAAGACAAGAAGTGGGAGCGAACAAAAGAAATCTGAGAATGTTTAGTCAAGTGAAAAGGGCAAGGGGCAGACTGATGAGCAGCTCAGGAGATCCATGGCCTAAGAGGATCCTGAAAATGATTTACTCGTCTGCAGCTCAGCTGTTGCCCGATGACCCTATTCTTCGCTTAACACTTCCTTCTAATGTTCTTTACAAAAGAGCTTTTTGCCCACAGGGTCTCATTTTAACAAGAAATCTGTTTGGAAAATAACTGAAACACATGATGCTTAAATGAATTTCTTGCACATCGAGAATAGTTCAAATGAGTTCCTGGTGTCTGAAAGCTGATTTCTACCTCTGTGGCCTCTCTGTGCATATTAATGGAGCTTCATTTTTTTTCTTGAATGTTTTTCACTGTAGCTTTTAATGTGTTTCTTTGTGTTAAGTATGTCACTAACTGTGAAACCTTGAGTTAATCCTTTAGGGGATGAGGATTTAACAACATCCCAGTTCCCAGTGGGACTGTGCAGATACCAGACAGATGGTGAGCCAGGGTACTTACAATAGGCAGAAGTAATTGCATAGAGAGATGCAACGGTCAAAGGGAGAGAGAAAGAGAGAGAGAGAGAGAGAGAGAGGGACACACACACAGAAGATGATATCTGAGAGCGACTCATGGCGGGGTGGAGATACTTCTCTACCGAAGAAGGCATAGGCACTCTTTCCCTCAGCTAACCTACAGGTCACCCTTGGGCAAGGTTTAGCATCTACCTAGCCTCGTAATCAGAGTCATGTGAAGTCATGGGAGCAGGTGGTGGATGGTTGTATGAGCAGCTGGTGCATATCACAAATCCTGGTTATGCGACCACTGACACCAGGCAGACGTTCTCTGAAGAGTATTGATAATGGCTGGGGTCACCCCTCTGGTAAAGACACTGTCCAGAAGAAGGCAATAGCAAACCGCTTAGCCAAGCAATAGCCAAGAACAATCATGGTCAGGGAGAGCATGATCACCTACATCATATGACATGGCACATAATGATGATGATGACGTGGGAGAGAATGTCGCCAAATAGAGAGAGGAGATCAGAGAGAAAGCAATAGTGAGAATGAGAGATAGAGATTGTTACAATGAGACTGATGAGAGAGGGTAATAGAGAGAGAATCTCACTAAAATAAAGATCGACTGTCATAGAGAGAAAAAGAGAACAGAATATGAGATAGAAAAACTCACAACGAATAAGGGAGAGATGTGGAGGTGGGGAAGTCAACATAAAAGGAAGATATCACAGAAAGTGAGAAATAGAGAGAGACTTAAATTGTACTATCTTCAGTCTCAGCAAAGTGCTTACCTACAATTTGTTACAAACCATAAGACATAAGACATAGAAGCAGAGTTATGCCATTCAGCCCATCTTGTCTGCTCTGCCATTCCGTTGTGGCTGATTTATTATCTCTCTCAACCCTACTTGCCTATCTTCTCTCTGTAACCTTTGGCATCCTGATTAATCAAGAACCTAATAGGCTCCACTTTAAATATACCCAATGAATTCCACAGACACCCCATCCTTTGGCTAAAGGAATTCCTCCTTATCTCTGTTTAAGTAGGACGTCCTTTTATTCTGAGACTGTGCCCATTGGTCCTAGGTTCCCCCACCACAGGAAACATGCTCTCCACATCCACTCTATCTGTGCCTTTCAATATTTGATAGGTTTTAATGAGATCCCAACCTCAATCTTCTAAACTCCAGTACAGGCCCAGAGCTATCAAACACTCCCCATATATTAACCCATTCATTCCCAGGATCATTCTTGTAAACCTCCTCTGGACTCCCTCCAATGCCAGCACATCATTTCTTTGATAAGGAGCCCCAAACCACTCCTAATACTCCATATAAAGCCTTGGTGTTATAACCCTGATGTTCTGGGGTGCTGTTTTGTTCTTCTCTATCCATGTATGGTAGCGTGACAATTAAACTTAGGTTTGATGTGATTTACTTTGATTACCAACGCACCATTTCCCAGGTGTGGTACAAAGTCAACGTACAATGTTAGTGCTCTAACAACATACTGGAACTGACTGGAAGCTAATCACTTGCCAGTGGGCCCTCCACCTTGACTTTCAAACTGGCACAAGGCCCTGATAATTCCTGGTGGGTTAGAGCAGTGAGGAGAGCCAAGGGCTTCAGCTCAGGTGGGAAGGCTACTTTGCAGCTTCAGATAAGGAAGAGGGGCAACCTCGGCAAGATTCAATGAGGCCTGGGAACTCAGGTAATCTCTTACGGGCTGTCATGCAAAGCAATCATTAGTGCACATTCCTGTCTGGTGGAACAGTGGGGGTCTTTTCAATAGAACAGGACACTCGCAAACACAGCCCGCACTCAAAGGAACAGCTTACCTGTAGTGAACAAATTAGTTCAGCCGTCACTCCCAGCAAAAGCCCCAGTACTTACAGGCCTCTTTGTCCTCCATTGGCCATAAGTATGTGGAAGAATATTTGAGTTGCGAGAGGAGAGGTCAAGGGTACAGCCACATCAAATTTACCTCAATGTATATGCCAGGATAGAATGACACCCCCTCATGTCACTCTGCACCCGGTCACTCAGCAAGTCTTGGTTCTCAGGTTTGCCTTACCTATACTCTGTACCCTTATATAAAGTAAACTATTTAAATAAGGATAACTTTAATTAATATTTGCACTGTATACTCAACCCACACATAGTGCAAGTGCACCTCCTTTTATTTCACCCACTCATCAAATCATGAACACTTACCACCCCCACCCTTTCACCTCATTCCGACGCAGCCAGACAGTGCAAGAGCACCAAGCAGAAAATGAAAGCTATTGCACAAATTTACACAACACATACAAAATGCTGAGAAGGGTCTCGGCCCAAAACGTCGACAACGCTTCTCCCTATAGATGCTGCCTGGCCTACTGTGTTCCACCAGCATTTTGTGTGTGTTGTTTGAATTTCCAGCATCTGCAGATTTCCTTGTGTTTGCACGAATTTACTCTCTTTTGCTTCCAGCTAAGACAAAATCAATTCTCAGCTAAGCCCGAGCTAGCTCAGGTAAGAAGTATGAGCTTGTTCGGGACTGAACATTGTGCATTACTTGCTGGTAGCAGAGGGATGGTGAACTACCTGTGCTGGGATACTGGGAAATTAGAACCAGTTAATATCACTGACATGCATTATGAAATTTGTTGTTTTGCAGCAGCAGTACAGTGCAAAACATAAAATATGTATATGTAAGATTAAATTAAATAAGTTGTGCAAAACAAGAGTAAGATACAGTAGGGACCTGATGGAGGGTCTCGGTCTGAAACATCGACTGTTTACTCTTTTCCATAGATGCTGCCTCATCAGAGTTCCTCCAGCATCTTGTGTGTGTTGTGAAGAATAGTAAGGTAGTATTCATACATTGTCTGTACAGAATCTGATGGTGGAGGAAAAGAAGCTGTTCCTAAAACATTGAGTATGTGTCTTCAGACTCCTGTACTACCTCCCTGTTAGTAGAAATAAGAAGAGAGCATGTCTTGAGTAATAGGGGTCCTTAATAATGGATGTTGGTCTTTTTTAGACCTTGCCTTTTGAAGATGTCCTCCATTCTGGAGAGGCTAGTGCCCATGATGGAGCTGGCTGAGTTTGCAAACCTTTGCAGCTTTTTCCGATCCTGTGCTGTGGCCCCTCCATACTGGACAGTGATACAACCAGTTAGAATGCTCTCCATGGAAATTTGTTGGTATCTTTGGTACCATACTGAATCTCCAAATCAGGGCAAAGGCTAGAATTGGGCCAACCTATATAGACAGTAAAACAGTACATATTTTCCAACACTCATTGTAAAGCTCAGGATGATCAGACTCCCCTTTATAAGTGTCGCACATTGATTATTATTCCATAGATTATCACAATTTCTGTCAAGTTGTTAGAAGACAATTATTAGAAAGAGATTGGTGGTGTGGTGGATAGTGTAAAAGGTTGTCGACCTTGAAGGCAGAGAGCAGGGTTAATGACAGGATCATTAGCAGGTGGAGGAACAGAAGGATCTTCAGTTGTAAATCTATAGATTCGCGGATCCCAAGACACCTCTGTTCACACAAACTGATAGGATTATTAAGAAGGATTAAGAATTCTGCTTCTATGTCTTATGGTCTTATCACTCTATGGTAGGAAGAAAAATATGATAGATAGATAGATAGATAGATAGATAGATAGATAGATAGATAGATAGATACTTTATTCATCCCCAAGGGGAAATTCAACATTGTCTATTTGTCTATTTGGAGACATTTTGATTGCTGGAGAACATTTTGGTTGCAAAAGCCAAGACACAGAGCTGGTACACAAACACAAGAAAATCTATGGATGCTGGTAAAATGCTGGAGGAACTCAGCAGGTGAGGCAGCATCTATGGAAAAGAGTAAACAGTCGACGTATTGGCTGAGACCCTTCATCGGTACACAGAATAGGTAGCTTCAGAAAAGATGTCGTATGGAGGAGATTTGGGTCAGGATAGAGGTTAGAAATAATTAAAGGTTTAGAATGGCTGTCTATCTTTAATTTATAGATTTACCTGGAAAATCATGAGATCCTGTTACAAGACCTAATCTTCCATTAATTCCCTCCCTCTTGGTTCTATGCAGTGATAACTGAGGTGATCCACAATCCAGTCTTGGTCCAGGCCCAGAGTCTGTGGTTTGATGTTTAATATTCTGTGTTTTGCTCATTTTTTACCATTTGTGTGTTTTTTTCTTCTTCTTTGCAGATTAGGTGTTTGATATTTTCTTTGAATGGGTCCATGGTGTTTCTTTGTTTCATGGCTGCCTGCAGGAAGACAAATCTCAGGACTGTATACTGCATTCATTCTTTAGCAATAAATGTACTTTGAAGCCTTGAAAACACTGGATAAGTGGGGTTCCTTTGAGCAGGAAGAACAGAAGTCTAAAGCCCCTCATCCCCAGGTTCAAGAACAGCTATTTCCCTTCAACCATTCTGTTTTTGAACCAACCTGCACAACCCTAATCACTATCTCAGAATAGAAACACCAATCCACTTCAGCCACTGCAGTGGACATTTTTTTTTGTTCTAATTGTGTTCGTTCTTGTTTAATTTATGTTCTTCATGTAAATGTTGTGTGTCTAATGATACATGCCTGTTGATGTTGCTGCAAGTAAGGTTTTCATTACACCTGTGCATGTGTGTCATCCTGGAGCCATACAGCAGGACTTTTCACCCCACGTCTCCTATACAAGCTAGTCCATTTGTTCGCATTTGATCTACTGTAGATACATACATACAGTACTGTGCAAAAGTCTTAGGCACACAAATATAGTATTTGTCAACGTGAAGCAGAGAGTGAGTTTGTAAATCTGGTGGGAGCAAAGGATGTTGGGAATGGTGAGGCACCCCTCTGCGGGAGGGGTGTGGGACAGGTGGCAAGAGAAGAAGGGTAGACACACCCAGACCTGAGCCACCAGGCAAGGACATCTGATTCCAAACAATTGGTATATTTATCATGACAGTATGTCTCTCCGGTGCTTCCCACACCCTCCTCTCTTCCTTCCCCCTTTTCCAACCATGATTCTCCTCTCCCTGCCCCCTTCCCACTCTCAGTCCACAATAGAGACCCATATCAGAATCAGGTTTATCATCACTCACATATGTCATGAAATGTGTTATTTTGTGGCATTTGTGCAGTGCAATACATAAAATTACAGTACTGTGCAAAACTCTAAGGCACCCTAGCGATATAGATGTGCCTCAGACTTTTGCAGCTCTATATTTTTTATAATTGTTGAACATTGTGGTTTTCATTGCATGCTGTGTCCTGACTGAAACACCATAGTAGATTCCTAATATGGGGAATAAAAATGATCTTTGGTTCTTGATCTACTTGTGAATGTGACAATACACTCAACTTTGACTTTGTACAATTGATGAGTATGTGTCACCCTGGTTTCCTCTCTGTCCTGCCCAGGATCCAAGCAACAGCAGAAAAAATTCACCCATTTTCCTAACACCTTGTTGTAGCCAGTCTAAGTATAGAAATTCTGAGACAGTTAGATAGGCCAGTGTTTCAATTCCCTGATTAAACAGCAGAATCATTTGGCGAAGATGTGGGCACGTAGGGGAAATGATTATCAGCAGCAGCAAGTAATTTGAAAACAAACGTAGTTAAACAAAGTAAGCTGTGCATGCTTTATCTTAACTTGAGAAAAACTGCGATGTTTCATCAGGAGCATCGATCACAGCCTTAATGAATAATAACCTGACAGATCTGTGATTGCACTATTTCAGAGTCACCGATTTTTTTTTTGGATTTATTCTCATTGGTGCTTGGATAGAAACTAAAGGGAGGAGGGACTCAATATCTAGGGCAACTTTCTTGTCCTCTTCTTCCACTTCACTAATAAATGCTGATGGCTAGAGGCTCCTAAGCCAAGGCAGGCTGGGATTGCCACCAATTCAGGGACAGCTCCTAGGAGCTATCTCAGACCTGAATCCATAGGAACTGGGACATTCAAGTGTCCAGCAGTCCTGGGCAGACAAGGATACAATCACTGGTATTCTAAAGGAAGAAGAGCAATATGGACAGCAAGGTAACATATAGCTTTATCTTTGAATATGCATAATATAGTTAATATTATAAATGAATCTGCTTTCTACCAGAAACCTAGTAATGAATAATAATTTCCTTGGATTCTTATTCAGAGATTACATGCAAAAAATCTCATTTAACCTTTGGAAGAATATCAAACTATAAATCAAAAGTAGAATATAGAATAATATTTGCTCTCAGTTTGACAGAAAAGGTGCATTGATTTTTTTAAAATTCCTCTGTTGTTCCATTTTGATTTTTCACATTAAAAGTTGACATTGAAAGTAGATGTAGATGTTTTGTGAGGCTGAGCGCAATGAAAAGGATTTGTTAATTAGGGCAAACATGGTTCCATTTTAAGACTGACCTCATTTAGGAGAGTTCATTGATTTAAACAAAATGGGAATCTTCATTTGTCTCAGAATGTGTTGAGATGTAAATGTAAAGAATCAACCCACTTATTTCTCATTGGTTTGAAAGCAGGGTACAGCAGAAACAAAAGGGGAGGTTCATTGGATAGTGGAGCTGTCCTTTCCAGGCACAAACCTGACTAAATGTGGAGACAGCACCTTCTCAGCCATGGCAGACGTTGCCTAATGTTTAAGTTACATTCCCCATCCTCGGTGAATTTTACCACGGTGACTCAAAGGTCTTTATTGTTGTGAATTCATGCTGTATGTTTAGAGGTCTGATTTCATGCCCAAGATTTCTTAACATTTCTGTACTTAATAAAATGGCCGCTGAGTATATGTTTGTGGTCTTCTGTTGTTGTAGCCAATCTACTTTGAGATTCGATGTGTTGTGCGTTCAGAGATGTTCTTCTGCACACCACTGTTGTAACACATGGTTATTTGAGTTACAGTTGCCTTCCTGTCAGCTTGAAGCAGTCTGGCCATTCTCCTCTGATCTCTTTTTCAGTCCTACCAAAGGGTCTCGGCCCAAAACATCAACAGTACTCTTTTTTTGCCTGGGCTACAGAGTTCCTCCAGCATTTTGTGTGTGTTGCTTGGATTCCCAGCATCTGCAGATTTTCTCTTGAGTGAAGTTATCCCCTTTGGTTCAAGAGCCTGATAGTTCAGAGGTAATAGCTGTTCCTGAACTTCGTGATGTGAGTCCTGAGGCTCCTGTACCTTCTTCCTGATGGCAGCAGTGAGAAGAAAGCATGTCCTGGGTGGTGGGGGTTCTTGATGATGGATGCTGCTTTCCTGTGACAGCATTTCATGCAGATGTGTTCAATGGTGGGGAGGGCTTTACCTGTGATGGACTGGGCTGTATCCACTACTTTTTGTAGGATTTTCCATTCAACAACAAGTATTTAAAACCTTCTTGCTGAAGAAGACATTTCCAATCTGATGTTTACCCTGTATAGTTACCACGAGGAAATGAGGGGTTGTGTTTGACGAGGATGCTCCTGAGGTTTGGAATTTTACTGTGTGTCTATTTTCTGAATTTATTCCTGTCCTCGCAAGAAGCGCAATTTTCGTCAAGTGAAATCAAGTTGGCATAAGTATGAGGAGATGCAGGTTTAATGGAAGATTTCTTTCAGCAGCATCACAGGCCTGTAAATACTGACAATAAATGGAACATAAACTATACCTAAGTTAAAGTTCAGACTTATCTATCTCATATACATCGAAACATGAAACGTGTTAACAACCAGCATGCCCAACAATGCCCACAGGTGTCACCACACATTCTGGCACCAACATATCGTGCCCACAGTGTTCCACAGAATAACACAAGCAGCAATAACAACAGCCAAACATGCTCCCTTCCCATCCCTCCACCCACCCACTCACACATCCCACTCCAACCCAGGACAGGCCACCTCCAGGCCTCCAGTCCTTGGGCAAGTGCCCAGCTTTGGTCTTGAATGGAATGGAATGCTAATCACCAACAAAACATAGGGTGGCCCCTTTATCATTCCATACACAATCACTGGTTGACTATTTATTCCCTTCTATAGATGTTGCCTGACCTGCTGAGCTCCTCCAGCAATTTTGTGTGTGTTGTTTTGGGTTTCCAGCATCTGCAGAATCTCTTGTGTTCTCCAGGAGACTGAAGTGAATCACAGAGCAAGAGAGTAGAAAAAAGCTCTTTGATAAATATAAAACAAAAGGAACAGCTATTGCCAAACAAAGCCACTAGAATTTCTTTGGTTTTGGTAGCTCTGAGATTTAGTTTAAGACCCCTCTTACTCCTGCAACAATCTCTCCAAGAGAGTGAAATCAGTGAGACCAGTACACAGCTTTTCATTTCTTGCTTAATTAATAGTCCTGGAACTTTATAACCTGTGGTTCACCTTACCGTGGGTTTGGTGTCAGGTGTCAGCCGCTCCCTCTCTCAGATCTGGAACCTGCTGTCTAATTGATCCAGTTCATCCCCCACAGCGTCTCGTTACCACACTAACAGTGAGCAAGACAAGGAATTGAAGTAGGTCAAGCAAAGGCCAAGTCATTTAAATTGGCATCATTGTTGCTTCTAGGACTTCCTGCACCGAGCTGAGCAGTTGACTAACAATTGTTCTGCAGCAATGGTAAACAGAGATATTGGTGAATATTCTCCCTTTTCCTCTGCTGCATTATGAAATCTTACTTCTGCCCTTCTCCTTGGGTTATGTCTTAGTACCCAAAATCCCTGACAATCTTCTCCTGTTTGAAACCCTCCCCAATGCTTCATCATCCCCTTATGGGCCTTTATCCTGCCCCACCCTTCTCATTTCCAGCTGCTGGCCCAACATTAACCACTTTGGCTTTTCCACTCCCCTTCACACACTCCAACCTCACCCTTCTCACTCCACAATGGTCCCAACCTCACCATCAAAGGACGAAGGGCCTCAGCCTGAAACACTGACTGCCCATTCCCCTCTACCAATTCTACCTGACCTGTCGAGTTCCTCCAGCATCTTGTTAGTTGCTCCAGTTCCAGAACCTGTGGCCTCTTGCGTCAATATTCAAGGACACCAGTGTTGTCTTATCTTCTGCATTTTCCTGTCCCATCTCCCAAGACTTCACCTCAAAGTTCAAAGTACGTTAATTATCAAAGTACCTATACTTTATACAACCTTGTGATTCGTCTTCTTACAGGCAGCCACTAAACAAAAGAACCCAATAGAGCTCATTGATGGAAAAGACCTTCACACAGACAATGTGCAGAGAAAAAAACAAATCACTCTGACAATAAAAGTAAGCAAATAACATTCAGAAGTAAAGTTCACAAAAGTGAGTTCACAAAAAACGGCCGATTTAGAGCCCCATTAGTTGCAGGCCACAACCTCTGTTCAACGGGACTGATGTTAATTGAGTCTAATCACTTTAATAAAGAGTCACTGAATGCAATCTCCATGTTCCAACAATTCTCAATGCTGAATGTATCTTCTAGGTGGCATGGCAGTTAACACTTTACAACGCCAATGATTGGGGTTCAAGTCCTGCCACTGCTGCAAGGTGTTTGTATGTTCTCCCTGTGACCACATGGGTTTCCTGGAGGTTCACCCATTTACTCCCACATACCAAAGATGCACGGATTAGTAAGTTGTGAGCATGCGATTTTGGCATTAGAAGTATGGCGATATAGTGGGCTTCACCCAGATCACCCTTGGACTGTGTTGGTTGCTGATGCAAATGCCAAATTTTACTTTTTATTTCCATGGACATGTCACAGATAAAACTAATCTTTGGAAATCCTTAATCTAAATTGAGTTTAAATCAAGACCAGCCACACTCCGCTGACAATATTAGCTATCAGTAAATCATTAACAACTCTGAAGCTAAAAGAATCAGTGGGCAGCTCAATCTGATGAATGGCTTGGAGCTTGCAGGGAGGAATGCAGAGTCATCACAAGCATTCTGAATCAGGTACATTCTTTGGAAGATTAATTACTGATGTTTAAGGCAGGGTTAACCAGTGGGTGAATCTTGGATGTACAATCACTGTTGTTATCTTTGAGAATGGATTTCTTCACTAGTCTTCATCCTTGTTATACCTCATGAATAGTAGTGTGCATCCACTTTTATACCCAGTGATCACTTTATTAGGTACATCTGCTTATTAATGCAAATATCTAATCAGTCAATCATACAGCAGCAATCCAATGCATAAAATCATGCAGACATGGTCAAAAGGTTCGATTGTTGTTCAGACCAAATATCAGAATGGGGAAGAAATATGATCTGAGTGACTTTGACCATAGAATAATTGTTGGTGCCAGATGGGGTGGTTTGAGTATCTCAGAAATTGCTGATCTCCTGATATTTTCATGCACAACAGTCTCGAGCTTATGGAATGAAAAAAACACAAAACATCCAGCAAGCAGCAGTTCTGTGGGTAAAAATACCTTGTTAATGAGAGAGATTAGAGGAGACTGGCCAAGATTGTTCAAGCTGACAGGAAGGTAATAGTAACTCAAATAACCACGTGTTACAACAGTGGTGTGAAGAAGAGCATCTCTGAATGCACAACAATTCAAACTTTGAAGTAGATGCACTACAGCAGCAGAATACCATGAACATACACCCAGTGGTCACTTTATTAGGTACAGGAGGTACCTAATAAAGTGGCCACAGATGTAAATGCCTTTATGAATATCTTCTGGCAGTAGCTGTTGATAGTGTTAGGATTTCAGGAGGCTATTGAGATTCATCATATTGTCCATATCCTGAGCATCTGAGAGCAGCTAATTTCTTTCTCTGACAGAATTTCAGTCCATCTCCTTTATTCTTTTCAGATCACCAGCCTCCCATTTATCACAGCCCGCCTCTGACTTTTGTCCCCTCTCCTCTCCCTTCTTTGCACCTTAAGCTTTATCTTCTAATTTTTCAGAGTTCTGGTAAAGTTTCAGTCCTGAAATTTTACCATTTTTCTCTTTACAGATGCTGCCTGGTCTGCTGAGTATTTCCACTTTTATTTCAGATTTTCAGTACGTACAATGTTTTGCTTTTAGTTAATCCAATATATCAAACAGTCATTGAAAGAGTACAGTTGATGTTTTAGCCCAAGTCGTCCATTGTGCTCTTTTCCTAGATGCTGCTTGGCCTGCTGAGTTCCTCCAGCATTTTGTGTGTGTTGATTGGAAGAAAGGAATTTAATTTTTTTGGAAATTCGTCACCTCAACCCAAGGGCTTTGCCTTATTTTGCCAGGGTAATGTGAGTGGCAATGTGGAGATATATCTCTACCAAAGGAGGTGCAAATTTCCCCCTCCCTCCACTTGCCTGCGGGTCACCCTTGGGTAGGTGTAGCACCTGCTTAGCCTCCAGATCAGGGGTCATTTGAAGCCATGGGAGCAGGAGGTGGATGGTCGTATGAGCAGTCGGTGCAGGTCACAAGTCCTGGTTATGTGACCACTGATGCCTGGCAGACAATCACTGAAGAGTATTGGTAATGGGTGAGGTCGCTGTCTTGTAACAACACTGCCCAGAAGAAGGCAATGACAAGCCATTCTGTTGAAAATAATTGCCAAGACCAATCAGGGTCATGAGACCATGGCTGCCCACATCATATGTCACAGAGCATAATGATGATGAATATTCTAGATCAATCATCTCGGTTTTCTTCTTCTTTTGTAAGCTATGAATGGTAATAGGTAGACAATAGGATTTTTTGTCTTCTTCATAGTAGAGGCACTGTATCTAAAATGAGGAGACATAGGGTTAGGGGTATGAACTTAAAGGGTATCTTCCAAAGAGCTTTTTCAACAAGAAGGTGATTGGGATCTGAAACCCAATTAATTTTTTATATTTATTTTTTAAACTGTTAAATTATTTATTAAATTTACTGAGTAACAATTTAGTAATTAATAATAAATATATTAAATATTTCAAAAAACTAGGTAATGATATGAATCTAGAAGATTATAAGGCTACCAGGAAGGAGCTTAAGAATGAGATTAGGAGGCCAAAAGGGGCCATAAGAAGGCCTTGGTGGGCAGGATTAAAGAAAACCCCAAGGCATTCTACAAGTATGTGAAGAGCAAGAGGATAAGATGTGACAGAATAGGACCTATCAAGTGTGACAGTGCAAAAGTGTGTTTGGAACCGGAAGAAATAGCGGAGGTCCTCAATGAATACTTTGCTTCAATATTCACTATGGAAAAGGATCTTTGCGATTGTAGGGATGACTTGCAGTGGACTGAAAAGCTTGAGAATGTAGATGTTAAGAAAGGGGATGTGCTGGAGCTTTTCGAAAGCATCGTTGGATAAGTCACCGGGACCAGACAAGATATACCCCAGGCTACTGTGGGAAATAAGGGAGGAGATTGCTGAGCCTCTAGCAATGATTTTTGCATTATCAATGAGGATGGGAGAGGTTCCGGAGGTTTGGAGAGTTGTTCCCTTATTCAAGAAAGGGAGTAGGGATAGCCCAGGAAATTATAAGCCTGAGTCTTACTTCAGTGGTTGGTAAGTTGATGGAGAAGATCCTGAGAGGCAGGATTTATGAACATTTAGAGAGGCATAATATGATTAGGAATAGTCAGCATGGCTTTGTCAAAGGCAGGTCGTGCCTTACGAGCCTAACTGAATTTTTTGAGGATGTGACTAAGCACATTGATGAAGGAAGAGCAGTAGATATAGCGTATGTGGATTTCAGCAAGGCATTTGATAAGGCACCCCTTGCAAGGCTTATTAAGAAAGTAAGAGGCATGGAATCCAAGGGGACACTGCTTTGTGGATCCAGAACTAGCTTGCCCACTGAAGGCAAAGAGTGGTTGTAGACGGGTCATACTCTGCATGGAGGCCGGTAACCAGTGGTGTGCCTCAGGGATCTGTTCTGGGACTCCTACTCTTTGTGATTCTTGTAAATGACCTTGATGATGAAGTGGAGGGATGAGTTAGTAAATTTGCTGATGACATAAAGGCTAGGAGTGTTGTGGATAGTGTGGAGGGCTGTCAGAGGTTACAACGGGACATTGATCGGATGCACAATTGGGCTGAGAAGTGGCAGATGGAATTTAACTCAGATAAGTGTGAGGTGGTTCATTTTGGCTGGTCAAATATGATGGAAGAATGTAGTATTAATTGTAAGATTCTTGGCAGTGTGGAGGATCAGAGGGATCTTGGGGTCCGAGTCCATAGGACATTCAAAGCTGCTACGTAGGTTGACTCTATGGTTAAGAAGGCATATGGACTGAGTTTAAGAGCCAAGAGGTAATGTTGCAGCTATATAGGACCCTGATCAGACCCCACTCGGAGTACAATGCTCAATTCCAGTCGCCTCACTATAGGAAGGACATGGAAACCATAGAAAGGGTGCAGAGGAGATTTACAAGGATGTTGCCTGGATTGGGGAGGATGCCTTATGAGAATACATTGAGTGAGCTCGGCCTTTTCTCCTTGGAGCGAAGGAGGATGAGGGGTGACCTGATGGAGGTGTACAAGATGATGAGAGGCATTGATCGTGTGGATAGTCAGAGTCATTTCCCCCAGGCTGAAATGGCTAGCACGAATGGGCATAGTTTTAAGGTGCTTGGAAGTAGGTACAGAGGAGATGTCAGGGGTAGTTTTTTACGCAGAGAGTGGTGAGTGTGTGGAATGGGCTGCCGGCGGCGGTGGAGGTGGAAACAATAGGGTCTTTTAAGAGACTCCTGGATAGCTACATGGAGCTTTGAAAAATAGGGGGCTATGGGTAAAGCCTAGGTAGTTCTAAGGTAGGGGCATGTTCAGCACAGCTTTGTGGGCCGAAGGACCTGTATTGTGCTGCAGGTTTTCTATGTTTCTATATTGTATATACATATAATTAATAATTAATACAATAATTCAACATTAAATACATTTATGACATATTTTATTTTATTGAAAGTTTCTTTGTTAAAAACAAAGAAGATCTGAATGCGTACTCTGAACAACTCTCAAGAAGCATAAACAACATCCAGGACAAAGGCCCCCACTGGAATGAATTCCAGAGACTTTAAGTCCAAAATCTTTTCTGCCGGTGCAGTGTGGTGAGCTACACAGTTAGAGGTGAATGAGTTATGAATTCCAAGCTTCACTTGCCCTGTCAGGCAGATATAAAATTATTGATGGAACTTTGTAAGGTTTGTATATAATCTGAAGTTTTCACCACAGGAGATGATAGAAATGGACTAAATGGGTTAACAACTATTCTCTCTGATACGCCAATCAGACTAAATTTCAAGCAGTAACAGGTTTTGCACTGTATCTGGGTCACTGCAGTGACTTGTCTTTCCTTCAGCTGAGGCTAAAATAGTAGTATTTATTTTTGGCTGAGCTGGGGTTTAGAGCTGGGGGATGGGAGTTTGTCCTGCTTGAGGAAGACATTGAAAATTAGGTTGACTCTATGAATATTCTCAAATGCTGTTCACGCATGTGCATGCATGCACGTGTGTGTGCATACATGTGCATGCAAGTGTGTGTGCCTGCATGCATGTGCATGCGAGTGTATGTGCCTGCATGCATGTACATGTGCGTGCGTGTGTGTGTGTGTGTGTGTGTGTGTGTGTGTGTGTGTGTGTGTGTGTGTGTGTGTGTGTTTGGTGTAGTAATCTTGTCAATGCAAACAGTGAACTGTTCTAAGATGTGATTATAAATGAGGCAAATTTCTACAACATTACCTCACGCCATTAAAACTTCTAATCACAAATCCTGAGAGTAAAGCCTAGAAATAGTTATTCTCAGGACATAAAACATTTCACAAGTATCGCTGTCCCTTCAAAAATCTCATATTGCATCTGAAACCAAGTAAATATTCTTTAGCAATTTTCTTCAAAATTTACATGCGATGATTTCTTGTTTCATTATTTTTAAATATATTTTCTTTATTTTATTTGCCTCCCCTCCGTTCCCAGTCTTGTCGACTAACGTTTCCGCAGGCTCCTACAATTCTGTAAACCTTCGAGTGAGAGTTGTGGGTGGTGTGGGTGAACAGTGAAGAAACTGTTGGGAAGAGTTTATGTGAAAGAGTTTCTTTACGTTAAACAACAGAGATGTAAACAGGTCGGGATGCAGAACCGATCCAGGTTTCATATCACAGGCATACTATATATCGTGGAATTTATTATGTGGCAGCAGATAATAAAAAACTGTAAATTACACTAAATATATATAATACACACACACACAGTAGTTAAATTATACATGCAGTTAAATTAAAAAAATAGTGAGGTAGTGTTCATGGGTTTAATGTCCATTCTGAATTGTTGAGTCTGTGCCTTCAGGCTTCTGTATATTTTTCCTGATGGTAGTAATGAGAAGGGGGCATGTCCTGGGTGATGGGGATCCTTAATGATGGATGCTGCCTTTTTGAGGCATCACTCCTTGAAGATGTCCTGGAGAGGCTACTGCCCATGATGGAGCTGTCCGAGTTTACAACTTTCTGCAGTTTATTTTGATCCTGTGCTTTGGCTCTTCCTTGTCCCACCGATACCAGACGGTGATGCAGCCAAAATAAATGCTCAGGAGAATGAACAGGGAAGTAATTAAAGTTTGCTGCTAAATATCTTATTTTTCTGTGTGGTCAGTGTTATGACTTGATTGAAATCACTGGAGAGACACTGAAGATGGTAACATAGAGGTCTTTATTCTTCACAACAAGCAGATATCATTTATTAAATATTGGTAGAGGTTCACAAACCCAAAGCTACTTCAGGTTTTTATAGCCTTAAGATCAAAGGTAACGCAGGTTATTTTATACAATTTCAATAGTTACAATGATATTCTGTACTTCAACTTTTGGGTTGACAAACAGTTCTTTTGAGGTACATAGTGGAAGCACATTGTATTTGATAAGACACTTCTGAAGGTCCTTTGGGAGAAGCATAAATGTTCTAAAAACTATTGACAACAGAGAGTCAAACACCCACAATTAATGTTGCCAGGCTGTCTCTGAGTACACAAATATGGTAAGTACATAAAACTATTGGTTGATATGCTAAGTGCCAACATGTCTGGCCTGCCAGACTGAAGTTAAGTCACAATGCTGCAATTAACTTCCCCCATGTTTCCTGGTTTGATGCAAGCCGATTAACACAACCCCATTGTCTTAGCATTTGGCCCTGCACATACAATCTCTTAGTCTATGGAGCAGTCTATACTTTTAACTTCAATTTATTGCTTGTAATTTACAAAAAAAAACTAAAGACTAATTCCTGAACATATATGCATTTACTATAAGAACTGAATTCTGGGTCTCGTTTGTATTAATATCTGCTATATTTGCATAACTCCTAAACAGTCAGTGGTTAAGCAAAATATAACTGCATGTTCCCACTCACCTGAATCCTAGACAGTGTATAAGATACGCTTTTCTGTGAAAGGATGTGCTGGCTTTGGCAAGGGTTCAGCGGAGGTTCATGAGAGTAATCCAAGGAATGGAGGGGTTAACATATGAGGAGCATTTGATGGCTCTGGGCCTGTACTCTCTGGAGTTTAGAAGAATAAGAGGTGTCTTATTGAAACCTGTCGAATATTTTAAGGACTAGATAGAGTGGACATGGAGAGGATGTTTCCTATAGTGGGGGAGTCTAAGACTAGGGGACACTGCCTCAGAATAGATGAATGTCCATTTAAAACAGAGATGAAGAGGAATTTCTTTATCTGGGGAGTGCTGAATCTGTTGAATTCATTGCAAGATGTGGCTGTGGAGGCCAAGTCATTGGGTGTTTTTAAAGCAGAGGTTAATAGGTTCTTGATTAATCGGAGCATCAAAGGTTATGGGGAGAAGACAAGAGAATGGGTTTGAGAGGGATAATGAATTAGCCATGAAGTAATAAATAGCAGAGCAGGATTGATGGGCTGAATGGCCTGATGCTGCTCCTATGTTTTATGGTCTTAAGTTTCAGCTTTGTTTTAACATTCATTTCTTCCTGTCTAAAGAGAGTGGACCTTTGGGGCTGGATAGGAACTGAATTAAAAATATTAATTCCGGAGAAATTTGCCTCATCATGTGAGAATTTCATTCTACAAAGGCTAACGGGGGCTTTAATTCCCTCTGAAGTACTGACATATCATCAAGGCTGCAACCCAGTCATCATTAATTGAGAACCTGTGTAAAATGAGAACGACACTATTATCCCCTTTGCTTTTCCGGAACTATAATCTGTAACTAATATAATATTAACAATTACAATCATA
The DNA here is from genome assembly GCF_030144855.1 of Hypanus sabinus. Taxonomy (NCBI): domain Eukaryota; kingdom Metazoa; phylum Chordata; class Chondrichthyes; order Myliobatiformes; family Dasyatidae; genus Hypanus; species Hypanus sabinus. Next base: position 74,090,665 of record NC_082718.1, on the reverse strand, counting down.
TACAACCTGCTCTGTTTCTCAGTAAGCACTGCTTAGTCACAGAGAACTGTGTGAATAACTTGATCAGAATGTTCCTGTGGACCAGGTTTTCCCTGCCTGAGCCACACTGCAGTAATAACCATTCCATTGAAGGAATCTTATTGAGGGTCCCAATGCAGAAATGGCTGATAGCAAGGGAGGGCATTGTTTTAAGGTGATTGGAGTAAAGTATAAGGGTTTTTTTTGCACAGAGGGAGGTGATGAGTGCGTGGAACACACTGCCATAGGTATCCACAGAAGCAAATACATTCGGGACATTAAAGAAACTCCTAGATAGGCACAAGGATGATAGAAAATGGAGGGCTATGTGGGAGGGAAGGGTTAGATTGATCTTAGAGTAGGTTAAAAGTTTGGCAAAACATTGTGGCCAAAGGACCTGTTCTATGCTGTAGTGTTCTGTGTACTAATATAGTCTGGGCAAGATTTGAAGAGGGCTTGCATCCAATTACCAGATGACCCACATACACAAAACTCAGCAGGTCAGACGGCATCTATGGAGGGAAATAAATAGTTCACTTTTTGGGCCAAGACACAGGGAACAGTTAGAGTAGAATAAAATGTCACCACTACATCGTGGGCTGAAGGGTCTGGACTGTGTTGTGGTGTTCTATGTTCTATGACTTTTGGAAAGCTTCTGCAAAACCCCTTTCCTAATCCCTTGTCAGTACCCATTTCATTACCCCAGGGAGGGGCTATGGTACTGAGGGAATAATACCTGATGTTCAACGTTCCAACTGATGAGGTGAAGTCAGAGAGTCACACAACATGGAAAAAGTCCTCTTGGTCCATCAAGTCTGAACCAAACATCACACATAGTTAGTTTTATTTATTGTCATATACATGTGGGTGCAATGAATCTCCTTGTTCACACGAAGTTCACAGAATCAACAGTATCCTTAGTCATGATAAACACAGCGCCAAGCACAATAACAATGGGTTAGTGTAAAGACAGAAAATAACGGAAGAGCTAGAATTAAGGATGTGAGGACATGGCAGAACCACCGGGAAGGGGATGTGAGAAAGGTGAACAGTTTCTGAATCCGATAGCAATGGGAATGAAGCTGCTTATCCAGACTTTCACATTCCCCAATCTTATTTATTTTATTTAAACATAGAGCACAGTAGCAGGCCCTTCAGTCCAACATACCCACACTGCCCAATTACACCCATGCGACCAACTCATCTACTAACCCAGACGTGTGGCAGAAAACCAGAGCACCCGGAGGAAACCCACATGGCCGGGGGAGAATGTACAAACTCTTTACAGAGAGCAGCAGTATTGAACCTGGGTCATTATCTCCAGGAAGGTAGAAGAAAGAAAAGGGAGTGGCCAAGTTAGTAGTCTTCCTTGATGATACAGTTCCTCTTCCTGATGTGAATCAACATTATGGCTAATTTACACCAGTCCTATTTCACTCTCTCCATCTTCCCCCCAACTTTCCCCCAGATTCTGCAACTCACCAACACACCAGGGCAATTTACTGTGGTTAATTAACTTACCAACCTACAATACTGTGCAAAAGTATTAGGTATATATATAAAATTCAGTGCTTAAGACTTTTGCACAGCACTGTAGTGATTTTATGTATTACACTGTACTGCTGCCACAAAAAAAAAACAAATTTTATGGTAAATGTGAGTGATGATAAACCTGATTCTGATATGGGTCTCTATTGTGGACTGAGAGTGGGAAGGGAGCAGGGAGAGGGAATCACAGTTGGGAAAAGTGGAAGGGAGGGAGTGGGGAGTGGGAAGCACCAGAGAGACATCCTATAATGATCAATAAATCAATAACTTAGAAGCAAAGCTCCTTGCCTGGTGTCTCAGATCTGCATCTGTTCCACCCACTGCCTCGGCACTCCTTCTCTGCCATCTGTGCCATACCCTCCAGTGACACTCGCCCTCACCACTCCCAACATCCATTGCTCTCACCAGATTTACAAACTCGCTCTTCACCCCAGTTTGAGAAAGACAGTACAGTGCAAAAGTCTTTGGCACCCTGGCTATACAGATGGGCCTAAGACCTTTGCACAATACTGTGAATATTTTCTGAAAGTTGGGAGGAAACTGGAGCATCCAGAGGAGACCTACATGGTCATATGGAAAGCATGCAAACTCCACGCAGACAACAGGACTGAATCCAGTCACTGACCCTGTGAGGAGAAACTTCTACTAGCTAAACCACCCAAAATATCTTCATGTTCTGTGGTAGCTTTTGAAATACTTAGAATTGCTTAGCTCTTAAAATTCATTCAAAGAAAATTATCAACACAAAGATGTCCCAAATTTAGAGCAGGTGGCAAATAGAATTGTGCCAACTAAGAATTCCAAAACATTTCCCACAGCAACAGTGATTAGAATATTGACAAAGTTGTCTTTAAATGTCCTAAATTCACAGTCTACAGCAATACATTGACTGGTGGCCAGGTTGTTCCCAACTGTACTGAAAGATCAAAAAGTGCTCTGCAATTAGTCTCACCAATCTAAACCTTAAATGGAAAGATCTGCTCCTAATGGTTAGTTACTGATTACAGCTGGATACATCCTGTTCAAGGGCATTGAGTGGAAACAGAGGTGGGCTTGGTTGCCAAAGCAGGTAGATGAAGAATTACCACAGGAGTCAGCCCCTTTACACCTGTGCAGTCAGGAGTTATTATTCTCAGAAAGAGTAGTGAATGAAAAAACTAAATAAACAAAGATAATGTCAGAGAAAAACAGGACAAAGGTTGTTGAAAGCTGCATTAACAAAAAAGTAATGTTGCTGCCTACATTTTAGGGAGATGGGGAGAGGGGGGGGGGAGAGAGAGAGAGAGAGAGGAAGGGAGACAAGAGAGAGGAAGGGAGACAGAGAAAAGAAGAGAGAAATAATCTGCTTCCTCTTTCTCTCTATCCCACTGGAATGTGTATGAGAGAGAGGATGTTATCAAATAAGAGAGACAGAAGCAATCAGATAGAGGTTATGTCATGGAGAGAAGAAAATAAGCATTGATACTGAGAAAAAGAGAAGGAGATTGTTACAATGAGAGTGAAAGGGGAGGAGAGAGAATCTCACAATGAAAGAATAGTAGACTGTCTCAGAGATCACAGAGAATAGAATAAGAAATAAAAAAACACAACAAAAGAGAGGGAAGAAGAGAGGTGGGGGTGGGGGGGTGTTTCCCAAATTAAAAAAGAAAAGTCACAGATGGTTTGAAAGTGAGAGACTTAAGCTGTTCTATTCCCAACCTCTGCAAAGCCCTTAATGAGAGGGGGAATGAGAGAGAGGGAGACAGACAGAGACAGAGACAGAGAGAGAGAGGTAATGAATGTGCTCTAGTTTTGCAGGTAACTGCGGGATTCACGGACACATTACTTCAACTCCTGAATTATTAATCTCACTCCATCTTGCCAGGTAACACACTTGTGAGGCTCAGTTAGCAGAGGCATGCATTGCAAGATTGGGCAAGTGGCATCTCTTACTTATTTACATAGAATTAATTGAACAGAAGACGTCATAACATATGCATAATGCAGGTATTCTTCTTGATATATTTTGAAACTTTACGATAAGCAATTAAAATGAATCAGGCTAATTGGTAAAGCATTATGTGAGTATTTGTCAGACTGAAATAAATATGTTTATAATTATTTGCAATAATGCAGACCTGGAATGCATTTGTATTGGCACAGTGTTACATTACAATATAAGGTTGTGGGAAAGATTGGTGTATCACTGTTTGAGTTAATCACACTGGTAAACTGTTGGAAAGGCTACATTATAAGCAATAATTGAGTCTCCCTTTTCAGGCAGTTATCAGGAACAATCAGTCATATTCTGAGTCATAGTGTAGAGAAACTGAATTTGGAAGATGTCAGATACTTGTTCATACTTGTCAGATACTTGTCCCAGAGTCCACTAAAACGAAGAGACATGAAATGTACCTGACGTCATGAATGTTTAAACGACTTCTCTGTGTGCATGTCTAGTCCAATACACTAACCCTAATTAAAGCCTGGCTCTAAAGGAACTTAACTCCTTTCACTCTGTCGGAAGCCAGAGGGGAAATGGTTGAAGAGTAAAGGAGCATCGGAAGTTAGTACAGAGTTTACCATAATCTGAAGAGGTAAGCTCCCTGAAACTTTATTTAATGCCCTCTACCATCATCTGAAAGAAGATTGGATCATTGAGTGACCATTGGCAGCTGGATGCACAAGGCAGCTTTGGATGTCAAATTATTGATCGTTTTCCTCATTTTCTCTAATCCCAATTCATCA